>NC_062560.1:34786954-35499291 GCF_016906955.1 Phacochoerus africanus
CCTCTCTGGTCCCCAGGAAGTTGTATGGAACATGAAAATATCTTGCAGTGTTAGCTCAGTGAATGAATGAACAGATATTTTTCTGTATTTTTCACTGGTATTTTTGGCTAATCTTTTCTTTTTTTAATCCGTGTAAACAACAGATTTATTGTTAGTGGTGGCGTCTGAAAGTTAACTCTAGCTTTTGTCACAGACAACTTCTGTAATGCTAAAGTACTGTAAGGCATCAGAATGCAAGTAATTTAAAAATACGGGACTAACAGATAATACCATAGGCTTAAGTGACCTTTCTCTTAACTTTTTTTCTTACTTAATGTATAATTTGCATCACATTGGAAGCCTTTCAAAAGGACAACTGAGACCTGGATACCTCACTAGTGGCAGGAGGTAAAGGTAGTTAGGACATTAGGAACCTAGCAACACTGACACTCTGAAAGTGTCTCCTATTGAGTAAGCCAGTAGATCACCTCTTCAACACAAACAGTTTATTTTGTTCTCACACCTCTTTAGAAACTGTAATATTTTAAGTATAGCTTACCAATATCCTACTCATTTCCAGGTTTTCAGGTCTACTAACCCTAAATGGTATTTACAGCAATTCTTAATATTCTTTCCTTTTTTGTTTTAAATAGTAGGATATGGTGACAATCTACCATACGGGTGCATAAATTAAAGGGTTTTTTTTTTTACCTCCTTCCTATTCTCATGTGTGCCTCGTTTATTATTCTTCACAAATTTAAACTCAATTTCATTAAACAAAATCTATATTTTTCCTCTTCTCGTTTTTCTCTAATCTGCTCTAAATACCTGGTATTAAATGGAATGACTGGAGTTCACTTGTGGCTCAGCAGGTTAAGTATCTATCATTGTCACTGCTGTAGCTCTGGTTACAGCTATAGCACAGGTTCAATCCCTGGTCCAGGAACTCCATATGCCTTAGGCTCAGACAAAAATAAAAATGTTAATTTAAAAAACTATATGACCTATACTTTAATAAAAAAAATTAAAAACAAACAAAAAGCCACAAAAAATTAAAATACTATAAAAAATGGAATGAGTAAAGTGGAACTCCTAAAAATGATCAGAGTTGATGTTTGGACTCAGCTCAATGACAAAAAAGCAATGCTGAGGATTTTTTTCTCTTTTAAAAGGAAGAATAACAACAAAATCCACACTAAATTTAGAGTCATCTACATTTAGTTCTCTCCAGTAAAACTGATTCCTATATTTAAATACCACTAAGTATCATTATCCATCATTTAATTTAATACTAGCAGGAAAAGTTTAACTTCTCCTTAAAGTTCAAAGTGTGTGTGTGTAAATATATGTATATATATATATTTGTGGACACACATTTTAGTACATATTTAAGCGGTAGACACTATAGGAAATGCAGAAGTTGGGGTTAACTGGGACACTGTGTAGCCAGTTAATCCATGTATTGAGATATAATTAGTGTCCATCCTTCAAACTGGGAGGTAAGGTGGAAAAACCAGGAAGCTGTTATGATTAGCCTTTCCTATATAGTTTGGGCAAAAACTCCTGTAACTCTCAGATGAGGGGAAAAAAAAAAAAAAGAATCAGGAAAGAAAAGCATATAAAGAATGGAATACAGAGGCCATCCAGTGCAATACCATTTTTCCTTGGTGATGTTTGTTGCTCATTAATTTCAGTCAAATGACTGTTGCTTTCATGCTTGCTCAGCCCTTCTCTCCCTGATGAAGGCCGCTTGTTTGGTTTTGATGATGACCATGTAGTAATTCTGACTAATAGTCTCTAAAGCTGTCTCTTTGGGGTCAAAGTTGACAAGAAACAGCAGGGAGACATCAAGGATGCAATAGAGGGAATAAGAAAGATGGATTTGAGCCCGAAACAGAGAAAGCAGGAGAGCAGCAAGAAAAAGGAGGCTCACAAACTTAAAGATTGATGGATGTTACAGTTCACCAGATTCTAGCACTTTATCTCCGTTTGGGGAAACTGAGACACAAAGGTAATAAAAGGATTGCTGAAGGCCACCAGAATTTCCTAGATTTGATATATATTTCATTACTCCAAGTTACCAATAAAATTGTGGCAGAGAATTATGGTGTGATGATCCCGTAGTTTCCATAACGCCTACAGTTTTGGTGTTGAGGAAGAGTCGCCTTCTTTAGGGTATTTTCTTCCTGTGTTCACTCAAGAATTCTTTCTTTCTCCAACTCTCAATAATCAATTTTGAGTAATTCTGCTTAATAAAGCTACCATTCTAAAGGGCTACTTTTGCTCAAGGCACCAGTAGGTTACAAAAATGCCTCATTCTTTAACTTTATTTACTTCTCTAGACTGGAGAAAAAGCCACGTGACACAAAAAAATATAATTGTGGTGATTTTCAGTGGCTTTTGGCTCTCAAATCACATAAAAAACGAGGTACTTCAAATACTACTGGGAAACCAGATCTCTGTGAGTCAGTGCCAGGGTTCCACCTCTGGGATCTGGACTACCACAATTATTTCTTTATACTGAGGGACACAGAACTGGACAAGGGTGAAAACTGGAACTGCCCAAGCAAACCCAATTCATTGTACATGGCTATCCTTTATGTCCACCTACTTTGATGGGCACAATTAAGTCTGCTTGTTTCCCTTCTATCAGGATCTGACATTCCCAGTATATGGAATCTGGATACTTGGATCCATCCTAATGACAACAGTTCAATAATTTCTCTGTGTTCACTGGCTGTGGAATTCTAGTAAAACTCCTGGATGCTGTTAAGGCTCTAGTTCTAATAGAGATTTTGATTCTGATACTCACATTCCTTGCCCTTGATATTGGCCCTGGTTGTCTTTTATGTCTCTTGGGTGACAAAATTCTGTGAAAAGGGTTAATATGTCTTCTTTTACCAAGATGCTTTATCATTAATATATAAAAACTTCATAAACTATGCTGATGATATAATTTTTCACTTTAAAATTTGACTCCACTAATCTCTATGTAATTGGAAAATAGAAAGCTCCCATAGTTGCACTATAATTCCAGATACTAAGTTCTTGGAGAGATATTGTAAACCATCAGGTTCAATTGAAATAATTGGTTCCTGGTCCAATAATCATGAATTATTCAAAGTATTCTAAGACAGCGCATTCACTAACTAACTATAAAGGAAAAACAGAGAGGAAGATCTGAGATACCAGGATGAAATAGGAGCTTCAAATCTAATAGTGCTAAAATAGTCACTAAATTTTCTAATTTTATTCTTTACTTCACTGAATAATCGTTTTAAGAGAATCAAATATTGCAGATTACTTGAGCATGAAGTGTTTTATCTTATAATTTTTTCTCTAGCAAATATATTATCTAAAGTATAGATTATGGTATCATGTATACAGAATAACACCTACACTGTATATTTACAAAGAGAGCCAAATTTTATTCTTAATATGTTTAATTTCTTTGAGGATAAAAAGGAATATATTATTTGAAAACTTTTTGCCTTCAAACTTTCTGTATGCCAATTTTTTTGACATTTTTATGGATAAATAATTGCTTGCGAGTTTTTGGAAGGTGTAAACTTTTAGGTACTCTTCAAACATGAAGCCTAAACTTTTAATATTCGATTATAACTTTCAGTATCTCATCCTGACAGCATCCAAAAAGAAAATTGCAGTGCCCATGACTCAGTTTTATAAAATATTCATGAAATTTTGATGATACCATGAAGAATGACATTTTTATTGTCTCAAGCTGAATTGCGATTCCTCTTAAAGACAGCTAAACTTATGAAATAATGGGTCACTTTGGAAGTCCACTTTTTAAAGTCATCAAGGGAAAAAATGCAATTGACTGTGGAGAGCTTTGGGCCTGGGAGTGACAGACCCACACACAAAAAAGCACTCTAATATCTATATAGTGGTGAAAAATGATAACTGACAGCAGCTTTTTTTTTTTTTTTTTTTTTACTTTGGACCACTGTCTTTACCCATTTTTCTAACCCATTGTTTTTCAAAATGGGTGACTTTGATAATTATGCATTCATTCTATTATCTATTAATTTTTAAATTATTGAAGTTTATAATAGGTCAGGTCCCATGATAGCCAATCAAAATATCAAAATTAATACATCCTGGTTAATATTTATGAGCAGTTTATAGTTTAAGAGAAGAGGCAGCTATGTGAAAAGATGAATTTACAATACATTATAAGTGCTATGGGAAGGCTTCTATAGCAAACACTGTGGTTGTCTATCCACCAGATATTTCTTTTTACCTCCTCTTTATGAATAACCTCTGACTCTGAGCAGGTATTAGAGATGCCTTGATCTCAGATAAGGGTCAAATCTAGGGTCCAAGGATAGCACATGTATTAGCTTCCTATTGCAGCTGTAACAAATTACTATCAGTTTAGTGGCTTAAAACAACACAAAGTTAGTATTTTATAGTTCTTGAGGGCAGGTATCTGACACAGGTATCATCAAGATACTGATTTCAATTCCTTTGGATATATACCCAGAAGAGTAATTGCTGGATCATATGGTAGTTCTATTTTAAATTATTTGAGTAACCGCTATGCTATTTTCTGTAATGGTTCTACCAATTTATATTCACACCAACAAGGGATCTCTTTTCTCCACATCTTCATCAACATTTATCTTTTGTCTTTGATAATAAATATTATAAGAGATGTGGGGTGATATATCATTGTGGTTTTGGTTTACATATCCCTGATGACTAGTTAAGTTGAGCATCTTCTTATACACCTGTTGGCCATTAGTATGTCCTTGACAAAGAAATATCTATTCAGATCCTTTGCACTGTTAAAACATTTTTATTAGAGTATAGTTTATTTACAGTGTTGTGTCAATTTCTGCTATACAGTATAGTGACCCAGTCGTGTGTGTGTGTATGTATGTGTATATATATATATATATATATATATATATATATATATATATATACATATACACATTCTTATACTATCATGTTCTATCCCAAGAGATTGGATATAGTTCCCTGTGCTGCACAGTAGGACTTCATTGCTTATCCATTCTAAATGTAATAGTTTTCTTCTACCAACCCAAAACTCCCCATCCATCCCACTTCCTCCCCCTCCCCATTGGCAACCACAAGTCTGTTCTTTATGTCCATGAGTTTGTTTCTGCTTTGTAGATAAGTTCATTTCTGTCATATTTTAGATTCCACATATAATGACAAAACTATAATTCAAAAAGGCATGTACCCCTATGCTCACTGCAGCACTATTCACAATATCCAAGACATGGAAACAACTTTATTGTCCATCAACAGATGAATGGATTAAGAAGATATGGTACATATATACAATGGAATACTACTCAGCCATTAAAAACAGATCCTTTGCACTTTTAAAAATAAGGTTATTAATTTTCTTGCTATTGAGTTTCCTAAATTCCTCACATATTTTTGATATTAATCTCTTATCAGATGTAGGATTTACAGATATTTTCACCCATTATCTAGAGTGCCTTTCCATTCTGCAGAATTTTTCCTTTGCTGTACAGAAGCTTTTTAGTTTGATGTAATCCCATTTGTCTCTTTTTGCTTTTGCTGCCTGTGCTTTTGGTGTCATATCAAAAAAAAAAAATCTTTTCCCAGAGCAATGACAAGAAACATTTTCCTTATCTTATAATAGTTTTACTGATTCAGGTCTAAATTTAAGTCTTTCATCCATTTTGAGTTGATTATTGTATATGGTGTGAGAAAATGGTCCCATTTCCTTCTTGTGTGTGTGGATATCCAGTTTTCCCTACACCATTTATTGAAGACAATCTTTATCCACTATATGTTCTTGACACCTGTTGAACATCAATTAAACATAAATGTATGGATTTATTTCTGGGCTCTTTATTCTGTTCCACTGGTCTGTATATGTTTTTATGCCAGTGCCATACTGTTTTGACTAAGCTTAAGAAGTGTGATTCCTCCAAGTTTGTTCTTTCTTAGGACAATTGGCTATTCAAAGTCTTTTGTGGTTCCATATGAGTTTTAGGGTTGTTTTTTCTATTTATATGAAAACTGCCTTTGGAAATTTTATATGAATTACATTGAATTTAATTGATGGCTTTAGAAAGTATGGACATTTAAACAATATTAGCTATTCCAATCCACAAACATGGGTTGTTTTTCCATTTATTTGTTTCTTCTTCAATTTATTTCATCACTGTCTTATGATTTTCGGTGTACAAATCTTTCACCTCCTTGGTTAAATTTTTTCACAGGTATTTTACTGTTTTTGATGTTGCGAATTAGATTGTTTCCTATATTTCTTTTTTGGATATTCTGTTGCTAGTGTATAGAAAATCACTTTTGTATGATGATTTCGTAACCTGCAACATTACTGAATTAGTGTATTAGTTCTAGCAGTTTTTTGTTGAGTCTTCTAGGGTTTTCTGCATATATGATCATGCCATCTGCATACAGAGATAATTTTACTTCTTCTTTTCTAATTTGGGTGCCTCATATTTCTTTCCCTTGTCCTTTTCCTTCTCCTTGCTCTGGCTAGGACTTCCAGTACTGTGTTGAATAGATATGGTAAGAGGGTGCATCCTTGCCTTGTCCAGATCGTAGGGAGAAACCTTTGAGTTTTTCCCCATTGATTATGATATTAGATGTGTGAGTTTTTTTTTCATGTATAGCCTTTTTTTCTTTTGAGGTAAGTTCCTTCTATACCTACTTTGTTGAGAATTTTATCATAAATGGATGTTGATTTTTGTCAAAGGCTTTTTATGCATCTGTTGAAATTACCATTTTTTCTTTCATTATTAATGTGGTGTATCATATTGATTGATATGTGTATGTTCATCCATCCTTCCATCCCAGGGACAAATTCCACTTGGTTGTGCTATGATCCTTCTAATGTGTTGTGGAATTCAGTTTGCTATTTTATCAGGAATTTTTGCATCTATGTTTATCATAGATACTGTTCTATAGTTTGCTTTCCCTGCAGTGTCTTTTTCTAGTTTTGGTATTGGGATGGTGCTGACTTCATTAAATGGGTTTATTAGTATTCTCTCTTCTTTTTTCATTTTTTAAGTTTTATTGAAGTATAGTTGATTTACAGTGTTGTGATAATTTCTGCTGTATAACAAAGTAATTCAGTTATACATATACATACACCCATTTTTTTTCCCCAGATTCCTTTCCCACATAGATTATCACAGAATATTGGGTAGAGTTCCCTGTGCTACAGCAGGTCTGCATTGGATTAGTATTAACTTGCCTTTGAATGTTTGGTAGAATTCACCTGTGAAGCTATTTGGTCCTTTGCTTTTCTTTATTGGACAGTTTTTTATTATTGGTTCACTCTTCTCATTTGTGATTAGTCAATTCCAGTTTTATATTTCTTTTTGATTCAGTTTTTGTAGGTTTTACGTTTCTAGGAATTTATCCATTTCTTTTTGGTTATCCTTTTTGTGACATATAATAATGTGTTCATAATAACCTCTGATGAACCTTTTTATTTCTGAGGCAGCTGTGGTACATCTCCTCTTTCATTTTTCATTTTATTTATTTGAGTCTTCTCTCTTTTTCTTATTTAGTCTACCTATGGGTTTGTAAGTTTTGTTTTACTCTCCAAAAAAAGTCGAATTTTTGTTTCATTGATTTTTCCTATTTTTATTCTCTGTTTTATTTTTGCTCCCTGTGTTTGATTCATTATGATTTCTTTCCTTCTGCTAACTTTGAGTTTAGTTCATTCTTTTTCCATTTCCTTGAAGTGTAAATTTAAGTTGCTTATATGAGATCTTTCTTCTTTATTATTGTAGGCATTTATTGCTATGAAATTCCTTCATAGTACTGAGTATATAAATTTTGATATGTTGTGTTTTTACTTTTTAGATACTCTCTTGGTTTTTCTCTGACCCATTGGTTTTTCAAGAGTGAGTTTAGTTTCCACATATTTGTGAATTTTTTCCATTTTATTATTATTTTTTTTCTAATTTTATTCAATTTTGATCAGAAAAGATACTTGGAAGGATTTTAATCTTTAAAAATTTTTAAAGACTTCATTAGTGACCTAACATGTGATCTATCATAGAAAATGTTCATGGAGATCTATCAGTGTGCACTTGAGAATAGTGTGTATTCTTCTGTTGGGTGGAAAATTCTGTATATGTTTGTCATGTTAATTTGGGCTATAATTTGGTCAAGTCAACTGTTTCTTTATTTTTCTGTCTTTTTAGGGCCATACCCATGGCCCATGGAGGTTCCCTGGCTGGGGGTCGAATCAGAACTGTAACCACTGGTCTACACCACAGCCACAGCAATGCCAGATCTGATCCATGTCTGCAACCTACACCAGAGTTCACGGCAACACTGGATCCTTAACCCACTGAGTAATCCCAGGGATCAAACCTGCATCCTCATGGATACTAGTCAGATTTTTTTTCACTGAGCCATGATGAGAATTCCTCAGCTGTTTCTTTATTGATTTTTAGTCTTGATGCTCCATTCACTATTGTGATGTATTGAAGTCCCCCATTATTATTGTATTGCTGTCAATTGCATGACTGTTGTGTTAGTATGAGTACAGTGGTGATGGCACCAGGAAGAGGGTGGAAGTTTAGCCTATCCAGCAAGAAAAGGGTGCAATGGCATGGACGCCAGGTAAGCTCCATCAGCTGGGGTCAGCATCATCAAAGATTGAGAATGGGGTCTTTTATGATAAAAATTATGAGTGTCCACAGCATTGCTGAGTTCCTTTGTGGCAAAAGGTGCTAGGGTCCTCCTGGTCTCTTTTCCTTCCATGAGGAGAGGTCATGGCCATTGTGATACTTCTTGGCCCCAAAATGGGCTTGGCTGTAGGATGGGATGACATAGGTAAACATATTCCTATGCTTTCCTATGTGGCCATCCTCAATTTTTTGTGCTCCCTGAGTGCTGCAGCTTCTTCATTGTGTTCCAAAGCTCTCCCATAGTTACTTATGAGTAATTGTTAAAATGTTTCTGAGGGAGGACAAGGGCTGGAAGCTCCTAGTCTGCCATATTGCTAACATCACCCAACATGCTGTTTTAAAATACAGCTTAGTTTTTAGTTGAAGACATTGAGATTCTCTTTTGAATTATTTCCTTGGCCTTCTTGGGTTGTTCTAACTTTCCACTGCGGTCAGATTTATATTTTAAAATGTAAAACCTGATCATGCCGTAGCCTGCAATGATTTCCCAAGTAAATGAAGTTCAGGCTCCTTAGACTAATTCACAAGACAGGTTCCTTGGGCTTCATCACTTGCAACTCCCCAGTTTTTGTTCTGAGAGTTGAGCCCCTGCCAATTTCCATGTATTATTTGTAAGTTACATGAGCTTTGCCCTCTTCCTGGACTTTCATTATCCACTTCTTTCCTGTATATTCCTTCACATTTCAAAAATCAACTCATATATAATTTTCTCAACAAAGATATTGCTGGATATCTTAGGAAAGTGTCAGCATGGCCTTTGCTATTATCCCACAGCATCCTCATACACACAGCCATTGCAGTCCCACTTGTGTGTATTTGTTTAAGTATATTTTTTCTTTTCTATATTGGAAAAGTTCTGAGGACACATATTGTATCCTTACACCCAGATCAGTTTTGGGAAAATACCAGACATGTATTGAATAAAGTAACTGAATCAATCCACCTCATATAACTTCTAAGAACTTCTTTTATGGACCCAGGAACATAAACTTGGGAAATACATTATGTGTTTTAATCCAGATTTCTTCTGCATTGATGAAGATCATTTACACTTTGGAGATCTAATTCAATTGTAACATCTTTATTCTTTTACAATTAAAAGAGTAAATATTTCCACAAAGAGTACCTATTACAACTTTGTTCTCATTTGCATTTTGATGTTGATAATGGATTTAGTTTTGAAGAAAAATGAGTCCAAATTCATTTGGGTAAAAAAAACGTTCCCCAAACTGAACTGATACATAAAATATTTAGAATCCAAGTCATGCCATGAGAGCTAGTTCTAAAATAAAGCCCGTACTCCTTAAACCTAAGCAGCGTAAGAGTTTTGGATTTTTATAAGTTCTGGAGGTATGGAACACTGATTAAATCCTAACCCTATCAGTGTTTTATGCACTAACCCAAGTTTTATATGGTAACTATTCAAGAGAGTTGTTAGTAAAAAGTATGCTATTCCATCTCCCCTCTTTACTTTCTTTATTCCCTCACATTGAGTGAAAGAAATGAAAAGTAAGGGATAAAGAGCAAAGAGAAGTGGGAAATTGCTTTGGCAAAGTAAGCACTTGAATGATTCAGTGCTTCTTCTTGCATTATGCAGATTTAAGAAGTATATAAATTTGGGAGATAAAAGTTTTACAGAAGTACTCAGGTTCTTGAAGGGTAGACCTGAACTCTTATTTAATATTCCAGTAATGAGTGGCATATGTCACTCCTATCAGAGTTTGAGAATATAATATGACTACGACTGGTTGCAACACTAAATGCTATAATAGCATGAAGACCACATTGACGAGCTTGTGAGAGCTCTTTAAAAAACTGCTGTGATTCCCCACCACCTTACCACAGAGCGCTAATCGGTAGAAAATGGCATTTTGACATGCATTCTAGTGAATATTGGATATCAAATGCTTCCCAATGCTGGCAGTAAGTGGGCTGCATTGATTATTTATCCTGACTCCACTGGCTTCCTCCTAATGAAGCCTGTCTCTGTGGACTTTTACTGTATATACTAATCTGCACCATGGGAAAAAAGCATCATAGCAGAATCCCTTAACCCTGGGAGAGCAGCTTGTGGATAAATGATAATTGTTCTTAATACCACAGCCCATATAAAAACATATGACTTAGGGAACTGTGTTCTCACCTGCCACAAATTTGTATCTTATCAAAGTGAGTTTGCTGCTTTGTTGGAGGCCTGTGTCGTCAGATCTATGTCCATTATAGAAACACAAACTACTGTAGTAGATGATTATGAAGGCCTAGACCTGGAAAAGATTTTCTGGTTGCAAACTATCATGTAAAGTGGTGATTCTCAAATTTGGCTGCACACTGGAACCACTTGGAGGTTTATAAAATTCTGGTTACTGGACAAAACCCCAGGGATTCTGACTTAATAGTGTGGGCTGTGGCCTTAGCACCCGGATTTTTAACTGCTTTCCAAGTGATTATAATGGGCAGTCAAGGTTGAACACTACTGATGTAGAAAATATGGCTGTAGTTCAAGTTTAGAGAAGGCCTTCCATTGAGTTAGTCACTGGTTACGATTATATTTGTTTATGCCCTGGCTCCCTCACACTCACACATATGCTTGATATGCTTGCCCAGCTTATAGTATTGGAGTGTGTGTGTGTGTGTGTGTGTGTGTGTGTGTGTGTGTTTGAGGTAGGGGAGTGTGTACCACCATAATTTGGGAAGGAGCTAGTCATTTAGAGTATTTTGCTTTGTTCATACTTAACTTGCTCATATTTTCTGGAAACCTAAAATGAGCATAGACTATTTCAGAAAAAGTTAGCAAGAGATAGCCATCTCTTTAGACTGTTTATTGGTATAAAACTGAAATTGATTGTCAGGTGAACAGTGAGTAGGCTCATTATTTAAAATAAATGGTTTGGGGAGTTCCCGTCATGGCACAGTGGTTAACGAATCCGACTAGGAACCATGAGGTTGCGGGTTCCATCCCTGCCCTTGCTCAGTGGGTTAGGAATCCGGCATTGCCGTGAGCTATGGTGTAGGTCTCAGACGCGGCTCGGATCCCACGTTGCTGTGGCTCTGGCGTAGGCTGGCAGCTGCAGCTCCGATTGGACCCCTAGCCTGGGAACCTCCCATGTGCCGTGGGAGCGGCCCAAGAAATGGCAAAAAAAAAGACAAAAAAAAAAGAATTAAAATAAATGGTTTGGTACAGCACGAAGTGCTTGGTCTGCTTGGCAGAATTCAGTCTGGGTGCTCAACTGACTATAGAGGAAGACAGCCTAGAAGGAAAGAGAGATCCTTCCTACCTATTTCCAATGTTGGCTGGCCTGCTTTTCCCAGATTCAAAATATATGTTTCTTTTCCCAGAATTTAATGAAGCCATAAGAGGGTCACCACAGAATCAGAGAATTGTTCTAAAACCAAATAGATGGGGAGGGGGCGTGGGTAGGGAAGGAATGCAGCGGTCTAGCACCACTGCTGTACTGCCCACAGAGACATGCCATACTGCCTGGGTCACTGGAAGCCATGGAAAAAGGATAGGAGTGGAGGTGAAGGACACTCCACTGGCCTCCTCAAGCACATACATGATCTTCCTTGATGCTCTTCATTTGCTCATGCCAACTCCTTTCCCCAGTCTTCTCTCATTCAGCAGTTGGCTTTCTGTGCTTTCAATTGCCCCAAAGCCAAAAGTTCCACATCCAATGAATGGAGTCAGCCTTGGAGCCCATTAACATTTGAAGACATTCCTGACCCATCTTCATTTAATTAAATCACTAGTAAATTGCTTGCCATCAAATATGTTTATAGCAGGTAAAAAATGAAGATACTATATGAAACCAAACTGTTCAAAACCATCCACATGAATTGTATTTCCATAATGGAATCTATATGGAGAAAACCCGATTTTGAAAGAGAGTAGTCATTTTCTGAGCTGTATTACAAGTTGTATGTACAATAATGTCCCTGTATGGAAAAATAAATGAATGTTAGAATGTTACTGATAAGTTACTGATTAGTTCCAGGAAAAGCTAGAAAAGAGTGGAGCACATACCAGGTTACCTATATTTACATGGTGTTTACCAAGAAGCCTGAATTTATCACTCAATATTAATGGAAAGACAGGTTTGACTAAAATGCTTCCATCTCAAAATAGCTCAGGAGTAGTTCTGTATCAAATTTCTGTTGCTACGATTCTTGCCTTATATCAGTCATTTTTAACACGTAGCCAAATACAACCATTTCTGGAAAAAGTGCCTGAATTTACTTCCCTTGCAATTAAGGAAATTGTCAACAGGAAATTTACCTGCTATGTGATTTCTGCAACTCATATCACCATAAACCATGACTCTCACACTCACACATGTACAGAATTTAGGCTGAAATACAACATCAAATTACTGAGTATGCCCTAACATAGATTGTTGGCCATTGACACTTGCTGATTTATCATTTCATATTCTACCCTATGGATCAGTTGTAAGAAATGGCACTGGGTCTCAAAGTTCGCTTCAGTCATTTATGTTCTTAGCTTTACTTGAATTATGTAATTACAAAAAGTGAATGTTATGAAGATCTTACTTTATCTTCCGGACTAACTTAAATCATAAGAATTAAATCTTTTTCAGGAATTATGAAGCTAGATAAGGTGATTCCTGATACTTTAATTTTTAAATGTTGGGAGGGTGGTAACCTGTAGAATTATGCAGAAAGGAGTATGTTTGGGACCTTGCCAGAGTATTAATACCTAAGGGTGTTATGAATGTCAAACGTTAATGGAAAGATGGAAGTAAACATAGAGAAAAGTTGATGTGACACCCAGGAAATTTGGGAGCATATATAATAGGAGAAACTGTAATAGAAAGAAATGATATTATGAAAAATAACGACTCGTTTAGTCCAAAAAAGTAAAAAAAAAAATGTAATCAGGAGTGAGGTAGGAACAGATAAGAAAGTAGTTTATTCATTTATTCTTTAAACTACTGCTCTGTGTCCACCTCTGTCTTAGGCATTCAGCAAAGCTAAAGAACATAATACTTATGGTCTTTGTCCATAGATCCTGCTTAAAGAATCTCTTCAAATTCAACCTGGTCAATGTATTAGAATCACAAAACACTTTTTGTTCAAGAGACAAATTACCTATGGGTTACCATGCAAGAATTTCTCTAAAGGTGAATTGGCAAAAGTAGTCCCACTGGTGACATCCTTTCTGGAGTCATTACTTTTTTTGTTGTGGTTGTTGCTGTTTGTTTTATCTACCCTAGAGAACTCACCAGGATAGAAAGTAGAAGAAATGATTTTTCTTTACTACACTATAGCGTGCAAGGAGAATTCTCCTGATACGATCCTGAGACAGCCTTGCAAAAGGCATCTCCTTAGTTGGGAAAAATATATTACATTAAATAAGAAAAAGGGATACTACATATATTCATGGTTACAGTGTTCATATCTTTTTAGAAGGTTTGGTCTTCATGAGGTCCCATTGTTCCAATTTTAATAATTTTAGGAAGCTGAAAGGCTAGTACAGGATACATGATAAGAATAAAATATTGGATTTTTAAGTCATTCTTTCATCCATTCCTTTAATTTTTTTTCCTCTTCCAAGCAAATCGCAATAGTACTCTGATTGAAAGTAAATTTCCATGATGAAGTGAAGTTCTTGGAAAAATTCAATAAATCTAGAGAATTGGTGGTGTTACCTGGGCAGTTGGCCAGTCCCTATTATTGTATGTTGATTTATATTGCATGCAGAGATAACAGCAGATGGTCAAATTTCCCATCTGGCTAAAACCACTCAAATTCTTTCCAAAGACAAACACTTGGTATCCTCAAGCTTAACATGCCAAAAGACAAAATGTGAGATAAGAGTGGAAACAAAAGAATGAAAAGTTCCCTTAAGGGTGTATTTTTTAAGTCACACACACACATACAAAATTGAGAGTTTATATTGTGATTAAATTGCTAGTATTCATTTGGGTTACCAATGAATATTGACCAATAATCATTCTATTCAATTTAATAGTGAATGAATATCCATCCCTGGCTTACCAGAGTTTCACTCTGCCACACACACTGAGATCACTCAAATTGTAGGCTCAAGCCACATCTAACTTCTGATCTTAATTTGATCTTGTCTTTTTTATTTTTAATTTAATTTAATTTTTTTTTTAGGGCTGCTCCTGCAGCATATGGAAGTTCCCAGGCTAGGAGTCTGAGCGGGTTCTGAGCTGGGTCTGAGACCTACACCACAGCTCACAGCAACACCAGGTCCTTAACGCACTAAGCAAGGCCAGGGATTGGACCCGCATCCTCATGGATACTAGTCAGGTTCGTTACCACTGAGTCACAGTGGGAACTTCTGATCTTAATTAGATCTTGATCAAAGCTGGTAAAATAGTAGCTTCATACCCAGATCTGGCAAACGTCATACTTCTGTAAGTGATAAGGGTTTGCCAGTCTTCAACCTCCCTACTTTGACAAGAGGTGGCTTCTACTCTGGTGTCTTATTTTGCATGCTAGTTTACCCTTCTTCAGTCAAGCCCTGATGGACCTCAATTCTATTTTTTTAATGAAGAATTTTGATTAAGCAGTGACCTTTTATAGATAAATTCATCAGAAATCATTTCCTACATAAGAGTTCCTACTATGGCACAGTGGGTTAAGAATTTGACTGCAGTAGCTCAGGTGACTACAGAGGTGCAGGTTCAATTCTTGGCCTGGGACACTGGGTTAAAGGATCTGGGGCCACCATAGGTCATAGCTGTGGCTTCAATTACTGGCCTGGGAACTTCCATGTGCCGCAGGTGTGGCCATAAAAAAGAGAAAGAAGGAAAAGTTTTTTCCATAAGTACATTGTTAAGAAATGTCTGGATAGCTTCCTGTTTTTTCTTTTTTTTAATTGAAGTACAGTTGACTTATAGTATCATGTTGGTCTCAGGTATAGAGCAAAGTGATTTGGTTATACATATATGTATATATTCTTTTGTTAAAATTCTTTTTCATTATGGTTTATTAGAAAAACATTTACTTCTATACTCTAAATCATCTTTGTTTATCTGCTTAATATTTGGTGGTGGTCATCTGTTAACCCCATACTCTCAAATTATCCCTCCCTCTCTCCTTTGTCTTTGGTAACTCTTAAGTTTGATTTCCATGTCTATCAGTCTGTTTCTGTTTCATAAAGTTCATTTGTACTATTTTTAGATGATGGATCTGAATTCTTTTCCCTCACATGTAACTTCTAAGCCCAACTCCTCTTCCCAACCTGCCTACCTCAGTCATCAGTGAAGGGATGCTGAAACGCAGGAAGGGCTGCTCCAGCTATTCTGGACTCCTGAGGTCTATTGCAGTGACCCATGGCCTGACAGCTCATAGACACTCTCAAGCAGCCTTTTGATGGGCAGATCTGAAGAAGCACTGATGCCGAAGCATCTCACAAAGGAACTAGACAAAGGACAACCCCTCTCCAGCCCCACCCTCAGTCTATGGAACACACAGGGGCAGTATCTAGGACTAAAGCTTTCCTACACTGTACCTAATTTGCTTCATTTTCTCACTGCTGAGTCATTCTTGTCTCCTTTTCCCTGCCTCTGCTTAACTCCTTCAAGATACAGCCTTGACTTTTTTTCTACTTTCAAACTTCTATTCTTTTCTCCTGATTGCTCAATTTTGGCTCATTTCTCTCTTCTGCTGTAGCACTTTAGGAAATGGAACTACTAGTAGCGACACTCCATTTGGCATGCAGCAAACTCTACTCCTCCTCTTATTCCTACCACCTGAGGTAGTTTCCTTCATAGGAAACTCTGGTTAGCAAATCCTGGGAAGAGACCGTTCTACTGGTTGAAGAAATTGAAGCTTAACTGGGGCAAGCTTTAGAGAAAAATTATAAAAAGTCAGTGGTTGGACTAAACTAGTATTAATCCTTCAAAAGGATTCTAGATTCTATAAGTCTAAGCACAAAATTGTATTCTTAAAGTAAATAGATGAAGATATTTTCTGGGACTAAATTGGAAATTGTAACCATAAATTTGGGGTGATCATTCAGCATTGAGGACTAATATGTTATTAACGCTGAATTTTGGGTGAAAATATTGGATTAGTCAGAAATTTATATCCAACCTTGGGGTGTGAGCAGCAGCACAACATATCTGAAATGGAAAATGATTTAAAATTCAGGGCTTATTATGCTTGGTTTAGAGGAAGTCAGAGTCAAGACTTAGACAAGGGGCTTGGTATAAAATCTAGCATTGCCACAAAGGAAGATGACTAGATATTGGCAATTGGCTGTTCATGTGAATGGAGAGAAATTAAAAAGTAAAGATGGTCTCAGGGCTTCAGAATTTAGGATATCCAGTTGTTGTTATTCCTTGAAAGATTATAGGAAGTATATAGTTAGGAGATTCTGAATATGCTCCTTTGAAAATTTTCCCTCTAAGCACATTTAATGTGTTCTCCTTTTGTGGCAGTTATTAGTGATTATCTTTAAATCTACATTCTACTAATGACAGCATGATTTACATAGTTTTTATTATCTATTTGCTTATAAACACTTTTGGATTAATGGGAGTGTCAAACAGGTCCCCAAAAGGAGAAGAAGCTTCCTCCAAAACACTAAACTGACTGCAATGAGAATTACCTCATACCCCTTAGGATGGTTACTATCAAAATAAATAAATACATAATTAACAAATAACAGGTTTTGGTGATGATATGGATAAATAGGATTCCTTGTGCACAGTTGGTGGGAATATAATGGTACAACAGCTATGGAAAACAGTATGGCAATACCTCAAAAAATTAAAATTGGCCTAAGATCCAGCAATTCCATTTCTGGATATCTATCTCCAAAAATTAAAAGCACGATCTTAAAGAGATACTTACATACCACAGGGCTATTTACAATAGCCAAGAGGTAGAGAAACCCAAGTATCCATCCATGGATATATGAATAAACAAAATGTTAACCCAGTGGCAGAGAAAAATTACCCCAACTCACCATCTTAACTAGGTTTTGAAACACCTGTGAGCTACAATTCTCAAGTTGTGTTTTGACCATTTGCTTGAGTCAAATGTCCAAAACACACACACACATTTAGGCAGCCTAGAGTAGTAAAACTCTGGCTGTATCTCTAACTCTGGGACCTTGGCTGTGTCATCTAATCGTTAAAGGCTTCCATTTCCCCACTTGCAAAATGGAGATACCGATATAGCTATACTTGTGATTGGGTGGAGGGTAAATTAGTTAATACATTTAAAACTTAAAACTCACCTTGCTCAAAGAAAGCACTTAATCATTATTATTATTATCATCATCATCATCATCATGGTTATCATCAGTAGTAGAAGTATTTACACAACTAAAAGAATAAAATACATAAAATATATTGATTAACTGACTAATGAAGTAATGAGGTTATAGGTACATCTTTTAACTTTTTATGCTGGTAGCTTATCTAAATGCCATAATAACATTGTCTATATACTCACACAAAAAAGTCAGTGTGTTATTTTTTAAGGTACTAGCAATTCTGAGGAGTAGCTCATTAAATGAGGCCCTCTTAAACCCAAGCTGTACCTCTGGTAACAGCTAAAAGAACCGGAATGATCATTTTTAAATTATTCAATGTTTGAATAGTTTCCACATTGTGGAATGTGTAGTACGGCACAAAGAAAATCGTAAAAATCACAAAATCCAAGACAGACACCATGATGTTTTTGTGGTAACATAATTCTAGGAGGCTCCAGCAAGCCCTATGCATCTGGGTTGTGTGTGGTGGTGACTAAACAGAGGCAGTGCTAACATCTCAGAATTTTTCAAGCCCCAAATCCCCAGAAATCTCTCATCCAAGACCATTAGCAGCACTACGATAGATTCTTCAGGCCAAAGAGGAAAATTCTTTCACGCTGCCCCTCTGTTAAATTTCTTTTTTCTTTTCTTTTTTTTTTTTAAATCACCTTTAACTAATTCCACTTTCTTCCTCTCCCTACCTCTCTTCCTCCCTCCTGACCTTGATCTCTCCCTCTTCCCCTCTCCCCCACCCCCCCCTTAATTTCTTGCTTTTTTCTCCCTTCAGGCTAAAGAAATAAGAACCTGTTATTAAGCAAATCTTCTCTTTCAGGCATTAAGTTAAATTTGAATTATGTTAATATGACACATTATCTATGGGTGTGTGGGTGTGTGTGTGCACACGCATGTGTGAATTCATTTCAGAGAATTTTAGGGAACTACTATTTATTGATTGGAAAACCTATCGGAAGAATTGAGGAGATAGGTGCTGCTCAAGTACAGATTTCATAGGTCAGGTCCTTTGAAAAATCCATCCTCTATTGTAGTGAAATAAAATCCTTCCCTAGAAAAGTTGGGCTATAGAACCTCAGAATATTGGAAGAGGGAGTCTGTAGATCACGTCAGAGAAGGGACAGGATGGTGCTGTACTTCTATTGAAAACCTGGAGAGTGTCCTGCTCACTCTGAGGCCAGAGTAATGGTTTCTCTTTACCAGCAATAAAATGTGTGAGTTCACATTTATAAAGGGGAAGAAGGGAAAATGCATTAGCATTGTGCTGTTACAAAAGCAAAAAAGGATTTGATCAGATGGTTGATTCTCGTCTGTCATGAAAAGCTTTCTTATAAAGAAAGAAAGAAAGAATCTCACTATGTTTCTAATAGTAAAATGGCCGATTCTCATTTCCTGCCTAATGAATTATTTATATACTTCGCCGAAGGCCATTTATACTCATTCTACACGTAGGCAATGCTCCAGATGATGGCGCACTCATTTATAAGAGACTCTTCTCCTGAATTCAATATATTGTCTTCATTTACTCTGTGAAAGTGATGGTTTGCTCCACCTCAGAGAGGAATAAAGATCCAGCTACAATACATTCACTCTTCTACCATCACAGAGCAATGGGTGCAGTGACTTTTTCTGAGGATGCCATTTTTTGATCAATAAAAATGGGAAAAATAAATCAGGGCCAAGAAAAGAGCCATAGTAACTCCAAGGCATGGCTCAGCCTCTTATCCAGTGTATCTTCCAGTCCTGAGGCCATTTCCTGTCTCTCCCCCCGCCCCATTCCTCCTCCCTGACCAGCTCCTCCAGGCACAGGTGCTCCCTGATCTAGGGAACTTCCAGGGGAAACTGGAGGAGATGGAGGCCTTTACACTGAGGATGCTGCTTTCCTATCGTGGGAAATCTTCCAAGTGACAAACTGGTTATTATTGTTAGGCTTCCTTCTTTCCGAAGGCTTATACTGACAATATCCAGCTCACGCATTCACAGGGTAGCAGCCTTCCCCTCACAGAAAAGCACTGCTCTTGCTCTATGTGGTGTGTAGGAGAAAAGAAGTGTCTCGAAAGCCCTAAGGCCTCCTTCAGTCCTCTGCCCTCAATACAGGTAGATTGGCGGCTTTACAGTAACGGTAGAAGTGGCAGGCTGCTCCCCAGCCACAGGTCCAAGTACACCAAGGGTAAATGCCAGTGAAATGGAGATCATCTGCCTCTCAAAATGTTCAAAGTGCATTGTTTCTTATTACATGTTGCTGGCAGAGTTAATTTCCCCATTAACACATCAGCTGTGAAAATGTATTTTTAGCTCCCTGAGCAACTGCTTGTGGACAATTTTCTTCATTTTAGAGTGACATATCACTTCTACTGATCAATTTAATATAAGCATTGAAATAAATGCATCCCGTGTGGAATAAAGATGTGATAGGGAAACTAAAGGAGGAATATAGCAGAAACATGGATATTTAGCTGTACTAACACATTATGAGTTATAGTTCATTCATTGTAATTTTCTGAAAACCAGGCCCTCTGTAGAGATAAAGCTGGATACATTTTAATGTGCCTAGGAATGCTAGCTATCTCTTGAGGGTTTTATTGTAAAGTTCAACACTTTATTGTCAAAAAATCTTTACTAATCCTGTGGCTTCATATCATGAGTAGTTTCTGAATAATAGTAATCCAACTTTTGAACTAAGTGCATTTTATTATCAATAGTAAGTTGAATCATTTTTAAAAATCTCCCTTTTAGACTTCCTGTAATTTATGAGATAACATTATAGTTAAATATTTTAAAATATGTATTCTATTACATATTCATATAGAAAGGTACATATATGTACAAAGAATAACTATAAAATAGAAAGTAGAGTGAACCTAATTTATGTAAGAGACCGTCTTATCAGAAGCCCGTGTGAGCGCATATCCCCTTCTCTTTCCACTAGAATTACATTTTATTTTTTAATTCTTAAAGAGTTTTCATTGTGGCTCAGTGGGTTAGAAACCCAACATAGCGTCTGTGAGGATGCAAGTTCGATCCCTGGCCTTGCTCAGTGGGTTAAGGCTCTGACTTTGCAGCAAGCTGCAGCACAGGCCTGCAGCTACAGCTCCTGTTTGATCCCTAGCCTGGGGACTTCCATATGCCACAGGTATGGTCCTAAAAATAAAAAAAAATTTTTAATTCTTAGAGATTTTAGTGGAAATGATGTAACAGTGGGAAATAACATCAACAATAGATAAACATTAAATGCAGCAAAGATTCTCAAAGAACTTTTCTTCTTGAATCCATCAGTACCAGTTACTGCCATCACATTTAATCACAATCCAGAAAAAAAAGTAAGTTAACAAGAGGTCTCTAGGATTGCTCTCAGATCTGTGGTTTTTCACAATTTTAAATTGTTTAAAAGAACAATTTAGTGAATTTGAACTATTTAATTACAAAGAATTGGAAGCTTTTTTTTTTTTTTTTGGCTTTTTTCTTTTCAGGGCCGCACCCGCCGCATATGGAGGTTTGCAGGCTGGGGGTCCAATCAGAGTCACAGTAACGCCAGATCTGAGCTGAGTCTGCGAACTACGCCACAGCTCATGGCAACACCAGATCCTTAACCCACTAAGCAGGGCCAGAGATTGAACCCATAACCTCATGGTTCCTAGTTGGATTTGTTTCCACTGTGCCATGATGGGAACTCCATGAATTGGAAGCTAACTATATGTTAGGGTTACCAGTTGTGGTCCACGCATGTGGGATGGTAAAGAATTTCCTGGACAAGGTGAAGAGAAAGAAGAGTTAATTGTGATAAGAGAGACGCTCCTAGCATAGTGGGATGACTTCATGATAATCAGGGTAAGCCAACACCTGCCATATGGTCATGTCTGTCTTTATAGCCTAGGGAGAGAGGAGAGGGCTTACCATACACCTGGTGACATGCTGATTGGTTGAGAAAAGAGGAGTCTTTCAATACACTAGCTGGTTGGTTGGGGTATATATTGCCCTTATAGGGGTGGGGTGAGGAGGGAGCCATAAACCTTTCCTAGTAGGTGGTAGGGAGGAGTAGGCCAGGTTGCTCAAGGAGGGAGGTGGCATTACAAGGAGACTGGTGGGGAGATGATAAGGGTCTGGTAATTCTTGTCTTGGCCAGAGGCTTTGAGTTCTATCTCCTTGAAGGGGCCCTGTAGTCCCACACTGCCTTCTGATTCTTGAATTTTCTCCTTGCTTTTCCTTTTGGTTTTACCATATGTGTATGAAATCATAAAGAATATACCATTTAATCTAGCTTGAATTTTATATAAAAAGAATAGAACTGGATGTGTCCTTTTGTATCTGTTTTCTTTCAAAATTGAGTTGAATAATTTTTAATTGCCTATGTATATATATGTACATTGAGATAAAAGAAAATTTTTGCGTGGAAGATAATTGTAAAAATTATGGTTAATCTGAAACAAATAATATATAAATCATATATCTCTTTAATTATATTTTCCTGATTTTTTTACCCTTTTTAGCAAGTCCTTTCTTGGCAACATTTGCTTATAAACCTCCTTACAGTTACAGTCTGTTTACATGTAGCATAGCTTCTACACTGGTCACTGCCAATTTATTTCATTCTTTTGTTCACTGAAGAATTATTAATGAGAACATAAATTCAGTGTTAGCATTATTAGCCAGTATACTGAATATATACTGGCATAAAGTTAACAGTTTTGAGAATTTTTGTTCAAATTTGATGTAAGCATAATGTAACTTGCTTTTCCATTCTTTCCTATTATGTTGTACCTATTGATCCACAAATTTTTCATTGCTGTCCACTGACAACAGAACAGAACATTGTCATCACTTTTTAAATCCCCTTTTTTCTTTAACACTGCATAGGATGATCTCACTTGTTCCCATGCTGGAAGAGTATATTCCGTGTGAAAGAATCAAATTCTTCAAGGAATGAAATCCATTTCAAAAGATACTCATGGCAATTGCCATAATCATTATCCACTTGAAGTGAGAATTTCTTTCCCCTTTGTAGGTAATGTTATCCCTTTGTGAAAAGCCTTGACACTAAAAGGGATGAATTTTTCATCAATTATTTAACATATTCAACATGTTCCTTTAAGCAATAGAGTACTTCAGTAACCCTGCTCTTCTTTCACTTTGTAAAATCCTTTTGCAAACGAGAGAGTGAAAACTCTAAGCAAGAGTAAGTAGGCTGCCCTCAATGGATAAAAATAAAAGAATTTGGGGTTTTTTCTTCATAATTAAAGTACGAATTCAGTGTTTAAAGAAAACCCTGAAGAAACTTCAACTGTACTTGTTAAAGAGAGCCAATAGGTTTTTGAATGAGAAAGAAATGAATAATGTTGGATGCTAATAAAATGACTAAAATCACATAATCATTACGTTCAAATTGTATAAATGGTGAAATAAGAGACCGATTTTATGACAGTTATTTCAATGTCAATAGAAAGGACATCAGATACTTTTTGAGTAGAATTATGCAGAACATGAGAAGTACAGCCAACACTTTCCTTGAGAATATTCATGTTCTGCTTCAACTTTGAATAAACTTTGTTTCCACCTATAAATAAGTATCCACCAAAACTTGTATCATCTCTACCAAAACTTGTATTATCTCTACAAAAGCCAGTGCATTTTTCTCATTCACTGTGAACTTAGAGTCTTTTTTAGGAGTTAGTTCCCATCGTAGCTCAGTGGAAACATATCTGACCAGTATCCATGAGGACACAGGTTCAATCCCTTGTCTTGCTCAGTGGATCCGCCATTGCCGTGAGCTGTTGTGTAGGTGGCAGACCTGGCTTGGATCCCATCCACATTGCTGTGGCTGTGGTGTAGACCAGCAGCTACAGCTCTGATTCAACCCCTAGCCTGGGAACCTCCATCTGCCATAGGTATGGCTCTAAAAAGACAAAAAAAAAAAAAGTCTTTTAAAAAAAATTCTCTTTCTGAAAGCTCATCTGGAAGGGATTCTATTCACAATAGCACACCTTTTTCATAAGAAACCTATTGCACAAGCCACAGAAAAATTATTCCTGCAGCATCGTCACATGCATCTGTGGCTGTGCTCTGAAAAGGTTTAGATAGTTGAGCATGGGTGATTTAGAGTTACCATTTCAATCGTTGATAATCTCTGTAATAGCAAATGGAGCCATTACATTTCTTATGATTTCACCCTGTCGTTCCAAAATTTGCTTGCAATTTTGGAATCAGAAAATACTGTTGGTGGTAGTACATTCAGTTATTTGAGCTGAAAGCCTGATATCTTTCCTATTTAGTATAGAAGGCCATTACAACTTCAACTATGACTATTTTATCTTCTTCGTGTGAATTTCTCTTAATCAAAAAAGAGGGTCTTTTGGAGTTCCCATTATGGCTCAGCAGAAACAAATCTGACTAGCATCCATGAGGACGCAGGTTTGATCTCTGGCCTTGCTCAGTGGGTTAAGGATCCGACATTGCCATGAGCTATTGTGTAAGTGGCAGACATGGCTCGGATCCCCCATTGCTGTGGCTGTAGTGTAGACCAGCAGCTACAGCTCTGATTTGACCCCTAGTCTGGGAACCTCCATATGCTGCGGGTGCGGCGCTAAAAAGACCAAAGGAAAAAAAAAGTTTTCTGTTTGTTTGTTTTACTGTCTTTGGCACTGGTTGAGGAAATCATACCTCTCTCATGCTGAGCTGTAGTATTTGCTGGTTTATAACCGACTTTCCACCACTTTCTATATTGAATGAACAATTGCATGCTACACAAAAATCTTTGAAAGGACTTGTTTCTCATTGAATAAAGGTGCACTGTTCATAAAATTGGTCACAATATTTACACTTGTGTCTGGGCATTTCGAGATTCAAATATACACAAAAACACATGAAAGCAACCATTGTAAGAACTGGAAAGACTGAATTTGAAAATCTCAAGACCATGTCAGTCCGTGTGTCTATTGCTCACAAGGAAACAAGGGTTGAATGGTTGAAAGGGCTGTGAACTTAGGAACTATGAATAAATTGAACTCAGTGTTTGATGCGAAAATGTGAGCTTCTGGGGAGTTCCCTGGTGACCTAGTGGTTAGGATTCAGTACTTTCACCACTGTGGCCTAGATTCAATCCCTGGTCTGGGAACTGAGATCCCACATCAAGCTGCTACACACCTGACAAAGTCAATATAGAATGCAGGACAAAATCACATAGAGGACGTGTTCTGTGTGTTTAGGACGCCTGGCAAATCCTGATGAAGTCCTTGCCTGAGGCAGGGTCTTCTAGCACCGAACTTTCCCAGCTGTGTTCAGGAGGCATCTGAGAGTTCTGTGGGTGTCAGGGCCCACTGTCCTCAGAGGGGAGGAAGGGACTTGGAGTTCTCACCATACCCAGAGTGCTCTGCCTTCCTTATATTCATGGATTGGATTTCGAGGGAAAGCTTCAGCTGGTATAAGCGACCTCATGTCAAAAATTGTCATGACCACTGTCTGGCAGTTAGATCCAGCATGTATCATGGAGTACTGGCCTTCAGAGATGGTATTCAAAGTTGCCTTCAATACCCTGCTCTGTACGTGGGGAGAAACTTTGAGTTACCAGAGAGCTACCAGCTGCCTAACACAAACAGAGTGATTACAGCAGGTAAGTGTCTGGGTATTGGTGGGGAGGGTAAGCTCAACCTTGGGCAAAATCTATGAAGAGTAGAGTCCCAAAAGGGACCCAAAATAAGAGATATGAGGTTGAAAAATCAGGGTGTTTAACTTTATCTATAAGCCACAAATACACAGGCATATGCAAAGGCTCAGATACATGCTTAGAAAAGCGTAAAGAAACATAGGAAAAGTTTCTCTGATTTGGTGGATATCTCAGTGAGTACTTTCCCCTTTGAAGCCCTTCTCTGGATTTCTTCAGCTTTTAATTTTAATAAGCTGTATAATTTTGGTTTCCAACTATGTTTTCAGGAGAGAAGATGGCATACTATAGTGAGTAGGATGCTATACATACAACCCTTGATTTTATTTAAATGTATGGCCTTAAATGACCTCTACTAATGCAGCCAAATCTATTCTGTAGCCTGGGCCCTTCTCCTGATAGCCAGACCCCTGTTTTCTACTGCCCACTGGACATCTCCACCTGGACCGCCCGCAGAACCTTCAGTGGCCCACACTGACCTCAACCATCACACCCTTCCTCACCTCTAACTCAAATCACCTCCAACTCCCCCTCTTCTTCCCAGTTTCCTCTATTCGCAATGTCAGCTAAGAGGATAGCTTCAGTTTAGTCAGCCAAAATTCCCATTATAGACACCCCCTCCATACACAATTTCAACATTGACTGACTACCCCAAACTCTTAAATCTGTCTCCTCCTCACCATCCTCTCACACAGCTCAAATGAAGTGCCCTGTTATTTCCTTTTGCTTTGTTACGTGTTTTTCCTCAGTATATCAGTCAGTGTTTGACTAGAGAAGTAGGAACAGTGCAGAGAGATGCTGTATACCCTTTACCCAGTTCCCCTCAAGAGCAGCATCTTGCAAACCCACAGTAATACAACCAAGATACAGACATTGATACAGTCAAGGGACTGACCATTTTCATCACCACAAAGATCCCTTATGCTATTCCTTTTTGTTTGTTTTTCTTTTTTTTTTTTTTTTTGGTGGGTTCATGGTATGTGGTAGTTCCCAGGCCAGGGATATCGAACCTGTGCCACAGCAGTGACCCAAGCCACTGCAGTGACGATGCCAGATCTTTAACCTGATAGGCCACCAGGGAACTCTTACGTTGTTCCTTTGAGAGCCACGACCACCCCCTCCCACCCACATTCTCTTCTCAATACATGACCACTATTAATATGTTTTTCACCTCTACAACTTTGTCATCTTAAAATTTATAGAAATAGAATCATACTCAGCATAACTCTTTGCATATTCATTTGGGTTGGTGCACCTATCAGTAGTTAATTCCCCTTTATTGTTGGGTAGTGTTCTGTAGAATGAACATACCACAGTTGGTTTAAACTTTCATTCATTGACGGGTGTCTGGATTTTTTCCAGTTTTTGATGATTATGAATAAAATTCCTATAAATAATTATGTATGCTTTTTGTGTGAATATACATTTCCATTTCTCAGGAATAAATGTTCAAGAGTATAATTGCTAGATTGTATGGTAGTTAGTCTTGTATGGTATATTTAGTCTTACAATAACCTGCCAAACTCTTCCCGAAAGCAGCTGTACCGTTTATATTTCCACTAGCAATGCATGAGTGATCCAGTTTCCCTGTATCCTCACCAGCATTTTGTCACTATATTTTATTTTAGTTATTCTACTAGGTGTGTAGTAATAGCTAATTATGGTTTTAATTTTAATTTCTCTTATGGATAATGATTTTTGAACATCTTTCCATGTACTTATTTGGCATACGTACCTTCTCTTCGTTGAGATGGCTGTTCATGACTTTAGTCCATTTTTTTTTTTAACTTTTAAAGCATTTTTGTTAAAGTATAGTTGATTTACAATGTTGTGCTGATTTCTGCTGTGCAGCAAAGTGATTCATACATTTTATATATATATATATATATATATATATATATATATATATAATGTATGTATATGTACACATTCTATTTAATATTATTTCCTTCATGGGTTATCCCAGGAGATTGGATATAGTTCCCTGTACTATACAGTAGGACCTTATTGTTTATTCATTCTAAATCTTGGCCCATTTTCTTATTGGGTTGTTTTTCTATCGCTGAGTTTTAAGAGTTTTCGTATGTTCTAGATATTAGTTTTTTCAGATAGCATGGTTTCCAAATATTTTCTTATAATATGTTGATTGTGTTTTTAGCTTCTTGACAGGGTGTTTTGCAGAACAAAAGGTTATAATTTTGGTATGAGCCATTTTATGAATTTTTCCTTTTATGGATCGTGCTTTATGGGTTAAGTCTAAAAATTCTTGGTCCAACCCTAGATCTTAAAATGTTCCTTTTTGTTCTAAATGCTATATAGTTTTAAGTTTCACATTTAAGTCCATGATCTATTTTGAGCTAATTTTTGTGTATAATGTTAGGCTTAAGTCAATGTTAATTTTTTTTTTTTTTTTTTTGCCTATGAGTTTCCAATTGTTCCAGCTCCATTTGTTGTAAAGGCTGTGTTTTCTATATTGAATTGCTTTTGCAGGTGACAAAAATAAGTTGGGCACACTTACGTGGGTCTATTTCTTGGTTATATATTTTTGTCCATTTATTTACTGGTCTCTCGTTCTGCCAATACCATGCAACCTTGATTACTGTGGCTATATAATGTCTTCAAGTCTGATAAACAGATTGCTCACATGTTCTTCTTTTTCGAAATTGTTTTACCTACCTTAGTTCCTTTACCTTTCCATGTAACGTTCTTTTACAATAACCTGGTTCAATTTTTATAGGAATTACAGTAAATCTATATATCAGTTGGGGGAGAATTGACATCTTTCCTATGTTAAGTCTTCCAATTTATGAACACTGTGTGTCTCTCCATTTATTTAGATCTTCCTTGATTTCTTTCGGAATTTCAGCCACAGTAGTTTTAAACATTCATGTCCTGTACATGTTTTGTTGAAAGTATATCTAAGTATCTAATTTTTTAAGTGATTGTAAATGGCATTAAATTTTTTATATGGGTGTCCACATGTTCATTGCTGGTGTATAGAAATGCAATTGTTTTGTATATATTTGCCTTGTGTCCTGTGACCTTGCTGAGCATACTTCTTAGCCCAAGGGGATATTTTACTTTTTTTTGAAGAGTCCCTAGAATTTTATATGTAGACAATCATGTCATTGGCAAACAGGGATGGTTTTATTTCTCCTTTCTGGTCTGTATGCCTTTTATTGCCCTTTCTTTCCTTAACCTCACTGACTAGGATTTTTAGCACTACAGTGAACAAGAATTGAAAGCAGCCATACCTGCCTTGTTCTCAGTATTAGGGAAAAATCAGTCTTTCACTATTCAGTATAATGTTAGCTATAGTTTGTTTTTGTTTTTGTTTTGTTTTATTTATATTTTTGTTTTGTTTTTTGTTGTTTTTTTATCACTTATTTATATTTTTTTCTACTGTACAGCATGGTGACTCAGTTACATGTACACGTATACATTCTTTTTTCTCACATTAAGTGTTCCATCATAAGTGACTAGACAGAGTTTCCAGTGCTACCAGCAGGATCCTATTGCTAATCCATCCCAAAGGCTACATTCTGCATCTGTTTAACCCAAGCTCTCAGTCCCCTCCCACTCCCTACCCTACCCTCTTGGCAACCACAAGTCTATTCTCCAAGTCCATGATTTTCTTTTCTGTGGAAAGGTTCCTTTGTGCCCTATATTAGATTCCAGATATAAGTGCTGTCATATGGTATTTGTCTTTCTCTTTCTGACTTATTTCACTCAGGATGAGAGTCTCTCGTTCCATCCATGTTGCTGCAAATGGCATTATTTCATTCTTTTTATGGCTGAGTACTGTTCCATTGAGTATATGTACCAAATCCTCCTGATCCAATCATCTATCAGTGGACATTTAGGTTGTTTCCATGTCTGGCTATTGTGAATAGGGCTGCAATGAACATACAGGTGCATGTGTCTTTTTCAAGGAAAATTTTGTCCGGATATATGCCCAAGAATGGAACAGCTGGGTCATATGGTAGTTCTATGTATAGATTTCTAAGGTACCTCCATGCTGTTCTCCATAGTGGTTGTACCAGCTTACATTCCCACCAACAGTGCAGGAGGGTTCCCTTTTCTCCACATCCCCTCCAGCATTCGTTATTTGTGGACTTATTAATGATGGCCATTCTGACTGGTGTGAGGTGGTATATCTCATGGTAGTTTTGATTTGCATTTCTCTAATAATCAGGGATGTTGAGCATTGTTTCAAGTGTATAACTTCCTTGGAGAATGGTCTATTCAGGTCTTTTGCCCATTTTTCACTTGGGTTGTTGGTGTTTTTGTTTTTTTGTTTTTGAGGATGATTTTTATCAACTTGAAGAAGCTACAAAAAGCTCCCACTTTTCTGACTGTTTATATCATGATGTGTGTTGAATTTTGTCAAATGCTTTTCCTCTATCAGTTTATGTGATCATATGATTTTTCTTCTTTCACCTGTTAATATGGTGGATTACCCTGATTGATTTCAAATGTTTGATTAGTCATGTGGCCCTGCAACCCTGCTTTTATGATCTTTCAACTGATTGAATCAGGCCCACTTAGATTATCCAGGATAATTTCTCTTACTTAATCAACTAATCATGGGTTTTATAACATCTGCGTAGTTCTGTATAGATAAGGGTTCTCCAGAGAAGCAGAACGACTAGGAAATTTTATATGTATATGGAGGAAGAAAAAGGGAAGGGAGAGGAAGAGTGTTTAAGGAATGGCTCTTATGATTATGGATGCTGGCAAGTTTAAAATATTTAAGGTGAGCCAACAGCTGTATCCATGGAAAGAGCTGATGTTTCAGTTCTAGTTCAAAAGCCATCTGCTGGCAGAATTCCCTCTTGCTCAGAGGAAGTCATTTTTTTTGTTCTGCTCAGGCCTCCAACTGCTTGGATGAGGCCCACACACATTGTGAGTGCAATATGCTTTGCTCGAAGTCCCTTGATTTAAATGTTACTCTTACACAAAAATATCCTTACAGAAGCACCTAGGATAATGTTTGGCCATGTATCTGGACACCATGGCCCAGCCAAGTTGACACATAAAATTAAAACCATAAAATCAGTCTCCATCAGTACCTTCATAGCAGCACCTACATTAAGTGTTTGATTTTTTTTAAAAAAAGTGACTTTAGCCTAGCCAAGTTAATTTTCTGTTCAACCCTTTTAGAAAACAGGAGTATGTAAATTAAAATAACTCTATGACAAATGACAAAATAAAATGTGAAAATGTAAAGGTGTTCACATATAATTATTGGCATTCTTAAAGTGAACTTTTAGCAATATTTCTAAAAATTTTAAATACAACATTTTCTACTTTAATACAATTTCCACTGTGCTATGTCTTTATAAAAACATGCACATTTTCCAGAGAATTCACATTCAAAAAATGCTTCTGTTCTATTGATCATAGCATAAAGTGGGAAATAACTATGTGTCCATCAGAGGAAGATTGGTTAAATTATGGCACACATACACAGCCCTTCTAGGTTGTAGTTACAGAAGTGAAAGTAGATATATATGTCCTTCATTTTATTAGTTGATTACTTATTAATTAACAAAGGCAAGTGGGAGAAGAATATACACATCACTGATGTATGTTTAAAAAACACACAACAGCTGTTCATTAAACACATATGTGAAAAAGCATAGAATCAGCTATAACACACCAGATTGTTAATTGTGGTTAATTCTGAAAAGGGGCTGAATATTCGAGGGACATTGTAAAGAGTTGTGGTTTATCTGTCTTTTAGATTTTTTTTTTTTGCAAGAATGCTCTTTGTACTGTTACCTTTGTAGTTGAAATATTTAAATAAGACTAACAACAGAAATAGTAGCTGTGTATCAATAAGATTAAGTTTCTCCTAATCTGAAATTTGAATGGCTTAATACAACAAACAGGTATTCATTCTGCACATAAAGTAGATGGGGTTGGAAGGGGCTCACTGCTGTCGTTTGAGGTCGGGATCCAGGCTGCTTCCATCTTTTGTAGTTCCACCATCTCAAGCTAGGCCCTCTATTCTTGTGGCCAAATAGATGAAGAAGCATACAGGTGTCAAACTGGTTCTAAACTGTCTAGCCTGGAACAGCAAAATATTACTTTGCTTCTATTTCAGTGATAAGGGCTAGTCACTTGATCTTTTCTAGCTGTGAGTGCCCTTGGCAATATAGTATTTCTAGGAATCTGGGAAGTAGAGGAAGCCAAGATACAGATGAACATTTGCAGTCTCCCCTACAAACTATTAAAATAACATGTGCTTAATAAAGAGCAATTATTACACAATTTATTGTGACAAGAGCCATATTTATTTCTTAGAGAAGTTTCTGAGAAGTGCAAATTCATCTTGCAATTAACCAGCCTTTTCAAGACCCTAAGATGGAATGGATGCTTTCCAATATAGGATTACATCTCATTTTCAAAAGGAGCCTGAAAACATCTGTAGGAAAGGCTCATGCTTCTTCACTCAGTAGCACCTTTCTGCACTGCCCTTTGCAATAACCTCTGTCATCTCAGTAGGCTGAGAATTTTCTCCTTCCTTTTGGTGCATGGTCAATATCTTAACTGCAGAGTCCCTGCTACACACCACTTGACTGAAAATCCCTAAAAACCTGTACAGGTGCCCTTAGGCACCCTGAAAACCAGCATTTTTTCCTAGGGAAGGTACACACATGAGAGGTATTGGAAGGATGGTCAATTCTTTTTATTTCTTTTTAAATCAAAGCTAGTGTGACTGCCAAGGAACCATTTTCTACCTTCTAAAAGAACTCTAGAATTTTTAGGAATTCAGCTTCTCTAAATGTTTGTTTATACAGTGATTTCCATGATGTTTCCTTATCTGCTATTTATGGATGAGGCTTTCATTTTGACCACATGTTTATTCTCACTTATAGATATGTGTGTTCAGTTTCAAACAAGACACTCTCTTAAAATCCTAATGCAAATATTAGGGCAATTTCAAAAACCCCTTCCTAACTTCAGAGTTACATCCCCAAACCAGCAGGTTCTGTGGCAAATCACATTCTACTAAGCAGCCTATTTGGAAATCGCCTTGAGTGTGATGAAGATGCTGATGGAGGATGATCACATGTCTCAAATTCACTGTCCATTATGAACTTGACATAGAAGAGGCTGTTGCTATCAGAGGGATCCCATGATGAGAGTCAGTCAGGAGATGACTATAGGGAGTTGGAATATTCCATCAGGGGGTGGGCAGGTGATTCTGGACAGTCTGTTCCACTGGAAGCAAGGCTTAGCCTCCAGAGGAATTGAGACAAAAGGTCTGCCTCAGCCTGGGAGGATTGGAATAATATGGGCAACAATCTCTGATCAGGGGTCTAGTCCTCAGTTTCCACATACAAGTCTGCCATGTCAACTTCATATTACCAAGCTCTGTGAGCCTTGGTTTCTTCATCTGTGAAGTGGGATTGATAAACCCTGTCTTGCAGGGCTGTTGTAATCCATGTGCTGAATGTAAAACAACTAACACACCACTTGGAGTGCATCGGGTCTTCAATGATTGTCAGTGACTACTATTATCTTGACCCCAATAGCTACTACCCTCTATCTGGGATTTATTTTTCCAGAAGATGTGAGAGAATATGAAGAGCTCTAGGACACGGTATGCCAAATCAGTTTAAAATGCTGATTAGCCAGAAAACTTAAGTCAATTTTCCCCCTTAGAGCATATATTATTTGTGTTTTGGAGTTTTGTTAAAAATGAATGCAACTCAAAGCTCTTAGAATTTGTATAAAGGTGAACTCCTTCCATCCCACTCCACTGCTCTTTTACCCAAACCACCCCTAGTTTCATTTGTTTTGCTCCCACCAAAAATCGAGATCTCATGTAGTGTTTGATGAATTAACATTTGAAGTATACTCATTAAAATGTCCTTTGAATGGAGTGGGTTCTGGCTCTTCAAGAGCAACGCCAATAGTGCCAAACCTGTAACTGCTGGCACCTTAAAGGAATGTTGCTCTCTTTCAGAGAAACTCTTTGGCAATGATGTGCATAAAACAACTAATTTGGGCATCGTGTTCGACTGCACTGTGAAAAGAGCAAAGGACAATTTCTATTCCTGCCACAGATTCATATTTCTCAGGTTTACCATGATCCCAAAGTAGAGCTTAGTGCAGTTTTGCATCTCAGGTCATTGACTTCCAACTCCAAGTTATTCTGGAGGGTCTGATCCCTGCTCCCTCTCCCATGCCTCATCTTTCCACCACTCAGCTTTACTTAAGATTACCTCCCACTGAAGGCCTTCCAGTTTCCCAAGCCCCAGTATGCCTTGTCTCAGGGCATCTACACTTGGCTGCTGTCATATGGATCCTCAATCCTCTCACTTATTTTTACTTGTCCTTCAGGTCTTAGAGGATACCCACCATCATCTTTATATAACTGCTGCTCCTATATAGATGCTAAAATACTGTGAATAAGGGTTGGGTCTTGTTTATCCTAATGTCCCCAGTACTAGTGTGGTGTCTTCCAAAGAGTGGCTACCCAATTAATGTTTGGAGAATGTTTGTCTAATTAATGTTCCTTTTACATTCTTGAATGAGCTAAGCAGATACAAATATATATAGTTTGCAATTTTATAGAATAGACTAACAAGGACAAGAGAAGCCAAGAATTGACCATCTTTTACTTTTTTAGTATCAGTTTGTTGACTCCAAGTGTTCTACTTCTGAGTTCATATAAATGTCCAAGAAAATCTCTCTCTCAGTTTCACGTTATTTCCTTCTAGATGAAGAGAAAGGATGAATGGTTTCCATTTTGTATTACAAAATAACAAATTGCTTAATCTAACTCAATCTGAGGAACATTTATAGATGTGTAAGAAATGTCATCCATTGGCTTAGATTCTTAAGCTAATTAAGCCTCCTATTAAAAGAAATGCCAAAAAAATAGATAAATCTCCAAGTCAGCCCTATATAACAGGAATGTACAGATGTTATACATTTTTTTCCCTCCAATCCCACTCCAGCCTTCCACTCTTTCAGATGTTGACATCCCCTTTCAAGAACAAAGTTCAGAATCTATGCCTCAGTCTTCACTAAGGGTGGGAGAAACAAGAATTTGGCCTGGCCATGGCACTTGTGCCAGCCCTAGCTTCTATCCTGGCTGGGCCTCTCTCTTCCTCGCCTCTCAAGGCCTCCTAATACTGGAATGGGAAGCTTCTGGAGTTGGTCCCATGGATTTTAGCCAAAAACTCCAGCAATTTCATCTTGCTGGCTTCAGCATGGGTTCTTGGGCCCCACAGGAACTCATAGCATGGAGGACTGTTATTGGGCACCTGGCAGTACTCCAGGTAATTTTCCTTTACCAAATCACGGGTTATGAGCCTCCAGGGCTCTCCAAAGATGAAATACTTCCTCCCAGAATATATATCCATCATTTTCAGCACTTCCCAGACTTCCTCCTCAGTGGCACGGTTCCCCTTCATGAAGATCACTCCCAGGATAATTATCAGGAGGCCAGTCTTGGGCATACCCTGTTCATCACTCAGCCTTCCATCATAGGTGAGGCTTAGTTTGTTGATGAGGGCATAGCTATGGCTAGTGGGATCCACTTCTTTCACATCAATGCCAAAGACCAGCTCCATGTACTCAGAGGCTCTCCTAAGGATCTCAAGGAAGTCATCCTTGTGCTCTCTGATGACATCACCAATCATGTCTGCCTTTGTGATCAGCTCTCTCTTTTGATAATTTTAGAGCAGGAAATTAACTACCTTAAAAACTGTGTCTACATGAGTCTCTACCTTGTAAATCTTTTGGACCAGAAGATTCCCGAGCCTTTAAGTCTAGCTAGAGAAGAGACATCTGATGGGAAGGAGGTCTGTGTGTATGTGTGTGTGTGTGTGTGTTTGCTCTGACAGTCCAGCAGTTGTTCTGGACACACGCACACGCACACACACAGGCACTGTGTTTTAGCTTCCCCAACTAGACCTAGCCTGGAACTCAGACTCAAATCTCTGTGAGAGTGGCAATTTGACAAATGTACACAGATAAATTACTTCTTTAATCAATGTGAAATCTTAATCAAGGAAATAATAATCAAAAAGACCTAAGTCAAGGAAAGGAATTATGGGACCATTTGTCCAATAAATGCATAGGCTCCACAGAGCCCAGTCCCTGCTATTATCCCTAGGAAACCCCAGGATACCATTTAGACTGGGATATGAGAGTAAAGCATAATCAAGTTTTTATGTCATTTGATTCTTTTTAAAATATTTTAATATTTTTAAATTTAATTTTTATTTTAGTTGATTTACAATGATGTGCCAATTTCTGCTAAACAGCAAAATGACTGTCATATATATATATATATATATATATATATACATACATACATATATTCCTTTATTGTAGTATCTTTCATCATGGTCTATACCAAGAGATTGGATTTTAGATCTTTATTCTGTTCTTATGTATGCATTTTATTGTATAAATTCCCCTATTCATTGTTTTAGCTGCAGGCAACAAATTTTTCTAAGTTGTATTTTCATTTTTATTTAATGAATAATACATTAAAACTTCTCTTGAGATTTTTTATTTGACTTATGGTTTATTTAGAAGTGTACTGTTTAATTTCCAAATATTTTGGGATTTTACAACTATATTTCTGTTACTTATTTCTAACATAATTTATTGTGATCTTAAAATAGATTTTGTATGACTTCTGTTATTATAAATCTGTTAATGTGTGTTTTATGATCTGGAAAATGGCCTTTGTCACTATCCCATGCAAACTTGAGAAGAGAGTAGTACATTCTGCTCTTGTTGGATGGAGTGTTCCATAACACTCCATGACAATTAGATCAAGTGTTCCATAACACTCCATGACAATTAGATCAAGTTGATTAATAGTGTTGTTCAGGTTATCAATATCCTTAATGATATTCTGCCTAAATGATCTATACATTACTGACAGAGGCATGTTGAGGTCTACAATAATAATAGTGGATTTTTCTATTTCTCCCTTCATTTCTTTTTTTAAAACTTTTTAAAAAAATTATTGAAATATAGTTGACTTACATTGTGTTTTTTTCATTTCTATCAGTTTTTGCCTCATGAATTTTGATACTTCGTTAGGTATATATACGTTAAGGATTGCTATGTCTTCTTGATAAATTGACTTCTTTATCATTATATAATGCCCTACTTTATTTCTGATCATTTTTCTTGTTCTAAAGTTTGCTTTATCTGACATTGATATAGTACTCCAGCTTTCTTTTGATTAATGTTAGCATGGTATCCTTCTCTTTATATTTAACTTCCTTGAGCCTTTATATTTAAATTGAATTTCTTTTAGACAATGTATAGTTAGTCTAGTTTTTCTATTGTCTCTAATAATCTGTCTTTTAATTGGCATGTTTAGACTACTCACATGTAAATTGATTATTTATATAGTTGGATTAATATATACCATCTATGCAACTGATTTCTGTTTGTTAAATATTCTCTTTGTTTTTTTTTTTTTAGGTGAAACCATGGTGGGGAGGAAAGAATTGGGAGGGTGGGAATATAAACTACGTATAAAATAGATGATTATTGTGAATCTACTGCATAGCCTAGGAAAGTCTACTCAATAGTTTGTAGGAGTTTCTCTTGTGGCTCAGTGGTGATAAATATTTTCTTTGCTTTTTTCCTCATCATTTTATGCCTTCTCTGATTTTTAACTAAGTGTTTTATTTGATTCTATTTTATCTCTTCTCTCAAGTGTATTATTCACTTATTTTTAAAAAATTTCAATGCTTGCTCTAGGCTTTAAAAAATATATATTTTTCCAGTTACTTCAAGTTCACCATCATATAACACTATACTGTCTCAAATGTAGCACAGGTAGCTTTTAAAGAATCCCTCAATTCCTGCTGCCTTTCCCTTTTGACTTTCCATTTATTTGTTTTGCTTATGTATATGCTATAATTGCCCCATACATTTTTATTATTAATGCTTTGAAGAAACAGTTATATTTTAGGTCAATTAAGAAAAAGAAAATATTTTACTTTATCTTCATTTATTCCTTCTCAGATGCTTTTTTTCTCAATGAAAATCAAATCTTCTTTGTCATACTGAGTGAATTAAGTCAGACAAAGACAAATATATAACTTGTATGTGGAATCTAATAATGATACAAAATAATTTTTATAAACATAAACAAACTCACAGATTTCAAAACCAATCTTAGGGTTACCATAGGTGAAACCATGGTAGGGAGGGAAGAATTGGGAGGGTGGGAATATAAACTATGTATAAAATAGATGATTATCGTGAATCTACTGCATAGCCTAGGAAAGTCTACTCAATAGTTTGTAGGAGTTTCTCTTGTGGCTCAGTGGTAATAAACCTGCTAGTATCCATGAGGATGCAGATTTGGTCCCTGCCCTTGTTCAGTGGGTTAAGGATCCAGCACTGCTGTGAGCTGTGGTGTAGGTCACAGACATTGCTTGGGATCCCGCATTGCTGTGGCTGTGCATAGACCGGCAGTTGCAGCTCCAATTTGACCCCTAGCCTGGCAACTTCCATGTGCTGCAAGTGCAGCCCTAAAAAAAAAAAAAAAAAGTTTGTAATAACCTATATAGGAAAAAAGAATGGATATAGTTATATGACTGATTCACTTTGCCGTACACCTGAAACTAATACAATGTTGCAAGTCAATTATTAAAAAAAAAAAAAAAATCTCTGTATACACTATAAGTCAGAAAGAGAAAGACTAATACGGTATATCACTTATATGTGGAATCTAAAATACAACACAAATGAACTTGTCTACAAAACAGAAACAGACTCACACACATAGAGAACAGACCTGTGGTTGCCAAAACTGAGGGGGAGAGGAGGAGGGAAGGATTGGGAGTTGAGGATTAGCAGATACAAACAATTATATATAGAATGGATAAACAAGTCCTACTGTATAGCACTGATATCTATATTCAATATCCTGTGGTAAACCATAATGGGAAAGGATATGAAAAAATGTGTGTATATACACACACACACACAGATATATTTACACACACAAATATATATTTAAGTCACTTAGCTGTACAGCAGAAATTAACACAACATTGTAAATCAACTAATACTTGAATACATTTTCTAAAAAGAAAAGAATAAAAACCAAGATTTTGAGATCATTGCAGAAAATCAAATCCTCTCATATATGTATAATTTTTCTTATACCTAAATACTTTCTTTTATAAAAATAATTTATTGGAGTATAGTTAACTTACAAAGTTGTGTTAGTTTCAAGTGTACAACAATTTGCATCAGTTATAACTATATCCATTCTAAAGATCTTCTTTTAACACTACTGGCAGGGCAGGTCTACTGGCAAGGATTTCCCTCATTTTTTCCTCTCTGAGAAAATCTATTTCTCCTTCACTTTTAAAGGGTAAATTCATCACTTTTCATCACTTTCAATATTTCACACTCCTCTGTTCTTGCTCACATGCTTTCTGATAAGAAGTTCACTGTAATTCTTTATTTCTCAATAAATAAGGTACTTTCTTGTCCTGACTTCTTTCAAAACTTTTAATTGTCTTTGATTATGTGCAGATTCACTATGATATGTCTAGGTATAATTTTTTCCTTCTTTCTTTCTGTATTTACCTTGCTTAGTGTTTTCTAAATTTCCAGGTCTGTAATTTGTTATCTGTTATTCATTTTGAAAAGTTCTTAGTAATTATTACCTCTGATATTTCTTCTCCATTTTCTCTTTCTTCTCCTTCTGGTATTCTAATTACATGTATGTGACCCTTTAAAAATACTGTTCCACAGTTCTTGGTTGTTCTGTTCTCCTTTTTAAAAAAATTATTTATTTTCTTTGCATTTCACTTTGGGAAGTTTCTACTGACATAGCTTCAAATTTTTCCTCAGATGTGTGGAATCTACTAATGAGCCAGTCAAGGGCATTTTTTAATTTCTGTTTCTGTGTTTTTATTTTTTTTAAGTTTATTTTTATTTTTTGCTTTTAAGGGCTGCACCTGCAGCATATGGAAGTTCCCAGACTAGGGGTGGAATTGGAGCTGTAGCCGCTGGCCTATGCCACAGCCACAGCAATGCAGGATCCTTTAACCCACTAGGCAAAGCCAGGGATCAAACCCTTATCCTCATGGATACTAGTTGGGTTTGCAACCTGCTGAGCCACAACAGGAACTCCCTGTTTCTGTGTTTTTAATTTCTGGAATTTCTTTTTGATTAGAGTTTCTGTCTCTCTGCTTCCATGACACATTTGTTCTAGTATGTTATTTACTTTTTCCATTGAAGACCTTAACATATTACTCATACCAAATTCATTGTCATTCCAATACCGGAGTATGGTTCTGGTGTTTGTTTTGCCTCTTCAGATTCTGGGGGTTTTTCTTGCATTTTGGTCTGCTTTGTCATTTTGTTGTTGAAATGTAGATGTATTGGGTAATAAAATTGAATAGTCTTTTAGTGTGAAGATTCATGTTAATCCGGCTAAGAGGTAGGCTGTGCTAAGTGTTCATTGTAGCTATGAGTATCAGAACCTAAAATTCCTCTAATGTCTTTATTTCCCCACCTTGGCTTTCAGTCTTCTCTGTGCACTGCTCTTCAGAGAGAGCCTGTTTCTTATAGCTTTTTTTTTTTTTTTTTTTTTTTTTTTTTTTTTTACTATGGTTACTCTCCCCTTCCTCTGCTAAAGCCAGGAGGATCTTTCTTGGCTCTTTACCCTGAGAACTTAGTGCACTTCCTGAAGGGAAAATCCATGATTATGCAAGCAAATCTTGGCTGCTGCACCTATCTTTCCAGAACTCAGGGTCATTTTTAAAAGGTAAAACTAGAACTCACACTCAAACAACCTTCAAGTCAGAGGCTCTGCTTTACTAGCCAATTTTTTTTTGAAGAAAAAGTATTTGAAATTCCACACCAGAGCTTAAGGTTCTCTTTGTGGAGCCCAAACTACTTTAAAGATAAGAAAGATGAAATATGGAGAAAAAGCACTGTTTCCCCAAATTAGCAGCACCTGTATCCTTCGGTCAGGTGAGTCAAATACACCATTCTCCATTACTATCTCAAGATTTCCCACTGACCTCCTCTTTACTTCTAAACACCATAGATCTAACTGTTGATCAGAGAAATATTACAGGGACTTACATGGTAAAAATAGGAATGCCCTACTTGGATGCTTTAGGCATAAAAGAAGAGCTAACTTTATCTAAATAAATTGTTAAAGGATTGAGGTTCTTATAGTAAAGAGATGGAGCATTAATAAAAGCTTTTGTTTCCTTCCAGAAATATGCAGGGATTACCAAATATGTGCAATCTGTAGCGCTCTGCCTAGGTATTCTACTTCCGTTGATTTTCCCACCTTTGATATTTTACACAACCTACTTCCAGCTCTGCTTGTGAATTTTAACAAGAGAAAAATCTAAATTTGTTCCAGTGTGCTTTAAACACCTTCCAATACAAGTTGTACATGGCTTTTTCTCCCTAATAGGAAAAAGGAAATTTAAAGACCCCAGACTTCACTCCTTCTTGGTCCAACTTTGAGGTTTGGCTGTGAACAGCCTCAAGGGATTTCACAAAAGCTCTATAAATACCAACTTCCGTGTGCTCTTGCTCTCTGGCAGATCTTACTTTTCATTTATGTTTGATTTCATTTGTGTAAGTTTTCTGCTTTAACGAAGGCTGTCTGACTAACTTGTGGTTAAAAGTGAATCGGGACCCACTGCATACATATTAGAATGGTGAAAATCTAAAACAGCAACAATAGCAAATGCTGGAGAGGATGTATAGCAGCAGGAATTCTCATTCACTGCTGATGGGAATGCAAACCAGTACAGCTGCTTTGGAAGAGCTTTAGGTGGCTTCTTACAAAACTAAATATATTCTTACCACATAGTCTATCAATTACAGTCCTTGATATTTATCCAAATAAGGTGAAAATTTATGTCTACACTAAAACTTGCACATGGATGTTTAGAGCAGGTTTATTCATAATTGCTAAAAACTAGGGGGAAAGAAACCAAGGTGTCCTTCAGTAGGTAAATGGATAAACTGTGGTACATCCAGACTATTACTCAGGGCTAAAAAGGAAGGAGTTTTCAAGCCATGGAAAGACATGGAGGAAGGTTAAATGTCTATTACTAAGGGAAAGAAGCCAATCGGAAAAGGCTATACGCAGTATGATTCCAAAGACTAAACTATGTAAAAAGGTTAGGAGTAGGGAAGGATGAATGATTTTAAGGGCAGTGAAATTATTCTATGATACTATCATGGGAGGTTGGTGTCTTTATACATTTGTCAAAATCCAAAGAATGTACCAAACCAAGAGTGAACCCCCATGTAAACTAGGGACTGTGGGTGATAATGATGTGTCAGTGTAGGTTCACTGCTTATAACAAATGCACCACTCTGGTGGGGGATGTTGACAGTGGGGGAGGCTCTGCATGCATGGGGACAGGGACTGTATGGGAACTTTGTACTTTCCCTTTAATTTTTCTGTGAACCTTAAACTACTCTAAAAACAAAGTCTATTACATTTTAAAAGTGAAATTTATGTGGAACCACAAAAGATCCAGAATTGCCAAAGCAATCCTGAGAAACAAAAACCAAGCAGGGGGCATAACTCTCCCAGACTTCAAGCAATATTACAAAGCCACAGTCATCAAAACAGTGTGGTACTGGTATCAAAACAGACAGACAGACCAATGGAACAGAATAGAGAACCCAGAAATAAACCCTGACATTTATGGTAAATTAATTTTTGACAAAGGAGGCAAGAGCATAATGTGGGAAAAAGACAGTCTTTTCAGCAAGCATTGCTGGGAAACCTGGACAGCTGCATGCAAAGCAATGAAACTGGAACACACCCTCACACCATGCACAAAAATAAACTCAAAATGGCTGAAAGACTTAAATATACAACAGGACACCATCAAACTCCTAGAAGAAAACATAGGCAAAACACTCTCTGACATCAACATCATGAATATTTTCTCATGTCAGTCTCCCAAGGCAACAGAAATAAGAGCAAAAATAAACCAAAGGGACCTAATCAAAAGGACAAACTTTTGCATAGCAAAGGAAAGCAAAAAGAAAACAAAAGGACAACTTTCAGAATGGGAGAAAATAGTTTCAAATGATGCAACAGACAAGGGTTTAATCTCTAGAATATACAAACAACTTATACAACTCAACAGCAAAAAAGCCAATCAATCAATGGAAAAATGGGCAAAAGACCTGAATAGACATTTCTCCAAAGAAGAGATACAGATGGCCAACAAACACTTGAAACTGCTCAACATCCCTGATTATGAGAGAAATGCAAATCAAAACTACCATGAGATATACCACCTCACACCAGTCAGAATGGCCATCATTAATAAGTCCACAAATAACAAGTGCTGGAGGGGGTGTGGAGAAAAGGGAACCCTCCTGCACTGCTGGTGGGAATGTAAGCTGATACAGCCACTATGGAGAACAGCATGGAGGTACCTTAGAAATCTATACATAGAACTACCATATCACTCAGCAATCCCACTCTTGGGCATATATCTGGACAAAAGTTTCCTTGAAAAAGACACATGCACCTGTATGTTCATTGCAGCCCTATTCACAATAGCCAAGACATGGAAACAACCCAAATGTCCATCGACAGATGATAGGATTAGGACGATGTGGTATATATACACAATGGAATAGTACTCAGCCATAAAAAAGAAATACATAATGCCATTTGCAGCAACATGGATGGAACGAGAGACTCTTGTCCTGAGTGAAGTAAGTCAGAAAGAGAAAGACAAATACCGTATGATAGTACTTATATTTGGAATCTAACATAGGGCACAAAGGAACCTTTCCACAGAAAAGAAAATCATGGACTTGGAGAATAGACTTGTGGCTGCCCCGGGGCGGGGGAGAGGGAGGGAGTGGGAGGGATCAGGAGCTTGGGGTTAACAGATGCAAACTATTGCTCTTGGAATGGATTTACAATGAGATCCTGCTGTGTAGCATTGAGAACTATGTCTAGATACTTATATCGTAATAGAACAAAGGGAGGAAAAAAATGTATACATGTAAGTATAACTTGGTCCCCATGCTTTATAGCGGAAAAAGTAAAATTAAAAAATAAATTAAAAAATAAATTAAATTGGAAAAAAAAGTGAATTAAGGCTTCCAGTCTGGACCAGAGGGTATCCACTCATTTCTCATTCTTCCTTCTTAAGACATCTATAAATCCAGATACTGGTGAAAAAGACAATGAATGAATTCTGAGAGGTGGTACGAAGAAGGCAAGCTATCTGGGACCCCAGGACCGGAGGAACTACATGGCAACAGAGTGTTTGGTGTAGCCCCACCCGGGCAGGCTTCCCAGACCCCATGTTTGCAGACCCCTGATCTAGCAACAGAAGGTCAAGTGGGTTAGGTCCTCCTCCAGATTCACTGGGAGTTTCTCAGACAACATCAAGTGAGTCTGACAACATTGGCAAGGGGAACAAATTGGGAGACTCACTGGAAATAAGCAGACATGGGAAACGCTTTCTCTTCGCTCTGGGACTGATACTCTTCCTTTCCGAAGAGAAAACTGAAGCAAGTAGACCAGTTTGCATAGGGGGTCTGCCCTAGAAGCTTCATTATTCTGGAGGTTCTGAGATTCTTGTCCATCTAGAAACACCAAGGTGGCTGACTGAAGAGGAAAAAAGGGCCTTATCGCAGCAAACAGCAGCATACAGAAAGCCTTTTTGTCCCTGGGCACTTGAAATTCTCTTTTTCACTCAGAAGCACAGAGGCAGCTGGGCAGAACCAGGGAGAGGGACAACATCACAAATGTAGCCTGATCCAGGAAGTCTTTGTTCCTGTGGGCCAAGGACTCTCCTCCTCACCCAGAGACACAGGGGCCTGTGGGGATGAGAGGGTGACAAGAGAGGTACAGGATAAAGAGGACCCAGTCAAGGCAAGCAACTTGGTCCTGGGAACCTCTTTATCTGCATGAGACTTTTATTATACAGAAACACCAGGGTGGCAGGCATCAGCAAAAGAGACCTTGTCACAACAAGCAGCCCACTCTGGCAAGTCCCAGTCTCCTTGGGAGTGAGATTCTCCTACCTCAGGGATGGGCAAGTTACCTATGCACAGCATGCCCTATGCCACTTCCACCATCTTCTGCCTGACATGCTTGTGGGTAGCATTATTTTTTAATTGACCATAGTTGATTTACATTATACTAGTTTTGACAACTAACTAGGTATGCAACATAATGATTTGACATTTTTATTGTACTCCATTTAAAGTTATTATAAAATGTCATTCATATTCTCTATGCTATACATTACATTCCGGTATCATTTATTTTATACCTAATAGTTTGGATCTCTTAATCCCTGTCTGCTATCTTGCCCCTCCCCACATCCCTTTCCCCACTGGTAATTACTAGTTTATTCTTTATATCTATGAGTCTGTTTCTGTTTTGTTATTTTCATGTATTTATTTTGCTTTTTAGATTCCACATACAAGTGAAAGCATACAGTATTTGTCTTTGATTTACCTCACTAAGTATAATCCTCTCCAGGTCCATCTGTGTTGTTACAAATGCAAAGTTTCATTTTTAATGTTTGAGTAATATTCCATTGTGTGTGTATAGACAGATAGAGCACATATTCTTTATTCACTCATCTGTTGATGGACACTTATGTCGCTTCCATGTCTTGGCTACTGTAAATAATGCTGCAGTGAACACTGGGGTGCATATGTCGTTTTGAATTAGAGCTTTCATCATTTCCAAATATATACCCAGGAGAATTGCTAGATCATATGGTAGTTCTATTTTTAGATTTTGGCAGAACCTCCATACAGTTTTGTATAGTGGCTGTACCAATTCACATTCCCACCAACAGTACATGACTATTCCCTTTTCTCCACATCCTCGCTGACATTTGTTATTTGTAGTCTTTTTGATAATAGCCATTCTGACTGGTAAGAGGAGAGCTCATTGTGGTTTTGATTTTCATTTCCCCGATGATTAGTGATGTTGAGCATCTTTTCATGTACCTGTTGGCCATCCGTGTGTCTTCCTTGGAAAAATGTCTACTCAGGTCTTCTGCCCACTTTTAAATCGGGTTGTTTTTTAGATAGTGAATTGTGTGAGTGGTAGAATTTGCTTTTAAATGCTTTCAACAAATGCTCACCTGGGAGGCTGCGCCAGCCCTGACAGTTCTGAGGTAGGTAAAACAAGGGCAAATCTCTGAGCTCATTCCTCAGGGAACCACATAACAGGTCAAAATGCACAAACACAACTCTGAGAACCACATCTTTATTTCTCTCTCTGGCATCAGCAAGCTGAACCAGGAATACAAGCTGCATCTACACAGCCACTGCCTAGTTGGGGAATGGGGATGGCAGGCAGGTAAACAAAAAACACCACAGAGATCTCTTACCAAATTTAAGTGTCTTTTACACATTAAGCACCCTCCAGTTGTTTTAAATTTTTAAATTAAATAACAGTTCAAACACAAGTTGATACTGATAGTTTTACTCCAGCTTAATCATTGCTTGTGGAGGGATGGATTTTTGGGTTTCTCTACTCTGCTATGTTCCTGTGACTTCACTCTGATGACATGTCAAATGTTTGACAATAATTCTCAATCACTGGCAGGATTGTTTGTGATTTAAATTTTGTTATCAACTCCTCTGAATTGTCTAAATTTACTCCAGCAAGGTTTGTCAATCTTGACACTACTGCCATTATGGAGAAAATAGATAATTCCATGTAGGATGTTGTCCTGTGCCTTGAGGGCATTTAGCAGCATTTCTATCCTCTACAGGCTAGATGCCCACAGCACCTCCACCCTCACCAATGGGGACAGCCAAAAGTATCTCCAGGAATTGCCAAATGTCTCCTCAGGGACGAGATTTACCTGACTGAGAACTACTTCTTCTTAGGGAAAGAGATTCTAATAGATGTAAAAAGCTAGGTAGGTTGACAGATTGATAGTGTGGTTGGTTGAATAATAATCCACTAAAAGATATTCAGGTCTTAATAAATGGAAATTGTTAATACTACTTTATACAGTGGGGGGAAAAAGGGACTTTGCAGATGTGATAAAGTTATAGATCTTGAGGGGGGGAAATTATTCTGTTTTATCCCAGTGAGCCCTAAAGGCAATCACATGGTCTTACAAGAGCGAGACATAGACCGATTTGATACAAATACCCAGAGAAGGCTATGTGAAGACAGAGGGGGAGATTAGGGTGACAATGGCAATGAGCCAAGGAAAGTCAGCAGCCACTAGAAACTGGAAGAGCCAAGAACCAGATTCTCCTCTAGAGCCTGCAGAGGGACTGCAGGTCTGCCCATTCCTTGATTTTGGCCCAGTGAATTTGTATGTCTGGTCTCCAGGGTTTTGAGAGAATACACTTCCACTATATTAAGTCACTAAATTGTAGTAATATTTTACAGCAGCCAAAGGAAATTAAGATAGATGGATGGATAGATAGGTAAGCAGGTAGAAAGATAAACCGATATAAATATTGATCAGTATATACAGAAATCATGTTTTTTACTTGTATAATACAGCTTTTTGCCCATAGCATTAAAACTTCTTCATAAATATCTTATGGAAGCTACATAATTTTATTCTATGGACATCCAGTGTCCTTTTGGAAAATGAGGTCATTTTAGACTTTTAAAAATAATTGACACTATAATAATCCCCTCTGAACATTCAACTTTGTGGGTATACATCAGTATTTCTTTAAAATTAATGTCTAGTAAAGGAACTGTAGTGTCAAATGGATGTCATATTTATGACTTTAAATATATATTGTCAAATTTCCATCTGTCAGTGTTATGAATTTAAAACTCCATCTAGTAGTGTATGAGAGAGTTTGTTTTCTTACAACAGCTTAACACCTAATTAAGCAATTAAGATTATATTTTTAAAAATGCAGATAGCTGTATTTTTCTGAATACAAGGGTAATATAATTGAAAACATTCCAAAAATAAAGAAAAGGAAAAAAAATCCTTCCGGGATTTTCTTTTTCTTTGAGCACATACATACATATATATACTGTTTAAACAGGAGCAATTGAAAAAGAGAAGAGGGCACTGAAGATATACCAAAAGAGTTAGAGAGGGTCTTCTGCAGAAGAAGTGTGAGATCTTAGAGGTTAGACAAATCAATAAGTGAAAGATATATTTGCCCTCATCTAAAGAAATATATATGGAGCAATTATATTTATATATATTATATATGAATGTATATACTTAATGTGATTATATCATAAAGGAGAAATATATATAGAAATTCATATATAATATTTTTAGAGTAAATTGTCTATGTGAAGAAAATTTTATTTTATATAAATATATTTATATAGAGAAATATATATTGAGAAATATACATATAAGGAGAAATACATACACTTTACATATATATTTCTTTTTATGTATATTTACATGTAGGAATAGATGCATTTATCTTTAAATGAGAGCAAGGACAAATGGAGGCATTTTAGTTATTAGAAAGTCAAGGATTATTATAACTGAGGCCCAGAAAGGAGCAAAGGATAGATATCAGAGAGTAAACTGAAATGATAGCCCAGAGGAATACTGGATCCATGAAACTGGTGAAAGCTGATCTCTAGAGGTAACGGAATGTTTTAAGTTGGGGTTTATTACTCTAATGACTCGAACAACCCCCCAGGTTGTAGTTGATCAACGCGGTCAGAACAATCACCAATTTCCATTCTCTCCCCAATCTGCTCCTCTACTGAGCAAGTTTCCCCTACTTTTCAGTAAGTAGTACTTCTCAAGTTTTCCCTTTACAATAAGTGATACCATTATCCATCCAGATTCTCTGGCCAAATTCTAGACGTCAGCACGGATTGTTCTTCCCCCATGACCTCACAGCCATTCAAATTTTACCTGTTAAGGGCCCAGATATAGTGGAATAGAGACAAGCCCTGTGTGAATTCCAGATGTACAGAATCTATAAGCATAATTGTTGTTTCACAACACCAAGTTACAGAGCAGTAACTGATTTAAACATGGTTTTTTAATTTATTCTTCATTTTAGCCCATCCTCTGATACATCAGTTCATTGTTTTCCATCTCCCATTTCATCTTTATCCAGTTTCTATTCCATCCTTAAAAACCTTGTATTTTATATTCCATTCCAAATTTCATTCCATTTTTTTCTATTCCATCTATTTTTAAAATCTATAGTATATATTTCATAGTCCATTTTTCATGCCACAAAATTTTCAGTTCCATTCTATTTAATTCAATTTCCTTTTTTTCCTTTAAAATTTTATTTCACTCTTCATTCCATTCCTTTTCTCATATGACATTAATTTTTTAAATTCTGTAGGCCATTAGATATTTATTTCCATTCTATTTTCCCATTATATTCCATTCAATTTCCATCCCACTGTTTGCCATTCCATACATACCATGTTCAGAACCATATTCTACTCTTCATTTCATTCCAGTTTCCTCTGCAACCAGTCTTCATTTAATTCCATTCTCTACTACGTTTAAAATCCATTTTCCATTCCATATTATTTAACACTCCAAATACCATTCCATTCTCTCTTGTGTTGTGTTTCCAGTTGCTCATCCATTCCCTTAAACATCCCATTCCATTTTGCCAAAGTCGTTATTACGATGACTTTCAGGATATCACCTTGCCAGTATTTTTTATCAAAGAATTACATATGTGCCTGGCCTTACATCAGCAGTTTCCACTTCTGATAACAATGACAAACTTAGGATATTTTAGCAAGAAGTATGTGTCTCATAGTGATATGTTAGTGAAACGCTGAAAACAATGCAAATGTTGGCCATATAAGAATGCTTGAAAATGTAGGTTCCTTCTCTAAATGGAATATTTTCTAGTTACAAAATGGCCTTGTGTAAATTTATTTATTGACATGTAAAGTGTGTTTTCTGTGTCCAAAACACAGGTTATAAAATAATTTGCATGGATAAATAATTCTACCTTTATAAAAAACAAAAACTATGAAATACATGGATGGCCATTCTACCAACATATATTGAGACATTTCCAGTAGTTACCTATGGGTGTGTGGAAACTTAGGTGCAGGTTTTCATACATTTGCTTTTCTGTTTTGTGTACTAAACATGCAACTCTTTTGTAATAATAACTAAAAATAAATGTCCAAATATTAAACTTGAAGTCTGTGCATCACAACATATTTATATTAACAGAAACTAGACATCTGTGGCCAAGAATGAAGCTAGGTCAATTAAATTAGCAGACACTCATCACTAGATTACTATGTGAGCCCCATTCCGATTCTCCCCTTTAAGAAAGCCACACCAACTCTTAAAACCACACCAGTTTAGAAGTGGTGTGATCCAGATACCAGAAGGAATCCCAGCACTGTCCTCTCGGGGGTCATCCATGGACCCAGCGTCTGACCAGATTCCCTGAGGATGACCTAGCTAGGGGATTATCTCTTTCTGACACACGTGGTATTTCTTTCAAGTGATAATTCTTGAGTTTGAGCCACCAAAATCATGCTGATATGCTGATTTGGGGTCAAACAGTTTACTTAGAGAGCCCCACCCTCCTAAACACACTCACATATTTTTAGGGGCTATGTTTAATAATTGAGGAAATTCATATTACTGACCAGCCCAGGGCAGACCCCAAAGTGGCGATGCACACTCTCCTGTCTGCTGCGAAAAAGATCTGGGTTGATCCACTCTGGGAAGAGTCACGTGTTACCCAGCTCACCAATCAGAAGTGAAGATTCAGCTAGGGTCCGCCCACCTTCCTCACTCCGCTAACTCTGGCTCTACTGGAGACGGTGTTGGCCACCCAGTCAGACTAGGAGGAGAGAAAGAGAAGCAGCAGCAATCTGAATTCATGCAGGGTGAGGCAGTTGGTGGGGCCAACGACGAGGTTGCCCCTGCAGCTATCAATACCCATAGGACTGGCCACCCAGGTTCTGATGCCCTGATACCTCCCGTCTCGAGTGACCCAGTGCCATTGAGCTCCTCAGCAGCATGAAAGCTTCCTCTACCGCAGCCTCCATTTTCATCATTATTGAGGACCCCGACCTGCCCTTTGTAAACAGTAATCAGGTAAAGAGGGTCTGGGTTCCCTCAGACCTCAGAGGTACGGTGGCCCAGAAGAGCCAGAATCAAGACGGTGCACCTGGGAACGAGGCAGCCACCCAGAAACTCACAAGGGGCATTAGCTCTGTCAGCGGACGAGCCCAGACTATGGTTTAGGGGGAAAAGGTGCTAAAAAGCAGCCCCATCAGGAAGAGCCTACCCAGGACCAGAATCCTCCAACACGCCATCTGTTTCCTAGAGCTTCCAGGACTCAAAGGTCTGAGCTTCTCCTGCCATTCATTCCAAAGCCTCAGCCCAGCGGCAGACCTTTCTCAGGCTTCTTTCTGGAGTTCAGCATCCGGGCCAGGCCATGTTCTTCACAACCCCACACCAGGCCGAATCCTCCTGAGCCGCCACACAGGTGAGAACGGCACTTCGCTGCCGCCCTTTGCCACCCCGGGGCCGGCTGGTCTGAGTCCTACTTCTCCCCCTAGTTTGGCTTTAGGAAGGCTTGTCTTCCCCTGTGCCCTGCCTCCCAGCCTCGTGGTAATGCTGTCTGCGCTAGTGTCTCCTCGTCCTGGTCTCTTGGCACATTCTCCATTCATTTTGCTGCGCATCGTGCCGAGATCATCTCCTCCTCCTTGTTCCTTAAGGTCTATTGGCCCGAGCCCCTTCCTCCCCCATTGAGCTTCTCTTCCTTCCTCTCACCGTGATGATGATAATGGTGATGATTTGTTTTGCCTGAGCTCCAGCTTCAAGCCTAGCCCTCCTAGAGTTAGGCCAGCCTTGCTGCCTGAATTTGATGCCCCAGAGCCCTGCCTTTCCAGGAGAGTAGGCCAAAAGAGAGAGCACACACACACGCACACACCCCGCCTTGTGCCTACTGTGCTATGACTCCCTGTGAGCAACCTCCAACAAAGTTGGAACAGACATGCATCCATCCACTACAGTGGATGGGCTGCCTGCTCGTGGTTACCTGCGAGGCTTCCAGGAGTTTTGCTGGCCACTAACTAACATTATGTGCTATTTTAAAGCCTCTCTTGCCCCAGACTCCAGCAGTTGGCACTTAATCTGCTCTTAGCCCTTGATTCCAGGCCCCCTGCTCCCTGAAAAGGGCCTGCCTTTGTTCCTGAGCTGAAATTTCCCTTTTCCAAATTGCCTTATATAGAATGAAATTATCTTTAATGGTATCTCAGTCTGGCATTTCCATAATTACATGTAAGAGTAAACTTTTTTGTTGCCGTCTTTGAACATTTGTGTTTCTTTAAATGTCTGTCTATATTCATTTTTTTAAAAATATGCGTTATGAATAACACTTTTTCTGGTTGATGTGGAGCAAATGCTTCTTCCAGTTTCTTGTCTTGTTCTTGAACCTTTTAAATCTTCTCTTTTGATAACTGATAGTTTTAAAATTATTATGCAGCTGAATTTGACTATCTTTTTACAATTTGTCCCTTTTATATTTTAACCAAGAAAATCTTTTCCTAATCCTAATGTATATAAAATAGTCTTGTTTTTTTCCTGTAGGTTTTAAGTCCTCCTTTTCACAGACTGTATCTACCTGCAATTTGTTCAGCATACAATTTATTGTAGAGATGCCCATTTTATTCCCTTTTTCCATGTGGATAATCTATTGCCCAGTAGCATTTTATTTTGTTTTATTTTATTTTATTTTTTGTCTTTTTAGGGCCACATCCATGGCATGTGGAGGTTCCCAGGCTAGGGGTCTAATTGGAGCTGTTGCCGCTGGTCTATGCCACGGCCACAGCCACATCAGATCCGAGCTACATCTGCAACCTATGCCAGATCCTTAACCCACTGAGTGAGGCCAGGGATCAAACCCGCGTCCTCATGAATGCTAGTCAGATTCGTTTCTGCTGAGCCACGAGGGGAACTCCTGCCCAGTAGCATTTTTAAATGTCCTTCTTTTCCCTGTAATCTACCAACATAGCGCTGAAATGGAATAGCTTTTAATTTATGCGTGGATCTAAGTTTAGACTTTTTCCTGTGCAGGTGCGTCACTTTATCTGTACTTATACTGCACTTTTATAAACTGCGTCAATGTGTTGTAGGGCAAGTATCTCACTTCATTCTTTTTCAAGAATGTTTTCGTACTACTCATATTTCATGACCCTTTCCTTTTTCAAATGCATCTTAGAACCAGCTTGTCAGATTGCATGAAATAACCCACTGGAGTCTTGATTGAAATTGCTTTGAATGTAGAGGTTATTTTGCAAAGTTTATATTATTATAAACAGTCAATCTTTTTGTCCATGAAAGTAGTGTAGTATAAAATAGTAGTAGTAGAAAATAGTATCTTACCATTTACACAGCGATTTGTGTGTATGTGGCTCATTAACATTTTTGTATATTTTTTTATATTTTTCTCATTAGTTTTACTCTGATGTTTCTAGGCATGTTATCTGTCTTGCTTGAGGTCTGTAGGGGTTCTTAATCCTGTGGCTTGATGTCTTCAGTCAGTTTTGGAAAATTCCAGGCAATTCTCTCTTCATAAAATGGATTTTTTTAAGAAATAAAATCTGAAGTGTTTCATTTGGTAATGTAAAATTTTTATTGTCTCCACAATTGTTAATTTTATGGCATATTTGGAAGATTAAAAGGAAGTAGCATGCTAGTTGACTCTTTAGAAGGGGCAAAGAGTAATCATTTACTGCCTTTATTGGAAATGGAGTTATGACTATAAAATTCCCATTTGGACACTTCATACCCTCTTAGCATAGGTGATTTATAACTTGGACAAGAGAAGTAGAGTTGAATCCAAGGTGTCTAGAGAAAGGGAGGTGTGAAGGAGGTACACCAGGGTCCGAAAGAGGTAGTACTTGATCAAGTGTGTGGGGGAGGAAGATAACCCACATGGGACTGAGGAGGGCTGGGAGGAAGATTCAGAATCAAGGAGGAAATAGCAGAAATAAGAAGCCCGAGTTGGGGGGAGGTCTTGGTTTTTAGGGGAGGAAAAAGTTTATGTGTTGGGAACAGGGGCTTCTGAAGTCTGCAAGATGGGGAGGAAGGGAGCTGGACAGCCATTCAAGGGTAGTGATTGAGATGGGAAAACTGCCAAATATTAAGCGAAAAAATACGTTAATGGGTAATTGCATTTAAAAAATAGTTGTGGAGTTCCCGTTGCGGCTCAGTGGTTAATGAATCCGACTAGGAACCATGAGGTTGCAGGTTCGCTCCCTGGCCTCGCTCAGTGGGTTAAGGATCTGGTGTTGCTGTGAGCTGTGGTGTGGGTCGCAGACACAGCTCGGATCCCACGTTGCTGTGGCTGTGGTGTAGGCTGGCAGCTGTAGCTCCGATTAGACCCCTAGCCTGGGAACCTCCATGTGCCATGGGTGCGGCCCTAGAAAAGACCAAAAACAAAACAAAACAAAAAAATAGTTGTGACTGAGTTTGTGAGGAGATACGTGAAAGTGAGTGTATAGACATGTATGCATAGATATTCGTATTGAGTTGGATGGGCAAACAGCATGATGTGAACATGATATATATTCAGCTGTGAATTGAAGTGAATGGAGTGAAAGAGAAACAAACACACAGTAAAATGAGCTTCCACTCTCTCCTTTCCCGTTTTTCCCCTCTCTCTCTTCTTTTTTTTTTTTTTGGGCGGGGGGGGGCTAGTTTTACATGTACTCTGAGTAGATGCCTTCTTTTTTTTAATTGAAGTATAATTGATTTACAATGTTGTGTTGGTTTCTGGTGCACAAAGTACATCAGTTGTACATATATATCAATCTTTTTCTTATTCTCCTTCATGGTTTACTCAAGAATATTGAATATAGTTCCCTGCGCTGTACAGCAGGACTTTGTTGTTTATCTGTTTTATATATAGTAGTTCATATCTCCCAATCCCAAATTCCTAATTAATCCTTTCCCTACCCTCTTTGGTAAAACCATTGGTTTATTTTCTATGTCTGTGAGTCTGTTTCAGTTTTGCAAATGGGTTCATGTATTTTATTTTTTGGATTCCACATGTAAGTGATATATGGTATTCACCTTTGTGACTGTCTTCACTTATTATGATCATCTCTAGGTTCTCTTCTCTTTGCTTTTACTTTTCTGGTATGTGGCCAGAACTGGCATTTAACCTGATCAGGAAGGGCCACAGTGCTGAGCCCTATTGTGGAGGGTCTGACTTAGGCCCTCCTCATCTGCATTTCATGCCAGAGCTAAGAGTCCACACAGACTAGGTGATGAAGACCTTGATACCTTATTACTTTTGTAGAAAATGTCAGGATACTTCCAGAGTCAGCACGGCCCTATTCTCAAAGTCCTTCCCAAGGGAAGAAGAGCTGGGCCTGTAATAGCTCAATCTTAGGCACAGAAAGTGGCTAGGTGGTCATGCTTGTGGGAGCAAGGGGTAGACAGAGCTTGGAGGTGTGGGTTGAGGTGTTCTTAGAGTTAGGTGTGAAGCACTGCATGGCACAAGACATAATGGCCATGGGAAGAGGAGATCCAGGACATGAGCTGTGGGCCTCTGTTTGTACTTTTGCCGTGGGCCCTGCAAAAGTTAGTGGTGGGCATCTATGTGTATTTAGCTCTGTAGCCCAGCCCCAGAGAATGAGAGACACCCAGGAATGTCTATCTAGGGAGCTACACTTTATTCCTAGGGGTAGCCCTGACCACAGAACATCCCCTCACATTCCAGAAGCTGAGGAGAGCAATACGTCAGGCCTCAGGTTTGATTCCTTCCTACTGTGAGCCAACACTGCAGGCAAATCAGAGATCCCAGCCCCCTACTCCATCCTAGTGTTTTAATAGCTCTCCTGGGCATTTGATCTGCCTGAGTGTGGACCCTAACCTTTAACCCAGACCCACCACACCAGAGTCTACATAGCCCCAGCTGGCCATGAGCTCTTCTACTTCCTTCTTTGACCTTGAGTCCTTCTCATACTCTCCTTAAGAAAGTAGCAAATGTGGTCATAGCAGACCTCCACACTGCAGAATCCAGTGGAAACATATTAGACACCATCTTACTTGACATTTTGGCAGCATTTAATAAAGCTGATTGCTTCTTTTCCTTGATACATGTTCTTTCTTGGTCTTTAGAGATTTCCTTCTTTACATTCACTTAATATTCTCTTGGACCATCCTCAGCTTCCATACCTCTTGAGTTAGAATTTCCAAGGCTTTAGTTTTTTGTTTTTATGATTTTTATTTTTTTCCCATTATAGCTGGGTTACAGTGTTCTGTCAGTTTTCTACTGTATAGCATGGTGTCCCAGTTACACATATGTGTATACTTTCTTTTTTCTCACATACAAGGCTTTAATTTGGGGTCATTTTTTTTTTCCCTGCACACATTCACTTCCCAGGTGATCCTGTCTAGTCTCATGTTTTTATTTTTTATTTTTTTGGCTTTTTAGGGCCGCACCCACGGCATTGAAGATCCCAGGCTAGGGGTCGAATCGGAGCTGCCGGCCTACGCCACAGCCACAGGAACACCAAATCCAAGCCACATCTGCGGCCTACACTACAGCTCACAGCAATGCCAGATCCTCAACCCACTGAGCGAGGCCAGGGATCAAACCCTCAACCTCACAGTTCCTAGTCAGATTCATTTCCACTGCGCCACAGCGGGAACTCCTAGTCTCATGTTTTTAAATGTCATTTTAAGTTGATGATCTTCAAATATATATCTTCCTTTTTACTCATTCCCTGTACTCCATTCATACGGCTGTGTAATCCCGTTTTTTCCGCTTGAGATGTCTCATAGACATCTTCAGTAAGACAAATGCTGTCCTTTGGAAATATAATACTGGCTACTAGGATATTATGGAAATATAATACTATTAATAATTTAATTATTAATTATTTTTCATTCTTTCCTATTAAATCATTGAACTGTGGTACCTGTTTTACTCTTACATCATATCTCAGTTTTGACTAGGCTCATTTCAAGTGCTCACTGGCCGCATGCATGGGCAGCACAATTTTGAACCTTCTCCTTTCCTTCATCTCTCTTGTCAATTTCCTCTTGTATTATTTCAAAGCCCAGAGTTTCTACTAATCATGGCCTCCTATCCTAGGAGGGAACTCCGAGGTATTATTTTGAAAGTTCACAGGGGCTCTTCAGCTCTAGTCAGTACCTTTGGTCCTTCTCGAGGTGTGCCCCTTGCACTTGCCTGCATGGAAAGACCGAATCCCTCCCAATTTCATCTGCTCTTTCCAGTGAATACCTAGTGAGTAGTTTGCTGTTCTCTATTATAAAGTTAGTCAGATGCTGTGCCATTGCTTCTTTTCTCCCTCCTCACCCACAGACACTGATACCACGCAGGTAATGTGTCTCTTGATGTTTTGTCCTCAACCACTTGAATTTGGGGATTTGGAGGGAATGTTAGTACATTCCTAATGTTGTGAAATCATAAGCTGTATTTAATATCAGAGCGTTTTCATCACTGCAAAATGAAACCCATACCACTGAGGAAGTCAATGCTCATTCCTCTCTCCTCCAGGCCCTGGGAGCTGCTAATGTGCTTTCTGACTCTATGGATTTGCTTATTCTGGATGTTTCACATAAATGGAACCATACACATGTGACGTATTGTGTCTAGCTTCTTTAACTTAGCACAGTGTTTACAGGTTCATCCAAGTTGTTGCTTGAGTAAGTACTTCATTCCTTTTTAATGGCTGAATAACATTCCATTGAGTTTCTGTATCACATTTTGTTTATCCATTCATCAGTGGACAGACATTTGGGTTGTTTAGACATTTGGGTTGTTTAGACATTTGGACCTTTTGGCTATTATGAATAGTGTTACTATGAATAGACATAGACAAGTTTTTATTTTACTCAGTTCTTTTGGATACAGCCAGGAGTAGAAATGCTGGGTCATATGATAAATTTATGTTTAACTGCTTGAGGAACTATCAAACTGTTTCCAGAGTGACTGCACCATTTTCCATTCTCCCAAGAATGTTATTGGATTTCTTTATTCTCTACATCCATGTTAAACTTCATTGTTTTTCTTTTTTTTTATCTTCTATCCATCCCAGTAGTGTAAAATGGTGTCTTACTGAGTTTTGATTTGCATTTCCCTAATGACTAAGGACTTTGAATATTTTTCATGTGGCTCATTAGCCATTTGAATATCTTGTTTGGAGAAATGCCTGTTTAAGTCCTTTGCCAATTTTTAAATTGGGTTTTTGTTGTTTTGTCGTTGAGTTATTGGCATTCATTATACAGTCTGGATACAAAAACATTATTAGATATATGATTTCCAAATAATTGCTCCCATTCTTTGGGTTATCTTTTCAATTTGTTAATAATGCCCTTGATGTACAAAAGTTTTCAATTATGATGAAGTCCATTTTAATTAATTTTGCTGCTTGTTGTCATAACTAAAAAACCATTGCCAAATCCAAATTCTTGAAGATTTCCTGCTACATATTCTTCCAATATTTTTAAAAAAAATTATTATTAAGAAAATTTAAGATTGTATATTTAACAGAGTTTTAAGTATGTAATACTGTTATCTATAAACATGATGTCGTTTGAAGATAGTATTTTACAGCAGATCTCTAGAACTATTTACCTTGTATAACTACAATTGTATACCTATTGATAAGAAATGCCTCATTTTCCTGTCCCCCTCCACCAGCCCCAAGCAACTACCATTCTATTCCTTGCTTCTGTGATTCTGAGTTTTTTTAATTCCTTATTTAAGTGGAAGCATGCAGTATTTGTCCTTTTGTGTCTGGCTTATTTCAATTAGTATAATGTCCTCAAAGTTCATCACATTGTTGCATATTGCAGAGTTTCCTTTTTTTTAATGCTGAATAATATTCTTTTGTATGTGTACCACCACTTTTTTTGTGCATCCATCCACCAATAGACATTTAAGTTATTTCTACATCTTAGTTATTGTGAATAATGCTCTAATGAACATGGGGGTGCTAATATCTCTTCAGGTTCCTAATTTCATTTCTCTTGGATGAATATCTAAAAGTAAGACTGCTGGGCCAAATGGTAGTTTTATTTTTATGTTTTAGAGGAAACTCCATACAGGGTCCCATAGAGGCTGTACTACTTGCATGCCTACCAACAGTTTGCTCCACATCCTTGACAATAGTTACTGTTTCTTTTTTTCTTTATAATAACCATCCTAATAAGTGTAAGATAATATCTCATAGTGATATTTTTTCTGATAATTTTTCTGATGATTTTTTCTTTTTTTCAATTGTTATTTCCCCAATACATTTTTTTTCTACTGTATGGCGTGATGACGCAGTTACACATACATGTACATGTTCTGTTGACATTGAACATCTTTTCAGGTGCTGTTGGCCATTTGTATCTCTTCTTTGGAGAAATGTACATTAGGCCCTTTTAAAAATCAGATTGTTCGTTTGTTTTTTTTTTTTTTTTTGCTATCAAGTTGCATTATGAGAGTTCCTTATACATTTTGGAAATTAACCACTTGTCAGATAAATGGTTCAGAAATATTTTCTCCCATTCTGTAGGCTTCTTTTTCATTCTACTAATTATTTCCTTTGTTGTGCAGAAGCATTTTAGTTTGATATAGTCTCACTTAACCTATTTTGGCTTTCATTGATATATCAGTGTCAAGATCAATGTCATGAAGCTTTTTCCTTATGTTATACGAGTTTACAATTTCACAACTATGTACTTTTAGGTCTTTGCTCCATTTTGAGTTGATTTTTGTGGATGGTGTAAGGGAAGAGTCCAGTTTAATTCTAAGGATTGTCTAGTTTTTTTTATATTTGGGTCTTTGATCTATTTAGAGTTAGTATTTTAATGTGTGAGTTAAGGATTTAACTTCATCATTTTACATGTGTCTGTCCATTTGTCCCATTGCCATTTGTTCAAGAGAGTATTCTTTCTCCATTGAATGGCCTTGGCATCGTAGTGGAAAATCCACTGAGGATGAATGGGTTTATTTCTCGTCTCTAAATTCAATTCAGTTCAGTCCAGTCCTGTCTTATGCTATCCTACCCTATCTTTTCCTATACTATTCTATTCATCTGGATATCTATCCTTATGCCAGTGTCACACTGCTATATTACTGCAGCTTTGTGGTATTTTTTGAAATTAGGAAATGTTAGTACTCTGACTTTATTCTTCTTTTTCATATTTTTTTAAGGTTATATGGGATACCTCACAATTCCCATATACATTTTAGGGCTAGCTTTTCCATTTCTTAAACATGGTCATTGGGATTTTGATAGGGATTACACTGAATCTGTAGATTGCCTCAGGGGTATTCCCTAATGTCGTTTCTTTTTGATTCTATTTAAATAGAATTATTTTCTTAATTTCCTTTACTATATAAACATACAGGTGACTTTCAGGTGTATATCCTGCACCTTTATTGAGTCTGTTTATTAGACCTAATTGTCCTTCTTTTAGGAGGGGTGGCTTCTTAGGATTTTCTGTATATATGATCATGTCATCTGCAAATAAAAACAGTCTTATTTCTTTCTTTCCAATTCAAATGGATTTTGTTTCTCTTGCCTCATTACTCTGACAAAAACTTATAGTACAGTCTGGAAGAGAAATAATGAAAGGGGACATGGTAATCTTGATCCTGATATAATGGGGGAAGCTTTCAGTCCTTTATTATTGAATATGTATTAATTGTGGGTTTTTCATTAAATACTCTTTACTGTGTTCAGGAAGTTCTTTTCTGTTCCTAGTTTGTTTAGTGTTTTTAATGATGAAAAGATGTTAGATTTTTGTCAAAGTTTTTCATCAATTGAGATAAATATGTTTGTTTTGTTTTCTAATACCTTTCTAATCTGTGATTTCTTCTTTGACCCGTTGATAATCTAAGAGAATATTGACTAAATTCCACTCACTTGTGAATTTTCCAGGGTTTTTTTTTCCTTTATTGATTTCTAATTTCATTCCATTGTTATTAAATAAGATACTTTGTATAATTCCAGTGTTTTAAATTTATTGTTTTGGAGTGTAATATATAATCTATTCTGAAGAATTTCCTATGTGTGCTTGAGAAGAATGCATATTCAGCTGTTGTTGAGTGGATTGTTCTATATATTTCTATTAGTTCTAGTTGAGTCATAGTGCTGTTCCTGTTTCCTATTTCCTTACTGACCTTCTGTCTAGTTATTCTGTCAGTTATAGAAAGTAAAGTATTGGAATTCCCACTGTGGCTCAGCGAGTTAAGAACCTGACTTTGTCTCTGTAAGGATGTAGGTTCGATCCCTGGCCTTGCTCAGTGGGTTAAGAATCCAGTGTTGCCACAGGCTGCAGTGTGGGTTGCAGATGTGGCTCAGATCTGGTGTTACTGTGGCTGTGGCATAGACCTCATCTGTAGTTCTGATTTGACCCCTGGCCAGGGAACTTCCATATGCTGCAAGTGCAGCTGTAAAAAGAAAAAAAAAGGGAAAAAAGTAAGATATTAAAGTCTCCAAATATTACAGAACTGTTTGTTTCTCCCTTTAATTCTGTCCATTTTTGCTTCATATATTTTTGAACTCTTGGGTGAATATATATTTATAATTTTTATACCTTATTGATGTATTTACCCTTTTATCAATATGTAATATCCCTATTTTTATAGGAACTTTTGTATTAAAGTCTAATTTTCCTGAGGATATTAATATGACCACCTCAGTTATAATTTGCATGGAATATTTTTTCCATCCTTTCATGTTCAATCTGTTTGTGTCTTTGGATCTAAAGTGAGTTTCTTATGAACAACGTACAATTTGATCATGCTTTTTTATTACGCATTTTACCAATACCTGCTTTTTTCTTTTTTTTTGTCTTTTTAGGGGGCACCTGTGGCGTATGGAGATTCCCAGGCTAGGGGTTGAATCAGAGCTGTAGCCACCGGCCTCTGCCACCTCCACAGTGATGCCAGATCTGAGCCAGATCTGTGACCTACACCACAGCTCACAGCAACACTGGATCCTTTAACGCACTGAGTGAGGCCAGGGATTGAACCCACATCCTCATGAATGCTAGTCAGATTCATCTCCATTGAACCACAATGGGAACTCCCCCAATATCTGCTTTTTAATTGAAAAGTTTAATCCATTTACAATTAAAGTAATTACTGATAAAGAAACACTTCTGCCATTCTGCCATTTGTTTTACCTGAGTCATCTTTTTAGTTTCTCAATTCCTCCATTCCTTTCTTTTTTGTATTTATATGATTTTGTGGTAGTATATTGTATTTATCCTTTTCTCATTTCATTTTCTTCATATATTTTTAGTTATATTCTTAAAGGTTATCCTGGGGAATTATAATTGTCAAATTTATAAGAAAATTAGCTTGAATTAATTCCAACTTAGTTTCAGTAGTATACAAAAACTCTATTCCTACATAGCTCTGTCCTTCTTCCTCTGTTGTTATGATCAAAAATTCCATATTTACAATCTCTTGGGATATAAAATGATAGATGATAGTATGAGAAAAAAACTGTATATGTATATGTATGACTGGGTCATTGTACTGTGTGGCAGAAATTGGCACAACACTGTAAATCAACCTTAATAAAAATTTTAAAAGTTGCATATTTATATATATGCCCCCATTAACATAGTTATAATTATTGTTTTATTCATTGTCATTTAAATCATAAAGACAATAAATCATAAAATACAATATTCACTGTCTTTTAAATCATCACATTACAAATTCCTATTTGTAATTAGTAATTACAAATAAAAGTACAAAAATACTGGCATTTATATTTACCTGTGCTATTTCCTTTGTCAGTATTCTTTATTTCTTAATATGGTTTTAAGTTACTGCATAGTATCCTTTCATTTTAGCCTAAAGGAATCCCTTTAGTATTTCTTGTAGGATGGATCTTCTAGTAAGAAATTCCCTCAGCTTTTATGTGGGGATGTCTTAATTTCTCCTTCATGTTTCTTTTTATTGTGGTAAAAACAAATAACATTAAATTTACCATCTTTATCATTTTTAAGTGTAAATTTTAGTAGTATTAAGTATATTTACATTGTTGCAAAACAGATCTCTAGAACATCTTCATCTTGCGAAATTGAAACTCCATACCCACTAAACATTTATTTTTATTTCTCCCTTTCCTCTCATCCTTGACAATGATCTTTTTGCACTGTGTGTATGATTTTTATTTTTTATTATACCTCATATGAGTGGAATCATGCAGTATTTTTCCTTTTTCCTATTTCACTTAGCAGAATGTCCTTGAGGTTCATTCATATTGTAACATATGACAGGATTACCTTCTTTTTCAAGACTGCATAATACTTCATTGTATGGCTATACCATTATTCTTTGTCCATTCATCTACCAATGGAGTCATGGCTTGCTTCCCCCTCTTGACTATTGTGAATAATGGTGTGAAAAATAAGGTTGTGCAAATATTTCTTTGAGATTGTGCTTTGAAACTTTTATATATATACCCAGAAGTAGGATTGCTGGATAATAGTGGTAATTCTATTTTTATGTTTTTGAGAAATTTCTATATTGTTTTCTATAGTGGCCACACCATTTTACATTCCCATCACCAGGGTGCAAGTATTCTAATTTCTCTGCATCCCTTTTGAACACTTGTTTTCTGTTCTTTTGATGGTGGCCACCATGATGTGAGGTGATATCTCATTGCAGTTTTGGTTTAGTGGTTAGTGATTAGTGGCATTGAGCATTTTTTCATATGCTTGTTGACCATATGTATATCTTCTTTGAAGAATTGTCTATTCAAGTCTTCTGTGCACTATTTAATTGGATTATGTGGTTTTTTTATATTGAATTGTAGAAGTTTCTTATAAATTCTGGATATTAACCCTTTATCAGATGTATGGTTTACATACATTTCCTCTCATTCTGTAAGCTGCTATTATACTCTGTTGATTATTCCCTCAATGCACAGAATTTTTCAATTTCAATGTAGTTCCATTTGTTTATTTTTAGTTGTGTTGCCTGTGCTTTTGATATCATATCCAAGAACTCACTACAAAATTCAATGTTTTGAGACTTTTCTGTCATGTTTTCTTCTAGGTCATATGTTTAGGTCTTTAATTGATTTTGAGTATCTTTGGTGTGTGGGGTAAGGTATGGGTCCAACTTTATTTTCTTGCACATAGATATTAACTTTTCCTGACACCATTTGTTGAAGAAATTGTTATTTCTCTATTATGTATTCTTGGAACTCTTGTTCAAATAATTTGGCTATATATGCAAGGGTTAGTTCTGGGCTCACTCTTATGTTCCATTCATCTCTAAGTCCATATGACAGTACCATAACTCTTTGATTACTATAGCTTTGTAATATGTTTTGAAATCACTAAGTTTTGAGGCCTCAAGCTTTGTTTTTATTTTTTAAGATTATTTTGGAGGATTTGGAGACCTTAGAGATTACATATGAATTTTAGAATGGTATTTATATTTCTGTAAAAAAAATGCCATTAGGATTTTGATAGAGATTGCACTCAATTGGGTAGAATGGACATTTTAATGATATTAAGTCTTCTAATCCATGACTAAGAGATGTCCTTCCATTTATTTTATCAACTTTGATTTGTCTTTAAATTTTTTAATTTATTTTTTATTGAAGTAGAGTTGATTTACAATATTGTGCTAGTGTCAGGTTATAGCATAGTGATTCAGATTTTTTTGCAGATTATATTTAATTATAGGTTATTACAATATATTTGGTATAATTCTCTATGTTATACAGTAAATCCTTGTTGCTTGTCTGTTTTATGTACAGTAGTTTGTATCTATTAATCTCAGACCCCTAATTTGTCCTTCACTCCTCTCTCCCTCCTTGGTAACCATAAGTTTGCTTCCTGTCTGTGACTCTGTTTCTATTTTGTATAAATAATTCATTTGCATTATTTTGTTAAGATTCCACATATAAGTGATATTGTGTAGTATTTGTCTTTCTCCATCTGATTTTTTTCACTATGCCTAAAATTCTCTAGGTCCATATACATTGCTGTAAATGGCAATATTTCATTCTTTTTATAATGGCTAATAAACATACACACCACACACACTTATACATATATTACATTTTCTTTGTCCCTTCATATGTTGATCAGTACTTGGATTGTTCCCATGTCTTGGCAGTTGTAATAGTGCTGCTGTGAACATTGGAGTGCTTGTCTCTTTTCAAATTAGAGTTTCTATTTTTTCCACATATATACTCAGGAGTGAGATTGCTAGATCATATGGTAACTCTATTTTTAGTTTCATTTATCTTCATTCTTTTTTATTTTTTCTCCTCAGACCACTTAATTTCAATTGCCTTATATTCAGTTGCATTGATTTTTTTCTACTTGATAAAATTTGCTTTCGAATCACTATAGTGAATTTTTCATCTTGGTTTTTGTTCTTTTCAGCTTTATAACTTATATTTGGTTTCTTTTGATAATTTATATTTTGTTATCACTATTATTTGTTTGGTGAGGATCATTGTCGTGTTTTCCTTCAGGTCTTTGTCCATAGTTTCTTTAGCTTGCTAAGCACATTTAAGAGAGTTGATTTAAAGTCTTTATTTCATAAGTTCAGTGTTGCTTCTTCAGGGGTAGTTTCTGTCAATTTTAAGTCCTGTGAATGACTGTACTTTATTTTTCCTTTGTATGACTTGGAAATTTTCTGATAATTGGACATTTTAAATATTATAATGTAATAACAGTAGAAGTCAGAACCCTTTCTTAGGGTTTTGTTGTTGTTGCTTGCTGCAGGTTGTAGTTTATTCTTTATTTAGTAGCTGACCATTTTTTAAAGCCTGTATTCTTCTTTTGTGTTTAGTCTTTGAAGTCTCTGTTCCTTTAACTTGTGGCCAGTAACTATTTTAACAGAGATTTTCTTAAACGTTTTGAGAAAAAAAAATACAAAGAAAGAAACAAACAGGAGAAAAAAAAGGAGAAAAAAATACTATTCTTTTAGTCTTTGCAGGCTGGCTTCTTGATGGGGTACTCCTTTAATGCTTGATCAGGCCATTTGCAACTCTGCCTTAGCCTTCACTTTGTGCTTGCACTGAGCCTAAAGGTCAACCGGAAGTCAAAGCTTTAGGTCTTCTCACATGTTTTCTGAGTATATCTCCTTTTCTGATTATGGAATGAATTTTTTTTTTGATTCTCCACTGTATATTGAAATTTTTCAAAACCTTGTTTCCCAAAGTAATTCTCCCCAGATTTTCCTCCCAGGCTTTCAGCATATCTGTTCCCACCTACACCCCCCCCTCCCCGTTCAACTGTTATCTTTGCCACAGACTATTTCTACTGGTTAATTTGTCTTCCAGAGTTTTCACAGAGTAACCTCCATTTAGCTCCTTTTCTACCCTGGTGGAGTTCTGAGTTAGGTGAAACAAAGGCCAACCCCTTCTTTCATTCCTTTGAGGAATTCCCAGACAGGTCATAACAGACAAACTGTTCACTTTCTTGTGAACAAGGTTGACTCTGTTCCCTCTGTGACCATATCCTAATACTTGGAACATAGGTCCTGTCTTCAAGACTCCTGCTGCACCAGAGAACAGTATGGGCCAAAGCACCATATGTGCCCTGGTGTAAACAGGCAGGAGGTGTGCATGATGCATAGAAGGCTCTCATAATCAGTGACATAGTGTAACCAGTCAGGCCTGATGATGAAGCAGACAGAAAAGTCACATTATTACAGCTGTGAGGGAAATGAGCAAGAAATGTAATAAGGAAAAGATGAAGAGCCCTGCTCCATCAGTACTGAGGACTCGGAGGAAAGGGGATACCAGCAGGACAAACATGGAAGGCTCTGTACTCTCAGTGCTCTTGTACAACTTGATGTGGAGTGGAAACAGGCAAAAGAGAGGGAGCCCTTGCCTATCAGTATAGCAGTTTAACAGGGCAAGGGGTGTGAAAGGGCAGAGCCTTGCTTCATCAGTACATTGGAATGGGTGGGCAGGCAAATGAATGAAAGAACTAGGAGGAACCGTGGGCCATTAATGCACTGGTGTACCTGGTCAGTGAGGGTGAATAGTGGCAGGAGGAAACTCATACTGGGGTTAGTACTATGGTATAAATTAACAAGGGATGTGAACAGGACAAAGAGAAGGAGATCTGCATCAGTAATGCAAGGGTGTGAATTGGCAGGGATCAGAATGAGGCAAAGAGGACAAACCCCATATCATTGATGCTAGGTGTTTTGAACAGGGTGTGTGAGAGGCACAGTCCATTTGTGCTCTTAAATAGATGGACAATGAATGCCAATTAGGTAAAGAAAATGAGCTCTGCATCATCAGGATAGGCGTGTAACTGGGTAGGTAATGTGACAAGGCAAAAGAGCAGAGCCCTGCAGCCATCACTTCAGTGGGGGTGACTTATGGGAGATGCAAATGGTACTAAGAGAAAGAGCAAGCTAACACCATTGGGAGAGGGTGTGAGAAAGGAGCAAAGAGGTGTTATTGGCACCTTAGGTTAAGGGGAACTGTGTCACATATAGGCAGGTTTAACTGCTCTGAGCCAAATTGGAAGAACACAGCACCATCAGCAAAGTGGTATTACTTTAGAGTAGCATTTAACATAAAGAAGAAGAGGAACCTCATACCATCATCCTGTGGCATAACTAGGCAGATATGTGCATAGGTAAAAGACAGTTAGCCAAGCACCATCAGTGTAATGGGTGAAATGGGCACCCAGCCAAGAAGAAGACCTGGCAGGAGGGGAGGACCCAACAGGGAGTGCGTGAGTGTATGAGTTGACTGAGCTTCCATCTTAGTAGCCAAATAAGAGTATGTAGGTGGATGAAGGGTGCAGCCATCCTATAGAAGATTCTGACTGGAAGTACATGGTTGGAGAGAGCATCTCATCTAGAAGAGGTCTCTAAATGATATGCATTAGTGGAGGTATAGGTGTAGCCAGCTTAGGCTAGAACTGGCAAGAAGTGCTTGTGGGAACAGGGCATTCCCCCTATTAGAAGATGTGGCAGAAGCTGCATGGGCTCAGAATTTAGCAAGCCTGGGAAATGAACAGCAGGATATCCATGATAGATGGTGGACCCAGGCCAAGGGGGAATGATAGTGGATGTTCCTTACCAGGAATGAACATCATGCCATGATTCCCCATGGTATATATATGTTTTCCTCTGGAGTCTTAACTTAGGATGGCTTCACCCTACATTAATGCACCACATCATCAGCCCTGAACCCTAGGTTGGTTGCATCTTCCACCCATGCACCTCCTTCAGGGCTCTCACCTAGACTGGATACTTCTTCACCGGGGAGTATCCTATTCTTACTAGGCTGGATACCTAAGCACCTTCTGTCATGTTCTTTCTTGCGTTGACTATACTCTCCATCCATGTTCTTACCCCAAAGCTGGCTACGACGTCTCCCCTTGCAGTTTCGAACAGGTCCTCCCAAAGGCTGGCTACATTTTGCACCCACACAAGTCATGCTGGGTCTTCTCCTGCTATGTCCTCCCCAAGACTGCATGCTCTCTCCACTCACGCATCACCTGGCTAGTCCTCCCCTAGGCAGGCTGCGTTCTCCAACCATGTACCTTCTGCCATGTCCTCCCCTAAGGTGGATGTTTCCTCCATCCACTTACTTGCTACAGGATCCTCCCACAGGCTTTCTGCACAATTCCCCCATTCAAGGTCTGCTGTGTCCTTCCCTAGGCTGGATGTTCCTCTGACCATTCCACTTGTTGCCATTTATACAACTAGGCTAGCTGTAGTTTCTACCCATGCAGTTCTTGCAGGACCTCCTCTGGGCTGGCTGCATTTAGTATACATACATTTTTTGTCAGATCCTCCACTAGGTCATATACTTCCTGTATCTCTGCATTTCAGCCAGATCCTAGGATGACTCACCGTGCAGCCATTCACCACTTCCCATATTCCCAACCCCCAGGCTTGCTTCGCCCTCCACACATACACTTTCTGCCAAGACCACCCTTAAGTGGGATCCTCCCTCTATGCTTCCCGTTGGGTCTTCCCCAGGGCAGGCCAACAATCCCTACACATGCACCTCCCTCAGTTGACTCAACTAGGCTGGACCCACGAAAGCTGGCTTCACTGTGCACTGAAGCAAAACTTTTATATATAGAGATAGTACATGCAGAACTAGGAAGCAGGGTGTTAAATATGGCTAGGAGAGTTGTAGAAAGCCAGAAAACTGCATCAAGTATTGCATTAACAGGAAAATTAAGGCAGAGAATGTTATTTCTCTTAGGGACATGAGGTTGGGGTCAGGACCTGAGACGTAGGAAAAAGTTATAGTTTAGGAAGTTCACATACATTTAAGATCAAGCTGTCTTAGTCAAGCCAGCCTAAGGTTATGTCAAGTACATTTGATCAAAGAGATTATCTTTGGCAGGTTTGATCCCTGGCCTCACTCAGTGGGTTCAGGATCTGGTGTTGCCATGAGCTATGGTATAGATTGCAGACGCAGCTTGGATCCCACGTTGATGTGGCTTCGATTCAACCCCTAGCCTGGGAATTTCCACATGCCGCAGGTGCCGCCTAAGACCAAAAATAAAACAAATAAAAGAGATTGTCCTTGAAAAACTCAAGGACAAGTAGGGGGTGGCTGATTGAGATAGTCCTCAGGTCCAGAGTGCACATGATGGTGGTGTCCTGGAGGACCATTTTTACCCTTTGTTGGGTGTGTTGCTTGACCAATAGTTGCTGGATGCTTCTGTTGATGAGGCATTTTATCAAGCAAATGCACTTAAAGTTAAATGGAAGGAGCCAGGGGATGGTTACCAGATCTAGACCACTGACATCTAGTCAGGAAATAAAGGAAGAGGTGGAACTTTATAGTTATCATTACCTTATGTTTCATTTTATATATTTTATGTATTCATTGTCCATCTCCCTTAAGCATCTTAAGGGCAGTGACTTTTTGTTATTGATGCTTCCTGTTATGGGCACAACATATAAAACATTCCCGTTCATAATAGCACTCAATAAATATTTGTTAAATGAAAAAATAAACAGAAGGGGAAAGATTAGCTGGTGGATAAGAGATTAAAACCAGGACTTTGTTAGAAGGCAACCTTTCAGTGGATTCCAGGCCATGGGTACAAAAGCATCTATGGTTGGTGGTATAAGGGCAGCTGTGGTGGTGCAGTGAATGTCCCAGTTTGTGATCTGAATATCCTAAGTGATGGTACAGATGTCAGAGATTCTGGATAGCATATGCCTAGCAGTTATTTCCAACCAGTGTCTAAGTATCCCCTGGAGAAGCCAGATCATTTCCAGTGCCAGATGATTGTGAAGGATGGCACATTGGTGTTCTTGTAATCCTCTGGTGATGATGCTGGTGGTTTTGGTGAGATGTCCAGAGTTGTGGTTACCTCCTAGAGTAAAGCATGGAAAATGTGGGAATTTTAGCAAACTTCCCAAGTGGCCCACACAGTGGTAGTCCCAGGGATAATGGTGGTTCACACATGATCGAGGCTGTTGTTAGGTTTTCCAAGTTTAGTCCCACCATTTTGCTTTATTTTGGAGGATCTCCTCAGAGCCTGATAAAATAAATGTCACATTTGTTGGCCGGAACCCTTTCACTTGAGACTATAACACATTTTGTCCCTTTTGGATCTCTTAGATCATCTAGAGCCTGAAAAACCCAAATCAGAGGTAATATAAAAGTGAACATGAGAGAAAAAGGCAGTCCAAGTACAGATTTGGGTCAAGGCATAAATCAGGTAAGGACAAAAAAGATTAGTTAGAGAGCAAGATCAAATTCAGTTAGCAATTTTTATCTACTAACCCCAAGCTCCCCAACCACCCCACTCCCTCCCCCTTGGCAACCACAAATCTATTCTCCAAGTCCATGATTTTCTTTTCTATGGAAAGGTTCGTATGTGCCTTATATTAGATTACAGATATGTGATATCATACGGTATTTGTCTTTCTCTTTCTGACTTACTTCACTCAGGATGAGAGTCTCTAGTTCCATCCATGTTGCTGCAAATGGCATTATGTCATTCTTTTTGATGGCTGAGTAGTACTCCATTGTGTATATATACCACATCTTCCTAATCCAATCGTCTGTCAATGGACATTTGGGTTGTTTGGATATTGTGAATAGAGCTGCAATGAACAAACTATTGCCTTTGGAATGGATTAGTAATGAGATCCTGCTGTGTAGCACTGGGAACTATGTCTAGTCACTTATGATGGAGCATGATAATGTGAGAAAATAGAAGGTGTACATGTATGTGTAACTGGGTCACCATGCTGTACAGTAGAAAAAGAAATTGTATTGGGGAAATAACTATTAAAAAAATAATAAAAATTCAGTTATCAGGATGATACTAGTAAGTGCAAAATTTTTCTCACTTGGGGCTACCCAGGGCTCATGGAATTGTTCCATGGATTGTGTTTTTATTTTTACTGGAACTCTTCAGATAGAGACTTGGACTACCTAGTAGGGGAGAGGGAAGTTCTAAATTTGGTTTTCACAGAAAGGACATTTCCAAACATACAAAGTGCATTTGCTTTCAGCTGGGTCCTGGTCGATTAAGGATTATTGATGTTTGCAGTTTGCAATGGGGAGAATCAGGTGGATAGAGAGAATGATGTTGGAAGGGCTAGAGGAGGAGGATGATGCAGCAAAGACAGACAATAATGGTGAGGATCTAAAGTAGACAAGCAAATTCTTAGAGGTCTTGTTCCATCATCTTGGATAGAAGCTGACTACTTTAGAGTGGATTCTGCTTTCCGGCATTCTTAAAAAAGTTGTGTGAGTCATCTGTTTCTGGAGACTCCCAGAAGAGGATCTTTAAGATTCTCAGTTACAGTGGATTTCCATTCAGAATACATAGATAAATTGAGAATTGTAAATCCAGGGTTTGAGTCATGAAGTTTGGCTGTGGTATTAGTTGTGAGAAGGACTGTATAAGATTGTTTCCATCTAAGTTCTAGTCTTTTGGTGATGTTTTTCCCAAGTATTTTATTCTCTAATTGAAGACCAAAGGGGTTGAGAAGACACATTAGGAGGGAAGGCAGGCTTAACCCGTGGATGATAAATATGTGTATACTTAGTCCTGTAAGTACTTAAGGATGTCTGACTATATTAAGTTTGAGTTATCAAGTGTCCAAGTAGAGTAAGGAATTCTCATAGGCCTTTTGGTTATTATTTTATAAGGAGCAGTGTTAATTTCCTCTGACTAGTATAACAAATTACCACCATCTTAGTGGCTTCAAATAATATAAATTTATTCTCTACCAACTCTGAAGGCCAAAAGTCTAAATCAAAGTGTCATCAGGGCTGTGCTCTCTCCAGAGGCTATAGAGAGAAACAGGTCAGACAGAAAAAGAAAAATACTTAATGATCTTACTTGTATGTGTCATCTTGAAAAAAACAAATAAACCAAAACAAAAAGCTGAGGTCATAGATACAGAGAACATAGATACAGCAGTTGCTGGAGGCAGAATGGGTAAAGGGGATCAAAAGGTACATATTTCCAGTTAGACAATGAATACATAATGGAGATATATAACATGATGGATATAGTTAATATTATAGTATTGCATATTTGAAAGTAGGTAGGAGGGTGGATCTTGAAAATTCTGATCACAAGGAAAAGAAATATGTAACTAATCTATGGTGATGGATATTAACCAGACTTATTGTGGTGATCATTTTGCAATATATACAAATCTCAAATCACTAGGTTGTACACCTGAAACTGACATAATGTAATGTCAGTTTTACTGTAATAAAAGAGAAAGAGATAATTGTAAGGCGGAATGAAACAAATGTATTGATCAGTTGGCCATGGAAGCTGACAGAGTGGGAGGAGGTTTCTGGCCTGCATCTGCTCCATGGACGTGAACAAACTGTGGGGGCAGAAAAACTCCCGTATTTTTTATTCAATTATCTATAATAACTTCACCTCGATTTCTCTACTATCTTTGTTAAAGTCTTTATTCAGCACATGTTTTTTCAATGCCAAGTATGTATCTGACACTGTTCCAAACACTGAGTCATATATAAGAGACAGAACCAGAAGGATACAAAATATTGAGACTTCGCTGTTAGTGTTTCAGAAAAAAAAAATATATATTGGCTGCCTTTTAGTCCTCTCAGTTCACTAAATATATGCAAGGAAACAGTCACATGTTAAGTTAGATCCCAGAGGAGTGTGTATGAGTTAGTGCTGTGGTGAGGAGAGGGAAGAGGGGGGAGAAGAACCATCTAGTGATATATAGTAATGATGGTTTTCACCTCGTATTGAGGGCCTATATCACCAGTCTACTCTTTACAGCAGCTCTGTATTTATTATCTACATTTATACATATGAAGAACTGGATCCCCTCAGAAAATGAATAATATACCCTCAAGCACACAGCTTATAAGTAATAATGCTAAAATTCAAACTGGATCATGTCTCACTATAACCCAAAATTTAGGGAGATAAGTCCTCTTGTATTTTTTGGAGAAACTGAGGCTGTGAGTGTTGGGCCAAAATTGGATAGCAAAATGGCAAAGCTCAGCTGAGTGGATATAGGCCTTTTTTTTTTTTTTTTTTTAAAGTGTATTAGGAAGGAATAGGGGATTTCTGAAGGGAGTTATTTGGGGAAAGTTTTTATGTGAATGTTTCAGATGGAGATGTCTCTCTCTCCAAGAAGCTAACTAGTATTGTTGAGTGAAGGAGAAAGCTGTGTTGTGAGTATAGATGCCCAAATGGGATAGTCAGTGGTTGAAATAGTGGCAAGTTGTGCAGCAAAAGGTCTGATTCCATCCCAGAAATTTTTTGTGTGGTAAGAAAATCTGAGACATTTATGCTGGAGTAAGGAGCCCTTATGTCCCCTAGGAAAGTGATTGAATATCCATTAATGGGAAATGATTTCTTTCTCAGTATTTAGGGGTGTTTATGGACATAGAAGGCTTGGTCCTTCAGAGGAGTATCATTACGAAAAAAGATCTAGTCTTATTTCTTCTTTTTCTTTAAGGCTGGACAATTCCTGGTCTGGTGATTATTTTCTTTAAAATTCTTTCAAATATCTTTGTCAACGGAGGGTTTCCAAAAGGAATTAGGCTACATGTATTAGATCCCTTTCCAGGTAAATGTCTAAGTTGATTCACTGTAAGCTTATGTTTTATTGATGTACATTTTTCAAGCATGACATCCTTATGAGGTTGAGTCAGAGCATGAATCGAAGAGGAGGTCTGTATGCTATGCTTGTATGATTTCTCTATTAGGGATTTGAGTCTATTAAGAAAACTTGTGACTAAAGCTATACTGTATGGTCATTTGGGGGGAGACTGAAAAAATCCTTCCAAAATTGTTAACCTGTGATTAAAGTTGGAAACAGATTTGTCTCATTGTTGTCTGCATTCTTGTATTTGTGACCAATCAATTTTGGAAGTGAAAGCCAGGGGCATAGAAACAAGAAGCTTGTCACCGATTTTCTTGGATTTGCAGAAAGAAATTATGCTATATTGATTCTTCAGAATTGTCTTTATTTGTGGTGACCCATCTAGCCACACCAAAGAGTGTCATCTCCCAGATCCACAAGGAGATTGACCAGTTGGTAAAGGTAAGGAGGCCTTGGTGAGCAGGCTCTAAGGAATAGTATTAACATGAGTCAAATATTCCTCTTGGTTTGTTCAGTGATCCAGAAGGTCTTTAACAATGGCCTGAATAATAGAGGTTTTGAAATTTTCAATCTCAGTTAGTTAATCTTGAGTTTCTAAAGAGCCCCCAGTGGGAGGAGTGGAGCCTAAAACTCAAGTGACTATAGGGTATTGGGGGACAGAGTCAGAAGGGAAAGGTCTGACAGTGATAGAGGAGGTTGAGGAGTTGAAGGAGGGTAGAATAAAGGATTCAAGGGCATTAAGGTTAGGTCAGAAGTGGACAAGAAAGAGGAGGAGAATAGATGGATATGATAGAAAGAGAGAGGTCTTAGAAGACTTTGTATAAGGAAGATGGCCTTTGAAGAAAGTAATGGATTATGAAGAGATTTTGTAGGAGATGAACTCTTCTGCCTATATATGCTAGACAAAATAGGCTGAACATTGATTGAGTGGGATCTTGATGTGGAGTCCCTAGCTCTTAAACCAGTTTGGAGAAAACCCAAGATCCCCAAAGAGGCTGTTCGAGTTCTGTGTTATCTTTAGCAAAACTTTGCTATTTTTAGAGAAATTAGATGGAATTAGAAGTGGAAATATGGGGCATGCACCCTGTCTGAGAGGAGCCTGGGGGATATCAGTGAGTTTGAAGGTTTCCCATGATAATGAAATGAACACCTGTCAGTGCTAAAGCCCTTGGTCTTAAACCCAAGGTGTGATTTCCAGAGAGACTCAGGGATATTAATCCTACTTAGAAAGGCATTGGCGTGGGTGGACCTTGAGCACATGAGATAAGCCAGACAGAAAAACAAGTACTATAAGAAATTATTGTTATGTGGAATCTGAAAAAAAAAAATCAAAACTTTTTTTTTTTTTTTAAGAGAGGGAGTAAAACAGTAGCTACTAGAGAGCAGGTTGTCAGGGAATAAGATTGGTGATGTTTAAAGGTACATATTTGTGGGAGTTTCCATTGTGACTCAGTGTTAATGAATCAGACTAGTATCCTTGAGGATGCGTGTTCGATCCCTGGTCATGCTCAGTGACTTAAGGATCTGGCATTTCCATGAGCTGTGGTATAGGTCACAGACAGGGCTCAGATCCTGCCGTTGCTGTGGCTATGGTGTAGGCTGGCAGTTGCAGCTCTAATTCAACCCTTAGCCTGGGAACTTCCATATGCCATGAGTGCAGCCCTAAAAAGCAAAAAATAAATAAATAAATAAATAAAGGTACAGATTTGTAATGAGTACTAAAATAGCCGCAGAGATTTAATGTATGATTTTTTGAACATAGACCGTAATATTGTACTATAAGTATATAATGTGATTTATGTCATTACAATGGCAACCATATAACAATACAGAAATATATCAAAGTAATGTGATATCCACCTTAAATTTACACAGTGTTCCATGTCATATTTTTTTTAATTTTGTTTTATGTATTTATTTTTATTTCCCCAATACATTACTTTTTTTTCTACTGTACAGCATGGTGACCTTGTTACACATACATGTGTGCATTCTTTTTTCTCACATTATCATGCTTCATCATAAGTGACTAGACATAGTTCTCAGCGCTACACAGCAGGATCTCATTGCTAATCCGTTCCAAAGGCAATAGTCTGTATCTATTAACCCCAAACTCCCAATCCATCCCACTCCCTCCCCCTCCCCCTTTGCAACGACAAGTCTCTTCTCCAAGTCCATGATCAAATTTATCCAATTAAAAAACAAGAAAGAAAGCCACTGGAACTTGAATCAAAGTTGTTATTTCCTGTGAAGGAGTCAGGATTATTAACTTCACTAAGTAATACAAACATAGAAGACAGAGAGAGTACAAAAGTAAGGGGGCAATAGAGTCAATCCCTGTGCTAAAACAGACAAAGGTCTGGAACAAGGAATAAGGAGTTGTGACTCACCACGGTTCATTCTGATTGCACTCATCAAGAAAGGACCCAAAGGGTCCTGAAGGCCAGCATTCTTAATTGGGTGAAAACAGTGGGGTCTAAGGGTGCAGTCACCACTCCATCTGACTCATGTTACCATATTGTCAGGGTAAATAAAAAAGTGAGTCCAGAGATTAGTAAGGAAAGACTTGATTAAGGACTGTTGTAAGAAAGAGATGCTCACAATCCAATGTAGAAACATCTTAGGAAGGTTGTGAATAAGCAGTAACTGTATGCAGAGACCATGTGGAAGGAGGCAAGGCATGCTCAAAATTGCTTGAGTAGTTCTTGAGCCTTCATAAACTGTATCAAACATTGTAAAAACGGAATTTTTTATGTGTATGAAGCAGAAGTTTGGGTCTGAGATAGAGAAAATGTGGGGAAATTTACATCAAGTTTAGGGCCTAGCTGTCTTAGTCAAACCAGCCTAAGTTTATATTAAGCACAGTTTTTGATCAGCCTTGTCCAGAAGGAACCTGAGGGAGGTGCTTGGTTGCAAGGTGAAGCCAGCTTTGGGGACCACCTGGCAGAAAGTGTATGTTCAAGGAGCTTCCAACTTAGGGGAAGACTGGAAGGATATATATGAATGGAGATTGCAGACATTCCTGAACAGATTTTAACAGGAAATAAATTGGTGTAGGAAGTGTCCAGTTGAGATGACTCTGCCACAGGTACCTGGACAGCAGATGCAGTATGCCTAGAAGAGGAAGTGGTAGGAGTTGCCTGAGTAGAGGTAGGTTTCAGTCTGTGGAGGCATGGAAAAAGGTACGTGACTTGACAGGAGGTGAGGGGGTGAGAGGAAGCGTATGACCCAGAGGATCACTTTGCACTAGTTGTTTTTGTGGAATGTACAGCTGGCCCTGTATAACCACCAACAGGAAGTACATGAGTGAGGGGACCACCCCCAGCATGGGGAAAGACAAGGCAGGTGGTGCGTGAATGGAGGGTGCAGCCATCATAGGGAAGCATATGGTGGAAGTGTATCAGTGCGGGGTGCAACCTGTCTAAGGGAACACCTGGCAGTAGGTACATGGATAGAGGGTGTCAGCAGCCTGGGAAAAGACACAGCAGGAGATGAATCAGTGGAGTGTGCAGCCTGATTAGGGTAGGACCCAGCAGGAAGTACATGAGAGGAGAGCACAAACAACCTATTCATACAATATGGAAGAAGGTGCCATGGTTGATGTGGCTAGCATAGGATATGTCCCTACAGGAGAACTTGGATGGAGGGAGCACTCAGGACTATAGAAGATACAGTGATGGAGCCATTCAAAGAGGGAGTAGCCTACCTCAAAGAAGACCCAGCATGAGGTACCAAGGTGTAGAGTGCACCTAAACTAGGGGAGAATGTTATGGTCTCAATGTTTGTATCCCTGAAAATTCAAATGGCTAATTGAAATCCTAATGCCTAATGCGATGGTATTAGTAGATGAGGCCTTTGGGAGGTGTTTAAGCCATGAAGGTGGAACCTTCATGAATGAAATTGACTGCCTTATAAAAAGGCTTCAGAGGGATCCCTTGCCCTTCTGCCATGTGAACGTACAATGAGAAGCCTGGGATCTCCCTTGATCATGCCCGTGCCATGATATTAAACTTCTCACATCCAGAACTGTGAGCAATACATTTTGTTGTTTATACACTACTCAATCTGTGGTGTTTTGTTATGTCATCCTGAACAGACTAAGACAGAGGACCTGGCAGGTAATGCATGGGTGGAGGATTCAGATGGGGGGGTTGGGGTATAACAGTAGGTGTATCTGTAAAGAATACATGCAATCTAGGGATAGACTCTGCACAATGTGCAGAGGTAGAGGCTGCAGCCTGCCTATGTTCTGACAGGCAGTAAATGGATCGGGGAAGTATTCAGCCTAAAGGAGGATTCAGCTGGAATGCAAAAATTGATTGTGCAGTCAGTCTAAGAGAGTTCCAACAGGAAGTACATAGATGAAGGGCACATCCATCCCAGGTGAGGCCTCACAATAGTTTATATGTATAGAGGGCAGGGGCAGCCTAGAGGACAAAGAGAGAACTGCATAGTGGAGGGAATATTCAGACTAGGAAAGTATTCTGCAGGAGGTTCGAATCAGAGAGTACAAGCTGGAAAGGAAAAGGCATGGTAGGGGGTGTACTGGTAGAGAATGCAGCCAGCCTTGGGGAGGATGTGGCAGGATGGTGGGTTCAGGGTTAAGCTAGCCTAGTGGATAACCAGGCCAGAAATACATAGTCAAAGGGAGCTTCACATCTAGGGAGAACATTGATAAACAGTGTGGGCAGCCACTGAAGTAGAGAATCTGGCCAGAAGAACATGGATGAAGGGAGAATATAGGCTAAGGAAGAATTATAGAGGAGGTATCTTACTGGAAGGAATCATCAGTTTAGGAGAGGACATGGAAGGATGTGCATGGATGAAGGTTCACCCATCTAGGGTAAGATTTGGGAGGAGATAAATTAGTGGAGGATGCTGCCAACCTACAGGAAGATCAGGAAGAAGTAAGTAGTGGGTGGATCATCAAACATATGGAAGGATCTCACAACAGAACACAGGTGTAGAATGCCTTCAGCAGGAGTTGCATGGATGAAATTTCAGTTAGTATAGGGGAACTTGTGCTAGGAGGTGCATGAGTTAAAGGTACAGCCAGGCTCTGGTAAGACTGGATAGGATATGCATCATTAGAGGTTGCAGCCATCCTATGTCAGAAACCAGCAAGATCAGGAACAAGTGAATATTCAGACTAGTGGTATCTTGGCAGTAGGTGCCAGGGGGAAGGGAATGTTTATCCTATGCAGGACAAGTAAGTAGTTTCTTGGTGGCGTGAGTATCCATCCAGGTGGTAGATCAGAATGTAGCTCATGGGAGAGGGGAGCAACTAGCCTAGTGGAGAACCTGGCATCAGGCACAGTCATGGAGTTACATCTAGCTTAGGGGAGGCCACAGAAAGTGCATGAGCAAATTATGTAGCTGTACTAGGGAGGTGAATAGATAGAGGGAGAAAGTATCCAGGCTAGAAGAGTATTCTGATGAAGGCACGTCAGAGGGTGCAGCCAGAATAGGTAGGACATGGCCAGTGGTGCATGAGTTGTGGATGGAGGTGATGTGGAAAGGCAGCCTGAAGGACAACTATGTAGAAAGTGTGTTGATATAAGGAACTTTATGCCTATGGAAGGACTAGGATAGCATTCATGCTAGGTGGGAGTGAGGGAAAGCCATCCAAAGGAGATTCTGGCAGTAAGTGTGTAGGTAAAGAGCATCCAGTCTAGGAGAGGCTTTGGGAGTTCATTAAAGGAGGTTACATACAGCCTAAACGAGGGCTTGGCAAGATGCATGAATAGAGAAGGCATCAAGCTTGGGATAAGAATCAGGAAGAGGCCCATTATTGTATAGTGCAGCCAACCTAAGTTAGCACATTGCAGTGGATGCCTGTGTGCATGGTACAACCAGCCTAGTGTCAACAAGAGGTGAATGGTGGATAGATCATCCACCATATGGAAAGATACAGGTATAGAATGCAGCCAGCTTATAGGGTGCCAGTGAGAGATGCATGAATGAGGTTTCAGCCAGCACAGGGAAAGTTCTCTCAGGAAGTGTATGGTGAAAGGCATAACAAGGCTATTGTAGGATCAGATAGGATGTGTGTGTTTGAAGGGTGCAACCAGCCCAGATAAAAATATACCAGGATAAGAAAAATGGAGCTGGAGGAATCAGGCTCCTGGACTTCAGGCTATACTACAAAGCAACAGTCATCAAAACCATATGGTACTGGCACAAAGACAGAAATATAGATCAGTGGAACAGGATAGACAGCCCAGAATTAAACCCACGCACCTACAGCCAACTCATCTATGACAAAGGAGGCAAGAATATACAATGGAGAAGAGACAGCCTGTTCAATAAGTGGTGCTGGGAGAACTGGAAAAGAATGAAATTAGAACACTCCCTAACACCACACACAAAAATAAACTCCAAATGGATTAAAGACCTAGATATAAGACCAGACACTATCAAACTCTTAGAGGAAAACATAGGCCAAACGCTCTCTGACATAAACGACAGCAACATCTTCTTTGATCCACCTCTTAGAGTAATAACAGTAAAAACAAAAATAAACAAATGGGGCCTAATTAAACTTAAAAGCTTCTGCACTGCCAAGGAAACCCTAAACAAAATGAAAAGGAAACCCACAGAATGGGAGAAAATCTTTGCAAGTGAATCGACTGAAAGGGATTAATCTCCAAAATGTATAAACACCTTCTGCAGCTCCATACCAAAAAAAAAAAAACAACCCCATCCAAAAATGGGCATATCTCAACAGACAGTTCTCCAAAAGAGACATACAGATGGCTAAAAAACTCATGAAAAGATGTTCAACATCACTCATTATTAGAGAAATGCAAATCAAAACCACGATGAGGTACCACCTTACACCAGCCAGAATGGCCATCATCCAAAAGTCTACAAACAATAAGTGCTAGAGAAGGTTCGGAGAAAAAGGAACCCTATTACACTGTTGGTGGAATTGTAAATTGGTGCAACCACTGTGGAAAACAGGATGGAGATTCCTCAGAAAACTAAACATAGAACTACCATTTGATCCAGCAATCCCACTCCTGGGCATCTATCCAGAGAAAACCATGACTGGAAAAGACACACGTACTCCAATGTTCATTTCAGCACTATTTGCAACAGCCAAGATATGGAAACAACCTAAATGTCCATCGACAGAGGAGTGGATCAAGAAGATGTGGTACATATACACAGTGGAATATTACTTAGCCATTAAAATGAATGAAATACCAGCATTTTTAGCAACATGGATGGACCTAGAAATTATCATGCTAAGTGAAGCCAGTCATACAATGAGACACCAACATCAAATGCTTTCACTGACATGTGGAACCTGAAAAAAGGACAGACTGAACTTCTTTGCAGAACAGATACTGACTCACAGACATTGAAAAACTTATGGTCTCTGGAGGAGACAGTTTGGGGGGTGGGGGGACGTGCTGGGGTTGTGGGATGGAAATCCTATAAAATTGGATTGTGATGATCATTGTACAACTACAAATGTAATAAAATCATTGAGAAATAAAAAAAAATATACCAAGATATGTATAAGAAGAGGAAGCATCCAGACTAAGTAAGGTCTCTGCGGGTGGTGCAAGGGAAGAGGGAACATACAGCCTGTGGTAGGACCAAGTGGGTGCTGGGAGCCACAAAGTGGCTAAGAAGAATAATCCTGTGTGAGGCCTAACTGTAAGCAAAGCTACAGCAGAGGCTGAAGAAACTGAAGCTACAAAGCAGTTTCGAAGAATCCCCCAGCTGATCCTGTTTAGTAAAAATTTCTGAAATATGATTTCCTCTTCTATTCTTGCGCTTCTTTTCTGTCTGACGCTTATGTGTGTTGTGAGTCATTCTTGGCTCAGAATATTGGGAACTTTCTCAAATTCCTGAGCTTCCACCCAAGTATGGGCCATTATTTACTTATAAACCTAAGCCCTTGTTAAATAGGTTGAAAACAATTGAACCATGCATAAAGAACTTTCCTAAGAATGGGAAGTTTCCCTTCAGAGGAGTAATAGTAAATATTATGCAGAACTGCCATGTAGGCCTGGAGATCTTTGTTGGACTCTGGTCCGTCCCCATGGAGACAGATTAGGGGGTGGTTTGGGTGTTGCCCATGGCCCAACAATTGTGGATATTATAAGACAAGACATATTTTTTTCTATAATAAACGCTACCTGTTGGGACCCAGCAGGTGGAAATTATTATTATAATTGGCAAGATTTTTTTGATATATAGGTTTTATAATTAATAAAGATCTTTATAATAGATAAGGTTTATTTAAGACAGTTTATGTTCACACAACCTGCTAATGGTCTGAGGTCAGCCTGACCTCGAAAGCAAACCACGTGTGAATACCCCACTCCCCATCAATGGCTGTTCATGCCTGCTAGAGGAGCACAATAGGTAGCTTAGGCAAGAATATTTATCACTTTATGCCAAATCATTGTTAAAGTAAAAATTAGATACCTATCATTCTGCTTGCTATTTACTTATTTTTTAAGAATAAAAGTACAGTTTGTACGTAATCTTCATTTAAAATCTAAAACTAAAAGAATAGTTTGGAATAATAAATTAACATGTATTGTTGTTTGTATAATCATGCATAAAAGTAAAATGTATAAAAGCTGATGCTCTCCTTTCAATAAATGGGTCATCTGCAGCACTTGCTGAGGGAGTTGGCTCCAATTCTTTCCGCGCCTGTTTGTAGCCCCTCCTCCTGTTCGTCTCCTGGCTGCTGGGGCTGGACCCCAGCAAGTGGGCAGATGATGGGTGGAGGGCACATACTGCCAAAGGGAACACCAGAAGTACATGAGTGGAGGATGAAGCCAGCATAGGATAGCACATGTCACAGTACACAGATGTGTACACTGTAGCTACTCTAGGGGAGGTATTGGAAGATGATCCATGGGTGGAAAGTGCAGCCATCCAAGAGGCCAACATAAATGGAAGCACGTGGGAAGAGGGAACACCCAGCAGAAAGGAAGCAATTGCAAAAAAAAAAAAAATAGGTTAAAACATCCAGCCTGTAGTAGGATCAAGTGAGCTGTTCAGTGGCTGAGGGAGATTCTAGCCACATGGAAGAAACTGGATAGAAAGGTGAAGCCAGCTCAGGAGGAAGGTCTGCAGAAAGTGCATGAGTGAAACATGCAGTGAGCCCGTGAGAACCAACAGGAAACATATAAGTGCTTAGTGGGTGGTCATCAGCAGGGCACATATGGAGACTTCAGGGAAGACCAGGTAGATGGTGAATAGGTAGAGGGAGCATGTGGTCTAAGGGTCGATGTAGCAGGAAGTAGGAGGTTTGAGAGGGAATATTCCAGTCTCTTAAAAGAACCAACAGCATGTGATTCAGTGGAAAGAAAGCAAGGTTCATGGGAAAAGGTGTAGAATTCAGCCTAAGGTAGGGTTGGTAGGAAGTTCGTGTGTGTAGGGAGCAGCTATTCCATGCAGGGATCCAGCCAGTGCTACATGCATGGAAGATGCAGCCAAATTATTGGAGGAAACAAAAAGATACATAAATGTGGTGTGGTCAGAGGAATTAGCCGAACATACATGGCTGGAGGAATTTTTAGTAGGAGGCATGGAGATGCAAGGCACAGCAAGAACAAGATAGGATTTGGGAGGAGGTGAAAGGGTGGAGGGTATACTTAACCTTGGAAGAGCAATTGTCAAGTGGTGCCTGTGCTAGGGAGGGTACAGCCTGCCCAGGGGAGGAATAGACAGAAAGTGCATAGATGGAAGGAACATGTAGCCCAGCAAAGGATGTGGGAAGAAGTACATGCATCATAGAAACAGTATCTGTCCTAGAGGGGTCTTGGCAGGAGTTGCAAAGGTAGAGTGTGCAGTGAATATGGGGGCATATCTGGCTATGAGTTCTTGGGTAGTGGGAGCAGCCAGTGTAAGGAGGACCCAGCAGGAAACACATGAGTCAAGGTGTCAGCCAGGTTTAGCAAGAATAGTGCAGGAGGTAGAGAGGTGAAGGGAGCATCTAGCCTAGGGGGCAACATTAAAGGAAGTGTATGAGTGGAGGGTGTAGACGGCCCCAAAGAGGAGTCAGTGAGCTGTGCATGGATCCAAAGAGCACCCATCTTAGGGTTGGACACAGTCAGAGGTACTTGGGTGCAGCCAGCCTAGGAAGGACCCGGCAGAAATAGCACAGATGGAAAGCAGCCATCTAGAGGAGGACCTAGCAGGAAGTATGTATAGAGGGTTCAAATGGCCTGGCGAAAAAACTACGCAGGAGGAGCACACAGCAGAGGGGAGAACATTGTAAGAAATGCAGGAGTAGAGAAAGCTTCCATCTAGTGTTAGACTCACTCACTCTAGGTGAGACTCAGCAGGAAGCTCATGGCTGAGGCATGTCATCGGACTAGTAAAAGACACAGCAAGGAGGTATAGAATTTTCATGACTTTCTAACCTAGAGGAGGAATAGGAAGAGATACATGAATGGGCAAAGCTGAACCCATTCCAAGGTAGAAGCTGGCAGGAGATGTATAGGTGGAGGGATTGTCCAGCTGAGAGGAGGGTATGGCAGGGTGTGTGTGGTGGAGGAGGCCTAGCACATGTTCTTTTGAGCAAGGTAGAGCCAACCTAGGCTCAGCCCATTAGGAAGTATGTGATAGGAGAGAACAATCAAGCCTGGATGGGGACTTAGCAGGAGATTCATGAAAAGAGGGGAACATTTAGGTTAAGGGAAGTTTTGATTGCAAGTGCCTTAGCGGGATGTTTATGCTAGCCCAAGGGAGGGCATGGCGAGTGGTTCATAGTTGGAGAGGGCAGTCAGCCTGGGGGAGGACAGAGCAGGAGGAACCTGGGTAGAGGGGGCATCCATTCAAAGAGGACTCAGCAGGGACTGCATGAGGGATGGAGCCTCCTCCTAGAGGATAAACAGACTGTGGATGCAGCCTAAGAAGTTGCATCCAGCCTGAGGGAGAAGTGAGAAGGAGGAGCTTTGGTGCAGAAAGCAGCCATTGTAAGGGAGGACCCAGCAGGAAGTACATGAGTGTTGACTGCAACTAGACCAGAGGAAGATTTGGAAGGAGATGCAAAGTGGAGGTTTCAAGAGGAGGATAGGCTGGAAGTGCATGGATAGGGGCAGCATTCTGTTAAGGGGAAGAATGACCACGGATAGAGGTCGCAGTCAACCTCAGACTGTACTTGTTAGGTGATGCTAGTTAGTAGTGGAGGTTAAAGCCAGCTGAGGGTTGGACTTGACAGGAGCATGGAAGAGTGAGCATCCACTCAGGGGATGACTCAGCTGGAGGTGTGTGGCTGGAAGGTTCAGCCAATATAGAGGCAGGCCTGGTCCTAAGTTCATCATGGTGGAACAGCCAGCCTAAGGAGGACCCAACAGGTACTCCATGAGTTAAGAAAGCAACTAGACATGAAGAGAATTAAGTACAGAGGGTGGGGATGCTTCTGCCTAGAGCAGGACATCAAAGGAAGTGCAGGGTGGAGTCTGCATCTGGCCTAGGGAGAAGTATGGCAAAAGTACAGGTGTGGAAGGTGCACCCAGCCTAAGGATGGGCATGGTAGGAGGTATACGAGAGTACAGTCCATCAGCCTGGAGAAGAATCTACCAGGAGGGCACAGAGTGGAGGGAGTGGCCCACCTAAGGCAGAATTCAGTAGGAAGTCCAGGAATCGAGGGGAAGCCAGCCTTGAGGAGTCACCAGTAGGCACATAGGGAAGCATGAACGGTTGTAGCGAGGCACCCTATTAATAAAAGAGAAAATACAGTATTTAATAAACTCAATATGTAAATAAACACAAATCCTTAACACTTATAGAAATGTAGGGTATTTATTTTAAGGAGGTAACTGAGGGCATGCAAATAAGAAACAAAATGTGCAGTCATTTTGGTGAAATTTAGAATTTCTGTTTGAACATATCACCCTATAAGATGAAGAGCAAACTTTCACAGCCTCTAATTAAGAGCAGAGCAGTACTCTGAGGAAACTTTGTTATTTTCAGGGAGGAAACCAAATTCTAGGTTTGCATCACTAGAGTATTTGATTCTAAAGGAACCACAAATTCTGTTTTATAATCTTATGAATGAGCGCATCAAAATGGAGCCAGATTTGGCCAAATTTTAGCACAGATTTGTGTTCCTTTCCATATTATCTTATCTTGAACTTTCTGCCAGGTGAAATAGACCTTATTACAGTGGAAATAAAAGATGCCTGAAATGATGGTTCACTTTGGTTAAAGTAATGCTACTTTCTTTGGTCAGTAAACCTGTGTTAAGTTTAGGAAAAATATTCCCAAGTAGAAAAAAGTTTGTATTACACTCGACACTGGACACTAGTAAATCAAAGACATTGTTCTTTTCATTAAACACTAAAGGTTAAACTAATACTTTTCACCAGATATTTAAGTTCTATGAATTTAAATTCTTGGAATGAATTTGAGTTGTTTTCTGGAAGAATATATAGTTTTTAGTTGAGTATGTTTAATGGGTCAGAAATTCATTTTCCTTATTTTCAGGAAATTTTAGGAATATTCAGTTTACGTAAGCAATGTTTTATCTAGATATGCTGATCAGAACAGAGCCCCATTAATTTAAAATTTTTATAATCTCTTATATTAATAATATTCAGAGATAGGGAAATATTACACACATCAGAGGTGAAGGCATTTCTGAGTTACAGACACAGGAACATACAGGCATAGAGAAATAGAGATTATAGCTTCATTTCTACAGTGTCAGCCATGGGTCATGTATAAAAACAGAAACAGTGAACCACCCTGATACGGATATCAAATATCTGTTGCCCTCCCAGAGGGCATGGAATTCTCTATTGGTTGAGCTCAAAAATAGACTAATGAACTGGATTCTGTGTCATCTCTTACCCAATGGGAACTAGATCTATACAAACCGTCAATCTAGGGAGATCTTCAAATGGTCAGATGATAAATACAAATTCTCAGCACAAAACCATGTGACTGCACTTTTAGGTATGTACATAAGAGAATCGAAGCCATATGATAACATAAAAACTTGTACATAAATGTTTATACTGGTGTTATTTTTAATAGCCAAAAAGTAGAAACAACCAAAATCTCTATCAACTGATGAATGGATAAACAAAATATGATATATACATAAAATGGACTATTTTTCAGCCATAAAAATGAAGTACTGATGCACTTCATATAATGTGTATGAACCTTGAAAACACGCCAAGTGAAAGAAACCAGATGCAAGATGCCTCATATCATAAGTCCATTTATGTGAAATGCCTAGAACAGGTAAACCCAGAGAGACAGAAAGGTTGTTTGCCAGGGGCTGGTGGGGAGAGAGGAAAAAGGCCTTACTGCTTAATGGATATGGAGTTTCTTTGGGGGTAATGAAACTCTTCTAGAAATTGAACGGATAGTCTCAGAGCATTGTGAATGTATTTTTGAAAAACCACCAAACTATACACCTAAAATGGCTGAAATGGTGAGTGCTTTGTTATGTGGACTTTACCTTAATTAAAAAATAAATAAAAAGAAAACTAAAAAAAAAAAAAAAAAACCCCAAATTCCCAACCATGGTTTTCAGTAGTAGGAAATAGCTTATTGGCTATAAAAATGAGCCCCAAACAAGACAGAAACACTAAATCAGTAGAGAGAGAAACAAAAAGTTTAAAAAGAGTCAATGGTATGCTATTAGTGCCTTGGATTCATCTTGGAGAGCCAGGAAAAGATGTTCCTGAGCCTCCGATGTCATGTGGTTAATTTTTCTTTGAAGTTACCTGGCTCTGGTAGGTAAAACAACTGGACAGATGGGTGTATCTTTCAAAAGAGTTAAAGATACTTATCAAAGTATAAAATCATGACCCTCCTCCACAAAGGATCACATACTAAAACACTAATCATATAAGGACATTGGCAGATACTATAACTAGTTCACATGAGAAACCACATTACAGGAAGCAGGAATTTTGATCTGAAATCGTAAGATGAATATATAACTAGAAGCAAAATTGGCTGAGTACTGTGTGAGGGGGACAGTTGAGCCTCCACTGGTGGTTGTGCTTATCTGTCAATGGCCTACGACTTACAGAGGGCTCAAAGATCATGGAAGGGTAGAATCAAATAACCTAGAGTTGTGTCCTATAGACAACAGTTTTCCATTGAAATTCTTTTTTAGGTAGAATGCTAAAGTCTAGTGGAAAGTTAAGGGTTCCCAGAGAAAAGGGTCTTTTCAACAGAAGAGACCAGGTTCCTACCACAGGCATTTCTAGGCCAGTCCTGATCAGGGTTCAGAGGACACAGATGACATCACAAAGTCAGAGGTGTCACAAAGGCCCCAGGCCAATATGAGGCAGCCGCCCAGGGATCCTGCAGCAGAAAGTCGTAGTGGCCTCTCAGGAGACCCGGGACAGCGGGATAGTCACGCTGCGCCGATCCAGGACAGAACCCAGCCAACATGTCTCGGAAAAGAAACCTCCCGCAATGCAATCCTCCTAAGAAGCACGCCCTCTCGCGCTCCTCAAGAGCAGAGCTGCAATTCCCGGTGAGCCGCGTGGACCGCTACCTGCGAGAGGGTCGCTATGCGGAGCGCCTGAGCTCGCACACCCCTGTGTTCCTGGCCGGCGTCCTCGAGTACCTGACGGCCAACATCCTGGAGCTGGCGGCCACAGAGGCCCGCAGCAGCCGCAAGATGCGCATCGCCCCCGAGCACGTGCAGAGGGCCAGGAGCCACAACGAGACCCTCAGCAGCCTCTTCCAGGCCAGCAGCGTCTCCCGGGGGGCTGAGGAGGGGGCCGAGGAGCCCCTGCCCGAGGCCGGGCGGTGAGACCTGGGTTCCCGAGCCGGGCCAGACCTCAGCGGTGGCCTCATCCCGCCCGACACTGCATGTGGCTGAGGAAGGTCTGGTCCCCTTTAAGGTCTCGCAGCCATTAAAGTCCACGGCGGTACCTCGGACGCCTGTCTGTTTCTGTCACGTGTCGTTGAGGCGTCTGCGGGACCCCCAGGAGGGGCTCGGGGTGCGGGTGAGGGGCCGGGAGGTGTGAGTGCCGGATGCCGGGATCTCGGGGAGCCGTTTCCCAGGGCGACGGGGCGGGGCGTGGTCCTGGTGGGCGGGGCTGGCCGAGGCTGTGGGGGGGGCGAGGCCCTCCTTCCTCCGTGGCTCTGAGGGCGCCCGGGCCTGTGAGGCCGGGGTGGGCAGGGCCCCCGGGGATGCTGAGTTCCCAGAATGGCGGTGGTGACGGGGGAGGGGCTGCAAAGCAGGACCGAGGACCTGAAAGCTTCATTCTTGCTGCAGCAGGTCTACAAGTAGGAGGCGATGGCAGTGGGCTGGGTGGTTTGGTGGACGGCAAAGGGGTGATGGCAAAGGGTGGCACAGTGACTGGCGTGAGCTTTGTTCATGATGGGGAACATCTAAAAAAGGGAGAAATGGCAATGGGGTGGATGGAGAGGGTGGCAGAGCAGTTGGAATGAACTTTGTGCATGAGGGACCTCTGTTCATGATGGGGAAGACTTTATCCTTTCAAGGAACATCTAAAAGTTGGAGGTGATGGCAGGGGGTGGGTGGCAAGAGTGGCAGAGCAGTTGACATGAACTTAACGGGACAGGGCCTTTACATGGAGATTGTGAAGATGGAGAATCCATAAAGAAATACACATAAAAGGAATTATAGCCATGTCAATTTCATATATTATTGATGTTACCCTGCCTCATTCCCCAAAAAGGACTTGAGACAGTGATTATTAGCTAGTGCTGTGATGCTATCTGTAGAATATACCCTTCTGTTCTCTCTTGTGGACACTGGTAAGGTAAATAGCAATGTTATATAAAACTACTGTCTGGAACTAAAACATGCAATTCAAGCAGTTCTTACGATTACTGAATATTACTGGGTTTATTTATGTGTATCTCATTATAAATCTCATTCTCAGATGAAACCACTTCACCTGTCTGTGCTCATTTATTTGATAGGGGAACAGTTATCAGTGTCTGCAGACACATTTTAGCACGTGTGAGTCTATCCCATGAAAATTGTCCCAAGTGATGGACTCAAAATACACACTGTTCCTTCCAACACTCTTATGTGCTGTGTTAGGTTTACAAAAAAAGTCCTGTCACTTGAAGAAGAAATCGAATTGTGTCCCGTCGGTGTCATCATGGGACACCTTCTCCTGGTCCGCACATGCTGAAGGGCACCCCTGGGCTGCCTCCTGGCCCATCATCAAGGACTGGTCAGAGGCTGCCCAGCTGGCTTCAACAGTGGGACCAGTGGGCCTGGGTTTGCCAGCCCCGTTCACCCCTTTCCGGCCGTGTGGTCTTGGTCATTCGTCTGTGCCGTCTGAGCAGAGTTTCCTCATGTGTAACATGGGGCTCAGAAGAGTGTCTTCATCTTGGGCTTTTCCCAGCGACTGAGTCACCGTGTGCCTGTAAACTGTGGCCTCACCCAGAGCCTGGCCCAGAACATGCCCCTAGCAGGTGGCTGCCTATGTCTGCCTCCCCGTGTAACAGATGCTTAGACATGACCCCCCCCCCCCCAGCAATGGAGCCTGGTTCTCACATGAGTGCCAGATGCTTGGGCCTCTGGCTGTGAAATCCACATCCCACTGAGCCTTGTGGGGAGACAGAGAGTGTCCTGCAGAGGAAGAAGCCACGGCTACACCCGCGAACCACACAGTCCTCATCGGAGCTGGCTTACCCTTTGCCAACTTCTCAGATGTATCCTCAGAGTAACAGTGTCGGTTGTGTTTAGAGCTCGTTGAAGCGGGTGCTTGTGTGAATCCAAGAAACCTTTCTTGACACCTGGTGCTCATTCAGCCACATGTGTGCAGAATCCTCATTGTCAAGATGTCCAGCCCACAACTTAGTGATGAGTCATCAGAGCCGCGAAGCCCCCAAGCCTTAGCCACGTTCCACTCTTACTCGTCTCTTCATTTGAGCAGCAAGCAGGCCTCTCCTGCAGAAGGTCACCTCAGCTGGTCACGTGATGACACCAGTCGTGCCACCCCACCCCTCAGGTGGAGCATCTTTGCGTTTCCAGTGTCCTTCAGCCACCAGGGAGTGCGCCCAGGGTGGGTAGTGCCAGGCCATCCGTCATTGTTCTCAAATCCTGCCCCGTTGGTTCAATAGCGGTCTGTTACTAAAAGCAGCTTTTGTGGCTTAGGGCTGTGGCTTGGTTGAGCACAAAGCACAGTGTCCTGGGTTCCTCAGCAGAAGTCACAGCAGGGGAGGTCATTCAGGGCCAGAGGAGTCGTGGGAGGTGGGCAAACCGTGTCGGGTAGCAGGGCCGCGTGCTCAGGTGGTCACCTCACAGTCCAGGCCGTAGTCAGCAGAGTGTCCCGGTGACACCTGCAGGGAGCCAGGCTTCCTGGGCTCTTTCAGCCTCTCTATCTGGTGTCCAAGTTTGGAGGTTGAACTTTCCTGACCTCTGCAGAGTCACCTGGACATCGTGCGTGGATCAGGCAGAGCGGTGCCGCCGTCCCTGTAGGAATCGTGCTGCAGCCGTGCCTGTGGGTTCACAGGAGACGTGGGGGCCATGGCCCACATGTCACCACTCTGAATGCGGCACCCCGCCAAATGCCCTCCTGTGTGTGACTGGGCATCGTCTTCTCGGGGGAGGGAGGCCAAGAATCACTGCCCTTGGGAAGGCAAGAGCCACCCAAGGTCAGGCTTTTGTGCATGTTGAAAAGGCAGGAAGGGGCAGTGAGGAAGGATTCGTTCTAACTGGAGCCCTGAAGAGGGAGCACCAGTGTCCTGTTGGGAGGGGCAGGTGAAACCCGAGGGAGCAGGGACAGGGGCCGGCGAGGGCGCGGCTGCCAAACCAGATCTGTGATCAGAAGCAGTGTCATGGCCGTCCAGGGTCAAACACCCGACACAGGGCAAGACAGGTGAAAACATCACGTGTGAGGTGACAGGAGCCCAAGAGTCCAGCCTGAGGGGAACTTCCCGGGTAATGGTGGTTTGCTGTCGCATGAACACAAGGCCTGGGCACTAGGCTGGCCTCCCACGGAGGACAGGCCCTGAGCAGAAAGGTGTTCTGAAGGCTCAGGCTCCCCTGGTCCCTGAGTCTGACAGGTCCTACAGTCACGTGGCCAAAGGGAGATCACCTGACTCTTTAGAAAGCGTTTTCAGAGCCACAAAATAGAATTCAAGGAAAAGGTGCCCTTCCATGAACATCAGTGTATCATTTCCTCAAGCATAAATTGCAAAATAGCAGTTCACAGACCTAATCTGTACAGCAAGTGGGTTTGCTAGTCCTACACAGATATTTTTCAAAAAAATTATCTGCAAACATTTAAAAATCGAGAAGTTTTCATGCAAATAATGGTCTCGGCAGAGGGAGCATTGGTGGAGATGCAGTAAGCCTAGTTGAGAATCTAGCAAGAGGTGTATGGGTGCTGGAAGCAGGCAGCCTAGTTGAAGACTCACTAGGAAGGTCCTGAGTAGGGGCTGCAGTCAATTTAAGGAGCTATCAGAGGATGGTGCATGTGTGCAACGTGCAGCCATCCTATTGGTTACTAGATTTGAAGGTGCATGAGACGAGGGAGAAACCAGCCTAGAGGAAAATTTGGCAGTTGTTGCGTGAGCAAAGGAAATAGCCCTTCTATGATGAGACCTAGAAGGCTGTGCATGAGTGGAGGGAGCAGCTATCCTCCAGGAGACTTCTAAACTATGCATGAATAGAGGGAAACCACCATTGAAGTACCCAACAATAAGTGTAATAGTTAGGGGTGTAGCCAGCCTTGGAGATGACCCTTGGGAAGTTCTTGAGGGTGTAGATACCCTTGAGTAAGGCCTAACGGGAAAGGCAAGGGAATAAGGAGCATTCAGACAGGAAAGACTTGATAGGTCCGAAATGGGGGATGGAACACCAACCCAAGGGAAGACACAGAAGGAGAGAAGGAGGTGCAGAGAAAGAGGTAGCTTCTAGTCTATGCAAGGAGTGGACAGGAGGCACGGGGGTAAAATAGCCATTCTGGGGAGGGTCCTGTAATAAGTTGTAAGTGAAGGATTCAGGCAGCCTATGGGGGGATAGTCAGCACGAGGTGTAGAGGAGGAGGGTACAGAGAGGCTAGGACAGGATGTGGTAGGAAATGTATGGTTGGTGGGACAGTTCAGCCTAGGGGGTTCATGGGTAGCATGTAGCAATTTACTTCATAACTGTTCTGGATATTCTCTCATTTTGGCCTCTTGGAATCATTGGGCTGTGCCAGTGGCCCAAGGCTGTTTATATCTCTACCACCCCAGCATTGTTGTGAGTATGAAGGAATCTTATTACAAACAGTCAACCACAAGCTTTAGCCTGTTTTGCTTTCTGCCCTGCAAGGATGTCTTCACCAAGTCACTTCTCACTGCCATAGTAATAAACTTCCCAGTTCCTCTTCTCTCTCTCTCTCTGCACGTGACCTCGTGTGGCCATGCGTGGCATGTCTGCCTCCCATCCTCTGGGGAATCATGAGTAGTAAACTCTTCTTTGAAAGGCAGTTGTCTCCATGTCTATTACCTTACCAAATGTGATTAAAACAGATCTCAAGTGTATTTTAAAACAGTTGGTGCAGTGAGCAGAGTAGTTTGGTGACAGGGATGACATGCCTCTGGGTTTACTAACTGAATGCATCAGACAGCAAATACTGTGTGGGAAGGCACTGCTGCCTTTGGCTGGCTTGTGCCTCAATGACCATTGCATTGTGGCCAATGCAACATATTGCATTGCATTGTGTTGTGTTTTCTGGTATCGCCTTGGTTCTCCAGTCTATATTGTAGCAGAGCTCAAAAAGCTGAGTTATCCCTTAGCAGCTGCCTAGCTTAGGGTGCTGTGATCTGGGCAAAGTGGTTTCCCATTGGCTTCTTTGGTCTTGATGATACAGCTATTCTGGGCCAAGTCCCCAGGAATGCCTAGGGTAATTGACTATCATACTATGTGAAAGTCCTCCCAAAGAACAGGAAGAGGTTGCCTTTCTCCTGATACAGGCGAGTCTGATCCACTAAAGTCACACTAAAACCAAAGTCTGCAAAAGTTATTCAACTAAAAGTAACTCTCTTTCTCCTATGCATGAGGCCCATTGGCCTGTGGCTTTGGGTAGCGGGGAATGGCCTAATTAGATATCCTTAGACTGAAAGGACCTGTTGACCTTGACATGATCTGCTCTTTCTGTGGACACCATGGTTCCCTCCTTGCTGTGCTGATCACAAACTCCTCTGATGTTTTCTGCCTTGCTCCTATGTACTTTGTCCCCAGATTCTGTGGGTTCTAAGGGTTTGTATCCTTAGAGGTCTTGGCACAATATTTAATTTAAAAAAAGAGTTGTGGGGAGGGAGTGGGATGGACTGGGAGTTTGGGATTAGTAGATGCAAACTATTACATTTAGAATGGATAAGCAATGTATAGCACAGAGAACTATATCCAATGACTTGAGATAGATCATGATAGAAGATAATATGAAAAAAAGAATTTATATATAGTGACTGGGTCACTTTGCTGTACAGCAGAAATTTACAGAACATTTCAATCAACTATACTTTAATAAAAAAAAAATTTAATGAAAGAATAAGGAAGAGCTGCTCCTGGAACCCCCAAAAAAACTCCCACTAATGTGCTCGATTTAATTAATACTCGTGACATAGCACAGTAATGCTCTTGAGTGCCCCTCAGCACTATAGGCAATCAGTATTCCAAGAGCTTTGATTTTAAAACAAAGCGTAGGGTCACATCAGGCAGTGCCACAGTTGCCCTTTCCCCAGTGGACCCCAACGTCATGAGGTCAACTGGGACACCTTAGAAAGGGAGGCCAACACCAAACTACCGCTGCTAAAGGTATTTCCGCTAAGCACTCATAGGTTAAAAACTGTCAGGAATGAACAATAAATTGAGACAGAGATTCAAAATTTTGTAAGGAAAAAGAGTACCATCTTCAAGGACTTTGTATAGAGAGTTCAGGAAAAGGCACATACTGCTTGTAAGAGTCTTTACTACAGGCTGCATGCTCTGGCTTATGGTCTAAGAAATGAGGAAATTAGGGGGAATAGCCTGATTCACAGTCTACCCCTGATGAGGCACCTCAGGGCTCTCAACCATCATCCCCAGATAAACCTATCTATTGGTAACTTGGAGACATGGCTATCCCTCATGAAGAAAATCTGGGCCAATCCATCTGTAAACTCCAACAATTAAAAAAAAACCCTGCTAGTTATCTTTGGAATGATCATGGGAATGAGTTCCCTCTTTTAAGTAGGGAAAGCTCCCCACCTCAGCCAGAGGGAGGTACTAGTTCCTACTTCCAGGGGCCCTAATGCTATGCCCTGACTTTCAACAGTAGCAGTCACCTAATCACCTCCTCTAGGATAATAGCAGCTCCCTGGAGCTTGTGCCACTGCCTGAGGATAATCACCCATAAACTACTCTGATGGTCCATTGGATCCCACAAAGCAACCAACTTTTCCTTTCCCTTTTAAATGTGGGGGCACAGGTCACACTTATTCTGGGTAATTCCTCCCTTTTCAAAAACTATGATAATTCAGTTAAAATCCAGGGCATATAAGGTTGCCCCATTCAGGGCATGTAGGTCCCACTCAGTGTTATGACCAGATCTGTCAGTGCTGGTAGTCCCTCTGTCTCTTGTCCATCTAATCATAGGCATGGACACTATTATGAGAAATCTCTTATAGTAGAACAAGGTAAAATCGGTAGCGCTTGCCATAGGACTTCCTTGATAGGAGCCTATGGACCTTCTGTCTCCCATTAAGATTGTCGGTGTGTCTCACTACAGGCTATAACAAGGTTCAGCTGGACACAGGCCCATTATTTCCAGATCTTTTTCAAACCCATGTTGCAGGTCCTACCATCTGTCCTTTTAATAGCCCTTTCTGGCCAGAGCGAAAGAAAGACAGAAACCAAGAGTGTAGCTTATACCTAACTCTAGATGATCTCCATCTCACTGCAGTTGTTCTGTCCATCAAGGCATCTTTTTAAACATTATTTAAGTTATTAATGACATGCAGACCACACCTAGTGATTTCTTAGCAGGGCAGAGAGGAAGGCCGATGTATCATTGGCATGGAGGGGGCAAGGAAGAACCCTACACCATCAGTGGAGTGGAGTAACGAACAGAGCCAGGAGGATGACTGGCTATCCATTAATGTGTTGGTTTATCCTGCCAGTGAAAATGAATGACCCTGTCCCATGAGTGCTGTGGAGTAAGAAAGAAGGGAATCACGTACCAACAGGGCTAAGAAGAGGAATTATGTGCTATTAGTGCCCTGGGGCATCATGGTAGAAGATGTGATTGGGGAAAAAATGGAGCTTGCACAATCAGTGTACTCATGTACTGGTGTAATTGGACAGAGTATGTGAACAGATCAAAGAAAGGAGCTGTGCATGGTGCTGTTAAAAAGACGGGGTGTGAACAAAGCAAAGACGGGGAGCCCCCTGCCAGGAGTTGAGTACTAGAACTGGACAAAGGCTGTGAACAGGGAAAGAGAAGACCTATCCTTTCAGTTCATTGGAGTAACTGGGAAGGGTACATGATCAGGCTAACGAGGAGGACCCTCAAACCATCAGTACATTGATGGCAGAATGTGAATGAGGCAAAGAGAAGTTGAACAGAGATGTAAGCAAATCAGTGAAGATGAGGCCCTCCCCATCACTGCAGTGGTGTGCTTGGCCAGGTGGTGTAAAAATCGCAAATGAAAAGCACCTCCTATCATCAGCTCATTAGAGTGACTGGACAGAAGGTATGAATGTAGCAGATAGTAAGAATACTATCCTGTAACTGCAGAGGGTCTTTAGACAGGGCATGTATGTGAGTGGGGTAAAGAGGGAAAGCCCTACACCAGATGCAGTGATGTAACTTGACAGGTTATATGAAACGGCAAAAGGTGTTTCCCTGAAACTTTAGAGGTGCAGCTGGGCAGGAGAAGTCACCAGACCAGTTAGTAGGACCCCCATACCATCAGAGGAGTGGAATAGCTAGCCAATGGATGTGGACAGGAACAGAAGGAGAACCCGACTCCATCAGCAGTGGAATAGCTGGACAGTGATGTGATTGGGAAGAGTGGCAGATCCCCAATCAATGAGTGCAGTGGTGTAGCTTGAGAAACTTTCTGAACAGGGCAGAAATGAGAAGCCCCAATCATTGTGGGTATGACAAGGGGGATCCCTGCACCATCAGTTCCTGGATGGAAGATGTGTACAGGAACTGAGACACATGTGCATACCATCAGTATAGTGGTGACTCTGAACAGGGAACATGTTCATGGACAAGAAAAGGAGCCCAATACCATCTGTGTGGTGGTATAAATGACAAGGGATGTGATGGGCACCTGGAGAATGAACCTACTTCTCCCAACAATATGAAATACAGTGATGGGCAAGCCAAGGGGCCCATGAGCAAGAGCTCTGGATCACTGCATCAGTGCAGGGGTGTAAGTGGACAGGGTGTAACTGGGGCAAATTAAGTAGAACCTGCAGCATCAGAGTGATGCAGTTGTACAGGACTGTGAAACAGGCAGAGAAGGACCGAGCATCTCTCACTAGAGGAGAGTGGGAACAGGCCCAGGGAACAGAGATGCAAGAAGGGCATAGACTGCCCTCCTCTGCAGTGCCCCCCAGGAATTTTAAGTTTGTGGTGTGATTCACAGTCACAGTGTCATAAAACATTTCATCTGCAATAAATGATCTGCTTCCCAGGGTGTGAGGTGACCTGAACGGATGCTACTGAGATAGCTCTCCGAAAACCACTTCTCCCACTGTCCTGCCCAAAGCCTGTCATGTATCTCGTAATATATATCACTGAACACACTGAAAACAGAGGTCTTAAATCTTCAAACATGGTAATTGTCCTCGATATATACCCTGATATAAATATGTACAGCAGTTACACTCCAGATTATTAAGTAACTAACATGGGAATCAAGTCAATGACCCAAGTCCAGCCCAGGCCATAGTGACAAAACGTCATCCTGGACTGTCTGGCAGCCTTGACAAATTGAGTTTCAGCAGTAAAGAGAATGGATCACAAGGCAGCCCCTGTCACAGTGGGTACCTTATTGACATTTCTGCAGCCATGCCCAGGAAATCAATGGGCTGTGAACACAGAATTATCCTCGTATCCCTGGAAGCCATCCCTGCGGGCCCAGCTCTAGGACGGGAGCAGAATGACTTGCTGGAAGTTACCCCACTGCCAGCTGCTGCTCCCTCTGCTCTGGGAAGGGAGGGCCTTCCTTGAGTTCAAGGTTATAGACCTGACGCTGAGAAGAAGCCTCGTATTCTCTAGGGAGCCCTCTCTTCCACCAACTGTCTCTCTCTCACTGCATGGCTGTGCTATGTTGAATGTGCCCAAGTTAAAACAAGTTGAAAAAGATAAGCCAAATCATTTGTGGCGACTAGAAACTAAGCTTTCTAACATATTTAACTGGGGGTGCTCAAGGAGGAAAGGAGAATAAGTAAGTTTGGGGGATGGAGAGGGTTAACCTTAATGAGTGTCCCCTGAGTTTGGCCCGGACACCTGGAACAGTTGCATGGTCCGTGCACTGCACAGAGTGCTTGGTCATGGGGGTGAGGGAGGGGGATACTGCAATCTAGCCTGGATTCTCCTCTCCAGATGCAACCCCCCTCCTGCTGCATCTGCCAGAGGGGGCACTGCTTTCTGAGTCCTCTTCTCACAAGGGGAAGCAGTGTTCACGTAGTAGGTGGGAGCTTTTCCAGTTCATTCTCCTGGAGATGGTACCTTTCCACTCTGTGGAGCTACTTATCTCCTTCTGCCACCCAGGGGGACCCTCTCATTGCCTACAGGCTCTTCCTTCTGGGAGCCTTTCCCCCTCACAGTGAAGCCCACCTACCCAGCCTGACAGCAGAGGATGCTTTCCGCTAATATGTGCAGAGATGCTGTGTGAGTTTTTGGTGAGCTGGAGTCTGAGGTACCATGGGGAATTCCTGATGCAGGATGGCTGGTTTGCAATGTCGTGGACCATACTCTTAATAAACCAAGACAGTTCTGGGTTACCTAAGTGTCCTCTGCCCTCCACTGTCCCAGCCACCTTCATCCCCTCCCTGGGATCCAGTGACTGCATTAGTCTAGTCTTGGAGTCCATGACTACTGGAATGGTGACACTTGTTCTCTCTCAGAATTCCTGAGTCACGGTATCCCTGGGGCGGGGGGGGAGGGCACAGGAATTGTCCAGCAGGGGCACAGCCAGATTCTTAACAAACATTGCTGGAGAAATCAGCCCCTCCCTGAAAGACTGTGCTGTCTGCTGGGGGCTATGGGGAAAAGTGAGCCTCAGTGGAAACAAAGATACCTAGGGTTGTACTGAGCAGATGCTGTCACTCTTTTCAGAAGTAGCTGCCAGTATGCTTTGCACCTGCTGATGTGACCCTGCCCTGCTGGGTCTCAGGAGGGATTCCTCGTGCTACCTGAAGACTTGATTCCTGCATGTAACTGCTGACCGCAGGGCACCTCTTGGTGCTGTGGTCTGAAAATCTCCTTCCCCCCTAATTCATATGTGGAAAACCTAATGCCCAAGGTGATGGTATTAAGAGGTGGGGTGTTTAGCAAGTAATTACGTCACAGGGCGAGCCCTCCTGAATGGGATCAGTGACCTTATAGAAGAGGCCCAGGGAGAGCCTTTGTCCCTTGCATGACATGAGGACATAGTGAAAAGGCACCATCGATGAAGTAGGATGCTCTCACCAAACACCAAACCTGCTGGCACCATAATCCTGGACGGCAGCCTCCAGAGCTGTGAGAAATAAGTGTCTGTTGTTTACAAGCCACCCTGTCTGTGACATTATGTTATAGCAGCCCAAATGGTACAAGACAGATGGGCGCTTTGGTTTTACAATAATTGACTAGAGTTGGACACGTTAAGAACTTGGTGTGTTGTGGCCACCCAGCTACCACCTTCTGAGCACCCCCCCCCCACCCCCGCCTGGTGTGTTGCAATGCAATTCCTTGTTAAGTCATACCTAATTTTATATCCTGAGCACACGGTCTTATTTTCTACTAGATTCACACCAAGAACTGAAAACACGTGCCCACGAGGTCTTTTATAGCCAAGACCACCTGTGGTGGAGACATGGCAGAGAAAATTCTACTTGTGGCCAAAGAATCTCAGCCACCAAGTAGAGACTGGAATGGCCCTTCAACTGCCCACTCTGGGCTATCCTCCCCCAGGTCCTCCTGCCCTTGACTGCCATTCAGTGCTGCTATAGTGAGAACTGCCATTGATCCACGCACTCAGCCCCTGTGAAACATCGAACACTGACCTCCAGGCTTCTGACCAAATCCATCCCTGCTGTGGGTGCAGACTCGGAGGCTGCCCCGCCCTCATCTGGTGCCTTAATCTTGGCACTGTGGGCTCTGCAACTTCACCTGCCTGAGGACTTTCCTTGGCAGCAGAGCCCACTCTGCGTGGTCAGGCCAGCCTCCAGAGCCAGAGCCAGAGGGGACCTGCCCTGGGAAGCAGCCCTCCATTGTCCTGAGCAGACACAGCTCTGAGGTGCCTATGCCACACTGGCTCCTGGAGCTCCCCAGTGGGATGGAGCTCCAGGGGTCCATTCATGGTGCTGACTTGAAGCTTGACTGGCTGCCTTCCCTGCCCTCTCTCTGCCTGCCTGGGTTGTGGAGGATTGCCTCCCCTCTAAGAGAACCACCTGCACTTCAGTCTGATCTCAGGTCTGCTTCTAGGGCATCCAGACCCAGACCCTCTTCAGCTTCCACGTCTAGTGTCAGAAGCTTAGCCTCTCTCGCCATCAGCACTAGCATCCATACTCCTGACACTTGGGAAGTTTACTGGAACAAGACTGCAACACCATGGTTCTGGGTCTTTCTCACATGGGATAAAGTATATAAAGTGATGTTTTTCTAGAACTTTTCCTGCTCCAGGGAGCCCAGCATCTCTCTGTTTTCTAGGTCTGTCATGGGGAACCCAGAGTATTACACTTCCTTTGGCCACAACACAGTGCAGGGATATATCAAACTGTAGGAGGTATGCTCCTTGGTCTGCATGTGCAACCGTCCTGTTGGCCCTGGCTCTCTGAAAGGCCACACTCCACAACCCCACCAAAGCCTAAGAGCACTGGCTCCGAAGAACCCCCTGTGGCAGAGGCTGATCACACTCTCTGGAATTCCTTTGAACGGCTGCTCTTTCCAGCCCACTGATATCCAAGTACTAATCCCTCATGACCAGACAGACACTTCTCTCCCATCAGTGCCTTTCGGTCACACTCTGTAGGCTTGACAAGCTTAAGGAACTTAAACAGAAGCCAGACCAGGAAACACACCTTAATTAGAAAGAAGTTCATCTTTACATTGGCTCATGGCTCCCCTTTTGTCTTTTAAGTCATTTAAGTTGCTTCTTCCCACAATAATTACCCTATTATCTAATTACAGATACTACAGAACCACTTCCAGAGAACTTTGGATTCCATAAGAGAAACCATCAATGACAGCCTATTGGGCAACGTCTAATATACCAGGTGAGTTTCATTCATTTATACATTCATAATACAAGCATTTGTTAAGTAGTTGCTATGCACCAGGCACTGTTCGTGGTATCTCTGATTCACAAACGTAATCCTTTTGTGGAGTTTATACTCAGGTGAGAGGCACTTATAAATAACTCAATGCTTCCATCATAGTGCATGGCTTAAGTTAGAGAAATGAAGTTAAAACCTCAACACAATGGAAGATCCTTGATGTTTTGCTGGAAAACACAATTACCCTTTTCAAATGTTATCAGCATACATTTGGAAGGGAGGGACTGTTGAACCAGAGTATTTTTATTAAAAGGGTCTTTTGAAAACAAAATAAGTTGAAATTTGAATTACTAACATTTACAGTGCTTTTAAACCATATCTACAGAAATTGTTCAGACTTACTTCCTATGTTAAATTGATTTCCACACTTACCTTTTGGAATTCTACCGGGTACTTCTATTTCAAAGGTTTTATTTTGATAAGTTTTTGAATTTTGATGAAATTTTTCAGAGAGCTGGGAATCTTAAGAGTGTATATATAATTTAAATAATTTCTGTGACTTTCATTTATGACTTGCTATAGAATTATTTAGTCATGCACAGCATTTTCCCCTTAACATAGTATATGCTGTTCCTGCTCCTCTATGACTTTAAGAAGCCTGATTTTGTATCTTTGTGGAAAATATTTACTTTTTTTTTCCTAAAAATCTGTAGCATTCTTAATCTTTGAAATTCACAATGTCAGCCATTCATCTTCAGATACTGAACAGTTTTTGTTAATTTTATTTTGACCCCGATAAGACCTTTACATCTTAATGTTTCTGTGCTCCAGAAAACTTTCTTCTCTAAATATTGCTTCTCTTACATTTATTCGGGAACTTTCAAGCATGCCAGCAGTCGGCATATTAGATCTCCATTCTACGTCTTTAATACCTGTTTATTTTTCTTAGGCTGCTACTTCAAAGCTTTTAGGATAGTATATGTGTATATGTATATGTATATATGTATGTATATGTATTTATACTTCGAATAGTTACGTGTGTGCTATAAAGATAGCTATGGTGCATCACTACTCACTGAAATTTCTTGCCTGCCTTCATGGTTTCTTCAGTGTTTTTACAGTGGATAAATGATTTTCTCAAAAGTATGACTTCCAAGTCCAGTGAGTGCCCTGGTGAAAGCGGGAGCACCCACAAGCAGTTAACTTTCCCTCCTTTCTAATGCACAATACCAGAAAAATCTGTGCATGTCAGAAAAGAGGCAGAGTTTTCCAGTTTTCTTATTTTGTGGAACTGTGGGGGTGCCAGCCAGATTTCTTCTTCTTTAAAGTTGCCTCTGATGGAGATGACCACTCACACGGCTGCTGTGGGGGTTGCATGAGTTAATACGAGTAAAATGCTTGGGACCAAGCCTGATGCCTGATCAGCACTCTGCATTTCCGAAACAGGGGTCTCTATCCTGCCCGGATGGCAGGCTTTGTGGGGATCCCTGGATGACTGTGAAGCCAGGGAAACCATCTTCACCAAAGTCACAGCTTTGGCCTGCAGGGTTGGGGTGGGCCTCATCCCCACTAAGTCACTTACTGACTGTGTGGCCCTGGCGAGGTTAGCTATTGTGTCTGAGCTCTTCTTACCTGGAAGCTACACATGGATCTCCTCCACAAGCTGGAGTTCTCAAACTCAAGTTGCTCTGGTTCCGCACTCCTAGTCCACTACCTTGACTCTGCTCCACACCTGAGCTGTGCCTCTCGCAGGCAGCTCTGGAAAGAAGGTCCTTTTGAACTGTGACCACGTGGGTCACGAACTGCATGAGTCATGTAGCACCCAGATGTCAGGCTTGTGGTGAGGTGACAGAGTAATGGGGCAGGTCCTGTCAGATGCAGCCTTATAGGGCATCTGGGCCTGGCAGCACCTTGAGAACTTAGGGGCCATCTGGTCACTGCAGGGACCCAGCAGCAGTACACTCACCTCATCTAAGGCTTTTCAGTGTACTTCAAAAAAATTATTCTTTTGAGCAGTTTGAGGTTTTTAGACAAATTGAGCAGAAGGTAGAGTTCCTGTATTCTCCCCAGTACATTCCTCAGTTTCCCTTATTATTAACATCATGCATGAGTGTGGTACATTTGTTAAAATTGATAAGCCAATTCTGGTACCTTATTATTAACTAAATCCATAGTTTCCATTAGGGTTCCAGTACAGTAATGAATAGGAGTAGTAAAAGCAGACATCCTTGCCTTGTTCTTGATCTTAGTGGGAAAGCATCTAGTTTCTTGCCATTAAGTGCCATGCTTGTTGTAGTTTTTTACAGATGATTTCCTTAAAGCTGAAACAATATTAGTTTTCAGAGAATTTTTGTCATCTATTGGTGTTGGGATTTTGTCACATCTTTTCATGTGATCATGATTTTTGTTCTTTGGCCTGTTGATTTAATGGATTATATTAACTGACCTTCAAATACTGAACCAGCCTTGTATACCAGGAATAAGTTCCACTTGGTCATGGTATATAGTTCTTTTTGTGCATTGTTAGGTTTGATCTCCTGGTATTTTGTTGAGGAATTTTGAATCTACATTCATGAGAGATATTGGCTTCTAGTTTTTCCTTTCTTGTAATATATTTGTCTGTTTTCAGTATTAGGATAACCCTGGCCTCAGAATGAGTTAGGAAGCATTTCTTCTGTTTTTGTTTTCTGAAAGGGATTTTAAAGAACTGGTAAAATTTCTTCCTTAAATGTTTGTTAGGATTCATCCATGAAACCTTCTGGACCTATTGCTTTCTGCTTGGGAAGGTTATAAATTGATTATTATTGCTTCACTTTCTTTAGTATATATAGGACCATTTAGAATACGTTTATCCTTGTGTGAATTTTGGTGGATTGTGTCTTCCAAGAAATTTGTCCATATCACCTAGTCTAATAAATAGGTAGTTGTAGAGTTGGTCATAGTATTCTTAATTGTCCTTTTAATGTCCATGGGATCAATAGCAATGTCCTTTCTAATATTAGGAATTTGTGTCTTATTCGTTTTTCTTAGGCAATCTGGCTAGAGGGTTATTAATTTTATTGATCTTTTAAAAGAACCAGCTTTTCGTTTAATTGATTTTCTCTCTTGATTTACTATTTTAATTTTCATTGATATCACCCCTAATTTTATTATTTTAGATTTCATTTGCTTTCTTAAATAAAAATTTACTAAGGTTTAAGCTTACATTATTAATGTTATATCTTTATTCTTTTCTAATATATGTATTCAGTGCTGCAAATTTCCCTTTAAGCACTGGTTTTGTTACATCCCACAAATTTCGATAAATATATTTTCATTTTCTTTAGTTTTCATTTCCTTTAAGTGTTTTTGTGACCCATATATAATTTAGAAGTGTGTTGTTTAATCTCTACGTATCTTGTGTATGTCTTAGCTCGTTCAGGCTACTATAACAGAATACCATGGACTGGGTGGCTGGCTTATAAACAACAGAAATTTATTTTTCACAGTTCTGGAGGCTGGGATCAAAGTTCTGGTGTCAAGATCAAAGTGCTGGCACATTCATTGGTGAGGGTCTACTGACTGGTTCATAGATAGCCATCTTTTTGCTGAGTCCCTACATGGTGGAAGGTCTGAGGGAGAGCTCTGTGATCTCTTTTGTAAGGGCACTAATCTCATTCATGAGGGGTCCGCTGTCATAACCTAATCACCCAAAGTCCCCCCCTCCTAATAGCCATCAAGTTGGGGCTGAGGATTTCAAAATACTTTTTTTTTCATTTCATTAAAGTGTTATTGTAGTAGAATTACAATTGTGATAATTTATGCTGTACAGCAAAGTGATTCAATTATACATGTACACACATCCATTCACTTCCAGATTCTTTTCCCACATAGATGATCACAGAATATTGGGTAGACTTCTCTGTGGTATGCAGCAGGTCCCCAAATTGCTCAGTCATTCCATATACCACAGTGTGCATATGCCAGTCCCAAACCCCCAGTCCATCCCTCCCCTCCCTGCACCGGTCCCCTTTGGTAACAATGAGTTTTTTCAAAGCCTGTGAGCCTGTTTCTGTTTGGCAAATAAGTTCATTTGCATCCTTTTTTTTTTTTTTTAGATTCCACAAAAAACTGATATCATATGATGTTTGTCTTTCACTGTCTAATTTCACTTAGTATAATAATCTCTGGGTCCATTCATGTTGCTGCAAACAGCATTATTTCATCCTTTTTTGTGGCTGAGTAATATTATATGTCACATCTTCTTTATCCATTCCTCTGTTGATGGATTTTTTTTTTTGTCTTTTCTAGGGCTGCACCCACGGCATATGGAGGTTCCCAGGCTAGGGGTCTAATCAGAGCTGTAGCCGCCAGCCTACGGCACAGCCGCAGCAATGCAGGATCCGAGTGGCGTCTGTGACCTACACCACAGCTCATGGCAATGCCGGATCCTTAACCCACTGAGCATGGCCAGGGATCGAACCTGCAACTTCATGGTTCCTAGTCGGATTCGTTAACCACTGAGCCACAACGGGAACTCCTGTTGATGGATATTTAAGCTGCTTGCATGTCTTCTTGGCTATTCAACAGATAAATTTTGAGGTAATACAAACATTCAGTCTTTAGTAGGGGGTTTCTAGCTATCTCTCTGTTACTGATTTCCAGCCTAATTCCATCATGGTCTGAAAGCACACTTGTGTACTTTCTAGTCTTAAATTTGTTCAGGTGTGTTTTATTCCGTAGAATGTGGTATATCTTAGTGAATGTTCCATGTGAGATTGAGAAGAATGTATATAGGCATACTTCATTTTATTGTGCTTTGCTTTATTGTACTTCACATATATTGTGTTTTTTACAAAATGAAGGTTTATGGAAACTCTGCATCAAGCAAGTCCCTTGGTGCCATTTTTTTCTAACAGTGTTTGCTCACTTCATGTCAGTGTCACATGTTGTAATTATAACAAGATTTCAAACTTTTTTGTTATTATTATACTTGTTATGGTGATTAGTGATCTTCGATGTTACTATGTCAAAAAGATTATCACTTGCTAAAGGTTCAAATGATAGAATCTTTTAACAATAAAGCATTTTTTAATAAAGGTATATACATTATTTAGACTTAATAGACTACTTTTATATGTACCAAGAAACCAAAAAATTAGTATGACTCAGTTTCTTGTGATACTTGTTTTATTTTGGTGATCTGGAACCAAACCCACAATATCTCCAAGGTATGCCTGTAATATGCTCTTGTGGGATGAAGTACATCACTCTTAATTAGACCCATTGTGTTGACGAAGTTGTTCAGTTCAAGTAGGTTCTTACTGTTTATATACCTGCTATATCTATTTGTGATACCTGCCAGATCTTTTTTTTTTTTTTCTTCTTTTTAGGGCCGCATGTGTGGCATATGGAAGTTCCCGGGCTCGTGGTCGAATCTGAGCTTCAGTTGCCTGCCTATACCACAGCCACGGCAATGCCAGATCCAAGCCATGTCTTCAATCTATACCAAAGCTCACAGCAATGCCAGATACTTAACCACTGAGCAAGGCCAGGGATCGGACCCATGTCCTCATGGGTACTAGTTGGGTTTGTGACTGCTGAGCCACAAGGGGAACTCTTTCTTGATCTATTTCTGATAGAGGAGTGCTGAAGTCTCCAAATGTCATCATTGATTCATTCATTTCTCCTTGCACTTCTGTCTGTTTTGCCTCATGTTTTTTAATGCTTTGCTTTTAGGTATATACACATTAATGCTATTTATGTATTTTTGTGGAATTGGATTCTTTATCAATATGTAATGCCTCTCTTTATTCCTCATAATGTTCCTTACTCTGCAAAGACTGGCCAAGTAGTTTTAATCCCAATCTCTTAATTTATCCCTCCTCCCCCACCTTTCCCCTTTGGTAGCCATTAGTTTGGTTTTTAAATCTTTGAGTCTGTTTTTTGTAAGTTCTTTTACATCAATTTTTGTTAGATTCCACATATAAGTGATATAATATGACACTTGTCTTTCTCTGACTTATTTTACTTAGTAAGATAATTTCTAGGTCTATACATGTTGCTGCAAATGGCATTATTTCATCCTTTTTATGACTGAGTAATATTCCATTGTATGTATATACCATATCTTCTTTATCCAATCCTCTGTTGATGGATATTTAAGTTGCTTCCAACTCTTGGCTATTGTAAATAATGCTGCAGTGAACATTGGGGTTCATGTGTCTTTTTGAATTATAGTTTTCTCTGGATATATGCACAAGAGTGGGATTTCTGGATCATACGGTAGTTCTATTTTCAGTTTTTTAAGGAACCTCCATATTGTTCTCCATAGTGGTTGCATCAGCTTACATTGCTACCAACAGTGTAGGAGGGTTCCCTTTTCTCCCTATCCTCTCCACCATTCACTTTTTTTGTAGACTTTTTGATGATAGCCATTCTGACTGGTGTGAAGTGATATCTCATTGTAGTTTTTTTGTTTTTTTTTTGTTTTTTTTTTTTTTGTCTTTTTGCTATTTCTTTGGGCTGCTCCATGGCATATGGAGGTTCCCAGGCTAGGGGTCAAATCGGAGCTGTAGCCATTGGCCTACACCAGAGCCACAGCAACGCGGGATCCGAGCCGCATCTGCAACCTACACCACAGCTCATGGCAACGCCGGATCGTTAACCCACTGAGCAAGGGCAGGGACCGAACCCACAACCTCATGTTCCTAGTCGGATTCGTTAACCACTGCGCCACGATGGGAACTCCTCATTGTAGTTTTGATTTGCATTTCTTAGTAATTTGCGATGTTGGGCATCCTTTCATGTGCTTTTTAGCCATCTGTTTGTATTCTTTGGAGAAATGTCTGTTCAGATCTTCAGACCATTTTTAATTGGATTGTTTGTTTTTCTAATATAAAGCTGTATGAGTATTTCAAAACTGGGTATTTTGAAAATTAATCCCTTATCAGTCCTCATTTGCAAAGATTTTTTTCCCATTCTCTGGGTTGTCTTTTTGTTTTGTTTATGGTTTCCCTTGCTGTACAAAAGCTTTTAGGTTCAATTAGGTCCCATTTGTTTATTTTTGTTTTTATTTTCATTACTCTAGGATGTGAATCTGAAAAGATATTGCTATGATTTATGTCAAAAAGTGTTCTCCCTATGTTTTCCTCCAAGAGTTTTATTTTATTTGGTCTTATGTTTAGGTCTTTAATCCATTTTGAGTTTATTTTGTGTATGGTGTTAGAGACTTCTAATTTCATTATTTTACATGTAGTTGTCCAGTTTTACCAGGAACACTTACTGAAGAGACTGTATTTACTCAGCTGTATATTCTTGCCTACCTTTTTGTAGATTAATTGACCATAAATGAATGGATTTATTTCTGGGCTTTCTATGCTGTTTTGCTGATACCAAAAACAGACAGAGACACCACACACACAAAAAAAGGAAATTACAGGCCACTATCACTAATGAACATATATAGATGCAAAAATCCTCAACAAAATATTAGCAAACCAAATATAACAATACATTATAAGGATTAGATACCATGTTCACGTGGGATTTATCCCAGGGATGCAAGTATTTTTCAATATCTGCAAGTTAATCAGTGTGATACAGCACAGCAACAAACTGAAGAATAAAATGCATATGGTCATCTCAGTAGATGTGGAAAAGCCTTTTGACAAAATTTAACACCCATTTATATAATAACTCTCCAGAAATTGGGCATAGAGGGAGCCTACCTCAACATACTAAACCATATATGACAAACCCACAGCTAACATCATTCTCAATTATGAAAAGCTGAAACCATTTCCACTAAGATCAGGAGCGAGACAAGAATTCCACTCTCACCATTTTATTCAACATAATTTTAGAAGTCCTGACCATGGCAATCAGAGAAGAAAAAGAAATAAGAGGAATCCAAATTGGAAAAGAAAAAGTAAAACTGTCACTGTTTGCAGATGACATGATACTATACATAGAAAGTCTTAAAAATGCTACCAGAAAACTACAAGAGCTCATCAATAAATTCAGTAATATTTCAGGATTCAAAATTAATACACAAAAATCTCTTGCATTCCTATACACTATCAAAGAAAGATCAGAAAAAGAAATTAGGGAAGAAATCCAAATTACCATTGAATCAAAGAGAATAAAATACCAAGAATAGAAGTTCCCGTTGTGGCTCAGTGGTTAACGTATCTGACTAGGAACCATGAGGTTGAGGATTCGATCCCTCGCCTTGCTCAGTGGGTTAAGGATCCAGCGTTGCCGTGAGCTGTGGTGTAGGTCCCAGACGCAGCTCGGATCCCATATTGCTGTTGCTATGGTTGTGGCGTCGGCCAGCGGCTACAGCTCCGATTGGACCCCTAGCCTGGGAACCTCCATATGCCACTGGCACGGCCCTAGAAAAGACACACACACACAAAAAAAAAATACCAAGAATAAACCTACCTGAAGAGGCAGAAGACATGTACTCTGAAAAATATAAGACACTGATGAAGGAAATCAAATATGACACAAATGTATGGAAAGATATACTGTGTTCTTGGTTTGGAGGCATTAATATTGTCAAAAAATCACTATATACCCAAGGCGATATACAGATTCAGTGCAATCCCTGTTAGATTACCAATGGCATTTTTCACAGAACTAGAGCAAAAAAATTTTAAATTCATTTTGAAACACAAAAGACCCCAAATAGCCAAAGCTATCTTGAGAAAGAAAAATGGATCTGGAGGAATCAGGCTCCCTGATTTTAGACTATACTACAAGGCATCAGACTTGTATTTTTTGTCTTTTTTCTTTTTTCTTTTTTTTTTTTTTTTGTATTTTGAGAGCCGCACCCATGGCTAGGGGTTGAATCAGAGCTACAGCTGTCAGCCTACACCACAGCCACAGCAACATGGGATCCGAGCTGCGTCTGCAACCTACACCACAGCTCACAGCAACGCTGGATCCTTAACCCACTGAGCAAGGCCAGGGATTGAACCCGCAACCTCATGGTTCCTAGTCGGATTTGTTTCCCCTGCACCATGATGGGAATTCCCATCAGACTTTTAAAGAAAACTGTCAAATAACCAGACCATTAAGCTAAGGGAACAGGGACTTTAATGAACACAAATCAATAAAATTACGCTCTTTACAAAAATAGTTTAGAAAAGTCCCTAGGCAAATAAATGACTACAATCCACAATAAGAAATAGCAAATCTTGGGGAGAAGGGAAAATCTTGTTTTAAAATTTATTATAATATTTAAAATGTCCAATTTTCAATAAGTAATAGACACCCACATAAGCAAGAAAGCATGGCTCATTCACAGTAAAAAAGGAAATTAACAGAAACTTTTCTATTTCTCCGGAATCCCAGAGGTTGGAATTAATAGGAAAATATTTTAAATTAAATATTTTGCATAGCTTCAAAGTGCTAACAAATGGATGGAAAAAGAAGTAAACTAGACTAAGAATGTTAGTGATGTAACAATGGAGAATATCAGTATAAGGATAGAAATCATAAAATCAAATGGAATTTTGGAGTTGGAAAGTAAAATAACTGAAATGAAAAATTCTATAGGGTGTTCTAATGGTAGATTTGATGAAGCAGAGAAAGAATCAGCAGACTTGAAGTTTCAGTCAGTTGGAATTATTGAGTCTGATGAGCAGAAAGAAAAGAAAATGGACAAAAATGAATAGAGGAGATTCTCTTGTGGCTCAGCGGGTGACGAACCCAGCATAGTGTCTGTGAGGATGCAGATTGATCCCTGGCATTTCTCAGTGGGTTAAGAATCCAGTGTTGCTGTGAGCTGTGGCATGAGTTGCAGATGTGGCCACAGTGGCCAGCAGCTGCAGCTCCAGTTTGATACCTAGCCCTGGGAACTTTCATATGTTGCATGCGTGGTCATAAAAAGAAAAAAAATGAATAGAGCCTAAGAGACCTGTGAGATACCAACAAGTGTACCAACATATGCATAACCGGGAGTCTCAGCAGAGAGGAGATACAGCAAGGGACAAAAATAATATTTGAAGAAATAATGACAGATACTTCCTCGATTTGATAAAAGGCCTGAGTCTACACATCCAGAAGTTCAACAAATTCTGAATAGTACAAACTCAGTGAGGTCCCCATTGAGACAGTATAATTGAATTGTTGAAAACCAAAGACAAAGAGAATGTTTAGACGGCAATAGAATAGGTAAGAAGTTATTCATTGACTGTTTTTTATCTTTCAGAATTTTAAATGTCATCTCACTGCCCCCCTGGCATCTATGATTTCTGATCAGAAATTGACTGTTAATCTTATTGAGGATCCCTTGTAAGTGATATAAAATTAAACACAAAGAAAAGGGAGTTCTCATTGTGGTTTAGTGGTAATGAATCTGGCTAGTATCCGTGAGAACATAGGTTCGATCCCTGGCCTTACTCAATGAGTTGGGGATCCGGCATTGCCATGAGCTGCATTGTAGGTGGAGGACACAGCTCGGATCCCACATTGGTGTGACTGTGGTGTAGCCTGGCAACTGAAGCTCTGATTCAACCCCTAGCCTGGGAACCTCTATATACAACAGGTTCAGCCCTAAAAAAAAAAAAGAAAAAAGAAAATTCCCCCATGTAAGTATAGTAGTCCTCCCTTATCCATGGCGGACACATTCCAAGACCCCCAGTGGATGCTTAAAACCACAGATGGTACTGAACCCTACATATACATTATGTTTTTTCCTATTCATATGTACCTATGATAAATTTTAACTGTTACATTTAGAATGGATAAGCAATGGACAAACACAGGGAACTATGTCCAGTCTCTTGGATTAGAACACGATGGAAGATAGTATGATAAAAAAGAATGTATATGAATGTATGACTGGGTCACCATGCTGTACAGAAGAAATTGAAGGAATATTATCTACCACCTAGTTTTTTTCTTTTTACAGCCACACCTGCAGCATGTGGAAGTTCCTGGGCTAGGGATCCAATTGGAGCTGCAGCTGAGGCCCACACATCCTTAACCCACTGAACGAGTCCAGGGACTGAAGCCACATTCTCACAGAGACTATGTCTGGGTCCTTAACCCACTGAGCCACAATAGGAACTCCTGAAGGAACACTGTAAATCAAGTATACTTTTTTTTGTCTTTTTTTGCCTTTTGTACGACTTCTCCCATGGCATATGGAGGTTCCCAGGCTAGGGGTCGAATCGGAGCTGTAGCTACTGGCCCACGCCAGAGCCACAGCAGCGCGGGATCCGAGCCACATCTGCAACCTACACCACAGCTCATGGCAACACCAGATCCTTAACCCACTGAGCAAGGCCAGGGATGGAACCCACAACCTCATGGTTCCTAGTCGGATTCATTAACCACTGTGCCACGACAGGAACTCCTAAATCAACTATACTTTAATTACAATTTTTTTCAAAGTTTAACTTGTAAATTATGTATAGTAAGAGATTAACAACAACTAAAAATAAAATATAGCAATTATTACAATATACTACAAGAAAAGTTATGTGAATGAGTATTTTTCTCTCTCTTTCAAATTATCTTATGGTAGAATTCTCTGGCACAGTGGGTTAAGGATCCAGTGTTCTCACTGCAGTGGCTCTGGTTACTGCTGTGGTGCAGGATTGATCCCTGGCCTGGGAACTTCCACATGCTGCAGGCATGGTGAAAAAAAAATGTATTGTGTTATACTTTCCCTTCTTTGTGTGATGATGTGAGATGATAAAATGCCTACATGATAAGTTGAAGTGAGGTGAATGATCTAAGTATTGCAAAGTACCATTAGGCTACTATTTACCTTTGAAAATATGTCAAAAGGAAGATCATCTGCCTCAGGTGACCCTAGATCCTTGAGTCATTACTCTGTTGATGGTTGGGGAACCTGAGTGGGCTGGTGCAAGATTTCATCACACTACTTGGAATAGCATGCAGCTTAAAACGTATGAATTGTTTATTTCTGGAATTTTCCATTTAATATTTTCAAACCATGGTTTGACTACAAGTAATTGAAAGCTTGGAAAGTGAAACTCTGGATATGGAGGGGACTACTCTATGAACTTTCTAGAATGATAGATCCTAGTTAATAACAAAAGCATTAGGTGGGGGAAAATAAAGCAAAACATCACCACTGTCCTACCACCATCACTAAACAGCAACTGTTTAGGGCATTTTTATCCAGTTACTCTTTTAGGACCTGACTTCCAGTATAGACTCACCATACCACATGACACAATTGGGTGGAGAGGTACTTGGCTTCTTTGCCTTCCCAGACCCATTTGCATGGACCCAGTCATCAGGGAAGGGGGAATCAGTGAATGGTGGTTAGTGATATCGTAAGGAATGATATTGATACATGAGATGTTAGCAAAGAGAGATTTTTTAAGCTTTAGGATGCTTTTTTTCAATAAGCTGTTGCTTGCATCACTGCTCATGGCCTAGACCAACTGTGGCCCTCTGGCATGCTGTCAAGAGTATCACCTTCATGTCCTCTAGTAGCAGCAGAGCAGGTGTAGGACCCACTGACAGGTTAGGAGACACAAAGTAGGTTACTCCTATCATCTTTACTTCTACTGTTAGCATAGGCCTCTTGCTATTTTTGTCGGAGCTGCCTGAATAATTTTGCTTTATTTAGGCACAATGAAAAACTTCCTAATTTTTGTAAATGTACTGTTAAAATCAGGATTAAAGAAAAAGCAAAATACTTCTTTGTCAAAAATCGGGACAAATAAATAACAGGTTAGGGATGATGCTGATAAAATCTCTGTTACATGTTTGAATCTTCACCTGCTGCAATGTAATGTCCATTTTGCACATCCCATAATTCCTTACCTTCTGTGGCAAAGCAAACCAGTAGAAGATAATAGACTGGCAATATGCATACTTTTAAAAACCTTAAAATATCAAATGTGTTATGTAGACATTAAGACTGTAGAAATTTTGCTTAAAATTAGGACAAACTTCTAAAATGTGGATGCTTTCATTTCTTAGAGCCATTTTATTAATAGAGTAGAGTATGTCTCTAGGACCGAAGGTGCTTTCTCAGAACTCATTAGCCAAAGAAGAATGTGTTTCACTCACAGCGCTAGGGAATCCTGGCTGTATTCTGTGACAAATTCCAGTGATGTACATTATCGTCCTGTCACCTTGGGTGTCTACTGCAAAGTTCCTTAATCTTCATCTGGTCAGTTGCTGAAGAAAAAATGTGTTAGGTACTTTGGCTGAGAACTGGAGGCATTAGACCAGGCAGGACCATTGTGCTTAAAATATTGTTTTCGTTGTTGAGAAATTTTAAATGCCAATTCCAGAAACAAAATGAACTAAACTCAAAGAAAATTAAACCATGCTGCTCATGATGCAACTTGGGGCGTTTTGAGCCAGTGATCACGTGATTTAGCATTGTTTTAAGATTCCAAAAGGACTGATCCTGCCTTGCTACAGCTTTTCAAAACCACAGAAAAGCCTTTGTTTCCTTTTATAATTGTAGCAGACCGACCGAGACCTAAAATATGGAATGGGGGTATTTAAGCTAAAATTTTACACAGAAGCGATTCTCCTGCTCTCTTTTTTTTCTGCCTTCATGACTTGAATGGTTTGCTACAGTTTCCTTTTAATTATTTAAAAAAATCTCATGCTTTGCTTTATTAGTAGCAGATACCAGTTTGTGTTGTATACCCTAAAGGCCAGCAGTGCAGAGCAAACTGATGCAAAGGCCTGTAATTCATTTCACCTCTTAGGGTGCCATGTCCTGCATGGCCATGTGTAGAGTCCCTTAGCACCAACACAACTCATCTACACTGTCTAGTAACACAACTCCACTAGCCTTTTCTCCCTGCTGCCAGATCTGCCCCAAGGGCAGGTGAATTCTATATTCTAATTAGGTTGACACCTTCCCAGCATGCACCTCTAAATCCTCAAGTCAGTAAAGCTGGGACATATATAGATATTGTTGACCAGAAATCTGACCTGGAAGATGTGGCATTATATTGATCATAAGAACTTGAGTAAGCAATTCTTAGCAGTGTATTGCTGTAAGACAGAAAATAAGTGTTAATTGTCAATTGTTTTCTAAAGTTTTCTATTGCAACAATAACATTGGAATAGGGGGGAGGGGTGCCAGCTTACTGTGCTATTCATTGATCTGTACAATGAATAACTATCAAATACAGGTAGTTTAAATGGCTGCAGGGTAATTAAATTGAATAGCTTGCCCACTCAGCTTTCTTGAGAGATAGTACAGGGTTCTTATTTTGTCTTAAAATTATTCTTCCGGCTATTTATGTCAATTAAATCAGGTATTACATTTCCCTAATACTATCTCTTGCCTAATCCTAGATGACATTTGAACCATTTCTCATCTCCACAGACCTAAGTGACCCATTTTTACCTTTCAAGTGCAAATACTTTTATATGGTTTTATGGCTCTACCCTCCCACCCCTGTGAAGAGCTGCAAGGCAATGACAAACAATTAAACTGTCTCTGATCGTCCTGAAAACAGAATGCAGCCTTTGTGCAGTTCTCAGTAAATGCAGAGCTAGAAAGCCCAGACTGCTTGACCTTAGAGCACATTTGTGGCCTCGTGGCTCCAGCTAGATAGACAGTCCCCATTTCTAAAGCACAACAGTACCCCCTCCAGTCACCTTTTCAATCACTCAAGCATTGAACACTGCTATGTGGGCCAAATTCGGTTCTGCTTCAGTAGGTGTCAGCACCAAAGAGACAGTTGACCCCCTTCCCAAGACCCCTATATTCACACAGAGAATTTGGTTGTTTTCATGTTTAAGTAAAAGACCCGTGTGTACTTGCAAATCAGAGGCAGAGAAATTCACTAAATGGAGCCTTCCTTCCTGCATTTATACCTGGAAGTGATTCAGGCAAAGAGCACACACTCATCAGAATATGCCCTGGATTTTATAGTTTCAGTATTTACTGTCAGTCTAGAGGGATGGCTTAACTCAATCCCTATCAGATTAAAAGAACACATAGTTTTAACAATTACAAATCAAAGTAAGAGTGATTCGTTTAAAATGATCAAAAGAGATTGATAGGTGAAAGTATATAAAAATGGATTTATGGCCTCAAGTCCTCATGGTTGTAGCTCTTTAGGGATTTCTCTTCAGTTAGTAGCACTGAAGCCCTCTCTTGTGTACAAGCTAGACGCCATCACTGTCACTTCCCCTCTAGTTGACAAGTTCCCTTTAACCATAATGTCTGTACTTGTGACATTTCCAAGTGATTTCCCATTAAAGCCACCTGACATTTGTCAATTTTCTCTTAGACTTGACAATGGGTATCTTTAGAACTGTGTTGCCTTTGCTCTCAGCCTGGCTGGTGTTCTACTTATAATGCAAAGCAAGGTCCCTGGCTTCCTACAAAGCATGAGCATAAAGGAGGAGGAGATGATTTGAAGAAACCGAGAGGAGAGAAATGGTGTATCTTTCAGAGAAAGCAAAGCTTGGAGCCTGCCTCCCAAAAGCCTTGTGGCGGCAAATGCTGGTTCTGAGCTTCCTGGAGCAAATGCACAGCATATAATCAAATGTGATTTCTCCTAGCTACCTCAGAACTAATTAGGGAGTACCTCCGCACCCAAGACCTCTCCCTAATTAGAAGTATCTGACAAGGAGGTATTTGCATATCTTCAAGTCATGTTGTGCCAGGAGGACATTTGAGCTGATGAAAACTGACATTTATCATAAAATTTAAATGCATTGCATTGAAAACAGGAGTCATGAGAAACTCACAGCTGCGAGTTTGGGAACGTATCTTAATTGATGAGACACAGCGCCTTTGCCTCATGAAGCAAATCAGAGCATGAAGCAGGAGGAAGGTAAATACACAGAGGTCAGAATTTCACTGCGGATGCAGAGCTGCAGACAGTGAAGTGCAGGTCCCCTGACTGCCGTCCCCAGCTTTTCTCGTCTCTTGCCTCAGGATTTATGAAGCAGGATTTAGAGGGAAAGCTTCTCTTTCAGTCACTCTCACTGTCTCACTCTTTGCTCCGTTTTACCCTTGTTGTGCCCTTTCTGTTTATTAGAGAATCACCACCAAGTGCTTATAGTGATCATGAGATTTGGACAACAGAGGGGCCCAGGGAAAGTAGCCATTTTTGCAGTTGATTCTCAGGAATATATCATCATTTCACATGACTGTATTGGCCTTACAATAATGACAAAAAGATGCTGTTAAAATTATAGCAATAACTGCTGCGTACTACATGCTAAGCATTGTCCCATGTCCTTTACATGAATTAATTCATTTAATCCTTACAAAAGTCCTCTCAAGGTGTTCTTATTCTATTCATATTAGTGATTGGGAATTTGGACCTAAGAAGAATGTAATAAGTTGTCAAGATCACCCAGTTCAAAAATTGAATTCAGAATTTGAAATTAACCAACCTAACTCCAGAGTCTGAGCTCCAAACAGTGCACTTTTGTTGTTAGTTACTGTTTCTCAAATATGTACACACACACACACACACACACACACACAGAGAGAGAGAAATGTATCTTAAATCGATACCATTATATGTTTCTTTGGTGGTGTTGACTTTCAAGTGTCACTAGTCAATAAATAAAAGCAACTATAAATTGCTCTGGGATGAAGATGGGTACAGCCAGTACATTTAAATCAAACAGCACAGAGAACCTTCTCCTGCTGTTTTCTCTACCTTTATTGGTTATATTTAAACTAAGTGTTCCCATTTAGAGCTCCACTTGCATCTTTTTCTCTTACCCTCTCCTTTTCTGTTGTCAACTTTCTCATTCGATTCTAAGCATCTTGTACCTCACAGTAGCATCGAGAACAAATAAATGCATGAAAAATATACTTGCCTGCAGTGCTGATTAGAGGTGTACAGCCTGTCTGGACTGGGGAAGAGCAGTCAGCCGAGGAAGCACCTTCCATTTACTGAGTCCCCTGGGTCTTCAGATGCACATCCCAGCAATTGCCCCTCTTCCTCTGTTATATTTGTATGCACAAACTTACACATTTTCTCCAGATATCTCAAGCTAATTTGCATCATGGCTTTTCCAAACTGTCTCCTGCATTAAAGTTAACTGGAGCAAAGGGATTCTGTAAGAATCCTTCACATGCATGATAAAGTTCCTGTTTGGAGGAACATACTTAGATAAAGATGCCTGGCAAGAGGAAGAAGATTATCAAACCTTGGACAAATACATTAGTCCCTAATGACATACATGGCTCAAGCTTTTGGTATCTTTAAAAATATTCAATTTAAAATGTCAAAGATGAATGTCCAATTTCTTACTAATCTTTTTTGTTTGTTTTCTTTGTAGGGCCGTACCTGCAGCATATGGAAGTTCCCTGGGGGTCGAATCCAAGCTGCAGCTGCCGGCCTGCTCCATAGCAACACCAGATCCAAGCCCAGACTCTGACCTACATCATAGCTCATGGCAACACCAGATCCTTAACCCACTGAGCGAGGCCAGGGATTGAACCCATATCCTCATGGATACTAGTGTGGCTCATTACTGCTGAGCCACAACAGGAACTTCCTATTTCTTACTCATCTTAACTGTGGATATATGAATAAAAAACTTCACCTTTTCTTAAAAATATATACTTTTAAAATCAATTTTAAGTTCACAGAAAAATTGAGCAGAAGGTATAGAGATTTCCCACATTCCTAGATTTCCACAAATGCAGAGCCTCCCCATTGTCAAAATGCCCCAGAAGAGTGGTACATTTGTTACAACCGATGAACCTACATTGACACATCATCACCCAGACTCCATGGTTTATATTAGGGTTCACTCTTGGTGATGTGCATTCCGTAGGTGTGGACAGATGAATCCACTATCATGCATAGTAGTTTCACTGCCTTAAAGCCCGCAGTGCTCTATCCACTCAATATTTTCTCCCTCCTAAACCCTGGCAACCAGTGATCATTTTATTTGTGTCTGTAGTTGTACCCTTTTCAGAGTGTCTTATAGTTGGAATCATGCAATAGGCAGGCTCTTCAGAGTCTCAGTAGTATGCATCTAAGGCTCTTCCCTGTCTTTCTGGCTTCCATTGTAGGTATACAGACATACTCTGTTGTTTGTATACAGCATAGTTTATCCATTCACCTGCTGAAGGAATTTTGGTTGTTACCAAGTTTTGGTAATTATGAATAAAACTGTTATAACCAGCCATGTGCAAGTTTTTCTGTGGACAAGATTTTCACCTCCCTTGGGTAAATACTAAGTGCAATTGTTGCTTCATATGGTAAGAATGTTGAGTTTTATAAGCTGCCAAACTATCTTCCAAAGTGGCTGTACCTTTAACATTCCCTCCAGCAGTGAATGAGATCTACGGTTGCTTCATATCCTCCCAAGCATATGGTGTTGTCAGTATTAAGGATTTCGGCCATTCTTGTAGGTGTTCAGTGATATCTCGTTTTAATTTGCATTTCCCAGATGACAATGACACAGAACATCATATCGTATACTTATTTTCCATTTATGTATCTTCTTGTTAAGGTATCTCTTACAGTCTTTGGCTGAAGTTTTAGTTGTTTGGCTTGTTTTCTTATTATTGATATTTAAGAGTTCTTGGTCTATTTTGGATAACAGTCCTTTATTAGACTCGTTTTTACAAATATTTTCTCCCAGTCTGTGGCTTGTCTTTTCATTCTCTTGACAGTATCTCTCACAGAGCAGACTTTTTAAGTTTAATGAAGTCCAGCTTATCCATACTTTATTTTATGGATCATGCCTTTGATGTTATAACTAAAAAGTCATCGCCATGCTCAACGTCATCTAGATTTTCTCCTATGATATCTTCTAGGAGTTTTATAGTTTTGCATTTTACATTTAGGCCTATGATGTATTTAGAGTTAATTTTGTGAAGCATTTAAGCTCTTTTTTTTTTTTTTTTTTTGCATGTGGATGTCTGATCATTCCAGGAGTATTTGTTGAAAAGACTGTTTTTGTTCCCTTTGGTCCTTTGTCAAAGATCAGTTGATTATATCTGTGTTGGACTTTTTCTGGGCTCTTGATTCTGTTCCGTTGATCAATTTGTCTCTTCTTCTGCAAATACAACACTGTCTTGATTACTGTAGCTGTATAGTAAGTCTTGAGGTCAGATAGTGTCAGTCCATAGACTCTGTTCTTCTCTTTCAATATTGTGTTGGATATTTTTGGTCTTTTATTTATACATGTCTACTTTAGAATCCATTTGCATACATCCACAAAATAACTTGCTGTGATCTTGATTGGGATTGCATTGAATCTATACATCAGGTTGGGAAGAACTGACATCTTGTGTCTTCTTATGCATTAACATGGAATATTTTTCCTTTTATTTAGTTCTTTGATTTAATTTTTCAGTTTTATGGTTTTCTGCATATAGAACTAGTACATTATTATGTTAGATTTATACCTAAGTATTTCATTTTGGGGTGGTAATATTTTTAATTTCAAATCCTGCTTCTTAATTGCTAGTATATAGGAAAATAGTTGGCTTTGTTATATTAACCTTCTATCCTGCAACCTTACTAAAATTGCTTCTGGGCTCCAGGATTTTTTTTTTTTTTTTGTCAATTCTTTGATAGTTTCAACATAGACAATAATGTTATCTGCAAGCAAAGACAGTATTATTTCATATATATACATATATATATATACACATATATATATTTTATGTCCATGCCTTCATTTAATGCAGTATGACTTCCAGTGCAGTACTGAGAAGCAGAGATGAGAGAGGACATCCTTGATTTGTTTGTGATCTTAGTGGGAAAGCTTTAAGTTTCTCACCATAAGGATGATGTTAGCCGTAAGTGTTTTGTAAATATCCTTTATTAAGTTAAGGAACTTCTCATCCATTCCTGGTTTGTCGAGTGTTTTTATCATGAATGGGTGTTGAATTTTGTCACATGCATTTTCTGCATTTATTGATTGTGATTTTTCTTCTTTAACCTGTTGATGTGATGGATTATATTAATGGATTTTCTCATGGCAAACCAGCCTTGCTTTTCTGGGATAAACCCCACTTAATTGTGGTATATAATTCTATCTGTGTATTCTTCGTTTTCTTAAAATTTTGTTGAGGATTTTCACATTGATGTTCATAGGAGATATTGGTCTATAGCTTTTATTCTTGTAATCTATTAGTCTGTTTTTGGCATTAGAGAAATGCTTCACTATAGAATAATTTAGGAAACATTCCTTCTGCTTCTGTCTTCTGAAATAGATTATAGAAAATTGGTATAATTTCTTCCTTAAATGTTTGACAGAATTCACCAATGAACCCATGTGGGTCTAGCACCTTCTATTATAAAAGGTTATTAAACATTGATTAAATTTCTTTAATTAATAAAGGTATTCAGATTGTCTTTTTATTTTTGTGTGAGTTCTGGCAGATTGTGGCTTTCAAGGAATTGGTCTGTTTCATCCAGGTGATCAAATTTTTGGGCAAAAAGTTGTTTATAATATTCCTATATTATCCTTTTAATGTCCATGAGATCAATAGTGATGATTTCTCTTTCATTTCTAATATTAGTAATTTGTGTTCGCTCGCTCTCCCTCTCGCACTTTGTCTCCTTCTCCCTTTCCCTCTCCCTTTTTAAGTTAGCCTGGCTGCAGGCTTATCCATTTTATTAGTCCTTTCGAGGAGCTAGCTTTAGTTTTCATTGATTATCTCTATTGATCTCATGTTTTCAGTGTCATTGGTTTCTGCTGTAATTTTTCTAACTTATTTTCTTCTGTTTAAATTATATTTAATTTGCTCTTCTTTTTCAAATTGCCTAAGGTGGAAACTTAGATTACTGATTTTTCACTTCTTCCTTTCTAATATATGCTTTCGATGCTATAAATTTCTCCCTAAGTACTATTTTCACTGCATCTCACAAATTCAGACAAGTTGGGTTTTCTTTTTACTTCAGAATATGTTCTCATTACTCTTGAGATTTCTTCGAGTCATGTGTTATTTACAAGTATTTAATCTCCATGTATTTGGGATTTTCCAGCTGTCTTTCTTTTATTGATTCTAGTTTAATTTTATTGTGATTTGAGAGCAAGCATTGTATGATTTTTTTTTAAATTTGTTATGGTGTGTTTTATGGTTCAGAATGTGGGCTAGTTTAGTGAGTACTTCCTGTGAGTTTAAGAAGGTGAATTCTGCTGTTGTTTGATGAAGCAGTCTAGAGATGTTCATTATGTCCAGTTGATTAATGGTGTTTGTCTACTTCAACTATGTCCTTACTGTTTTTCTGCCTGTTGGATATGTCCATTTCTGATGGAGGGGTGTTGAAGTCCCCAATTATGATCACATATTCATCTGTCCTTGCAGTTTTGATGTATGTTAGGGCATACACATTAAGGGTTGTTATGTCTGCATGGAGAATTGACCCTTAATCACTACTGGTGCCCCTCTTTTTCCCTGATAATTTACTTTGGTCTGAAGTCTGTTCTTTCCAAAATTAATGTAGCCCTTCCCAGTTTGTTTTGATTAGTATCTGCATGGTATATCTTTCTCCACTTCTTTTCTTTCCAGCTTTATTATGATATAATTTAAAATGAAAACACAAAAATTGTGTATATATAAGATCTATGGAGTAACATCAACAAGATGATGAAATAGGAGATGCTCCATTCATATTCTCCCATAACAACAGTAATTTAGCAGCTGTCCATGGACAAAAGTGTCTTTTGGAGAGCTTTGGGATCCAGGTAATTTTTTGTGAAAACTTTATGGAGCCCAACACCAAGGAGGACCATTTTGAGAAGTCAGGCTCACACCCAGGTGGAAAGCTTACTGACTGTGGCCCCTGTCACAAACTTGGAAACAGTCCAGTGCCCCCTTTGGACTTGGTTGTAGCCTTGTTTGGCCTTGGTCCTGCCTCCAGCACAATCTGCTAAGGGACCCAGAAGGAGTCATGCCTACCTATTCCTCAGTTAACAGGCCCACAGACCTTGCTACTGGCTGTGGACTCTGAAGTAGCCATGACCCAGTCCTTGGCCCCCTCAACAACAGTACGTGAGTAGTCCTGCCCACAGGGATACATTCGGAAGGCATGCCCTTCTGTGCTCAGAGAGGAAGGCCCACTGACATCAGTCTGATTGCAGAGCCTGCAGTAGCTCTATGGCTTGGCTCCAACCCCTCCCAGTCATGGTCTGGGAGTAGCCCTGCCCACCTGGAAACTTGATGGGAGACATGCCTGCTAGTGCCCCCGGAGGTAGGCTCACTGATTCCAGTACAGCTGTAGAGCCTGAAGTAGCCCTGTGACTCAACTCCAGCCCTTCTCAGCTGTGGGCTGGAAGAAGCCCCGCCCTCCCAGGGTACAAATGCCAGCCCTACTCACCAATTTACATTCCCACCAACAGTGTAGGAGGGTTCCCGTTTCTCTACACCCTTTCCAGTATTAATTACTTGTAGACTTCTTAATGATGGCCATGCTGACTGCTGTGAGGTGGTACTTCATTGTCATTTTGATTTGCATTTCTCTAATTAGCGATGATATATCTTTTCATGTGCCTCTTGGCCATTTGTACTTCTTCTTTGGAGAAATGTCTATTTAGGTACTGCACCCAGCCCCCACCCACCCCAGTGAATGAGCATCTCAGGCTGGGGAGTGCAAGGAGGTGGTACTGACCATCTCTATTCAGATCTCTTTCTATTTTGCCTTCTGCAAACCAGTTGCGTCATCTCCTCTGAGGCCCTGATGCTCCCACTGTGTCCCGGCCCATCTCCCTGCCAGTGAGGGGACTTTCCAGGATAAAGGAACCTTTCCTCTTTCACAGCTCCCTTCCAGGGGTGCAGGTCACATCCTTTTCTCTCTTTTTTTTTTCTTTACCCTCTTTTTTCTTCTTTTCCTTTTGTCCTACCCAGTTACATGGAGATTTGCTTGCCCTTATGGAAGTCTGAGGTCTTCTCCCAGCTTTCAGTAGATGTTCTATGAGAATCATTCCACATGTAGATTATTTTGATATATTTGTCAGATGAGGTGAGTCCATGTCCTACCACTCTGCCGTCTTGATCGCTCCTGCCTTATTTGTTATTGTTTCCTGTTTTTGCCTTCTACCCTTTTTCTGCCTTTGGTGATTTTAATTGAGCATTTTATGTGACTTCAGTTTTTCTCCCTTGTTAGCATGTCAGTTATACTTCTTTTACTTTTTTTAGTGGATTCCCTAGAGTTTGAATTACACATTTACAATTAATTCACACCCATTTTCAAATAATGCTCTACCACTTCATGGGTGATGCAAATAGCTTATAAAAATGCAGTAATCCTAATTCCTCCATCCCATCCCTAGTATCATTGCTGTCAATTCATTTCAGTTATATACAAGCATATATACTCAAACACATTGTTGCTCTAATTATTTTGAACAAATTATTATCTGTTAGTTCAATTAAGAATTAAAAAATCAAATTTATTATTTTACTTTCATTGATTCCTTCTCTGATGTTTTTTCCTTTATATAGATCTGAGTTTCTGACCTTTGTTATTCTTATTTTCCTTCTCTCTAAAAGACTTCTTTAACCTTTTTTGCAAGACAGGCCTAAAGGCAATAAATGCCCTCAATTTTTGTCATTTGAGAAAGTCTTTATTTCTCCTTCAATTTGGAAGGATATTTTCTCAGGGTACAACATCCTAGGCTGATCACTTTATAAACACTACTCTTTCCTTGCTTGCATGGTTTCTGAGGTGAAATCAGATATAACTCATATTTTCATTCCTCTGTAGTTAGTGTTTTTTCCCCTCTGGCTTCTTGGAGGATTTTCCCTGTATTTTTTATTTTCCGTAATTAGACATACATGTAAAGTAATTTTGATGTTAGCAGAAAATGTCATCCAGCAAAGCCCTTCGTGATGACTATAGCTTGTCTTTTTGCCACCATCTGCTGTGTGGTCTCTCTCTACTTCCATTAAAAAACGAATTGTGTTTCCTCTACTAAAAATGCATGCCTATGCCTTTTGTTACACTGCTAGCCAGGCACTTTCAATACTCTTGCACTATTCAATAAGTATTTACTGAATAATTTTATATCCTAGATGAAAGATAAATCTTACTCTTTATTTTCCACTCTGGGGCTTAAAGTGACAGTGGATTTTTATACCAAGATACTCTCCTCCAAGGTACTTCATCTGGGCTGAAAGTACTCAATAAATATTTTCTTAATGAATAAATATACCAAAATCTATTCTTATCACAGAAAACATTCTAATTTTTCCTAAATTCATGCAACCCATACCCTCTTTACATGCATTCATAATTCAAAGAGACTCTATTTTACATAAAGAGGGAATTCTAAATGAACTCAGAAAATAACAAATACAAATGAGAATGGAATGCTACCAAGCTTTTCTTTGAATTGAGATGTCTGAAGAGGAAGCCGTGAACTCACTCGTGCTAGATAAAGCCCAGATAAAGGAATAAAGTCTCTAAAGCATATAGGGTTTGATTGTCCCATGCAGAATGAAAACTGCACATTCTCTCTTCCTATACTTTTCCTGCCGTTTGCAGCTTGGTGATTTCTAACACAGATTCCTCTTTACAGAGGTTCTATAGAGAGAACTAAGCACTTGTAATAGTTTATATAGCCCAGCAGACATGATTAACGTGTGGACACGATTTCCTTTGTTAATGGTCTTACAAAGAGTCCCAATGGCTCCCCCACACTGGCACTCCATCTTCCTAATAAACAAAGATCATCAGCCTAACATGTCTCACATGACAAGGACAAGGAATTGTGGAACATGCTAGGCTTTCTACTAACCAGCATTTCAGACAAAAAATAAAATTGTAATAGAAAATGTTTTACTTTCCTATTCAATAGGTGTATGTTATATTTGTAGTAAGACCATAAGGCCCTTTGGAAAGATAAAGCCACAATAAACAATGCTTGAAACTGAAACCACTTCCAAGACAGTATTGTTGTTAAGGTGTAGTTGTATCTCTTGGGGAAAGGTACAATCTTTAAGTAATAATTTAATTTTTTTAATTGTATTAAAGGAAATTGATGTAGAGTAGATCAAAGCTGAGGTTGCCTAAGAAAGAGAGGTGCAGCCTCATCTGCCATTCAAACTATCAGACCCTCCAGCTCACCTGTGATATATGTGTCTTTCCTCAAATTCAACATCCCCCCAAGCAAAAACTATAAATAAAAAGTTGTCAATATAGCTATTTCAGTAGCATGACAGTAGAATTTGATCTTTTCTATTTGAAGTGTGTGCACTTTCAAATACGTGAGCTATTTGAGGAAAGGCATTTTAAACTAGAGCAGCTTAAAACACCCTTGCCTTATGAAAGCCATTAGAGCTGAATTACACAGGCTTTCAATCATTTGATGACTTTGAGTTCTGTTTGAGGAAATGGCCGATGTCAAAAGAAGGATGACAGGGATGGTTTTTATATCTTGTTTTAGGAGAAAAAATGTGGTTGATATGAATCTGCAAGAAGACTGCCTCTGACAAAGTGAAAATTACATCAAATTGGGGTAAATAGCCTACATATACAGTGACAAAGGAAAAATAAATGGAAAATTATAGCCTGGGCACTTAACTGTATCCAAAAGAAACCACCAGTCTTTTTGGAAAGAGCTATTTAGTCAAATAGTTCCTAAGGCTATGATTTTCTTCTTGCTTTGTTTGGTACCTTTATCTAAGATCCTCTGGAAAATAAACTCAAGAGAATTTTAGAGAACTTCCCTAGGTATTCTAAAGAGAAGAACTTCCTTCTCTAAGTTCTCTGTAAACCTAGTAGAATAAAGCATAACTCTTCATACTCTGAATGATGTTTGATTTGAATCTTCTGTTTTTATTAAAATTCTGTGTGATATTTGCCATCACTATGTAGGTCTGGTACTGTGAGGTTCACACTTTAGAAATGGTATATTTACTTCCAGATGCATTATCTACAGTTCAGGAATTAGTACCTCAGTGAAAGTAGTACCTCAGTAAGCTAAGTTTTCTCTAGATGTGAGTAACAAAGGGCATCAACTGAAACATAATTCCATCAATCAAGCTTTTTAAAAAACCACTTGTGAAAATACCGAATGCATATTGTTAATTTCTGCTGGGTTAAATTGGTGTCTCTGATCACTTCTGCCCCATCTCCCACAGATGCACCAGATGTACACATGGAGCAATTCCCTCTGAAAGAGATTTAGAAACTAGCTGAATAAATCCTACCCGTTGGACAAATGAGAAAATACCCACACTGAAATGGATAGGAGAGGCCGAGATAAACTCAGCATAAACCTATCCCCTGCACATGCCCTATAATCTGGAGGGAGCCCTCAACTCCCATCTTCTCCCTGAGAATCAAGGGGTTTGGACCCCATATCCAGCACACCAACTTTTAAGTCTCCTGTCTGAAGGATGGGCCCTTAAAACATCTAGCTCCGAAAGCTAACTGGGCTTGTGTCCTTGAGACCAGAAGAGTATTGCAAACAAAGAAGCAGTCCTTAATGGTCAAGAGAACACTTGCCATGGTTATCTCTCCAGGGCACAGTGCAAGGGGAACAGGAAAAAGAGACTGTCTCCTAGTCTTTCCATGAAAGGGATAAAAGCTGCTGCCTGAAGGCCAGGCTTCTAATTTAACATGCATCTAAGGGCTAGCTATAATTTTCCTGGGAGACCAGGAGAGCCAGTGGACACTTACCCTGCCTTCTCCCTCCAGCCCATTTCAAGTTACCAATATCTCCCTGATGGGAGCTTGTATACAGGTCTGTACCCCACCTTTTGTGCCTGCTGCCCAAGGGATGAATCCCTGTATCACCTGGCTCTGATAGCCAACCTGGCTTGCAATTAAAAGTCCCATAGGACTGTAACAAATAAGCAGTTCTTAATGGGTGCAAGAGAATCCCCCCCTATGGCTATAAACTTAGGTAGAACACAGAAGGAATAGGCACAAATGCCCATCTCCCAGTCTCTCCCTGCAAGGAGAGACTTACATACTCATAAACTTTCTCAGCCACTGCCTGAGGGTCTAGCTTCTGATCAGCCTGAATCTGGGTGCTGATTATGATCCCCTCCTTTGAGGCACTGACAGGTCTTGTCACACTATCACCTACAAGGAGCTGCTAAGAAGAAATCACATGGCTTGTATAACCACAGAGGTTTGAGAAATAACGAGGTGCCCAGGCTGGGTTGATTGACTGGGTTTATCTCCTATGTAAGACCATGCTGTCAAGACTTTTATCTAATGCAGAGAAACGAACACACAGAATGAAAATGAAGGGATGGAAAAGATATTTCATGCAAATAGAAATCGAAAGAATACAGGAGTAGCTATACTTATATTAAACAATATAGACTTTAACCCTCAGAGTGTAACAAGACACAAAGAAGGTCATTATCCTATGATGAATGGAACAATTAGTGAAGAGGATATAACATTTAGAAATATTTATGCACCAAACATAGAAGCAAATATATTCAGTAAGTATTAACAGATTTGAAGAGATAGATAGCAATACAATAATAGCAGGAGGATTCAGTATCCCACTTTCAACAATGGATAGATCATCTGAAAAAAATAACAAGATAAATCTACAGAAGCAGATCTTTTTTTAATGGAGATACAGTTGATATACAATATGATATGTTACAGGTTATAATAACATAGTAATTCATAATTTTAAAGATTATATTCCATTTATAAATACTGTAAAATATTGACTATATTACCTGTGTTGTACAATATATCTTTATAGCTTATTTGTTTTATACATGATAGTTTGTACCTCTTAATCTCCTATCCCCGTATTGTCCCTCCCTTTTTCCCCCTCCCCACTGGTAACCACTAATACTCAGTATCTGTGAGTCTGTTTCTTTTTTGTTATATTCACTAATTTGTTCTATATTTTACATGCCACATATTAGTGATATCATACAATATTCATCCTTTTCTGTCTGATTTATTTCTCTTAATATAGTGCTCTCCTAGTCCATCGACTTTGCTGCAGATGGCAAAACTTCTTTCTTTTTTATGGCAAATAGTCCATTTTATATATATATATATATATATATATATATATATATATATATATATACACACACACACACACAAACATACAACATCTTCTTTATCCATTCATCTGTTGATGGACACTTAGGTTGCTTCCATATATTGGCAATTGTAAATAATGCTGCTGTGAACGTTGATGTACATGATCTTTCGTTTTTTTAAATTTTTATTGACGTATAATAGATTTACACTGTTGTGATAATTTCTTCTGTACAAGAAAGTGATACAGTTATTCATACACAACACATCCATTCTCTTTCAGATAATTTTCCCACATAGATTATCACAGAATATTGAGTAGAGTTCTCTGTGCTATACAGCAGGTCCCTGTTGGCCAATCATTCCATATACTTCACTGTGCATATGCCAGTCCCAAACCCCCGGTCTATCCCTCCCTTCCCCCGCCTGTCCCCCTAGGTAACCATAAATTTTTCAAAGTCTGTGAGTCTCTTTCTGTTCTGCAAATAAGTTCATTTGTATCCTTTTTTTAAGATTCTACATAGAAGTGATATCATATCATGTTTGTCTTTCACTAACTTTATTTACTAAGTGTGATAATCTCTAGGCCCATCTATTTTGCTGCAAGTGGCATTGTTTCATGCTTTTTTATGGCTGAGTATTAGCCCACTGTATTTATCCGTTCCTCTATTGCTGGATATTTAGGTTGCTTCCATGCATTGGCTATTGCAAATAGTGCTGCAATAAACATTGGGGTGCATGTATCTTTGAATCCTGGTTTTCCCTGGATAGATGCCCAGGAGTGGGATTGCTGGATCAGATGGTAGTTCTATGTTTAGTTTTTTAAGGAACCTCCATACTGTTTTCCACAGTGGTTGCACTAGTTTGCATTCCCACCAACAGTGTATGAGGGTTCCTTTTTATCCGCACCCTCTCCAGCATTTATTGTTTGTAGACTTTTGATGATAGCCGTTTTGGCTGGTGTAAATCTAATTAGGTCCCATTAGTTTTTTGTTTTTGTTTTTTTGCTTTTATTCTTTGTTTTAAGGAGACGAATGAAGGAAAATATTGCTACAGCTTATATCAAAGATATTATGCTACATTTTCTTCTAGGAGTTTTATGGTTTCCAGTCTTACATTTAGTTCCTTTTTGAGTTTTTGTATATGGTGTAAGAAAAAGTTTTAATTTCATCCTATTACATGTAACTGTCTAGTTTTCCCAGCATCACTTATTGATGAGACTCTCTTTTATCCATTGTATAGTCTTGCCTCCTTTGTCATAGATTAATTGACCATAAGTGTGGGTTTATTTATGGGCTATTTTGTTCCATCAATATATATGTCTGTTTTTGTGCTAGTGCCATACTGTTTTGATGACTGTAGGTTTGTAGTGTAGTTTAAAGTCAGGGAGTGTGATTTTTTTCTAGCTCTGTTCTTTCTCAAGATTGTTTTGGCTGTTCAGTCCCTTTTGTGTTTCCACACAATTTTTAAAAAATTATTTTTCTAGTTCTGTGAACAATACTGTTGGGAATTTGATAGGGATTGCATTGAATCTATAGATTGCCTTGGGTAGTATGGTCAGTTCAGTTTAACCATATTAATTCTTCTAATCCACGAGCACAGTGTATCTTTTCATTTGTTTGTAGAGTCTTCAGATACTTTCATCAGTTCTTATAATTTTTCCTGAATATACGTCTTTTACTTTCTTAGATAGTTTTATTGCTAGGTATTTTATTTTATTTTATTTTATTTTATTTTATTTTATTTTATTTTATTTTATTTTATTTTGCTTTTCAGGGCCACACCTGCTGCATATGGAAGTTCCCAGGCTAGGGGTCCAGTTGGAGTTACAGCTGCCTGCCTATGCCACAGCCATGCAACACAGAATCCAAGCCATGTCTGTGACCTACACCACAGCTCATGGCAATGCAAGATCCTTAACCCATTGAGCAAGGCCAGGGATCAAACCCACAACTTCATGGTTCCTAGTTGGATTCATTTCTGCTATGCCATGATGGGAACTCCTATTCCTAGGTATTTTATTCTTTTTGATGTGATGGTGAATGGTATTATTTCCTTAATTTCTCTTTCTGATAGTTCATCATTAATGTATAGATATGCAACATATTTCTGTGTATTAATATTGTAGACTACCACTGTATCCAACTCCTTGATGAGCTGCAGCAGTTTTTTGGTGATGTCTTTAGGATTTTCTATGCATAGTATCATGTTATCTGTAAACAGTGATCATTTTCCTTTTATTTGGATTCCTTTTATTTCTTTTTACACTCTGCTGTGACTAGAACTTCCAATACTATGTTGAATAAAAGTGGCAGGGGTGAGCATCTGTCTTCTTCTTGATCTTAGAAGAAATGCTTTCAGCTTTACACCATTGACTATGATGTTAGCCATGGGTTTGTCATATATGGCCTTCATTATGTTGAGGTATGTTGCCTCCATGCCCACTTTCTGGAGAGTTTTTTTTTTTTATCTTTATAATGATTTTTATTATTGCTATTATACTGGTTTACAGTGTTCTATCAGTTTTCTACTGTACAGCAAAGTGACTCAGTCAAACATACATGTATACATTCTTTTTTCTCATGGAGAACAGACTTTTGGAGAGTTTTTATCATAAATGGATGTTGGATTTTGTCAAAAGCATTTTCCACATCTTTTGAGCTGATCATATGATTTTTATTACTCAGTTTGTGAATGCGGTGTATCACATTGATTGATTTGCAGCTGTTGAAAAATCCTTACACTGGGATAAATCCCACTTGTTCATGATGTATAACCCTTTTAATTTATTGCTGGACTCAGTTTGCAAATATTTTGTTAAGGATTATTGCATCAGTGTTCATCAGTGTTATTGGCCTCTAATTGTCTTTTTTGTGAGATATTTGTTTTTGGTATCGGAGTGATGTTAGTCTCATAAAGTAAGTTTGGAAGCATTTCTTCTTCTGCAGTTTTGTTTGTTTGTTTGTTTGTTTTTTTGAATAGCTTGAGAAAGATAGGTGTTGACTCCTGTCCAAATGTTTGATCAAATTCACTTGTGAAGCCATTTGATCCTGGACTTTTTTTTTGTTGGGAGTTTTTATATTACAGATTCATTGTCATTATTGGTAATTGCATTATTAGTATTTCTATTTTTTCCTTGTCCCATCTTGGAAGATTGTACATTTCTAGAGATTTGTCCATTTCTTCTAGGTTGTCCAATTTATTGGCATATAGTTATTTTTAGTAATCTCTCATGATCTTTTGTATTTCTGTGGTATCAGTTGTGACTTCTTTTTCACTTCTGACTTTATTAATTTGGGCTCTCTTTTTTTCTTGATGAGTCTGCCTGAAGGTTTATCAATTTTAATTTTTCAAAGAACCAATTCCTAATTTTCTATTTTTGTTTTAGTATCTATTTCATTTATTTCTGCTCTGCTCTTTATAATTCTTTTCCCTTCTACTAACTCTTAGTTCTATTTTTTCTTTTTTGTGGTTTCTTTAGGTGTAAAGTTAGATTGCTTATTTGACGTTTTTCTTATTTCTTGATGTCAGTTTGTATCACTATATACTTCCCTCTTAGAACTGTTTTTGTTACATCGTATAGATTTTGAATCACTGTATTTTTGTTTTGATTTGTCTCCAGGTATTTTTTTTATTTACTCTTTGACTTCTTCAATGACCCATTGGTTATTTATTAGTGTATTGTTTAGCATCAAGGGGTTTGTGGTTTTTGCAGTTTTTTTCTTGAGGTTGATTTCTAGTATCATAACATCATGGTTGCGAAAGATGTTTGATAATGATTTCAATTTTCTTAAACTTACCTAAGCTTGTCTTTTGGCTTAGCATGTCATCTATCCTGGAGAATTGTTCCATGTACACTTGAAAAGAATGTGTATTCTGCTGCTTTTAGATAGAATGTTCTATGTACATATCTATTAAATCCATCTGGTCTAATGTGTCATTTAAAGGCAATATTTCCTTATTGATTTCCTGTCCAGATGTTCTGTCCATTGATATTACTGGAGTGATAACTCCTCTATTGTTAGTATGTTACTCTTGATTTCTAACTTTATGTCCAATAATATCTGATTTATGTATTTAGGTGCTCCTATGTTGGGTGCATATTTATTTATAATTGTTATATCTTCTTTTTAGATTTATCACTTCATCATTATATAGTAACCTTCTTTGTCTCTTGTAACAGCCTTTGTTTTACTGTCTATTTTTTTCAGGCATAAGTATTGCTACCTTGACTTTCTTATGATTTCCATTTACATTGAATACCTTCTTCTATTCCCTCAATTTCAGTCTGTGTATGTCTTTAGATCTGAAGTAAGTCGCTTGTAGGCAGTATATATACGGATCTTGTTTCTGTATCCATTCAGCCCCTCTGTGTCTTTTGTTTGGATCATTTAGTCTATTTGTATTTACAGAAATTACTAATATATATGCTCTTACTGTTGTTCTGTTAATTGTTTTAGGGTTGTTTTAGTAGGCATTTTTTATTCTTTTTCCTCTTGTGATTTGATTAATATCTCTCTTATTATGTTTGATTTCCTTTTTCTTTTGCATGTGTATCTAGTATAGGTTTTTAGTTTGTGGTTCCCCTGAAGTTTTTATATGGTGGTATATTTATCTATACAGTTGTTTTAAGTTGATGATCTTTTAATTTCAAATGCATTTTAACACTGTATTTGTACTCTTCTCCCCTCAAAATTACTGGTTTTGACATTATATTTTACAGCTAATTGTTTTGTGAATCACTTAGCTACTCATTATGGATATAGAAGATTTTACTACTTTTGTCTTTTCACCTTCCCACCAGTTTTTTGTGTAGATGGTTTCTTACCTTTATTGTATATTTTCCTTTACCTATGATTTTGTTTTGTTTTGTTTTCATTTCATAATTTTCTTGTTTCTAGCAGAGGCCTTTTTCTTTTTGGCTAAGAGTTCCTTTAACATTTCTTATAAATTTAGTTTGGTGATCCTCAACTCTTTGAGCCTTTGCTTGTCTGAAAAGCATTTGATCTCCCCATCAAATCTGCATGAGAGCATTGCTAGGTAGAGTATTCTTGGTTGTAGGTTTCCCTTCCATCACTTTAAATATATTGTGCCGCTCCCTTCTGGCCTGCAGAGTTTCCGCTGAAAAGTATGCTTATAGCCTTATGGGGATTCCTGTGGATGTTATTTTTTGCTTTTTCCTTTTTGCTTTTAATATTTTCCCTTTTCCTTTATTTTTATTGTTTTAACTACAGTCTGTCTTGGTGTGTTCCACTTTGGGTTAGTCCTTATGGGACTCTGTGCTTCCTGGACCTGGATGTCTGTTTCTTTTCCCAGGCTAAGGAAATTTTCACCTATTATGACTTCAAATGTGTTATCATCCCCTTTCTCTTTCTCTCCTCCTTCTGGGATCCCTATAATGCCAATGTAGTTACACTTGCTGTTATCTCAGAGGTGTCTTAAACTGTTTTCATTTCTTTTCATTTTTTTTTTTCTGTTCAGTATCAGTGATTTCCACTGTCTTCTAGCTCACTAATCCATTCCTCTGTATCATTTGGTGTACTTTTGATTCCTCCTAGTGTATTTTTCATTTAATATACTGTATTCCTCATCTCTGTTTGGTTGTTCTTTATATTTTCTCTATGTTAGAAGTTTCAAACTTCTTACTCTTTGCATCCATTCTTCTCCTGAGTTTTTATTATCTTTACCATCACTATCTAGAACTCTGTGGATAGATTGACTGTTTCCATTTCACTTGATTCTTCTGGGTTTTTTACTGTTATTACTATTTTGGTCTGGAACATGTGCCTCTATTTCCTTATTTTGCCCAAGTTGCTGTTTTTATGTATCTTTTTGAGTGGCCTTTTGTAGGTCATATCCTATGCATCCCAGAAGCACCTGAGCCACATGCTCTAGAGGTGCCCCCTATAAGTCATGCATGGGTCCTTCTATTGTGGCAGGGTGACTTATGTAGGTGATCTAGTAGGCTTGGTTGGCTCCAAGTTCTGTTGGTTGTCAGTTCCTGACTTATGCAGAGGCTGTCTGCCCCTGTTTGGTGGGATGAGACCATGATGTGACTGAGTATAGACTCCAGGGGCCCTTGGGACTTATGCTGTCTCACTGGTGGGCAAAGTCATGGTCCAGAAGACTCCAGTACTTTTGCCTGCAAGGTGCTGGCCTTAGTGCTAGCTTATTAGCAGGGAGAGCTTAGTCTAGGAGTCTAGCTTCAGGATCTTGGGGTCCCAGATCTAGTATTAGATTCCTGGGTTTATGGGTTCCTGACACAGGTGTGGGGTTTGGAGTATCCTAACTCTTGTGATGGCTTGCTCCTGGGCAGGGCAGGGGCCCAGATGGTCTCAGGGCAGGGTTTGGTCTGCTGAAGGGCCAACTGGTTCCACAGGCTATGAGACTGTAGTTTTCTTGAGTCTGATGACCAGCCCTTGGTGGGTAAGCCTGGTTCAAAACCTAGAGCAGGCTACCTGGAGGGCAGGGTCAGGATCCAGTGGATTCTGGAACTGGTGCCTGCCTATTGGAGGCAGGCCCAGTGGAGCTGGGCCCTGAGTCCTCTGGTGGACAGGGCCTTGTCTAGAGGTGGCTGTTGGCTCAAGGGGTCTTAAGGTGGCCTTTCTGCTGATGGGTGGGCTGTGTCTCCACCATTTAGTTGCTTTACCTGAAGTATCCCAGCACTGGCATCTATAGGTTTCTGGGTGGGGCCAGGTTCTTTTCTAATGAGCTAGAGGAAGTATTCCACAATTGCATCTGCCAGCATATGGTAGAAGGAGATCCCAATAATGGCTGCTTCTAGTGTCTGTGTCCCCAGGTTGAGGTGCAGGAAACTCTCCAAGAGCAGCAGGTAGGTCTGACCCAGGCTCCACTACATTTACTGCCTCTGCTCTGGGTCCTGGAGTATGTGAGATTTTTCTTTGTGCTCTTTGAGACTGAAATTTCTATTTTCCTAAGCCCTCTGATACTCCTGAAAGTCAGCCCTTCTGGCCTTCAGCTCTGGGGACTTGTCTTCCTGGGGAAGGATCCCCAGGCTGGGAGGCCTTCTATGGGGCTCAAACCTCTTGTTCCCTTGGAAGAACTTCTGCAGTGTAATTATTCTCCAGTATGTGAGTCTCTTACTCTGGATTATGGGACTTCACTGTATTGTAAGTCTGCCAATCCTGTCTGTTTTATTGTGGTTCATTTTTTGTCTTAGTTATAGAAGATCTTTTTAGGAGTTCCCATCGTGGCACAGTGGTTAACAAATCTGACTAGGAACCATGAGGTTGCGGGTTCAGTCCCTGGCCTTTCTCAGTGGGTTAAGGATCCAGTGTTGCTGTGAGCTATGGTGTAGGTCGCAGACGTGGCTCAGATCCCCCATTGCTGTGGCTCTGGCCAGGGCCGGCAGCTACAGTTCCGATTAGACCCCTAGCCTGGGAACCTTCATATGCCATGGGAGTGGCCCTAGAAAAGCAGAGGCACAAAAAAAAAAAAAAGGAGAAGATCTTTTTAGATAGGTTCTAGTCTTTTAAATCAATGGTTGTTCTGCACATAGTTGTGATTTTGGTCTGCCTGTTAGAAGAAGCAAGCTCAGGGTCTTTCTCCTACACAATCTTGTTTTACACTCACAAGAAATAGATCTTAATGAAATGGAGATAAGTGACTTTCCTGATGAAGAGTTCAAAATAGTGGTCATAAAGGTGCACACCTAGGTCAGGAGAGAAATACATGAGAAAGCAAGAATTCCAACAAAGAGATAGAAAATATTTTTAAAGTACCAAATAGAAATCATAGAGCTGAAGAATGCAGTAAATGAACAGAAAAATTCAATAGAAGGATTTAATAGCAGACAAGATCAAGTAGATGAAAGGATTAGCAAACTTGAAGACAGGACATTGGGATTCATCAGATCAACGATAGAAGCAAAAAATTCCATAAGGAAACATTAGGTTTAAATGACACATGATATTATATGGACATAACAGACATATATACAGATCATTTCATCCAATAGCACCAGAATGCACATTTTTCTCAAGGGCACAGGGAACATTCTCCAAGATAAATCAAATGTTAGGCTGCAAACAAGTATTAACATTAAGAAGACTGAAATCTTATCAAACATCTTTTCAGAACAAATACTATGAAAGAATAAATCAAATACAAGAGGAAAACTAGAAAATTCACAAAAGGGGAGGTTAAATAACAAACTCCTGAACAAGCAATTAGTCAATGAAGAAATCCAAACAAATCAAAAAATATTTTTAGACAAATGAAAGTGGAAAAACAAAATGCCAAAATTTAAGGGGGCATAGCAGTTAGCACCAGGAAGGAAATAAAGATCTGAGCAGGAATAAATTAAATAGAGATTACAAATATATAGAAAAGATTATGAAAAGTAACTGCTGTTTGTTTTTTTTAACATAGCCAAAATTTGACAAACTTTTAGCTGGACTTGTCAAGAAAAGTAGAGCAAAGAAAATTGTAAATGTGTTTTCTATTGAAGTATAGTTGATTGTTGATTTACACTGTTTTAGCTGTACTGAAGAATGATTCAGTTATATATATATGTGTGTATTCTTTTTCGTATTATTTTCCACTATAGCTTATTATAAAATATTGAATATAGTTCCTTGTGCTATATGGTAGGTACTTATTGGTCTCTAGGTCTCTGGGTCCATCTATGTTGCTGCAAATGGCATTATTTCATTCTTTTTTATGGCTATTACTCCATTGTATACATATATACCACATCTTCTTTTTCCATTTTCTGTCAATGGACAGTTATGTTGCTTCCATGTTTTGGCTATTGTAAATAGTGCAACTATGAATGTTGGGGTGTGTGTATCTTTTCAAATTAGGGTTTTTATCTTGCCTGCATGTATTCCAAGAATGGTGTTGCTGGATCATATGGTAGCTCTAATTTTTAGCTTTTTAAGGAAACTTCATATTTTTCTCCACAGTGGCTGCACCAGTTTATATTCCCACAACAGTGCAGCAAGTTTCCCTTTTTTCCACACTCTCTCTAGCATTTATTATTTGTAACCTTTTCTGTTCATTTGTTTGTTTTATATTTGTGACCTTTATTATGATGGCCATTCTGACTAGTGTGAAGTAGAATGTAAATGTATTTACAGTAGTAATGAACTATCAGAATGAGAAGTTAATGAAATTCCATTTATAATTGCATCAGAAGGAATAAAATACCTAGTAATAAATTTAACTAAGGAGATGAAAGATTTATATAGTGAAAACTCTCAGACATTAATGAAAGAAGTTAAAGGAGACACGAATATATGGAAACATATTCTGTGCTCACAGTTTGAATGTGGCACTGTCTTTACATTCAGTCTTGATCTCTTGAACATTTTTGTTTTAACTGGTCTTTACTCTCTGAATGTAGGTAATGTTACTAACATTGACCCTGATGCTCCAGAACTTCCACAAGGATGTTTTGAGGGATTTTATACATTTTTTAAAGAGACTGATATGCTATCTTTCTCTGTTCTTCATTCCATCTACCAGTCTATTAAGAATCATTTGTGTCAAAAGGAAAAATTAGGTAATGTTACCTTGCCTTGTTAGTCCTTAATCCATAATCGTTCTTGGTAAGTACCATTCCATATATGAATTCCCATTAAAGCCCATAGCAGAGATAACTTTATCTTAAGAAATGCTTTAGATTTCTCCTTCTTTCACAGAAAAGCATGACTGTGAGAGAAAATTTCATGGCAAGGACACCAAGTAATAGAGATGGGAGTAGTGATACAGTTGTATGCCTCTACAGTGAAATTGGAAGGAACATGGTATAATGGAAAGAATGCCAAATTTGTAGTCAGAAACTCCTATGTTTGAAGCTTAGTGCTAGGCAAGAGACAAGGAGGGAATCAATGTTCAGTTTGTCCCTCAGGACATACACATTGAAGAATATGGTATAAACCCTTTGCCTACCTTTTGTTATTCTATCTTAGTCATCATGTACCCCTTCATTTTCTTCAGAATAAAAAATTTATTAAAATGATGTTGAGGTTTGTACAGTATGACAGAATTGACCAAAAACACAACTGAGGCAATTATTTTAGTTACAGAAAGTCTCAGTTGTCAAACAATCAAATTGATAATAACATAATTGATCATAATTGCTTATTAAAGTGAAAGCATCAACTAGAAAGATGACACCTTGATTCAGATCAGTCATTCTAATGACTCAATTAGAGCACTGCATGTTTCAAATTTGAGGAATTAGCTGCTACTAAGCTGAAAAGAAATGCATCTGCTACTGAAGGATATGCCTTTTACGTATTACATATGTCTGAAATCACAGTGGGAGAGAGTTAAAACAAATAATATTAATATTACTGTATAACACTTCTACCACACATTGATGTTTAGAGCATTTCACATATGGCCCAGTTTAAGCCTCTACAAAATAATATTGAATATTATTATTCTTATTTTATGTTGAGACACTGTCTCTGAAATAATTCAATATAAATGACTTACTCATTGTCATATATCTGATGAGTGCTAAGCTGATATCTTAATTTCTCACTATTTTGATTATTTGACTCCTGAGCTACTCACAAAATATTCTGCTATATATTTTATGTATCTGAGATCCTTTACTCATGTTCATTATATTTACTTCATTGATTATAGCTTTCTTAGAGAAGGGAACATTAATTTCCCTAAAAATGTATATGAAGATATTAAATGCATATGATGGAGACTGTATCTTCATGGGAGTGAGAGAGTGTGGAGATGAGGAGAATACTTAGGAAGCAGAAATACTGCCTGAAGGCCCAGACAACACGGGCCCCTTCTTGGCCATTTCTAGCCCACACTCTGGGTTCTCATGCTCCAGGGAGTCCCTTCTCTGATGGCCCTGAGTCCACTTGCATGGTGGGCTTCTTCCTGAGCCCATCATGCTGAGTGCAGACCTGCCTCAGGTGTGTACAGCCCTGGGCCCAAGAGGTAACCAAGTGGCACATATTAGTGGCGAGATGTGAATAAAGTTTCATCCTGTGTATGGTGGTGTCCACATGAATGCATGGTCCCGCTTAGTATGGAAGGATGTGATGCAGACAGAAGTGAAGGGGAAGGGACTGCTAGAGCCCAATGGTGCACTTCTTCTGTGATACTATTTTCTAACTTATAATGCCACAGAATCTGAGAGTTCAGAATTTGCACCTGCCCTTCCAGATGATGAGGAAGGTAGCTTGTCAGGGTAGGAGCATAGAGCACTTTTACTTAACAGTGTCTTAGTGTTGTTAGTAACCTTTAAATGCATAGATTTATGATATGAAGGCCTTTATTCTCTTGTTACAAGCCCAAGAAATGTTACAGGTGGCCTGAGAAAGGTGGTATTATTAGATAGGTAATTTGTACTTCCTTTGCTAGTCCACACCAGTAACATTAAATATAACATCATAATGTCAGAAGAGTTATGCCTTACTCATCATCAGAGCCTTGATTATTTCTTCTTAGATTTAAATAGCTTCCCAGATTTCCTCTGGTATATACCCTAAAAGGACCACATTAGGAAGTCCCTATTCAAAGTTATGAACCAAATATTAAGAATTCAAACTTTCCTGAAGTATTCCTGAAGTGACAATTCAGGGAAATTCAATCTAAAATTATTCATCCATTCAACAAATGTACATGTCATCTACTGTGTAAATGGTAGACATTTTTAAAGAATATATTAGGGATAAAAAAGATGCATTGTGCATAGTTCTCATTTTCTTGGGTCATAATGAAGATCAGATTATCATGTTGACTCTAACATAGAGTGACAAGTAGAATGTACATGAAAAGTACAGATGTGATGCTAGGGGAATTTCAGGGCAAGCAAATTGTAGGAACTATGGGCACCGCTTTAATTTCGCCACCCACCCTGAGTCTCCAAGACTTGCTGCTGCCTGCTTGTTCTGCTTACCTCATTCCTTCTTCTATCTAATGACTAGCTAATTTTTGAAACCCCACTCAGATATTACAGCCTCCCCAAGATGCATTTCCCTCACCTGGGATAGATGCATATCCTGAGCTCCCAGACTACCGCTTGCACACACTTCACTGGATTCTATGAGTTTTCACATCTTTCTATCCATAAGAATTGTCTCCCTTTAGGACACAATGGCATCTTGCATTTCTATATGTCCTCTGCTACACACAGTGTCCTGGACATGCTAGGAATGACCTCAAGGCCTGCTGGATGACTGAGGATCAGAGCAGTACAGTAACTATGTTGTAGAATACATAAAGTCAGAATATGAAGAGGAAGAAAGAGGAAGGGCTCTTTGAAGTGGAGGAACTATCATGAGCAAAGCACAGGTGAGACACTGATAAAAGGAGAAAAGCAAGTAGTGCTGTGGGTTTTCTAGAATAATGATTTGGGAAAGATTTGGGAAGTAATACAGATTGAGAAGGCTTTTAAATACCAGGCTCTCAGGGTAAGGAGTCTTCACCTATTTGCTAAGCAACAGAATATCTTGAACCAGTAGATTTTCATGAGTGGAGTTCTACTTTAAGAATGTAAAATCATGCTTTGGGAAGATGCCCAGGAGGAGAGACTAGTGACTGCCAGTGAACTAAGAAACTCTTCATTCAGTGACATTTATGGAGAACTTATTAGTTCCCAGGCCCTGACCTGGGATCTGGAGACACTGAGGCACACAAGTCTTTAAAATATCACAGTCTAGCAAGGGAAGCTGAGCTTTAAAGAAGGAGGAATGATCCTGGAAGATATAGAGGTTCTATGAAGGGAGCTTTGTCTGCACCTGGAGAAGCAGAAGAATTCTTATTTGGATATGGTTGGAAACTGATATTTACCTGGAGGGAAGACATATCAAGTTAGTTAGAGAATGCAAAAGTAAGGGTTGTTTAAGAGGAAAGCGAATGATTTAATTATCTTGAGCCTATCGTTTGGGGGTTAATACAGGCAGATATAACAGCACAAGTATTGAAAAAATTATGCCTCATGAATCTCCCGACTTCATTTCTGCAATTACCCCTATTATGCAGTGTAAGGAATCACTGAGGTTAACCTGGAAGGCAGGTAGCCTCGTCTCTATTTGGGGGCATGGGGTATATAAATAAGAGAAAAGGAGACAATGTGACCGTTGAGAAGATAATGTGAAAATCTAACACTTAGACACACAGGAGCAGAAACCAATTTAGACCCCACACTGACAAATATCGATGTACCTACAAGTGTGAATCCTCTTTGGGCTAAGGTGGTCCTACCTACAAAGTCATGCACCTTGCTGGGCTGAGTTTCCAGAAAGCTATTGGAACAGTTTCCAGAAAGTTGTTGGAACAAGGGCTCTGATATTTCCTTAAAGAAAACAACCTTTCACTCCTGATGAGTGTATTTTCAGTTGGAGGAAGAATTTCAAATGGGAAAGCAACAGGGCAGGAGTCCTTTCCTTTTATAGTAGATGAGTGCATCTGTCATATCTTTCTACTCACAAAGGTGCATATTAAGCAGAATCCTTAAACTCCTGTATTTCTAGTTCTGGCCCCCATTCCTAGCTGCAAACAGGTCTGCCAATCATTGTCAGTTTTGTCAGGGAATTTTGTGACCTGAATGCCTGCAGTGAATCCAGTGGTCAGGTTCTCATAGACTACTGAGAACCTGTTGGAGAAATGACACTGTAGGAGACATCACAGAGATTGGCAGTCTGTATCCAAGGCAGTGACCTAGAGAGGGAAGGTCAGACTCTTTCCACGTCCCACTACAGATGGGCCAAATCGATGTGTGTGACAATTAAATCTATTATACTTTAGCACTGGCAAAAGAATAAGTGACAAAATAGGAAAGAATCAACTCAAGAAATCCATGGCCTCAATTAGATTTCCAGTACTGACTCCCTCAAACATTAGTTTCATGGACACATCTTTTGCACCTGGAAAGTGACTGAGTTAGGATAAGCCAGCTTACGCTCCAGGGGAAAAAAAAAATCTCAAGATATCCGTGATTTAAAACAGTACTAGTTCATTTGTACCATAGGTTCAGCTGAGGAACAATAGCTGCTCCAATCTGTAATCAATTTAAAAAGAGATGCTAATTTTTAGGAGGAATTTGGTACACAGGAGCTCATCACAGGGATGGGCACAAGACCATGGGCTTGGAAGAGGGGAGTGATTTCTACATGCTCCCCCCAGAGGCTCCCCCATGCCTTTCCCAGACTCCTTTTCGTCGGTGCTTGTGATCCGAAGGTTAAGATCTGAAGGTTAGGGCCTAAATGTTTCCTCATGTCGCCACATTCTGGTCAATTTCTCTATTAGATTTTCTTTTTTTTCTAGTGGTGTCAACATAATGAAAGAAAGGTCTCTAGTTTAAATTACAGCAGGGCCTATGTTATTAACTAAAGATAAATTTATATTAGTTAAATGGCATTTAAAATTAAAATTTCAGTGATTTGCTAAGAGGCCAGGTGTAAATAATAGTTTAAATATGTATTTATTTAGTGTCCTTGGTCCAGTTTCATACATTTTCTATATTAAATTTTAGAAAAGACTTCAAAATTCCTTTGCCTGTAAGATGGTCTGGAGAAAAAAAAAATCCTATGCTTTTAAATAGTAAATCAGTGGCATTTGAAATTATGTCTAATACAGTATAAACATAAAGGAGGAGGGGGAATCTGGTTAAGCTAAATGCTTGTCAGTAGCTAACACACTGTCTTTGAGAACTCTAGAAGCCTGATATGCCCCAGGCCCGTCTGGTAACTTCCACTGGAAATGCATCGAATGTTAAATGGACAAACTCAATGTAGATGCAACATGAGAGATTAAAGTCCTGGGAGATGCCAGCCATGGCTTCTGATTTACTATTGCGGGTTTTAAGCCCTTGTATCTGAGCCTCAGGCCATTATCATTTTAGGTTCAGTACTTTGATAAAAACGCAAGATTTCCTGGAAGTAAGAAATGTTTTTGTTAAATTTCCCTGAGTTTTATTAATAGAAGATTTTTTTTATCTTTCTGAGCCCTACATTCCAAGTGACCTGAGAAGCTCTGCAGCTGTGATCCTAGGATTGCAGGCTTGTTTGTTCCCTCTGCCTACCCCTGATCACACTGATTCCTGCTGACCAGAACTGGTAACATTCACTTAGTCCTGAGTAAATCAAGTTGTGGTTTTTTGTTTGTTTGGTTGGGTTTTTTTGGTGAGGAATCTGAACAAAATCCAGAGCTTCCTCTCTAGAGCGCCCCCCCTCCCCCATCCCGGATAATCAGCTGCCCCATCCTCATCACTTCACAGAGCTCTGCAGTGTTTGCTCTGAGACCACCTCATCCCAGAGTAAATGAGCCGTCAGATCTGAGCAACATGCTGCTTTGGGACAAGAGCTATGACTGCTCATCTGCATACACTCGGGTTAGCACAGGGCATAAAGCAAAGAATGAATGAATGAACTGACAGAACAACCGACTAGCTTCCATCAGATCTGGACAACATGCTGCTTTAGGATGAGAACTATGACTGTTCATCTGCATACACTCAGGTCAGCTCAGCATATAAAGCGAAGAATGAATGAATGAACTAAAAGAACAACTGACTCGCTTCAGGCTTTCTGGATTCCAGTCCTGCCTTCACTCCTACCTCCACATTTATAAGAAGGCAAGGAAAAGCACAGTCTTTAGTGGGAGTTAATCGTCTTGATAATTGCTCGGTGGAACGGGGGTATACCCATCTCTGGAGTTCTTCCAGCTCTAAAAGTCTCCATCCCTATAAAATGGAGCCCATGTTCCCGCATCCACCTTACTGCCCCCCTCTGACCCCTGCTCTGAGGAGAACGTGGGCAGGCCTGCTTTCTTGGGCACGTGTCTTCCTCCCAGGCCTCCTGGACAACCCAGTCCTGACATCCTGTCCCCTCTGAGATTAGCTGGTGTGCAGTTTGTCCAAGTGTTTGACTAGAGTCTTTTTTTTCAATTCAATGACAACAGATAAAAGTATGATTGCCTTTCAAAACATCTAAAATATAAAAATGAAATAGACAATGGAAAAATTATTTCCTTCTGGTGGAAGGGTGTGCTTAGTGCTCCATAAAGAGAAGAGTAATAACTATCAATGATTAAGTGTTCCAGAAAAATGCAGAATAAGATTCTAGACCACAAAGCCCCCACTTACAAATAGTAAAACAAAAGAGAAAAGCACGGCACAAAGGCTGCTGTGAGTTTTTTTCACTGAAAAATAAATCTAGAGCATTTTTTTGTTAAGAAAAAGCATTTAGACACCTCTCTTCATCCAGCATTTGTTTAAATATAGCACTGCTTTCAAATTCCACCTTCCTAATTGGCTGTAAAATTACTCAAACAAATGGCTAATTATTAAGAATCAGACGTGGTTTATGTTACAAGAATCACTGTGTTTTCTTTAAAAAATGGAAAGTAATATACATAAGTTTTTATGTCCATAACAATCTCTTATTCAACAAATAGTTTCTGAAGAGCCACCAGAGGCAGATAATCAAGGCCTTATGCTCAGTTAGAGGGACGCTCACAGGAATAAGACGTGGTTCTTAAAGCCCAAATTTGCAGGATTCACATTGTTCATTGATGAATGAAAACAATTCACTAGTGTGTTGGCAAATACTCCAGCTGAACTGGGGAACTTACCATTTCTTAATCCATCCACAAGAATACGATCTCCAAGACTTCTGTCTAGTTTGTGGCTATAACTCCTGTGCCCAGAGCAGTGCCTGGCACAGAGCAGGAAAAATAAATGCCTGTTGACAGAAAGAATGAATTCATTTCCTAAATACTTCAGTTCACCCTGTCCTGGAAACAAGTAACAGGTTCTGTAACAGTCTGCAAGATGAGCACACGTGGCCATGGCACCTTGGAGGTTAGGAGCAGCCTCAGAGTCATACCCGGTGGGTTCAAACTCTGGCCCCAAACCGTCCAGCTATGTGACTTTGGGTGAGTTTCATGACATTTTTGAGCTTCGGTTTGTACATGTGTGTCCTTCGGGAGGGTTGCTCACAAATCTCCTGGCAGGACTGTGCGAGGTGCAGTCGTCTAATGCATGATCTGTGCCCAGCACATGCCTGGGTATGAAAGCCACCAGCCTTGTTTGTGACTCTCTTCTCCCCATTTCATAACGGTCAGCTCGTGTGAATTAATTAATGTCTCTAAAACCACGTGAAACTACCGTAGAAGATGACAGTTTCCAAGGATGTGATGTCTAGGACACAGCAAGGTGCCTAAGGCACAGGGCATGACAGGCTCATTCATGGCAGCTTCAGAGGCCCTGGAGAAGCGGGACTCCCAGTGTCGGCCGCCCTGCAGCAGCTCCCTCCCCACTGTCTGCATTATCTTCTGCTTCCCCAGCCAGCCTCTTACCCTCAGTCCAGCAGCAGCCAGCTGTTCTCCTTTCCAGCGAAGCCAAAGCCGGAGGGCAGCAGAGGGTCAGGGACCTGTGAGGGGTTGTAAAGGAAGGAGAGAAAGGAGTTCCGGGGCTGCCGCCTGGAGAGGAGCAGACACACACCAGAGCTCTGAGGGAGGCCCGCAGGGCGCACACGTGTCTTCCTTTTATCCACAATCCCCGTGGACTTTTCTCCCAGACCTGGGTTGTTAGTGAGAACTGAGAGGCACCTGTGAACCCGCAGAGCCCGTTTCTTCACTGATGTCCATACAGAGACTAAATTAAGTCTTTGTAGTGGTGTTGTGTCCTCCACTTGTCTCTTTAGAAATAATCATTTTAACACGTTTTAAAATGGATGTATGTTTTACAGTAACTCTACCATAGCCGATAGAAACACATTTTTGCAATACCATTAAGTGATTATGGAGGGTTAACCCCCAGCAGGAATGTGGGCACTGAAATGGCAGCATGTCACATGATGCCGTGTCGTGCATGGCAGTTTCAGGAGCAGGTCACACACCACCTGCTGGCTGCCATCATAGACATGAGGAACTGCAGCCAGGCTCGGAGTGCCTCCTCCTCCTAGGACTGATCCCACCTAGGGGAGATCCAGCAGGCTCTATGGTGAGCTCACCATCAGGGGGATCAAGTCAAGTCACTTAGTGAAAGGACAGAATAACCGCTGTATTTTTGTCATGCTCACCTAAGTGAGGAGTGGAGTCTGTGCCAACATTAGCAATCAATTCTGATGATATGTGGCAATTAAAATTCCCAGCACATGATTCCTAGAGTGGAAATGTTAAGGCCACTGTCACAATCAAACTCGTGTTGTTGAGGTGGTATTCCATCTACCTAAATCCCCTATGAGTAATTTTACATACATCTTGAGTTTCCAAACCAAGGAAATGGCATGTGACCATTTAATAGATAAAGAAAAGGAGTCTTTCTAAAATTCTGGGTGAAAAGAATGTACCGAGAACACGTTTTCCACCTTCTTGCCTCCCAAGCTTGCAAGTGACTCCTCCCACATACCTCGCATCACTGCACATTAGCCTCGCACCCACCCCTCACCAGGATGGTGAATCCTGTGCCATGCTGTTCCTTCACACTGTGCGTCCTCTCCTCCCCGACTCCTCATTTGCTCCACCCAAGACAGTCTTTCTAAGTAGAAATATCACAGTCTTTCTGCCTCTTCCTAAATAAGACTTCTCCCATTTTGTCTCTTCATTTGCTTGGTATCTGTCCTAGGATTATTGTATGCAGTGATTTTGCAAAATCATCAAAGATTAATGACCTCAGAGATGTACTTGTCATGTGAAAAGGAGATCCTGGAGCTACAGTAGTTTGTCCCCAAAGAGGGAGTTGCAAAATCTTAGAGAGTGGATCCCACTATTTAAATGTCAGGATTCCAGTATATGGTCTGGAAATACATGAGTCATAGATACATCGTAGAACTTCAAAGCTGTGTGTGTAACATCTGACCACACTGAGGCCAACTGTATTTGGAGTAGGCTGTATGGGACATAGTTGCCCACAATTCAAATTTATACCAACAAACTATGTCGCAGTATTTTATAGTGTATATTATCTTGTGACAAAAACTCTGTGACTGATGGATATGAGTTTTATATTTTTAGATAGCAAGTTTCAAGACAACAATATGAGTCTCTCTATTCTTTTACTAAAGCCTATAGGAAAATAATAAAGATACATTAAATAGAAATATTTAGCAGTATTAGAAAACAAATAAGTAAAGGATACATATTTATGTCAGTTATTCTATAAATTTATAAATTCAAAATGATTCCAATAAAAATTCTAGCAAGTTATTTTTGTATAACTCTAAAGTTGACTTAAAAATTTAAATGGAAAGTACAAGGTTATAAAAGAACCAAGAAAATTCTAAAAATGAACAAGGAGGTAGAAATTTTCTTAGCAAATGTCAGATAATTATTGAGATTTGGTAATAAAACAGATATTGTTGACAGAGGGATATAATAAATCAATGAAACACTACAAGATTTTTCAGAAAGAGTCCCCAAGTATATCTGGGAACTTAGTGTGTGTTGGACATGTATTTTACAGATAAAGAAGTTAAGATTTACACAGAAAATGATGTTGGGAAATTTGTCTTTCTACAAGATGAAAACAATAAAATTAGATACCCAATTCTACACACAAAAAAATTTCAGAAATTTATAAAAATTAAATGAAAAAATTAAAACTATATTGGGAAAAATATAGTGTATTTCTTAATTAGAAAACATACTAATCAGAATTCATTAAAGAAACATTGATACAGTTAATTACATTATAACTATATACTATGAAGAAATCCTTAAAAGCAGATGTAAGGGCTGAGAACTAATCACGTGTCCATAGAATGCTTCTTCCTCTCAGGTCATACCCAGCATGTTAGTAGGACTCTTACGTAATAACAGAGGAATATAACTGAAAGGAGTACATGTCTCAGAGCTTATCTAAAAGGAAGTCTCTAGGAAACCTAAAAATAACAGATGAGGCTTACCTTAGGAAGTTATTTTATTCTTATTTGATGTGATGGATAACAGTTTGTTTAAAATAATAATATCAGCCATGTATTTGGTAATTATAGCTTATGGATAAATGAAATGAATGATAACAATATTGTAACAGACAGGAGGTATGGAATTAGGAATACTCTGTTATAATGTACTTTCACTGTGTGAGGTGGTATAGTGTTATTTGAAAAAGGACTTTAATTATACATGCGTAATGCCAACTCAAGGGAAGCCACTAAAAAGATAAAGAGTAGCATAATTGATATCTTAAGAGAGGAAAAAATGGAATCATATACAATGCTAAATTAAAACTAGAAAAAGCAGTGAAAGAGTGGAATACCCAAAAAAGAAGCAAAGAATAAGGGCAATGAATAGAATACAGTGACAAATATAGTGAGTATTAGTGCAGGGTAACAGTACTCACTTTAATATCAGAGGTCTAAATATACCAATTAAAAGACAAGAGACTATTGGAGTGGATTTAAAAAAAAAGACCCAATTATATATTGTTGACAAGAAAGCCACTTTGAATATAAAGAGTAGATAGATTAAAAGTAAAAGGACGGAGGAAAATATACCATGCTAACACCAATCACAAGAAAGCTGGAGTAGTTATATTACTTTCAGATGAAGTAGAATTTAGAGCAACATAAATTATAAGGGATAAAGGGGGCCATTGCATAATAATGAAGACTGTAATTCTCCAAGACCCCATAATAATTCTTATTGTGTATGTGCCTAACACAGAGCATCAAAATATTTAAGGCAAAACTGATAGAACTGCAAGGAGATATAAACCAACCCAGTAATGTAGCTGGAGACCTCAATACCCCTCTGTTGGTAATTTACAGATCCATTAGACAGAAAAAAATGTAAGGCAGTAAGGACATAGTTAAACCAACTGGCACTGTCTGTCCACTAGATTTGGTTAACATGTATAGAATATTTCATCTAGCCACAGCAAATATACATTCTCCTCAAACTGGATTGTTATTAGGACTTTAATTGTAATTCCATGAATGACCACTAAGAAAACAACTAAAAATATCTAGAAAAGGAAATTAGATGGGAATCAAAATGGTACAATAGAAATAATTAGCTGATCACAAAAGAATAGAAATGGAGGCATTGAAAAATAAAACCTATAAGACATATAAAAACAATTAAAATGGTAGAAGGAATGCCTTTAGTGGTAATTACTTTAAATATAATGGATTAAACTTTCCAAAGGCAGAGATTTGAAGGATGAATAAAAGAAATGATCCAATTATATACTGTCTACAAGAGACTCACTTTAGATCCAAAGACACAAATAATTTAGAAGTGAAAGAACAGATTAAGATATTAAAATCATATATTTAACCAAAAGATTTCTAGGATCTCTATACCAATATCAGAAAAAATAGACTTTAAGTCAAAAATCATTACAAGATGAAAAGGACATTAAAGAGTCAACCTAATAAAAGGGTCTAACAGTAACATGTACATAGCTTGCAACACAGTCCCAAAACATATGAAGCTAAACTGACAGAATTGAAGGGGAAAACAAATAGTTCTCCAGTAAAATTAGAAGCTCCAGCACCGCACTTTCAATAACAAATGGAACATAGAGCAGCTAGATGGAATATCAGTAATGGAGAAGAACGCTTCAACAAGACTAGGAACCAACTAGACCTAACAGATGTATATCACCTAACAACTGCATCATACACAAATTTCTGAAATGCACATAGGACGTTACCCAGGATATACCATATGTTTTGCCACAAAACAAGTCTCCATACATTTAAAAATATTGCAGTTATACAAGGTTTCTCCTACCACAACGGAGTGAAACTGGAAATCAATAACAGAATGAAACCTCAAAAAAAATTGTGGAAATTCATGAAGGACCTTCTTCAGTTTTACTCTATCCAGAGACCAGAAAAGCTGAGACATCTAGAGGTGGCTAGGATCTAGGAAGAAGGTCGGGGCTACCAGTGTGAGCCACTTGGTGGGAGTGACTGGTAGCCAGTGCTCCCTGCTCTGCAGAGAACCCAGCAGCCAGCCTTCACCACTGAGGCCCTTGACAGACCCTAAAGATGGCCGCTGGATACACCCCCCCGCCCCCCACCAACTTTCATCACTGAGGACCTCATCATGGACTCCAACTGACTTGGGCAGAGGACCCCAAAAAGCTTTTGCCACTCAGGAAACCAATAGCCAAGACATCCATGGTGGACTCCCCACATATTTCACTGCTGACTTTTTTGCCCTGTAGGTTTTGGCATCTGCTGATGCCAGCTTGCTGAGTCCCTCCTGGTTCCCTCCCCTTCCTCCCGCCAGACTCTGGGGTCTGCACATGTAGCCAGGCCTGCCCTCTACAGCTGCTCACATGTAAGACGCCAGCCTAGACCCCCACAGCAATCCCCAGTGCTGTGCTCATGTCGTGGATTGCCCCTGCAGTCACATGAGCGCATGCTGACAGCCAAGGCTGCCACACTGTTCATGGGCCTGGACCTGGTGCCAACTCCTGTCACTAGCCTGCACTGCTAAACTTGCCTGGGAGGCTCTGCACCTGTGCGCCTAAGTGCGGTCCTGCCCTCCCCCCCCCCCATCACCATCTTCCACTGCCATGCAGATGCCCACTGCTAACCCTCACAGTTGGACGAGTGAGTGCTGAAGCCAAGGCCCCCACAGCTGCTTATGGACCCAGATCTGGTCCCGATTACCGTCACTGGCCTGCACTGCTGTACATGCTTGCCCTGGTGACTACAGCTGTGTACCTGCACAACACTGACGCCAACTCCCGTCAGTAGCCTCTCCTGCTGGGTGCTCATCTTCCACTAGCCCCTGCAGCCGTGTGAGTGCATGCTGAAAGCCAAGGCCCCCACAGATGCATGCCTATGGCCCCAGATCTGGCCATGACATATGTCAATGGTCTGTACGGCCACCTGTGCTTGAGAGGAGAGCTCTAATATTCTCACCATCACAACCACAAAACGGTATATAAGAACCTCATTGTGGTAAACGTTTTGCAATATGTACCTGTATCCGATTGTCACATTGTGCACCTTAACCTTCCGCAGTGTTATATGTTAATTATATCAATAAAGCTGGAAAAAAAATAATTTTTTGAACCAATAATCTAGCCCAGGGCTTCCCATACCTAATGTACTGCCAAAATAACCTTGGGAATCTTGTTAAAATGCAGATATGCTGATTCTGATTCGGCAGGTCTGAACTGGGGTCTAGGATTCGGCATTCCTGACAAGCTCCCAGGAGATGCTGATGCCGACGCTGCTAGTCCTCAAACCACACTTGGCAGGGCAAGGCTCCAGCCAGCCTCCCTGTCTCAAGGATTGGATCAGAACTGTGAATTCTCTGAGCTGAAAATTGAAAACAGACCAATAACCAGAGTGCAGTCACTCATCCTTGTGCTATTATGCAGCAAGGAGACAAGGAGCAAAAACCTGGGTTAAGTGTTGGGCAGAGTATGAGCTCTGGTTAAAGTGAAAAGTGGTGCTGGAGGAGTTCCCATCGTGGCTCAGTGGTTAACGAATCCGACTAGGAACCATGAAGTTTTGGGTTCGATCCTTGGCCTCGCTCAGTGAGTTAAGGATCCGGTGTTGCCGTGAGCTGTGGTGTAGGTCGCAGATGCGGCTCGGATCCCACGTTGCTGTGGCTATGGTGTAGGCCAGTGGCTACAGCTCCAATTAGACCCCTAGTCTGGGAACCTCCATATGCCACGGGAGCGGCCCTAGAAAAGGCAAAATGACAAAAAAGTAAAAGAAAAAAAGAAAAGTGGTGCTGGAGCAGGGACAAGTAGATTCCTAAGGAGCCTGACTGGAGATGGGAGACACGGTAGGCATGAAGAAAAAAAAAAAAAAAAAAGGGTCAGAAGAGCAAGAGAGAATGCTGGGAGGAAGAACTCAGACAAAAACCATAAAATCTGGCATTTCTGGTCTGTATTTCGCTGACAAGACACGCTGCCAAATGCCAACTTTCTGTGCTCCTGAGCAGCGTGAAGTCTTCAAAAAATTTTTCTCGATGGATACAAAAAGAATTTGAAAGGGTAAAAGAAGGTCTGATAATTGGGAAGACATGGATCCAGTTTTGACACAACATACCGTTTCTTTTCTGCCTGTTTCTGCAGGCACTGTAGCTATGCCACGTTTGGGAGGTTTTCTTTTGGATAGTATCCAAACTGATAGTAAAAATACTACATACATTGGAAAAAAAAGAACTATAAAAAATTCTAGGAGTTCCTGTTGTGTCTCAGAGGGTTCAAAACTTAACACAGTGTCCTTGAGGACATGGGTTCCATCTGGGACTTCACTCAGTGGGTTAAGGGTCTAGCATTGCCGCAAGCTGTAGCATAGTTTATAGATACAGCTGGTATCCTGTGTTGCCCTGGTTATGGGGTAGGCTGGCAGCTGCAACTCAGATATACCCCCTAGCCTGGGAACATCCATATGCCCTGGGTGCCATACCTAAAAGACAAAAGAGGGAAAAAAGTTCTAACCTACACAGAAATCTATTTATTTCCGGTTTATTCGTGCTAGAATAGTTTCCAGCATTTTCCATGTCAGAGGTTATTCACTGTTTGTTTATTTAGTTAATATAGACATCTGGGGGAAAAGGGGGGGGCTGATCATTTCAATTAATTTTGGGGGCAAACTTGAAGCATCCATAAGCCGAAGTTTCCACTGCCAGACTTTGTTCTTGCCAAGGTCTCATACAGGCAACACTGAAAGAGCAGTTCACCCATATGCTATATTGCCCCTTTGTAAATAAATATGTTGAGACACACTGGTAAGTGAGGGACTTTGCAGCTCCCACAATCATAAAGTGCTAATGGATCAGTGTTTCTTCTCCTCCAATGACATGTCCAACAAAGGAAGAAACCAAATGAAAAACAGTATACTTTTGGTCTGCTAACTGAATTAGAAAACTATTTTGCAGTGGTCTTATGTATAAGAAAGTATAGGGTATCTCAGCGTTTCCATAGCATTTTGAAAACTGAGATATGAATTTGACTTTAGCTAAGTAAGCGGTTGTACTACCACATTGGTCTTGCAGACCTCCACCTGGGTCCTAGCCTGGCAAAGGCCCTCAGCTGCAGCAAGGAAGGTTCTTTTTCCCTTTGGTTTCTTGCAACCAAAACCTAATCCGAAGGTGTGATTGATGCAATGCAAGCTTTATTACATGGCCAGAGAATGGAGAAGCACAAACAGTTCGCAAATTAACTTGTCTCCTGATGGCAGGAAGAGCTTGACTTTTAAGGCATAAAAATAATAAGGGCGAGATGTATGAATTAATTTGCTGAGAAAAAGTGGAGTTTCTTCTGAAAATGGGGTGCCACCCTTTTTCTGTCCTTTTTTGACCTGGAACGTGTGATCATGTCCATTGGTGGGAGTGTCATTTAGCATGCTAATGTAGTAGAATTAGTGTATGATAAGACAAGTCAGCTGGAGGTTGTCGCCATCTTGGTTTCAGCTGGTTTCATCTGATTCTTGTTTTCTCTCCCTCATGGCTTCCTTCATTTTTGTCCAACCCTGTGACTTAAAGTATAGGTTAGTTCCTTTTGGGGAGAGGAGAAAAATTTTGGTTGCAGACCTGGTGACAGTGCCAAAAAATGAAAATCTTTGCAAAAACATCAACCCAACGCCCAAGTACCATTTACTGGCTAAAATCTATGTCCTTCTTTACTTTAATAATTTTCCCAGTAGTAATATTTATATTCTGATATCATCCCTGTTATTTCTTCTCCTTTGAAGAACAGATTTTGAGTGGTTTCATGATAATAAAAAATAAATGCCAATGAATCATGAAGATTCTTTAAATAAACCTTAAACCTTGTTAAAACAGTTGAGTCATTTGTGCTTTCCTCCCACTGGGGCAATTAAAAATTTCATTTGGTCAAATTATTTTCACTTTTCCTACTTAAAGCTGAAGAAAACTTGAGAGCATTTCCCTCTAAAGGTTTTAAAAACTGAGTGTTTCACCTTGAAAGATGGATTTGTCATTGTGTTATACAATGGCTTTATCCTTTTCTATATAGTAACATACTAAAGGTTTTGCAGGAGAAAATAAGTGATAAATCATCAGTAGAATGACCAGGTAGCTGAAACTTTGAACTTCTATTTCTCCTTAATTTTTAAATGCAGGGTTTTTTTTCTCCCTCTACTTGTATGCATTTACCCTGAAGTGCATTCTTATCACACAATGCCCACTTTTACCACATAACTGAAAAACTTATTACAGATTTGGTACTTCTCAGCATTTTCAAGAATATCTAATCTTACTGATTTGGGAACAACCCTAAAAGGGACCCTTTAAGGCTAGATGTATATCTGCAACTCATTGTAACCAATACAGTGAAGTTTCCAATCTATGTCTACACAATGGTTAGGATTATGATAGCAGTACCTGTTTAGTGCAATTCCTTTAGGGGTATATAAGCCTCGGGCTTTTAATAATTCTTATATACTGTTAAGTCCTTAGCTCCTCTGAAAGTGTTAGTTCCTTTCATGAATGTCTTTATTTAATGAATGTATATTCATGCCTCCTTTGTCATAGATTAATTGACCATAGGTGTGTGGGTTTATTTCTGGGCTCTCTCGTCTGTTCCAGTGATCTCTGTATCAGTTTTTGTGCCATTACTGTACTATTTTGATGACACTAACTTTGTAGCCTGTAGTTTGGAGTCAGGGAGCCTGATTCCTCCCATTCTGTTCTTTGTTCTCTGTTCTCAAGATTATTTGGCTATTTGGAGTCTTTGTGTTTCCATACAAATTTTATAATTATTTGTTCCAGTTCTGTGAGAAATGCTCTTGGTATTTAGATATGGATAACATTGAATCTATAGATTTCTTTGGGTAGTATGGTCATTTTAACAATATTAACTCTTCCAATCCATAAACACAGTATATCTTTCTATCTGTGTCATGTTTAATTTCTTTCATCAGTGTCTTCTGGTTGTCTGAGTGTAGGTCTTTTACTTCTTAGATAGGTTTATTCCTAGGTATTTTATTCTTTTTGATGTGATGGTAAGTGGGATTGTTTCTTTAATTTTTCTTTCTGATCTCGTTTGTATATAGAAATGCAATGTATTTCTCTGTATTAATTTTGTATTCTGCAACTTTATCCAATTCCTTGATAAGCTCTCATAGTTTTCTGATAATGTCTTTAGGATTTTCTATGTATAGTATCATGTCATCTTCAAAAAGTGACAATTTACTTTTTCTTTTCCAATTTGGATTCCTTTTACTTTTAAAAAATATGATTGCTATGACTAAGACTTCCAGTACTATGTTGAATAAAAGTAGCGAAGGTGGACATCCTTGCCTTACTGCTTTTTTTCACTTTTTTATGATTTTTATTTTTTCCATTATAGTTGATTTACAGTGTTCTGACAGTTTCTACTGTACAGCAAAGTGACCCAGTCATACATATATATACATATTCTTTTTCTCACATTATCCTCCATCATGTTCCTTCACAAGTGACTAGATATAGTTCCCTGTGCTATACAGCAGGATCTCATTGCTTATCCACTCCAGATGCAATAGTTTGCATCTGTTAACCCCAAACTCCCAGTCCATCCCACTCCTTCCCCCTCCCCATTTGCAACCACAAGTGTCTTCTTCCAGTCCATAAGTTTCTTTTCTTTGGAAAGGGTCATTTGTGCCATATATTAGATTCCAGATATGTGATATCATATGGTGTTTGTCTTTCTCTTTCTGACTTACTTCACTTAGTATGAGACTTTCTAGTTCCATCCATGTTTGGGCAAAAGGCATTAGTTTGTTCTTTTGTATGGCTAAGCAGTATTCCATTGTGTCTGTGTACAACATCTTCTTAATCCAGTCATCTGTCCATGGACATTTGTGTTGTTTCTATGTCTTGGCTATTGTGAATAGTGCTGCAATGAACATGTATCCTTTTCAATGAAAGTTTTATCCAGATATATGCCCAAAAGTGGGATTGCTGGGTCATATGGTTATTCTGTAGTTTTCTGAGGTATCTCCATGCTGTTTTCCGTAGTAGTTGTACCAATTTACATTCCCATCAACAGTGTAGGAGGGTTCCCTTTTCTCCACACCCTCCCCAGCATTTGTTATTTCTTGACTTGTTAATGACGGTCATTCTGACAGGTGTGAGGTGGTACCTCGTAGTAGTTTTGATTTGCATCTCTCTAATAATTAGTGATGTTGAGCATTTTTGCATGTGCTTGTTAGCCATCTGTATATCTTCTTTGGATAAGTGTCTATTTGGGTCTTTTGCCCATTTTCCAATTGGGTTGTTGGAATAAATCTGACCAAGGAGGCGAAAGACTTACATGCTGAGAACTATAAAACAGTAATCAAGAAAATTAAAGAGGATTCAAAGAAATGGAAAGAAATTCCATGCTCCTGGGTTGGAAAAATTAATATCATAAAAATGGCCATATTACCTAAAGCAATCTACAAATTCAGTGCAATCCCTATCAAATTACCCAGGACATTTTTCACAGAACTAGAACAAACAATCCAAAAACTTATATGGAACCATAAAAGACCCAGAATTGCCAAAGCAATCCTGAGGAACAAAAACCAAGCAGGAGGCATAACTCTCCCAGACTTCAGGCAATATTACAAAGCCATAGTCATCAAGACAGTGTGGTACTAGAACCAAAACAGACAGACCAATGGAACAGAATAGAGAACCCAGAAATAAACCCAGACACCTAGAGTCAATTAATCTTCGACAAAGGAGACAGGAATATAAACTGATAAAAAGACAGTCTTTTCAGCAAGCATTGCTGGAAAACTGGACAGCTGCTTGTAAATCAATGAAACTGGAACACACCCTCACACCATGCACAAAAATAAACACAAAATGTCTTAAAGACTTAAATATAAGACAAGACACCATCAAACTCCTAGAAGAGGACATAGGCAAAACATTCTCTGACATCAACCTTACAAATGTTTTCTTAGGTCAGTCTCCCAAGGCAACAGAAATAAAAGCAAAAATAAACCAATGGGGCCTAATCAAACTGACAAGCTTTTGCACAGCAAAGGAAACCATAAAAAAAAAAGAAGAAGAAGAAGACAAGTTACAGAATGGGAGAAAATACTTTCAAATGATATAACTGACAAGGGCTTGTTCCTGATCTTAGACAAAATGCTTTCAGCTTTTCACTGTTGATTTTGAAGTTAGCTGTAAGTTTGTCATAAATCGCCTTTCTTATGCTGAGGTACATTCCCTCTATGCCCACTTTCTTGAGAGTTTTTATGATAAATTGATGTTGAATTTTTTCAGGAGGTTTTTCTGCTTTTTTTTGAGATGATCATCATTGTTTTTATTCTTCAGTTTGTGAATGTGTATCACATTGGTTGATTTGTAGATACTGAAAAATCCTTGCACCTGTGGGATAACTCACTTGATCATGGAGTATAATTCTTTTAATGTGCTGTTGAATTCAGCTTACTAGTATTTTGTTGAGTATTTTTTCATCAATATTTATCAGGGGTATTCACCTGTAATTTCCTTTTCTTGTAGTGTGTTTTTCTCTCTTTGGTTTCAGGGTAATGCTGGCCTCATAAGATGAGTTTGGAGATGTTTCCCTTATTCAGTTTTTTAGAAGAATTTGATTAGTGCTGGTGTTCTTTTTAGATAGAACAGGCTTCACTAATGAAGCTATCTGATTTAGGGATTTTATTTCTTGGGTGGTTTTTACTTACTAATTCAATCTCCTTGTTTACTCTAGGACTGTTCAGATTTTCTTTTTTTTCCATGATTAAATCTTAGAGGGTTGTACTTTCCTAGGAACTTATCCATTTTTCTTAATGTATCCAATTTGTAAGTATATAGTTGTTCATTTCTGTGGTAACAGTTATAGTGTCTCTTCTTTGATTTCTTATTTTATTTATCTGAGTTTCCTTTTTTCTGATTAGTTGAGCTAAAGATGTGTCAGTTTTGTTTATCTTGATTTTATAGAGTTTTTCTATTTTTTTTTCTAGTCGCTGTTCATTTCTTTCTCTCTTCTTTCTTTTTAGGACTTCACCTATGGCATATGGAAGTTATTGGGCTAGAGGTTGAATCAGAGCTGCAGCTGCTGACCACAGCCACAGCAACACTGGATCCAAACCTGCCTCTACAACCTACACCACAGCTTATGGCAATGCCAGATCCTTAGCCCACTGAGTGAGGCCAGGGATCAAACCTGCATCCTCATGGATAATAGTCGTGTTCATAACCTGCTAAGGCACAATGGGAACTCCCTCTATTCATTTATTTCTATCTAATCTTTATTATTTGCTTCTTTCTGCTAACTTTAGGTTTAATTTGCTCTTCTTTTTATGGTTTCTTGAGGTAAAAAGTTAAATGTTTACTTGAGATACTTATTCTTTTTAAATGTACATGTTTATTGCTATAAATTTTTCTCTTAGTGTTGTTTTTGCTGCTTCTCATGTTTTGGTATATTGTTTTTCCATTTTTTATTTGTCTCAGGTTATTTTCTATTTAAAAAAAATTTTTTTTAGTAAAGTGTAGTTGATTTACAATGTTTCTTCAATTTCTTTTGTACAGCAAAGTGACCCAGTCATACGCAGTTCCCTGTGCTATACAATAGGACCCCATTGACCATGCATTCCAAATATAACAGTTCTCATCCACCAACCCCAAACTCTCTGTCCATCCCACTCACTCCCCCATCCCCACTGGTAACCACAAGTCTGCTCTCCTTAGCCGTGATATGTTTCTGTTTTATATATAAAGGGATTTCCCTTTTGATTTTTTTTTCTTTGGTTCATTGCTTGTTCAGGAGTGTGTTGTTTAATTTCCACAATTTGAGAATTTTTCAATTTTTGTCTTGTTATCGATTACCAATTTTATACTATTGTGGTTGGAAAAGATACTTATTATGATTTCAGTCTTTTAAAATTTATAAAGACCTGATGTACTCTATTCTGGGGAATGTTCAATGTGTATCCTGCTGCTGTTGAGTGGAGTATTCTGTATATGTTTGTTAGGTTTATTGGTCTACATTTTTCTTCAAGTCTAACTATGATAGTTGCCTTAGCACTCTAAGTGAGATGAGAAAGAAGTAGTCTCTTAGGTACTTCCAGGAAAGGTCAAGGATATTGTATGCCAACTTCACTCATTCTTTCTACTCAGGGAGAAATAACTGGCCAAGTGAATCCCACTTGATGCTGAGCTATGGTATCTTAGAGAAAGGACGGATGTGTATAAAAGGAAATTGTTTCTCTTACATATTTCAAAGTAGTTTTTCTTGGTATTGGATTCCTCTTGGAAGTTGAAAATTCTTAACTGTATTATGTAGCTCTCCTAAAGATATTTTGATATAAACATCATTGTTTTGTTAGTGCTTCTGAGGAGAGAAGTAGCCTGGGACATTCTATTCCACCACCTTACTGAAGTCCTCCGAAGAAACAGTTTTGCTGAGTTAAATAGGTTATTAGATAACTAAATGATGACAGGCTGTAAGAACACATTTTGAATTTCTTGGTCTTTAGCACTATCCACACATTGAGTGTGAGATCTAATCTGCAGTTGAAGATTTCCTAAACTTCTTGTATTATTTCTCTTTCTTTTTTCTTTTTAGGGCTGCATGTGAAGCATATGGAAGTTCCCAGCTAGGAGTCGAATCAGAGCTTCAACTGCCAGCCTACACCATAGCCACAGCAATGCCAGATCCTTGCCGTTTCTGCAACTTACACCGCACCTCACCCCTGGATCCTTAATCCACTGAGCAGTGCCAGGGATCAAACCTACATCCTCATGGATACTAGTTGGATTCATTTCTACTGAGTCACAACAGGAACTCCTCTTGTATTATTTCTTTTTTTTTTTTTAGGACCACACCCACGGCATATGGAGGTTCCCAGGCTAGAGGTCTAATCAGAGCTGTAGCCACCAGCCTATGCCAAAGCCACAGCAACCAGCCTAGCCGCGTCTGCCACCTACACCACAGCTCACGGCAATGCCAGATCCTTAACCCACTGAGCAAGGCCAGGGATTGAACCTGCAACTTCATGGTTCCTAGTCGAATTCACTTCCACTGTGCCACATGGGAATTCCTCTTGTATTATTTCTTAATATCAAAATTGTTTTAAGAAATTTTATGTGGTTGACTCAATGATTTTTTTTAGTCCTTTAAGGAGGATGTACATGTATCCTGTTTTTTTTTTCCCTTAATGAGAGAACTACATGTCCAAAATATTGACTCACTTGAATGACTATGATATTAATCACAAATTTAGGTGAAAAAATAGAAGACTAAATTTTGAGCCAAGTGATTATGAGTTTCACTTGGGATACTTAAGATAATGGAAACTTTAGCTCCTTTTACTGACAAAATTAGTTTCCTCCAACAATATGATCAGAAATAAATAAATAAAGAGAATTTATTCTGAGTGATAGTATATGACTGGACTCACAAAATGGCATATACCAAGTTGTATATTAACAGGACCTGTGGTAAGCAGGTAAGTCACCAAGGTGGAAGAAGCCAACTAGCTTTAAAAATGGGGAGATATTAATAAGGAAATAATTAAGATTGAATTCTGTACAAGGTAAAAAACATGGGAAGGGAAATTGACAAAGTAAAAACAATATATCATCCAAGAATGATGAGTATTTGAGTCTGGCTGGATTTCACAGTTCTTTTAACCAGAGTAGCAAGTTGAAATTCTTTTGTGCATTTCATAAAATCTGATGGTAACCTGAAATGATATGGGCACATATTGAAAGTGATTGATTGTTTTTTGAACGAACTATAGGCACTCTTATTGAGGTATTTCAGGAAAGTAAATCTGGATGTATTAAAATGAGTTGAAGAAAAATTGGCAAAATAGTGGCTCAGATAATCAGCCCTTCCACTGAAGCAATCATGAAAAGTCCAAAAAAATAATTGAGAGTATCAAATTTTTTGGAGCTCTTGAATGTAATAAAAAAAGTTACGGTGGAGTTCCCATCATGGCTTAGCAGAAACGAATCCAGCTAGTATCTGTGAGGATGCAGGTTCAATCCCTGGCCTTACTCAGTGGGTAGGGGATCCGGTATTGCTGTGAGCTGTGGTGTATGTAGGTCACAGATGTGGCTTGGATCCTGCGTTGCTGTAGCTGTGGTGTAGGCTGGAAGCTGTAGCTCGGATTTGACCTCTAGCCTGGGAACTTCCATGTGCCGGGGGTGTGGCCCTAAAAAGCAAAAAAAAAAAAAAAAAAAAAAGCTACCAGGTGAGTGCTTAATGAAGAAACAGGCTGCTAAATTTTAGAAGTGACATAGTATTTTTACTTACTAGCCAATCTTCTACTATTCCCCTGTGTATTAGCAGTCCGTAATGGCAGCTTGATCCTGATGTGACTTTCTGGTGCCAATACAGACTTTGTTCTCAAAAAACTATAGTTGTATGTTTTTCCTATCTGGCGTTTCACTGAAGGACCAGAACAGAAGCAGACCTTTGTTTTGCTAACCTCCAACTGGAGGGGCCTTCTGCATGGCAGCATCTGTTCAAATCATTTTAAGATATGCACTATTCACAGTACCCTACGGCATAGGATAACAGATAGGGCACATAGCAGACAGACGCAAAAGTGTGGGAAAGAGGAGTTAGGAGTAAGATATTTGGGGGAATAATGCCTTGGTTTGACTACCACATATTCTGAAGAAGCTTCATGTTATTCAGCTCATGCCCAGGGCAAGACACATGCTCAGTGAAGATCTGAGGGGAACCTGGGTTTTTCACCTTGGGCTGATTTGTGGATGGCACAAACAGGAGGTGGTGCAGGCTGAGACATATTCGTAGGCAGCCTAGCTTAAAGTTCAAGGAGTACCCCATCTCAGAGCCAATATACAAAGACCAAGAGAGGTTGCTTGTTTGTTTTGGCTCCTAGAACTTTAAGGATATTTCTTTTAGGTCACTGGCTGACCACCCAGATAATAGGGCAGAGACTTCAGTTACCACACTTAACAAAAAACTCAGTCTTTGAAAAAGCAGTTTGGAAAAAATCACCAAAAAAAATGGACAACCCCAACCTACAATAATCAATAGTAGCAAACCCTGGAGGAGGAAAAGTATCTATCTGCATTCCAGAGCTACTATATAAATATATTTGAAATATCCAGTTTTCAGGGAAAGTTACACGACATACAAAGAAATGGGAAAATATGGTGTATGTGTAGGCAAAGGGAAGTTGACAAACGCTGTCCCTCACAAAGCCCAGATATGGGACATATTAAACAAAAACTTTAAATCAGCTGTCTTAAACATATTCAAAGAGCTAAAGGAAAAACATAGACAAGAATTAAATGAAACCGTGAAATCAGTGTATGAACAATCAGAATATAAGTAAGAGAAATTGTGAAAAGAAAACAACCAAACTCTGGAGCTGAAAATATACCCCAAATGAAAAATGCACTAGAGGATTTCAATAGCAGATCTGAGAAAGCAGAAGAAAAAATTGGCAATCATAAGACAATTGAAGTTATCCAGTCTCAGGAAGAGAAAGAAAAAAGAACTAAGTAAAATGAACAGAGCCTAAGGGACCTGTGAAATATCAACAAGTGTACTAAAATATATATTATGGCAGTATAAGAAGGAGAAAAGAGAAATAAAGTGGCAGAAAAAATGCTTGAAGAAATAATAACTGGTAACTTCCCAAATTTGATGAAAGCCATGAGTCTGCCAATCCAAGAATCTCAACAAGCTCCAAATATGATAAACTGAAAGAGATATACGCTGAGACACATTGTAATGAAACCATCCATCAAGAGTTAAACAGATAAATTGTGACATAAGTATTTTTAAAGCCATACAAAGGAATGAAGTACTGATATATTGATACATGTATGAACCTCTGAAATATTACACTAAGTGGAAGAAACCAAAAAGAAAAGATCACATATTGTATGGTTCCATGTATATGAAATATTCATCATAGGTATATTCATTGAAACAGAAAGAAAACTGATAGTTGCCAAGGTCTAGGAGGAAGGGAGAATGGAAAGAACTGTTCCTTGTTTTCTTTTAGGGTGATTGAAATGGTTTGGAATTAGAGGTGGTGGTCATGCGCTATTGTGAGTACACGAAATGACATTGAATCGTTCGCTTTAAAATGGTTAGTTTTGTGCTATATGGATTTTGCATTAAAATTATTTGTAATTAGACCTTGGAGGCTGTTAAGAAAAATATTGGAGTAGCTTCTGCATGAAATAATAAGGCTTGGGCTTGGATTTTGATCTTTTCCATAGAAAGATAGTACCACTCTGAGAGACTGAAAAATCATTAGGATTTAAAGAACTTGTCTAGAGGCAAGAGACAGAATTTCATACTATAGTGACTTGAGATCAAAGTAATTATAACAGAAAAAAATGAAATTCCAGAGAACTTAGTTGCATTTATGTTATTATATTGGTATTTATAACATACTGACCCTCAGAGTAATTCTGACAATGTCTATGAAACATCAAAGTGTCAATTACACTTGCATAGTTTTTGTAAATTTTTGATTAAAAATTCTTTAACATCAAGAACATGAATAGTTATTAATTCCTGATGGTAAAAACACAGGTGTTCTATTTTTCTCTGTAGTTTTCTGATTTTTTTTTCAAATGAAAATAAACGAAAGCAGGGAACATAAATGAGTCTGTTAAGAAATACAATCACAAGGAGGAATAGATTAGCTACTTTCTAGTTGGGTGAAAGATGAGAACATATGTGTATAAGGGGAAATTGGTATTTAGTATGTCTTCATTCAAGTTGCCATTACAAAATACCACAAACTAGGGGGCTTAAACAGCAGAAATTTGTTTTCTCAAGTTTTATAGGCTGGATGTTCAAGATCAGCCTACCACTATGGTTGGGTTCGGGTGAAATCTCTCTTCCTAGCTTACAGAAGCCTTCCTTGTTGCTGTATCTTAGATAGTGGAGAAAGACTTCTCTGGTTTCTCATCTCTATCTTAGAAGGACACAAATCCCATCAGATCAGATTAGGGCTACATCTTTATGACTTCATTTAACTTTAATTACTTCCAACAAAAGCCCTATCTCCACATAGTCATGTTGGAGGTTAGGCTTCAACATAAGAATCTTAGTGAGACAGAAACATAACAAGTATATGAAAATAAAACAACTAAAAGAAGATGGTGGACAGAGAAATGACTGATTAGCCATTGTCACCTAAGCAGTTAGATGGCATGGAATCAGAAGTTCCAGTGGATCTGACAGGAATGTGAGAATTCTCTTTTATAGAGACAAAGAACTAGAAATCAGAGATATTTATAGCCAACGAGGAAGAGAGGTAATTAGAAAGAGGATTTTCTAATTACATGGTCTTAATCTTTCAACTAGTTTGTAAATGTATTCATTTATCAAGAGTAGGAGATGCAGTGATTGAATTATACCCTAAGGAGTACATGAAGAATTTGAAATGGCTTCTATGGTCATTATAATAGAAATTCAATAAGAAGTGTATTTTTTTATTGTCAAGGAGCAGTGAAGGATCACTTTGGTTAGAAAACATTAATTTGTGGTGGATTTTCAAGACAAAGGTTCATAATTTTCTTCAGATCAACTCTTGAGAGCAAAAATTTGGCAACTGGTGTGGCAGACCTGGCAGTTCAGAGCATAAAAGTTTCATTGTGAGCAAGAAAATAAGAGCCCCGAGAGATGACAGCTAGTAGTTGGTCTAGTTCTCTCTGACTAAGCCATGATGTTCCTCTGCTGAAGATAAAATCACAGAAAATCATCATTATATAAGGATTCTTCATGACTGTGATTGAACAAGACAAGAATAAACCCACTCCATGGTCATGCAATCATCAAAATTGCATCCCCCTCTTTCAGCTAATATAAAGTCATTGCTGTTTCTTTCCCAATGACAGCCTTAGTCCCACTCCTTTCCTCCTGCCACCTAGAAAATAATTACAGTATTAATTACTTAATTAACCCAGTCCTCAAGTTATTCCTGGTTTCTGACCATATGCAGTCCAGAACAGACATAACACTTTCTTGGAGCCTACCTAAAATCAATCTGCATAAACCCAAATCCTTGAATAATCCCCAGCGCCTCCTTATTGGAGTGTCCCACTGTTCCCCATGATTTAGTCTCCCATGTTGCAACTTTACAGACTTAACCTTGCTGACTACAAGTGTCCCTGGCAGTCTCTCTCTGAGGGGCATCAACTTAAGGCATAGAATTTGGGCTCTCATCTTTAACACAGCTGCTGATGAGGTTCAGGCTGGAAAGACACAAGTGAGACTAGAAAAGAGCTGATGGATTGATAGATGTGAAGGCCAGGGACAACTAGAGAACCGGTTTAGTATATGAGAGGCTAGATAGGGAACATAAGGAGGGGACAGACTTCACACTGATGATGACAACCTGTACTGAACACTTACTATTTATAGCCCCAAGCACAGCTTCTTACACTCATCAGACTGTACTCTGATTAAAAACTAATTTTTATTTTAAAGGTGCTGCCTAGAGTTTCTTCTCATCATTTTTATCTCAAAATGAGCAGACTTTTGCACGTCAGCTCAGGTTCACAGACTATGTCAGGAGCACAGGGATCCCGTGATGTTCTCTCTTTCTCACTGACTTGGTAGGGAAGACAATAGGAAGAACACTTACCACAGAGGGACGCTTAGGGGAAGACTCTTTTTGCAGAGTAAAGTTGCTCAGAATAAAATGGAATTTATTTACTTGGGCATTTAAAGACCTCCCCCTTCCCCACCAACTTGTCAATGGAAAAAAATATCACTATGTATTCAATCTGGTATAAACCTAATATGATACAAACATATTGAGCATTATTCAGACTCTGAATAAAATATTGAATCAGAAAGCCTTCACTTTCCCTTGCTTCCCCTCTCTTAGGTGTTGTCATGGTGTATGGAGAGAAAGATTTTAAGGATCACCCTGACATGAGAAAGAGCCAAAGTCCTCAGATATGATACCCTCTATTTTTCCGGTCTCTGGGACAAGAGTCCTTCTTTTTCCTTTTTTTTTTTTTTTTATATGTCTTTTTAGGGCTGCACCTGTGGCACATGGAGATTTCTAAGCTAGGGGTCGAAGCAGAGCTGTAGCTGCTGGTCTACACCACACCCACAGCAACACAGAATCCGAGCTGCATCTGCGACCTACACCACAGCTCACGGCAATGCTGGAGCTTTTAATCCATTGCGCAAGGCCAGGGATTGAGCCTGCATCCTCATGGATACTAGTCAGATTCATTAACCACTGAGCCACAACAGGAACTCCCAAGGTTCCTACTAAATATGAGTGAAGTTAACCTTGCTAACAGTCATGGCTGGAATTTCTGATTGGCTCAGTTAATGATCTGGTCTCTTTTAACTTGGTCACAGCAACTGAACCCCAGCTTGATCTCCGTCAGATTGCAGCTGATTCCCCATCAGAACTGCTGGCTTGACAGCTACAGTGAACCCACCCCCCACCCCCCCAATCAAGCCAGTCATATTTGAGTGTATGCCATATAGGAATTGATGTTGGCTCAGCAAATGAAGACTTCATGGCTCACCTCTGTCAGATCCCCTTATAAGGCCAAGTTCTTATTAGAGTCTTGTTCAAGATTGTTGGGAGAGGGGCAGCCCAAGAACTGACCTTTTAGTAGATATCTCAACGGAGAGTAAAAGCAATATCCTCCTCTCAGTCATTAATGTTACCTTTATTTATCAAAAATAGCTCCTTCCTTGGAGTTCCCTGGTGGCCTAATGGTTAAGGACTTGGCATTGTCACTGCTCTGGCTCGGGTTACCGCTCTGACTCGGGTTCAGTCCCTTCATGTAGAAAAGGGAACCCTTCTAAACTGTTGTTGGGAATGTATATTGGTTCAACCACTATAGAAAATGGTATAGAGTTTCCATAAAAAAACTAAAAACAGAGTTACCATATAATACAGCACTCTTGCTCTTGTGCATATACCTGGAAAAGACAAAAACTCTAATTTGAAAAGATACGTGCATCCCAATGTTCATAGCAGCGCTATTCACAATAGCCAAGACATGGAAGCGACCTAAGTGCTCATCAATAGATGAATGAATAAAGAAGATGTGGAATATATACAATGGAATATTGCTCTGCCATAAAAAAAGAATGAAATAATGCAATTTGCAGAAACATATATGCAGCTAGAGATTATCATACTACATACTAAAGTAAGTTAGAGAAGGATAAATATCATATGATATCACTTATATGTGGAATCTAAAAAAATAACAAATCAACTTATTTACAAAACAGAAACAGACTCACAGACAAAAAACAATCTTATGGTTACCAGAGGGGGAAAGGGAAAGAGGAGGGACAAATCAAGACAATGGGATTAACAGATACGCACTATATAAAATAGATAACCAACAAGGATCTACTGTATAGCACAGAAAATGATATTCATTATCTTGTAATCACCTATTATGGAAGAATCTGAAGCTATACAGCTAAAACTAACACAATATTGTAAATAACTATAATTAATTTTTTTTAAAGTACTTCTTCCCTGTAACCTGCAGCCACAAGCTGAGAAATTGGTGGTTGCTTCCTTCTTTCCCTCTCTCCTTCCTTTACCATCTCTTTCCATCATTTCTTAGCCAGAAAAGGGCAGTATTTCCCTAAACTTCCCCTCTGCTCTATTTTCCTTGTACCATTGAGAAGTTTAAGAGCCTCAAGTCATACATGACTGGGATAAAGAATAACTATAAATTGGCTTTTTATGGATAATGCCTCACAGCCTAAGATTTGGAAAATACTCTCTAACCAGTCTTGCCAGGCTGCCACCTAGTGTTGTAATCCAGTTTAGAAAATGAATGTATATTACCTAGGTCTTCTGTAACCAGTTATAATCACCCCTCAGACAGATGGATGCCTAGGAAAAATTAAGTTAATCATAGTTTACAAAGAAAGCCATAAGAGACTAATTTGTTAGTTTAAAGAGAATAGCATTATTTCAGGGAGAAGTGACTGATGAGGGTGTCAATTTGTGACAGCAAAACACAACCAAGAAGAGCTCTAGCGTTTCTAACATTGTGTATCTTAATGTGTTCTGTTGGATCTGAGTGTTTGAGGTGGGATGGGGGTTCTCTGATTTTTTTTTTCTTTGCCAGAAAACATTTGACTATAAATTCTGAGAAAAACAACATTGTATAAAGGCTTTTTCCATTCCTGGAGGTTTTTATTTTTTTGCTTTTTAGGGCCACACCCACAGCCTATGGAGATTCCCAGGCTAGGGGTCGAATTGGAGCTGTAGTCCCTGGCCTATGCCAGAGCCACAGCAATGCCAGATCGGAGCCATGCATCTGCAACCTACACCCCGCTCATGGCACCACCGCATCCTTCACCCACTGAGCGAGGCCAGGAATCGAACCTGAAACCTCATGGTTCCTAGTTGGATTTGTTTCTGCTGAGCCACGATGAGAACTCCCATTCCTGGAGTCTTAATTTATCATTTAGGGTCAAAGAAGAAAACAGTTGGTAATAATATATGTTATATGTGTATTTTTGGATTTGTTCAAAATTCCTAGCCTGTGGTTATTCTAATTAATAATTCTATTTTTCCAATCAACAGTCTGATTAACTTGCTCTATAATTCTCTGTTGTAACTATTTTAGAACTGTGAGGGAAACACCAGGTATAAGATGTGAACATTTCACTAATCAGAGCAGAGGACTGAAAATTTTAATAAGCCTATTTAAAATGCTCTAGGGTCTTTAATAAAAATGCTAACATAACACAGTGTACTATTAAATGTATTTACACACTAAATTCCCCTAATGTTGTACAAATGTTACCAGAAAGTGGTTTATATTGCATATTATTAAGATCTCATTTTTCCCACTTCATAAATTATTTCAAAGGCAATTTTCACCAGCAAATGACTATAAAGTGCTAGAACTTTTTATCCTTTTAAAATATATTTCAAAGTTTAACATGTGGGAAATTCCTCCTCTGTTAGAAATTATATATAGCTGTGCTAGGCAGCTGAATTTGAGTTGTCTTTCAAATTGAATGTATTAATTTTTCCAGTTTTATTGAGATATAATTGACAAAATTGTCTGTAATTAAGGTACACCACTTGATGTTTTGATGTGCATATATAGTGAAATAATCACCCTAATCACTGCAATCAAGCTCATTAGCATATCTGTTACCTCACATAGTTACCATTTTCTTTTGCTTTGTGGTCAGAACACTGAAGATCTATCCATTTAGTAAATTTTAAGTAGACAGTACAAGGTAGGAGTTCCCATTTGTGGCTCAACGGTTAACGGACCAACTAGTATCCATGAGGATGCTGCCTCAATCCCTGGCCTTGCTCAGTGGGTTAAGGATCTAGTGTTGCCATGAGCTGTGGTGTAGGTTGCAGACACGACTCAGATCCCACGTTGCTGTGGCTCTGGTGGAGGCTGGCAGTACAGCTCTGATTCGACCCCTAGCCTGGGGACTTGCCGTGGGTGTGGCACTAAAAAGACAATACAGTATAGTTAACTTTAGTCACATTGCTGTAAATTAGATCTCCATAACTTGGTAATCTTGCATAACTGAAAATTTGTACCTTTTGACCATCACCTCTCCATTTCTTCCTCTCTCCAGCCTTTGGTAATATTCTGTTCTGTTTCTGAGTTGGACTGTTTATATTCCACATATAAATGAGATCATGCAGTATTTGTCTTTCTATGTCTAGTTTATTAAATGGCATAATGTCCTCCACATTCATCCCTTTTATCACAAATGGCAGGATTTATTTTCTAAGATACATGCACACATACCACTTTTCCTTTATGCATTCTTCCTTCAGTGGACATTTAGGTTTCTTTTATATCTTGGTATTAGGAATACTCCTGCGGTAAAAATTGAAGTGCAGATATCTCTGAGATAACTGATTTCGTTTCCTTTAAATATATACCCAGAAGTGGGATTGCTAGATCAGAAGAAACCTCCCTACTGTATTCTGTAATGGTTGTACCAATTTACATTACCACCAACTCTGAGAAGGGTTGCCTTCTCTTCACATTCTGGCCAACACTTATTATCGTTTGTCTTTTTGATAATATTAATTCTAATACATGTGAGGTGATACCTCATTATGGTTTTGATTTGCCTTTCTCTGATGCTTGGTAAAATTGAACAGCTTTTCATATACCTGTTGGTCATTTGTGTGTCTTCTCTTGAGATATCTATTCATGTCCTTTTCCTATTTTTAGTAGAATTTTTTGGTGCTTTGTTTGCTTTGGGGTTTTTTTGTTTGTTTGTTTGCTATTGAGTTGTTTGAGTTGCTTTATATATTGGATCTTAACCCTTTATCCGATGTGTGTTCTGCCAATATTTTCTCCTCTTCTGGAGGTTACATTTTCAGTTGATTTTTTTCCTTGGCTGTGCAGAAGCTTTTTAGTTTGATGCATTATGACTTAAGCATTTTTTTGCGGGGGGGAGGTTGCCTGTGCTTTCGATGTCATATCTAAAAATAATCATTGTTTGGATCAATCAATGTCAAGAAGCTTTTTCCCTTATGCTTTCTCCAAGTAGTGTTATGGTTTCAGGCCTTATGTTTAACTCTTTAATTAATTTTAAATTAATTTTTGTATATGATACGAGTTAAGGGTCCACCTTCATTCTTCAGCATGTAAATATCTAGTTTTCCCAACAGAATTTATTGAAGAGACTTTTCCCATTTTGTGTTCATAGCACCCTTGTTGAAGACCAGTTGACCATAGATACATATATTTATTTCTGGGTTCTTTATTGTCAATGGGTCTATGTGTCTATCTTTAGGACAGTACCATAGGGTTTATAATATATTTTGAAATCAGGGCATGTGATAATCTCCAGCTTTATTCTTGCTCAAGTCTATTTGGGCTCTTTGGGATCTTTTGTGATTCAGCATGAATTTTAGGATTGTCTTTTCTATTTCTGTTAAGAATGCCATTGGGATTTTGATAGGGATTGTATTGAATCTTAGATCACATTGGGTAGTTGGACATTTAAAAATTATCAATCCTGGAGTTCCCGTCGTGGCGCAGTAGTTAACGAATCCGACTAGGAACCATGAGGTTGCAGGTTTGGACCCTGGCCTTGCTCAGTGGGTTGACGATCCGGCGTTGCCGTGAGCTGTGGTGCAGGTTGCAGACGTGGCTCGGATCATGTGTTGCTGTGGCTCTGGTGTAGGCTGGTGGCTATGGCTCCGATTAGACCCCTAGCCTGGGAATCTCCATATGCCACGGAAGCGGCCCAAGAAATAGCAAAAAGACCAAAAAAAAAAAATTTATCAGTCCTTTAGTCTTTGAGCATGAAATATCTTTCCACTTATCTGTGTTTTTAATTTTCTTTATCACTGTTAACTGAAGCAAATTAAATCCCATGAAGCAAATTAAAACAGGTAAGATGTCAACCTGATTTACAACTTATAGTTTAGGAGTTCTCTGGTGGCCTAGCAGTTAAGGATCTGGTATTGTCACTGCTGTGGCTTGGGTCACTGCTGTGGTATGGGTTCAGTCCCTGACCCAGGAGCTTCCATATGCTGCAGGTGTAACCAAAAAATAAATAAATAAAAATAAAACTTGTAGTTTAACAGTTAAAAAAACTTATTTCAAACAACACATTAAATTAGGTGTAACAAATAGGATAATCATCTTGTATTTGTCATTACTTCTCTGACTGTAGAAATATTTAGGGCCTTTCATTTACCGATGACAAATTTGTATTATTGAAAGTGTTCAAGGTTTCAAATTTCAAAGAGCAGTGGGTAGTGTTCCAGACAATAGCTTCTTAGAAGCCAGTCATAAAGGGACAATACCGTTCAGAAAAGTTAATCTTTTGACTCTTCAGTGATCTCACACGCCTCCATTGACACTCAAACCTTTTGATCCCTGGAAACATGCTATGAATAAATTGATCTTTAATCAGAACCTCCTCAATGAAACAGATTGACAATTGAATCAAATTTGAAATCAGCTTAGTTCCTTTAGCATAGCCACACATGGTCTTCAGTGAATCTTCTTGCCTTTGTGCATCAGTCAAGAGTAGCACCTCATGAACTAAAAGCAATAGAATAATGACACACATCCAGAAATCTGAATTGATTCCAGAAACCAACATATCCAGAGTATCTTTTAGCCTTATCAAAGCCTTACCATCAGCAATACAGTATAAAAGTTCTTAGTAATCTGGGCATAGCCCATTGTCCCCTGAAGCACAAGAAAATCAAGACAAAATCCAACAGTGTTGTCTTAGGAGCAAGCACCATGACAGTAGATAGGGAGTTGTAGGTCATTATACTGTATGCTGTGCAATGATATAGTTAGGTAGGGCATTGACTCTGAAGAAGCATGTAGGCAGCCTCATAAGAAACATAGGAACCCTTAGCAAGAGAAAGGTAGTTATACTAAACTGATACTAATTAGTCGTAATGTCACAGAGGCAAGATGAGTGTCTGGTTTCAAAACATATCTGAAAATGATTTGACATTCTTCCCACCAAGAGGTGAAGTCTAATTTCCCATCTTACCCACTTTTAAATATGGACCAGACTTAATTTACAATGCCTAATAAAGAGAATACAGCTAAAGTGATGGTGTGTAACTTCTGAGGCTAATTTAGAAAAGGCAGTGTGGCTTCTGACTGACTCTCATAGGATCCTTGCCTTTGGAACAAAGCTGATATGATATATGGAAGCCCAGTCCACATAGAGAGGCCACGTATAAGTGTTTCTGTTGTTAGCCCTTGCTGAAGTTCCAACCAACAACCAACTTCAACCACCAGACATGTGAATAAGAAAGGCTCTGAGGTGGTTCCAGCTCCAGCCATTGTTCAAGTGCAACTTCCTGAGAGACTAAAAGTGAAATCCACCAAGCTCAGCTCAGTCAATCCCTAGAACTGTAAAAAAAAATAATAACTAAAAATTAATTATTTTTTTATTTTATACCATTCAATATGGATCATATTTTTAATCAGAAAGAGATATACAGGGGATGTAGCCCTTAGAGATGCTTTGGGAAAACATTTCTGTTGAAGTTGGAGTCTTTCTCTCTTAGCATTCAAGGATTAAGACAAATCTCAAGTTTTTAACAGACATTGAAATATAATTCAGTAGAAGAATGTGAAATTGACAATACTGGCCACCTGATTTGTGCATTGTTTCTATAGTATGAAGGGAAGTGATTTGTTGAAATTTAAAGGATGAGGGATTAAAGAGTAAGAGTTGGTCTGCTTTGCCAGAGTGTAACTTGTCCATCTACCATGAATATTCTAGACACTGACAGGTAGAGTCTTCCAGTATAGATAAGATATATCCGTGTATAATTGTATAATACTATGACAGAACTAACCACTTAATCACATTTTGTTTCTTAATTTGTATATTTATACAGCATGTTGTTCCAAAAATAATTTGAGGAAGCTTGAAAAGAATATCTAAGATTGGAATATATATGATAATTTAAAAAAAAAATTTGCCCCAGGAAAATAGAAAATGCAGAATGAGAAGAAAGCACACCCACAAATTAGGCTAAAATGCACTCAGTTATAATTAATATCTTGTGGCCCACAAATTGCCCACATTGAATATGTAGTAGTAAATTTAGACAGCTGCACAATTTAAAAGGCTTGTCAAGTGAAACAAAATAGTTATCCAAGAGCACTAACTCACTGAACTACAAAAATGTGACATTTTTCAGGAAGAGAGTATCAAATATAAGACATTATGCACTGTTATGAGCATCTTTTCTTTTTGTTTTTCTTTTTTTGTCTTTTTTTTTTTTGTCTTTTCTAGGGCAGCACCCATGGCATATGGAGGTTCCCAGGCTAAGGGTCTTATTGGAGCTGTAGCCGCTAACCTGCACCAGAGCCACAGCAATGCGGGATCTGAGCCACATCTGCGACCTACACCACAGCTCACGGCAACGCCGGATCCTTAACCCACTGAGCAAGGCCAAGGATCGAACCCGCAACCTCATTGTTCCCAGTCACATTAGTTCTCCACTGAGCCACGATGGGAACTCCATGAGCATCTTTTCAATTACAGAGATACCTCACTCTATTGCACTTTACAGAAATTATGTTTTTAACAAATTGAAATTTTGTGGCAGCCTGTGTTGTCAGAGGATGGTTACATTTTTTAAGTGACAAAATATTCTTTAATTAAGGTATGTTCATGTACTTATGTCATTTATAGACATAATGCTGTTTTATTGAAACTTAAGAGAGTACAGTGTAATATAAACATAACTTGTATGCACTGGGAAACTAACAAATTCGTATGACTGGCAGTATTGCTTATTAGCTTTGTTGCAGGAGTTTGGAACCGAACCCACAGCATCTCCAAGGTATGCCTGTATTATATTGACAAATTCCAATGTGGTTTTTTTTCTTTTGTTTTCTGTCTTTTTCCTTTCTTATGGTTTAAATCATATAAATGATACCATTTCATTGAAGAAAATAGGGTTATCATATAAATTAGAAAGTAAAAAAAAAAAAACCCTCTTCATATTGCCACCACATTACCACTTGATTTCAAATAGCTCTTTTATCAAACAAACTCTGCATAAACCTTTTATTGAAATGACCATAAATTTTCTGAATTTTGCAAAAATGATAAATTCGTAGATTCAAGAAACTCAACAGAATTGAAGCAAAAGAAACATGAAGCATAGACATGCCTCGTTTTATTGCACCTCATGGATAATGCAGTTTTTACAAATTGAAGGCTTGTTGGTAATAACCCTGTGTCAAGCAAGTCTGTCACTGACAACATTTTTCCAACAATGTTTGCTCACTTTGTGTCTCTGTGTCACATTTTGGTAATTTTCATAGTATTTCAAATGTTTTCGTTACTTTTTTTCCTTGTTATTATGGTGGGTGATTGGTGATCTTTGATGTTACTATTGCAAAAAGGCTATGACTTGCACAATTCTCAGATGATGGTTAGCATTTTTAAGCAGTGAAGTATTTTTTAATCAAGCTATGTACATTTAAAAAGATATAATGCTATTTGGAGTTCCTGTTGTGACGCAGCAGTAATGAACCCAACTAGTATGCATGAGGTTATGGGTTCGATCCCTGACCCCACTCAGTGGGTTAAGTAGCCAGCATTGCCACAAGCTGTGGTAGAGACCAGAGATGTGGCTCAGATCCTTCATTGTTGTGGCTGTGGCATAGGCTGGCAGCTATAGCTCTGATTTGACTCCTAGCCTGGGAACTTCCATATGCTGCAGGTGAGGCCATAAAATAAAGCAAATAAATACATAAATAAAAGATAAAATGCTGTTTCATACTTCATACACTACAGTATAATGCAAATGTAACTTTTATATGCACTGGGAAACCAAAAAATTTGTGTGACTCACTTTATTGTGATAGTCACTTTATTGCAGTGGTCTGAAACCACCACCAAACCCACAATATCTTCAAAGCATTCCTGTGCTACAACAACGTACATCATCATCAAATTGCTCAACACTGTGATGAAGAGAAAAACTTCTAAGTAGCCAAGGAAAAAAGACATGTTATGTAAAGAGCAGTAAATTTAGAAATGACAACAGATATCATGTTGGAAACCGTAAAAGTGAGAAGACAGCCCTGAGAAGGAAAAACTGTAAACCTAAAATTCTATTTCTAGCAGAAATGTCTTTCAAAAACCGGGACAAAATACTTGTTCAGATATACGAAAAGCTGAAATAATCACTAATAGACCTGCACTATTTAAAATTCATATATAATATGCTCTGTTTATGTGGTTATATCTGTCAGACTTTGGGGATATTGACTGAGAAACAGACTTGGAGATGTTGATTTAGGATTGATCAACGTAGAGATGACTGATATCATAGTTGGCAAGGAGAGTGTGTAAAATAAGAAAATAGGCATAGAGCCGAAGTATGAAAAGCAAAGATGAAAGATGAGAATCACTTTTGATGAATGCCTATATTTAGAATGGATGGGCAATGGGGCCCTACTGTACAGCACAGGGAACTGTGTGTGATTGGGTCCCTTTGCTGTATAACAGAAATTGAAGGAAAATTGCAAATCAGCTCTACTTTAATAAAAAACAAAAAATAAAAATAAATTTAAAAAATTTTGATGAATGCCTCATGTACCAGACATCATGGAAGGTATTTACATATCTTAGCTCATTTTTTCACTTGAAGCAAGTCCTGTAAGATAGATATTATTCCTTTTTTATAGATGAGAAAATTAAGAAGGAAATTTCCTAGGAACATGCTGCTGAAAAATGACAGGAATAGGGCTGGATTCCAAGATACACATCTCTGACATGAAGTCCCATATTAGTACACTACGCCATGCTGCTTGAACATCACTTTACCTGGAAAATAATACTTGAGCCTTTTATCCAGCCACCCCTCTACCCCTAAACAGGGCAGGTCCTCCACTGCCATAATCCTGTGTGTCACTTTTGTAGCTCTTATTACAATCAATACACTTGTTCACCACTTCTGTTAGACTTTGACTTCCATGGACACCTGGGCCATGAAATAAGAGTATCTTCTTCACAGTACCTGATGCAGCACTTTGCAAATAGCTGGTGCTCCACACATCGTTTTTGAATGAATTCTTCATCTCACTTGTTGGAAACAGACTGAAAAGGAACGAGTACCAGGACTGAGAAGAGGCTATAGATGTACCCCCTAGGAATTCTTTCAAGTCACATGATCTCACATCAACTGGTCTTCTCATTGCAATGCAGCTACCTAGAAGGAGAACTATAGTTAATAGTATGTCCAATAGAAATACATGGACATCATATATAATTTTAAATTTTCTGGTACTTCATTTTATTATTTTTTTTTATTTTTTATTTATTTATTTATTTTTGCTTTTTAGGGCTGCACTAGAGGCATGTGGAGGTTCCCAGGCTAGGGGTCAAATCAGAAGTGCAGCTGCTGGCCTACACCACAGCAACATGGGACTCGAGCCGTGTCTGTGACCTACACCACAGCTCCCGGCAACGCCAGATCCTTAACCCACCGAGCACGGCCAGGGATCAAACCTGCAACCTCGTGGTTCTTAGTCGGGTTCATTTCCACTGCGCCACAACAGGAACACCCTGGTAGTTCATTTTAAAACGGCAAAAAGAGGAGTTCCCACGTCATGGTTCAGTGCTTAATGAATCCGATTAGGAACCATGAGGTTGTGGGTTCCATCCCTGGCCTTCCTCAGTGGGTTAAAGATCCAGCGTTGCTGTGAGCTGCAGTGTAGGTCACAGACGTGGCTCGAATCTGGCTTTGCTGTGGCTGTGGCGTAGGCTGGCGGCTATAACTCCCATTCAACCCCTAGCCTGGGAACCTCCATATGCGACGGGTATGGCCCTAAAAAAGACAAAAGACTAAAATAAAATAGTGATATTAATTTTAATAACTAATCAAGCATATCTAAAATATTAACATTTCAAACCTAATCATTTTAAAACTATAAGATTTTTTGTATGTTTTGTATTTCCACACTGTCTTCAAAATTCCTTGTGCAATTTATGCATAGAGAAGATCTCAGTTTAAATTAGCCATCATTCAAGGGTTCAATCCCACGACTAGCTAGTGGCTATGTTTTTGGACAGTGCAAGCCTATATTCTCTTCAACTGGACTGAGAAAACAGAAGGCATGGACAGATGAACACATGTTCCAGTGATCTAGATGGTAGATCAGTTATTTAAAATTGGTCTTTCAAAACTTAAAGGAAAAAATTGAGATATGGAAGGAAACATTTATAGTAATAATAATCAAATAAAAACAATCATTGAGGGCTAGTATTTTTTAATTGAGGTGTAATTGACATATAGTGTTATATTAGTTTTAAGTACACAATATCATGATTTGATATTTGTATACATTCTGACACGATCACCACAATTAGTGTAGTTAAGATCTGTCACGAGATACAGATTTTTTTCTTGTGATAAGGACTTTTAAGATCTATCCTCTTGGAGTTCCTACTGTGGCTCAGCAGTAACAAACCTGACTAGTAACGATGAGAACACAGGTTTGAGCCCTGGCCTTGCTCAGTGAGCTAAGGATCTGGCATTGCTGTGAGCTGTGGTGTAGTTGGCAGATGCAGCTCAGATCCGGCATTGCTGTGGCTGTGGAGTAGGCTGGCAGCTACATCTCCAATTCAACCCCTAGCCTGGGAACTTCCATGTGCCGCAGGTGCAGCCCTTAAAAAGAAAAGAAAAGAAAAGAAAAGAAATCCACCCTCTTAGGCATATATATATATATATATATGCCACATTTTCTTTATCCATTCATCCATTGGTAGACACTTAGGTTGCTTCCTTATCTTGGCTACTGTAATTAATGCTGCCATGAAAATGGGGAAACATAACTTTTCAAATATATGTTTTCATTTTCTTCACATAAATACCCAGAAGTGGAATTGCTGGATCATATGGTAGTTCTATTTTTAGTTTTTTGAGGAACCTCCATACTGTTTTCTACATTGGCTTCACCCATCACATTCCCATTGATAGGGCACAAGGGTTCCCTTTTCTCTACAGTCTTGTTAACATTTGTTATTTCTTGTCTTTTTGATAATAGCTGTTCTTACAGGTGTATATAAGGTGATAGCTCATTGTGGTTTTGATTTGCATTTCCCTGATGATTCATGATGTTGAGTGTATTTTCATGTACTCGTTGGCCATTTGGATGTCTTCTTTGGAAAAAAGTCTATTCAATTACTCTGTCCTTCTTTAAGTCACATTCTGTTCTTGCTATTAAGTTGTATGAGTTCTATATATATCTTAGATATTGGTCTCTTTTCAGATATATGATTTGCAAATATTTTCTCTCATCATTTAAGTCGCCTTTTCAATTTTTTGGTAGTTTCCTTTGCTGTGTCGAAACATTTCAGTTTGCATACTTCCCTAAAACTCATATTAATTAACAAAAGGAGAGTAGAGAGGCAAACAGCCAGGCTTTTGTTTAGATTTCTGTTTAGATTTTTTTTCATAAAAATAGGACTAATATTCATAAACAGAATAAGCTGTGACAAAAAAAAAAAAGAATTCCCAGAACAATTATATAAGACAGAATTCAGGTATACCTACTTTATCATGATCTGTAAAAATTGTGTAGAGTTTTTCCATGGTGAGTCTATTTTAAGCACAAAATAAATGTCAGCATAATATTTGGGGAAAAGGAAGTATTTTAGTTTGATATAGTCCTACTTATTTATTTTCATTTTGTTGACTTTGCTTTTGGAGTCAAATTTGAAAAATCATCACCAAGACCCGGGTCAGGGAGCTTACTGCCTATGTTTTCTTATAGGAGTTTTATTGTTTTAGGTCTTACGTTCAAATCTTTAATCCACTTTAATTTTTTGTATGCTCTAAGACAGTGGTCCATTTTCATTCTTCTGAATGTGGCTGGACAGTTTTCCCAGCACCATTTATTGAAGAGATTGTTCTTTCCCCATTATATATTCTTGGCTCTTTTGTTATAAATTAATTGACTGTATATGCATAGGATTAAATCTGAACTCTGTATTCTGTTCCAGTGATCTATACGTCTATTTTTATTCTAATGCCATAGTGTTGGATTACCATAGCTTTATAATATGGTTTGAAATCAAGGACTGTGATACTTCTAGCATTGTTCTTCTTTCTCAAGATTACTTTGTCCATTTGGAGTCTTTTGTGATTCCATACAAATTTGCGGATGGTTAGTTCTCTTTCTGTGAAAAATGCAATTGGAATTTTCATAGGGATTACACTGAATCTGTATATTCCCTTGGGTGGTATGGACATTTTAAAAATGTTAATTCTTAAATTTATTAGAGCTCATTTTGTTCAACATATCTATCCTGGACAGTGTTCCCTGTGCACTTTAGAAGAATGTGTATTCTATTGCTTTGGGATGGAATGTTCTGTATATATCAGTTAAGTCAACCTGATTTAATTTGGTTTTTTTTAAGGCCTATATTTCTTTAATGATTGTCCGTCAGGGCAATGTATCCATTGATGAAAATGAGACATTAAAGTCTCCTACTATTATTGTATTGCTGTTTATGCCTCTCTTTAAGTCTGTTAATATTCGCTGTATATATTCAGGTGCTCCTTTGTTTTATTTCTGAGCTCCTGTCTATTGCCACTTGCTGTCCCCTGGATGTGATAGTTGTTCAAGAACTCTTTCTCTATTGGTTACAGTCCTATGGGATCCACAAGCATAAACCACCCCGACCACTAGAGTCAGGTGATATAGAGATGTCTCCTGGCAGCAGCCACAAAAACCTGGGCATCATATTAAAACTGAAGCACCAGATGTGTATAAAAGCTGGTGCTCTGGAGCTCATCAGAGGGAGAACATGAAGAACACCTGCCAGCTCGAGCAAGGCAAAGGGATAACCAAAGATGGTGCCCATCAGTATCCACCCTAGAGAGCACCTCCGCATAATGTCAAATCAAACGCCTGCCCCTCAGTCCGATGCTCCAAGATGAGCAAGTGAGCGACTCCCACACAAAGCTTGGTTGCTCCTGGATCATCTGCTCTGTACTGGGTCCTGGGGCAGGTGAGTCTGAATGCTCAAGCCCTCAAAGAGCAGTTTCTCAGTCATTACAGCCTTGTGGGTTTTGTGCACATGAGCCCAGCTGGTTTTCAGTGGTAAATGTTTTTAGGGCTTATCTCTTGGGTGCAAGTCTTAAAGGTTGAGGGTGTTTGATGTGGAGTTGAAACCCTTTGCTCTTCAGCGAGAAGCTACTTTCTGAGTTATTTCCTAACGGTGGCTCGCCATGCCAGGATCGTGGTTTATAATGAGATGGTGTTCCAGCCTCTCCCACCCATTTTGATATGGGCCTTCTCTTAGTCACCTGATAAGTAAGAGTTGCTCACCCAGTTTGCAGGCTTTTTTTCAGAGGAAGTTGTAGATTTGGTGTGTTGGTGGAAGGTGAGTCCACAATCCTCTTATTTCGCTGTCTTAAAATGCTTTACATGTATGAACTCATTTAATCCTTGCAACAGCCATGCTCAACAGATACTATTATGATGATCATTATTATTCCCATTTTACAAAAGGAAACTGGAGCACAGAGTGAGTATAAACTTGCCAGGGTTCACTAAACCACATCTCTTAGTAATATTATTGAATTTGCTAGATTTTGTATTTAATGTTACTGAGTACTGTTTACCTTGTGCAATTTCATGTGCTTTTTCTCATTTAATCTTGATGACATATTCATGACCTAGCTTATCAAATCCAAATACAAACTTTACATAGCTTATATGACTTGCCCAAGATCACAGAGAACATAAGAGAAGGAATGCAGTCTGTGCAGTGAAAAATAAGACCATGAAATGAAGAAAAGGAGATGGGAAGCATATTTTATCTTAACCACTGAGGACAGCCCAGTGAAGAAGTTTTAGCCTATAAACACACAAAATGATCCAAAGACTACAGCACCATGGGCCTAATGTTTCTGTTTTGCTTACAAAATGCCTACCTAGCACCATGCCTAGCACTATACCACATCCTTAAAGGATATTTGCTAAATTTAATTCAGTTCGTTTTCAGATAGCAATTAGATAGCTGATGCATTTGTTCAATATTTTGCTTTTAATGAACCCATTAACTAGCTCCCTTATAGGTATATCATGTCAGTTCATAAATGTCAGTTCTAGATTTTCAAATTCTATGGAATTATACACAATAGCCAAGATATGGAAAGAACTCAAATGTCCATTGACAGATGAATGGAAAAAGAAAATATGATATACACATAACTATGGAATGTTATTTATCCTTTAATATGTAATAATATTTAATATCATTTATCCTTCCTGGTTGACTGTCTCCATAACTTATTAAGCTTTCATCACAGCATTTCTAAGGAAGAGGCTAAATATTTGCTAAGTTATATAGGAGCCCCTTCTTGTGAGGTTTACAACAAAGCCTAGGGAAATTTATTCATAATTTCTGAACTACAGATAAACGTTTCTAATTAGAGAGGACTTGGAAAACTTATTCCCCAGCCTAGTCCATACAGTGGCCCTTTCGGTCTCCTAAATCAGCCTTCAGTTACTCCTTTTCTGAAATATATAAAATCTTCTAGAGGCTCACTGTTATTTCTACTCTGGTTGCTGTCTAGTCCACATCCCACAAGAAGACACTCATGCAATTCAAGATGCTGATAATATAAGTAGTTCAAATATGAGTTGTAGAAATATTCCAAAGCTATCAAGCAAAACTCCTTTTCACTAGACTTTTCTCTTATTAAGGAATTTTATTAATTTTTTTTCTTATTAAGGAATTTTAAATCAATAACCAAGACATGCAGAAAAAAAGGCAGAGGAAAAATTATACCTTCACGATAGTTTCATATAGAAAAAAAGAAATGAGAGCAGTGTGAATGACTACAATTGTCCTAATGTTCTTTTTCACCCCTATTTTATTTGGGGGAATCTTTTACTCCATCTTCATTTCAGCAACACCCAATGGGGGATGACCCACTTTTTCACTGTGGACCCTTCTGGTTCCAGTCTGTCCTTTGAGCTCCCCCTGGTTCTGAGTAGGTACCCACTCTGCTGTTCAGCTTGGCCATGAGAATTCCTTTTATCTTTACAATGACCCTTATCCTGACTGACACTCCAGTGCTTTCTTTCAATGAATTACTGCAGCTCTAGGTGGCCCAGCTATCGCTCTGGGAATCAGCTGTTCATTCCCATCTAATAGGCATGAGTAAGTTTCTTTGATCCCTGTGCCCTCCTTTGGTTCCCCCAGCAGCTGGAGCATGACATCTTGGATTACAAACCAGAGTCTTCAACCCCAGTGCCCCCTCCCTGGAGCAGTGGACAGAGACTGAAAGCACCAACTGAAGCATCCAGAAAATGAAATAACAAGAGGGGTAGGGTAATATTTTTAATGGAGGGAAACGCCTATCTTCAGTGACTGAATGCACTGCTTTAAAAAATCGATTCAGTGATTTTTAAATGTCACCGTGTTAAATTTTCTAGGTGTTACAAATAGAGAAGAAAGAATGTAGGTTAGAATCAAGCGAACTATGCCTGTCTGAAATCTCTTCAATAGAAGCCTTCCTTCCCCTGGTCCACTGTTTTGAATGACAAGGGTGCAAATGAGGCAACTGTGATCTGTAACTGTCCAGGCAGGGATTAGTGATGTCCTAAGAGAAGAAACGGCCCTGTACCTGCCACGTGTTTACCCACTTCCCTTCTCCCTCAGATTCTTACTGAATGTTAACTCCAGGAGTTAACAGATCTGTGGAACTCAGGGTAGGAGGCTGTGAGTCATATTTTAGTCATACTTCAAAAGAGTAGGAAATAAGTCACAGTATGTTTCCTTTTCATGTTATTCTTTTGCTTTTGATGAACCCGTTAACCTATTCCTCTGTAGGTAGATTATATCAGTCCATAAATGTAAATTCTAGATTTTCAAAGTCAGTTCAGTGAGATATTAAGCTTCTTTCCTGTTTACATAGGACATTTATACCTTTCTGACAAATAACAGAGTTAGCTGAGGATATGTGAGAAACTATTTGAGTAGCAACATAGAGGCCATAAATATTTCTGCTTATTATTCACATTTTATATTTTCTTTTCCACATTTTTCCATGAAAAAATCAGGAGAAAAGGCTTTCAGAGGAAAAGCGTGACATCCTCGCCCTATGTGGAGCACTTAAAAGTTATATCCCATCTGCAAAAACCAAGCCTGAAAGATGAATAACAATTGTGGTAGGGTTGTGGGGGTACATGCCATGAAGGAATGATAAGTGTCCCAAGTTAAGCTTCCTTCATCACTTTGCTCATATTAAAGATGAGATATGGGTGGCCAGGCTTTGGTGTAGAAATCTCATACATTAATGCTACTGGATCCTTTAGAAATAGATGAAATTCACATGGTAAAATTTCATTTCAAACCCTGAATTTTGTCATCCCTATATCTGCCTAACTTCTGCACATCATCCACCCTACTGAAAACATTGGTTGGCATGCTAGAAACAACATGCTAAAAAAAGATGCAAACTATGTTGCAGGCATCGGCTATGTAATAATCACTAACAGTTCTGCCACAAATAGGACAATATGAACATCCTGCATTTTGAGTAATCACATCCATATTAAGAGGAAAAAATGAGTGAGGTTCTTCACTTAGGAGCCAAACCCATCTCCTGAGGGGCATATACATTGACTAATATTAGTATTTAAAATTGAAACCAAATTGGCTTCTTTTTATTTTGTGCAAGTGGAAAATGAACGTGGAGGGGGGTGGGGGCATAGGAATAACTGGAAGTGACTGAAAGATCAGTGGCTGCAGTGGGGAGCGTATTGTGCTTAACCTTTGGTATTTCCAAGAAATCCCTAATGCTGCAGTGGAAATCTCATTCCCGCCCTTGCCCTCACTGTTCTGTGTGTTTATGCTAGACGATGCCACGCCCTGGCAAAACCACATCTCTCCTTAACTTGCTGCTGTTTTATTCTGGCTATTTGGCAATGTGTGCTTGCTGCTGCCCTAAGCTCAAGATGAGTCGGGAATGTTGATTTGGCAGGGTGTGTTCTTCCAAACTGGCCCTTTCTTTGGCCGTCTCTTTCAGTGAAGGCAGCGAGAACGAACGTATTATCCAAACAGAGAGAAATAAAATCACAGCTGGGCGTTATCTCAGCAGCAGGAGTCTCAGCGCCCGCGTTCCCATATTGCCTGGCTGACTGTCCCCTAAACTGCCTGAATGGGAGAAACTTCTGTCAGCAGATGTCACTGCGAATTGGAGAGAGCACTTCCTGATCCCAGGGATCTTGGAGCTGAGTCTCCGCAGGGCCCTGGAAGGCTCCTTTCCTGGGGGTAACCTTGCTCGGACTTGGACTTGGTGACGTCTACCTTTATTCCCTTCCCCAGGAAGCAGGGCCGTTCTCCTGCCTCTCGACTGTGGAAACACGGGTACATGGGGTGCTTCTTGCCCCCCATCGGGCAGACACGCAGGCTGCACTGTAGCACGCAGGCCGTTAGCGGTTGCTCTGAAAGCAGCTTAGTAATAACATATCTTGGGCCTGACAGAGGAGTTCAGCTTGGCGAGGGCCCTGGAAACTGAGGGAAAATCTGGGAGGACGCAGGACAGAAAGAAGGGCAATCGCATCTTGCCAGGGCGGCAGGCCCACTCAGATAGCTGCTATTTCCTATTTTCGTAATGTTGCCCCCCCTCACTGTGGCAAATCTTGCTCTACAAGTAGGGCTCCTGTTTCAAATGCGGGACGCTCTTGGTCTTCTCGAGCAAGAGACTGTGTTTACCATTTAGTCTGGCTCACATTACTCATAGATGGGATTTACGGAGGGAAAAATATGATTTTAACACTGCCATTTTACTCTGGGCAACTGTCTCACCACATTTCATTCACTCGATGAAAATAAAATAGAGATATTTATTTGGGCCAAAGACTGTCTCCCTGTGCCTCTCTCAGAATCATAAAGGGTCTTCTTTTGTTATAAAATCATTCTTGGCAGAAGTCTCTGTCCACAGAGAGTTGGGGATTGTGGGGATTTGGAAGACAGGAGTTTCCAAAGTAGAGACTGCAGGCTAGTTCGAACCTTCTCCATGTACCCATAGCGTTTCTAGACTCCAAACCTGGTCCACAGCCTGGTTTATGCCCAAGGCCCATAACGAGAAGGCAGAGATGAAGAACTTGCTGATTCACCTGGACGCAACTAAAAGAGACCGTGCAGCTTCTATTATCTTAAATTGATTACGTCCTCTCTGGCCTCCCACCCCTCCAGCCCTCCCATCAAGGGGCAAGACAGCTACACCCCAGCCGTCCCTGTGTTCACACTTAACAGTGGTTGTCACTTAGGGGGTCTCAAGTTCAGACTCCCCAGGCTCTGTGAACTCTCCAAACCCTAACAATCTTCACTTGCTCCGCTCTCTCTCTCCTCTTCAGTCCCACATCCTATCAAGTATTCAACTTTTTATTCATTGTTATCTGTCTCCATACGTTTTTCATGATGTATGATTCCCCTGGCACCACCATCTTCAGGTAATTCCATGTCATTCCTTGCCTGGACCTCTTCTCTTAGCCAGATCTCCTACAAACTTCAAAGTGCAGCTCAGGGTTAAACTTTTATTTCCTTGCATGGGTTAATGGCCCTATGGCTATTCTAGTTCCCATAAAGCATTCTCAGTGAACCCCATACCACACTGTGTAGCATTTTATTATTGACTCACCTAATCTTTTCTTATCACTCGGATCACTGACGCACATTTCATAGACACGCACATATAGTCTTATCCCTAAGTTATGATATTCTATACTTATTATTTCAAGAAATATCAATTACTCACCTGCTATGGATCAAATACTGTCCTAGCAACTGTAGATGATATAAAATGTAAAGTTTATGATCCCTGCTTTCAAGGAGATCACAAACTTAGTAAATATTAGGCACGTGGAAAAATAACAAGACGGAGGGGGTACTGTGTCATGATTACAAGGAGAAGCATATAGACATAGGTCTTAGAAACTCAAATAAAAAACAATAAATGTGTCCCCAAAATGAACAAAATGAAAATGGAGAGAATTCCAGACTTAAGCCAACTAGATGAATAGTCTCAGCAAAAGTAGTTTTGACAGATCTTATAAAATGAAAAAAAAAATGTTGACACTTAATTAGAGTTGATACGGATAAGATTTTTTAAACTATTTTTTTAGTTCCAAGCTTTGAACTTTCAAAAATACATCCATATATATTGGGCCCTCTAATCATCACATTGTACCCTTTAAGCTGCAGTTTTATAAAAAGCAAACAATGAGTAGAAATTCTCCAGCACTGGAAATACCATGAGATGAAAAAAGCCCCTGGCTTGATATTGGACAAAATCAAATTTAGACATATTAACCACATTGTCCATATAAAAACAATAATAGCAAGAAGCACTTGTTAAACACTGATTATGGGCTGAGCACTGTGCCATGTAGGGCAATGTATCAGCCAGTTTTGTGGCATGAAGTCAATGCCACACTCAGAAAGGGCTAATTGAGATTGAGTAGAGGGCAGAGTTAGGGGGAACTGATACGGTTTGGTGAAGGGTCCCAGTGCTATTAACAGTGGAGCACAAATAGCAGCTAGCTGTGAAGAGGCAAGGAGAGTCAGCCATGGAACCTCAAGAGAACAGATAGCTACAGCTGAAAGCCACCCAGTAGAAACTGAAGTCCTTGGGAAAAGAAGGCAGCCAGTGCAAAATTCTGAACCAAGAGATAGGAGGGTGAAAGAATGTGACCTCCTGTTGATGTCTTACTTTGCCTAAACCCAACCAGAAGCCAGAACTCAAAGGGGCTCAACCGATGTAATCCATTGAGGTCAGCTTCCCAGGGCACAGAGCATGGTGGCTTGATGAATACATGGTGTTCTAAAGGAACTATCCCATCTCAGTGCCTATTAGGAAAGTTTCATGCTGATGACAGAGGAGGTGAGAGACTCTTTGGGAAATGGGTTAGAAAGCTCAATGACCCTTCTTTTGAGATCTATTTGGACATGGCTAATCATGAGAGTGTGAAAAGACACTGTGAATTTAAACAGCAGTAACTTTGAAGATACATATTCCTTAAGTGTATCCCATTTTGTTGCAGATGCTGCAACAGTTTTGGAAAACAACTTGGAAACCTTAGTAAACATGTCCTCAAACAAAAAAGCTCCAGCCAAAGCCCAGAGATAGAGAAATGAGATAATCAGTGTTGCTTGAAAATAATTTACCTACAGAGGACTCTTGTGGCGTAGCAGGTTGAGGATCCAGTGTTGTTACTGCTATGGCTTGGGTCACTCCCGTGGCATGGGTGCAGTCCCTGGCCTGGGAACTTCCACATGCTATGGGTGCAGCCAAAAAAATTTTTTTAATTTTTTTCTTTGATATGAAAATAAGATAATGAAGGGAAGATTATTTTATAATAGTGATTGACTAGAAAAGTGTGGGAGGGAACCTCTCACGGTGAGAGGGGCTGAAAAAGCAAGTATTTTAACTGAACACATGGCCCACACAACATCACAGTTATGTTAGTAAAGACGCGTGGAAAATAGATTGTAGGTGGGCAACTAGCAATTAATGCTCATCTTTCTGTTGTACATATGAAGGCTAAGGCTCAGACATTTTAAGCTATTTTCCCAAGTCATAGATAATAAGTGGGAGACATGAGATGAGATTTCAACACCAGGCTAACTGGTTGAAATCATTTGCTTTTTCCTTCAGAACAGACTAGGGGAGCAAAAATCCACCCCTTCATTTGCCTAATGAATCACTTCTTGAAAACTAAAGAGTAGCTTCCTTACTTAAAATCACATCATCAGTGGAAAAGCCATAATAACACATGGTCTTCCAGATTTCTACCCGTGATTTATTTGTCTTAAAAAGCCTTGCTTCAGATGTGTATTTTTTAGAAACCATATTGGTGAATGCCTGCAATTAATTCCTCTGATGTACCTACCGGAAGTTCTGCTGTAGAATCCAGTGATTCTTCTGAGGTTACATACACTTTATTTGATTTGTCAGCATAATGTTCTATCCGATTTACAGCTTATACCCACGAGGTCAAGCTCCTTCTACTTCCCATCTGTCTCACCCTTTGTGTCTCATTTTTGTCATTTGTATTATATATAATTTTAGAACATATAATGTGTAAATATTGTTCTGGCCCACTATTTCAAAGCATTATTTTGATCTTGAATATATAATTATGTATGTTTATCAATGGTCTATTTGCCAAAGTTTTCCTAGTCATCCCTAGTTGACTAAATCTCTCTCTCTGGTTATTCTTCAGGAAAGGCTCAGGAAAATGATAAACCTTTGTCTTAAACTCTTGAAGGACTGCTTGCTTGAATCTTTTTTTAGAAATACCTTGTAGTCTTACCTCAGTGTCCTCTGTCGTTTAATGGTGCTGTTGAAAAAGATCTAATACCAACCCAGTTTCTTTTACCTTTGCATTTTACCTGGATGGCCGAAGAATGATTTCTTTATCTTAAAAGTTCAGTGATTTTACCAGGATATGTCTTGAGATTTATTATCCCGGATCATTTTCATCAGGTGTGTGGTGTTGACATTCAAATATACATGCAAATCTCCTTTTATTTCAGGAGAATTTCTTAAATAATAGTTTTGAGTATTTGTTTTGTTGAATTGTTTTCAACTCCTTGGAGGACTCAAATCATGTTGAAACTTTTTTCCTGTCTAATTTCTATAGTTTTGTGGGGGTTTTTTGCATTTGATTTGAATAAAGCGTCTCTTAGGAATCAAGAATGACTCAAGTTTGAAAAAATATATAAAAGATATATAAATCTACAAAACCCACATCAGTGGCTTCAAAGAGGAAAAGAGTAACATCTCTAAGGAAGCAGAACATTCAGCAGAGATGAAAACAACACACAAGACCATTTTATACAGTATTCAGGTGCCTACTACAGGGGCCTTGAAAAAAATGAGTCTCCAAAAGTCACTGTTACCTCTTGTTTACAGTTTATATGAATAGGAGAGAGGTGAGATAGTGATATAAGGCACTGATATAAGGCTGTACAATGTGACTTCATAATGGTGCTTTACAACAGCATGATGAGTAAGTGCAAAGAGTTTTAACCAAGGATGGAGAAAGGGAAAGAGCTTGAAGGCGAACTATTACCATAGTGGGGGATTTTTCCCCTTAGTGTTTAACAAGGTGAAGGAAAAGAATTTGGGAAAAACGTTCTCCCATTTCTCCCTGCCAAAAAGGAGGTGAGATTTGGTAGTCAAAGGACCGTGGAAAGCTGAGCATGGGATCCACCCAGGCTCAGGCAATAACCTTTTGATTTTTTTTCACAAAGGAGACTCCCTCACTAGAATGGCAGGATTGGGGAAGGGGGGATCTTTGTTCCCAGTTTCTCAACATTAGCTGATTGGAGGGCTCCTTGTGATGGGAGGAGAAAAAATCCAGAGTGTGGGCAAGTGATAGTTCAAACTCCACCTGGAGCAAACATACAAAATGTTAAATTAATTAATTAAGGAGTTGCCGTTGTGGCACAGCGGAAACAAATCTGAACACTAACCATGAGGTTGCGGGTTTGATTCCTGGTCTTGCTCAATGGATTAAGGATCTGGTGTTACCATGAGCTGTAGTGTAGATTGCAGACATGACTCAGATCCTGCCTTGCTGTGGGTGTGGTGTGGGCCAGCAGCTGTAGCTCTGATTTGACCCCTAGCCTGGGAACCTCCTTATGCCATGGGTGTGGCCCTAAGAAGCAAAATTAATTAATTAGTTAAATAAAGAACCATTTTTTACAAAGCTCAACAGAGTCTTGTGATTAAAAGCATAGTAAACTAAGAATATAAGGGAATTTCCTTAACCTAAAAAAATTCTATGAAATTCCTTAAAGAATTGTCATTCAGGAGCATTTGTTCTATTAGTGAAATCAGTTAGTGAAATATTAAAAGATTTTAATGTTTAATTATGAGACATTGTAAAAATAAAATGGAGGAAGAAGTGTGATGGACATCAATATTGTTTTGTTCATATACCTGCCCACTTTCTTTACAAATATCCAACCTACCCCCCACCACATCCTGTGGATTACTTATTTTGAAGGTGATCCCCAGTGATCATATTATTCCATTTGCAGATATTTCTGAACATACCTCTAAATGAAAACGACTCTTTAAAAATAGGAATAAGAGTTCCTGCTGTGGCTCCAGGGGACTAGTGGCATCTCTCCAGTGCTGGGGCGCAGGTTCCATCCCCTACCTGCACACTGGGTTAAGGATCCGGCATTGTTGCAGCTGCCGTGTAGGTTGCAATTGCAGCTCAGATCGGATCCCTGGCCTGGGAATTCCATATGCCTCAGGGCAGCCAAAAAAGAAAAAGAAAAAAAATAGGAATATCATTATCACCTCCACGTAGTAAATATATCTTAATATACAATATCTAGTTAGTGTTTAAATTTCCTCAGTTTATTCATGTTTTATTATGGTTTGCTTGAATTGTGTTCCAAATAAAGCCAATATGTTGCACTAGGTTATATCCCTTGACACTTTTTATTGATTTTATTTATTTATTTATTGTCTTTTTAGGGCTGCACCCACAACACATGGAGGTTGCCAGGCTAGGGGTCCAATCGGAGCTGTTGCTGCCAGCCTATACCACAGTCACAGCAACGCCAGATCCGAACCAAGTCTGCAACCTACACCACAGCTCACAGCAATGCCGGATCCTTAACCCACTGTGCAAGGCCAGGGATCAAACCTGCAACCTCATGGCTCCTAGTCGGATTCATTTCCTCTGCGCCACGACAGGAACTCCACTTTTTATTGATAAAACACCTCTCTTTCTCTTATTTTCTTTCTTTCTTTATTGTCTTTTCTTTTATTTTGACAGAAAAATTGAATGCTTTCTTTTATACTGTTTCACACAATCTGGATTTTTCTAATTGAATCCCTGTAGTTTAGTTTAACATACTTCCCTATCTCTTATATTTTATATAAATTGTTGATTAGATCTAAAGTTTTCATGAGATTCTGATCTGCATTTTTAACAAAATTGCTTCATAAGTGGAATGGTATACTTTCATTAGAAGGCCCAGAATATCTGATGCAAACTCTGTTAGAATAGTAGCCATTAATAGGCATTGCCTTGCTCCATTATTTCATTAAGGGCTGCAAATTGATGGTATTCTAATTCTGTTATTTTTCTTCCATCTATTTTTTAGCTTGAATGTGTCTATAAAGAAGTACCTAAAGTTACATTTAGTTCTAAAAGGGCAAGGATAATGGAATAATGTTTGTTTCCTTTTATTTATTTTCTAAGTAATGAATTCATTCATCTGCATCTTTCAAAGTTGACCAATGAGTGTGATGGTCTGTGTGTGGAGGGGGCCGGGAAGGAAGGGGTACAATTGTATTTAAAGATACTTGAAAGGCAGTTCCCATCTTGGCGCAGCAGAAATGAATCTAACTAAGAACCATGAGGATGTGGGTTCGATCCCTGGCCTTGCTCAGTGGGTTAAGGGTCTGGCATTGCCATGAGCTGTGGTGTACGTCGCAGATGTGGCTTGGATCCTGCATTGCTGTGGCTGTGGCGAAGGCCGGCAGCTGTAGCTCCAACTGGACCCCTAGCCTGGGAACCTTCATATGCCATGGGTGTGGCCCTAAAAAGCCAAAAAAAAAAAAAAATTTAGGTGCGTTTTCCTGTCATCTGTAGTATTCAATGTTACCCTCATTCATGCTTTATTCTCTGGTACCCTGTGTAGGCAGAGCTCTTCATCTCTTGATTTTTGCATTTAAATAGGATGGATTTTCCTAGATTTCTAGTAGGAATTGGGGTGAGAAATGAAGTACCAGGATGTCCTTCTAAGCGTCACAGCTCACACCTCCCTCCTCTGTCACTACAGTGAGTGTCTTAGAATACAGTCAGCTCTGCAGCCAGCCCTGCTCTGCCTCTCCAAGCCGAGCCTGGTTCTCCTGCCAGCCGTGGATGTCATGGTTCCCTGCACAGCCCTTTCTTCCACCATCCTGCACTCTTAGACAGTGTTTCTTACTGGCATGTTCTGCTGTCTGCCACCTCTGGGCTCCCAAACTCCTTCTGAACCTTGTCTCTCCCTTCCTTCCCCAGTGTCCGTGAGGTTCCCAATCTCCATTATACTCCCAGTAGCCCCCTCAGGTAGGATGCCTTCATTTGGGAAGCAATGACTGGTTGGAGGCATCTGAGATCTGAGAGCTCTTTGTTTTACTCCAGATCCAAGTCGCGTCTGTGACATACACCACAGCTCATGGCAACACCTTAACCCACTGAGCAAGGCCAGGGATCAAACCCGCAACCTCATGGTTCCTAGTCAGATTGTTTCTGCCGCATCACAACGGGAACTCCAGATCTGAGAGCTCTTTGCCCCTCTGCCTACCCTGTCCGCCCCCTCCTTCCTCTCACAGTCACCTGCTTCCTGTGTCGCTTGACCTTTGATGTAATCTATATGCAGCTGGGTCTGTGAGTTTTCTCTGTCTCCTAATTTCACTGAAAATATAAAGTTTTTGATTTTCTTTTCTCCTTTTTTCTGCACATGATTTCCAGAGGAAAGGAGATATCCGAAAATCAGTTTCTTGGTTATAGGAGTTTTCTTGTGGTGCCATGGGTTAAGGATCCAGCATTGTCATTGCGGCATCTTGGTTCATTGCTGCTGTCATGTGGATTAGATCTCTTGCCTGGGAACTTCCATATGCTTCAGGTGCAGCTGAAAAACAAAACAAACAAACAAACACTGCTCTTGAATATAAACTATTTGTTTATAAATTTTGATTTCTGAAAAATTAAGTAATTAGAAAGGGATCATTTGCTAAGGATTGCTAAGGGGCAGGCTCAGTGCCATGTACTCTAGATGTAGTGACTCAGTAGAGCAAACTTGAGGGCTAACTGCTGCCATTATTTCATTTTTGGATGAAGCAAGCGAGGTCCAGGAAGGTTTAGTAATTTGCTTAACTTGCCACAAAGAGCTGGGATTCAGAACCAGTTTTTTCTGAATCCGGAGTCCAAACTCTGACCCCATGAAGTGATTTATCAATTTTTCTGCAGACTTTAATCTTTCAAGAATAAAATTATTTATGTACATTTCCTATCGTGTATACAGTAGTGCATCCTGTCATACTTTCATGTGGACCATATGTAAAGACTTTGATTTATAAACTGTTCTGAGTATAGGTCCCTGAAAGTTTTGTATATTTTTCATTTAGCTTTGACAGTGGAAATTTAACCTCTAATTTTAATATGAAAAGATAAATATGGCCTACATGGCAGAACTATATATTAAAATAAAAGGAAACTGCCTTAATCTTTTCTCCAAAACCTGACATAAATGCTGAGTTAAAGATAAACGTAGAAACAAAGAAGATGTTCAGAAAATATTGGGCCTGCTGAAGTACTGAGATACTGTATTAATATAATAGTTGTGCACCATTATAATTTTTACCTATTCATCTGTCAAAATCTTCATGTATTTGTAAGCAGTGTACTATAATCCAAGCATAAACCATATAACTACTATAGTTTCAAAGTTATACATTTGTATCACTGAAAACCAACCTATGGAAAATGTATATGTACATATAATTCGTTTTCTGTTGCTTCTGTAACAAATTACTGCATGGTGGCTTAAACAACACATATTTACTCGCTGACAGTGTTGGAGGTCACAAGTCTGACATTACTTCCTTTGGACCAAGGTCAAGGTGTCTACAGGGCTGGTTATTTCTGGAGTCCTTGAGGGACTATTCTGTTTCTTTGCCTTTTTCAGCTTTTAGCAGCCACCTATATTCCTTGGTTGTGGCTCCTGCCACCATTTTCATGACGTATCACTCCTGTCTCTGTTTCTGTCACTACAGCCTCTTCTCTTCTATGGTCAAATATCCGTCTGTCTTCCTTTTACATAACACTTGGAATTACATTTAGAACCCAGAATATATACTCCCTATATCAGGATCCTTAATCACATCTGAAAAATTCTTTTGGCCAAATAATGTAACATTCACAGGTTCCAGGAATTAAGACCTGGATACCTTTGGGGGCTGTTATTCAAATTACTATATATACTATATATACTATTCAGTCTAATTTTTTATATATATATATGTGTGCGTGTGTATGTTATATATTTTTTATTATGATATATGAATTTATTATATGTAAATGTAAACATGTATAATTTATATGCATTTTATATGTTATATAATTTATACAAATTACATATATGTATATAATATCTGGCCATTAATCTGAATCATAAGACAACCAATCTGAAGCTCAGAATGATTGAAAAACCTTCCAGAAGTGGAGTTCTGGTCATGCCTCAGTGGAAACGAATCCCACTAGGAACCATGAGGTTGCAGGTTCGATCTCTGGCCTCACTCAGCAGGTTAAAGATCCAATGTTGCTGTGAGCTGTGGTTTAGGTCGCAGACACAGCTCAGATCTGGCATTGCTGTGGCTGGTGTAAGCCAGCAGCAACAGCTCCGATTAGACCCCTAGCCTGGGGACCTACACGTGCCATGGGTGCAGCCCTAAAAAGACAAAAAAAAAAAAACAAGAACCTTCCAGAAGTACTTTAGTTCCTCAGTGTCAGGAGTGGAGATAGAGGAATTCCCTGGTGGCTAAACAGGTTAAAGTTCCAGAGTTGCCACTGCTGTGGCTCAGGTCATTGTTGTGATGGGGTTTCATTCCCTGTCCTGGGAACTTTTGTATGCCATGGATGCAGCCAAAAAAAAAAAAAAAAATAGCTTGGTGATCATTTGGAATGCAGTAACCCTTGTTTCCAAAGTTCTTCCCAATTTACTTGAAGGACTAGTGTTCTCAATAAATGTAAATTCTGTCTTGCAAAGATTCAAACTGGCGTGAAAGAATGGAAAATGAATTGAAGCTTGTTTATATTGAAGAGGTTAATTTTTCAGTGAATTCTGATTTTATGGACACTGGACTGTTATTTCTAGACCAAAATAATTAGATGTATTCAGGACATATCCATACTGCTCAGATGCCTTGGATAATATCTAGTCTTTCTCATCATGATGTCTTTTTTTTTTTTTTTTTTGCTTTTTAGGGCCGCACTTGTGCCATATGGAAATTCCCTGGCTAGGGGTCAAATCAGAGCCACAGCTACTGGCCTACACCACAGCCACAGCAACATGGGATCCAAGCCATGTCTGTAACCTACACTAAAGCTCATGGCAATGCCAGATCCTTAACCCACTGAGTGAGGCCAGGGATCAAACCCACATCCTCATGGATACGAGTAGGATTTGTTACCGCTAAGCCACAATGGACCTCCTCATCATGTCTTCTCTTTTATGAGGTGAAAGGCAGAGCTAGAATTTCATAGGATTTCAAAGTCATATATACTTCAAGCTACCATAACAAAATACCGTAGACTGGGTGGCTTAAACAGCAGAAATTTATTTTTCACAGTTCTGTAGACTGAATATCTAAGATCAAGTTGCCACAGGTCTGGTTTCTGTTGAGAGATGTCTCCTTGGGTTACAGACAGTTATCTTCTGTGTCCTTGCATGACCTTCCTTCATGAGTGCATGGGGTGAGAAGTGGAGGCGGGAGGAGAGGAAAGGAGGGAGGGAATTAGAGAAAGAGATATAGATGGCTCTCTCTTCCTCTTCTTATAAGGCCACCAATCCTATCAGATTGGTGGACCTTACCCTATGACTTCATTTAATCGTAATTATTTACTAAAAGCCCTATCTTCAGATATAGTCACAATAGTGGTTAGGGTTTCAACCTATGGATTTGAAAGCAACACGATTCAGTCCATAGCAACATTGGATACTAATATGCTTTGTTATAGTATTCAATTATCCACATGATATATAACTTTGTATTTTCAGATAACGTACTTTAAATATGATAAAATGCATCAAAATGTCATCACACACCAATTTGTCATTTTTTCTTGTGGCACTCAAAGTATCTCAGTGGAATGAGTGCATGTGAGGTAAGGAAAATAATCTGCCAGTTTGCTCCCCTTGCAGGTGCACTATTACAGGCTTATGGATCTCTGAGTTCTATACAAGGCAAGAGTCATTTTACTTTTCTCCATTAGTTGGTGAATATTGGATCTAATTCTCAGCAATTGGAAATGAGCTGAATTTCTATTTAGACATTTATGACACCCAGCAGCCTAACTGACTTTGACTACATAGTAATTCAGAATATCTGTTACTTTTTAAAAGGTGGAAAAATGCACACCATGTAAATGACATTTGCTAGAAAAAAAAATGTCATACATGTTCAACAAATGTTGAAATTCAGTAAATTTGTGAGAGTGAAGAGGTAACCAGGTATTCGAAATAAAAATTCATACTTTCGGGGAACTTCCAGTTTTAGCTCCAACATATAAAGCACTTTATCTCATCATTCCTCTTCTTAAATCTATTTTTTATAAGCTGAATAAATTGAAATTTAATGAATTCTCTTGACTTTATCAGAGAATTGAGGTCACAGGGCAAACTGCCACACTGCAATCTGGATAGCTGTGCCAATCCACAGAACAACTGAGATTTTCTTGCCTGGATCAGAAGTTACTAGAGCCATAACCTTGTAGGAAAGCAAATTATAATTTTGAAGAGTCACTGGAGGCTGAATGTGGACTAGAGTGAGAATGAGAAACTCCTGGGAACCACAGTCTTTGTCTCCCCTCACCCCCAGGGGTATGTTCCTAGGTCTTACCTACAAGAATCCCATCGAGTTCTCACAGTGAGGAATAAAAAATGATCCCTTCATGACTCTGGCAAAGGGAGGAGAAAAGTAACTATTGTAAAAATGACCAGAACATTCCTCATAACTAAGGACTCTTCAAGGGAAAAGCCTTCTCCCCTTTGAGAGAAGGGCACATATCCCACTTCAGCCTCCTCTAGGCTTCTTGTCTTATGTAGAAGGGGTGGGAATTAAGTAACACTTGTGAAGGTCACAGTCCAAGAACAGAAACCTACTAGCAGACAGTTTTAATTATTGGATTATAGACCAGTTGCCATCGCCATACCTTCCCACCACACCACTAGAACTTCAGAGCAATTATGGTAACCTACAGCAGAAAGAGGTGCAAGATCCGGACTCTATCTAAGGAAGAGTTTGGGGAAAGTCCAAAGACGACAGAGATGAAAACCATGACACTGGAGGAGTTTAAAACCTCTTGGACTTAGAGCTATAGCAACCACTTAAAACATCTCAATTCCAAGCGAGACTAACATAAAACCACATCTCACAGGCCTGTGTACCTCAATACCTATTTCTCAGTACAACATTTCCAGATTTCGTCCAGAGATTATAAGGCGTGATAAATGGTAAAACAAAAACCCGGCAACAGCAAACCACAGTCTAAAGAGGCAAGGCAAGCATCAGAACCATACTGAGACATGATACTGAGATAATTTTGGAAGTGTCATATTTGGAATTAAAATATCTGTGATGAATATATGAAAAGATATAATGGAAAAAGATGATATGCAGAAAAAAATGGGTACTAGAAACAGAGAGAGAAAACAAAAAAAAGAATCAACGGATCTCATTGCTTATCATTCCAAAGGCAATAGTCTGCACCTATTAACCCCAAGTTCCCAATCCATCCCGCTCCCTCCCTCTCCCCCTTGGCAGTCACACGTCTATTTGCCAAGCCCATGATTTTCATTTCTGTGGAAAGTTTCATTTGTGCCCTATATTAGATTCCAGATATAAGTGATATCATATGGTATTTGTCTTTCTCTTTCTGACTGACTTCACTCAGTATAAGAGTCTCTAGTTCCATTCATGTTGCTATAAATGGCATTATTTTGTTCTTTTTTATGGCTGAGTAGAATTCCATTGTGTATATATACCAGCTATAATTTAAACAATCATTATATATATAAAAAAAAGAATCAACAGAAAATGCTAGATATCAAAAGTAGTAGAATCTAAAGTATTATCTCCTATAGATACCTAGAGATAGGTATTATTTTTTATCCAATCTGACTATATCTGGTTTTGATTTGATTGTTTAATACTTCATATTTAGTGTTATTATTGATACGGTTAGATTTGCAGCTGACATTTTAAAAAGTAATTTTTCTGAATATAAGAATCTAGGTTGAGGAAGTTCCTGTGAGTGGTGAGAAGGATTAAGGATCTGGCATTGCTGCAGCTGTGGTACAGATTGCAACTGCAGCACAGGTTCCATCCCTGACCCAGGAACTTGCACATGCTACAGGTGCAGCAACAAACAAACAAACAAAGAAAACACCCGAAGAATCTAAGTTGACAGTGTTTTCCTTTCACAGTTTGAATATGTCATCTCACTGCTTTTTTGACTTCTGTTATTTTTTTCTCTAGCTTTATCGAAAAAAATTGGATATACTTAAAGTATATAATATCTTGATATATGTGTATATTGTGAAATAATTACCACAATGACACTAATTAGCATACCTATAACCTCACATAGTTATATATTTTATATATTTTTTGTGGCAAGAATACTTAAATCAACTCTCTTAGCAAATTTCAGTTACACAATATAGTATTAACTGTAGTTACCATGCTGTACATTAGAGTTCTAGAACTTACTCATCCTGCATAAATGAAACTTTACATCCTTTGACCAAAATCTCCCCATATCCCTCACCCACCTCAGCCTCTGACTATCACCATTCCACTCTCTGCCTTTTATGAGTTTGACTTTTTTTTTTTTAAATATTCTACATGTAGGTGAGATCATGGAGTATTTGTTTTTCTAGGTCTGGCTTATTTCACTTCGCATAACATCTTTCGGGTTCATCCATGTTGTTGTAAATGGCAAGATTTCCTTCTTTTTGTGATAGATATCACATTTTCCTTATCCATAATATGTCTATATACACCTAGGTTGTTATCTTGGCTGTTGGTAATAATGTTGCAATGAACATGAGAATGCACATATGTCTTCAAGATGCCGATTTCATTTCCTTGGATATATACCCAGAAGCAGGATTTCTGGACCATAGAGTAGTTCTTTTTAATTTTTTGAGGAACATCCATACTCTTTTCCATAATGACTATACCAATTGACATTACCATCCCCAGTGCACAAGGGTTCCCTTTTGTCCACATCCTCACCAATATTAATATCCTTTGTCTTTTTCATATGAGGTGATAGCTCATTATGATTTTGATTTGCATTTCCCTGATGATTAGTGATGTTGAGCACTTTATCATATCCAGGCATACTTCAGTTTTTTGCACTTCACTTTAATGTGCTTTATAGATACTCTGGGTTGTTTTTTGTTTTTTGTTTTTTTACAGATTGAAGGTTTATGGTAACCCTGCATCAACCAAGTGTACCAGTGCCATTTTTCTAACAGCATTTGCTCACTTCATATCTTTGTGTCACATTTTGGGAATTCTTGCAATGTTTTAAACTTTTTCATTATTATTATGTGTGTCATGATGAACCGTGATCAGTGATCTTTGCTATTACTGTTGCAAAAATTATGACTTGCTGAAGGCCCAGATGATGGTTAGCATTTTCTAGCAATAAAGTATTTCTTAAGATAATGTACATTTTTAAGACATAATTCTTTGCACACTTAGTAGATTAAAGTATAGAGTAAGCATAACTTTTATATGCCCTGGAAAATCAAAAAAATTGCTTCATTCCAGCAGTGTGGAACTGAATCCACAATATCTCTAAAGTATGCCTGTACTTGTTGGCCCTTTGTATGTGTTCTTTTGAGAAATGTCTATTAAGATCAGTTACCCATTTCTTTTTTTACTCAAGTTATTTTAATTTTCTTGTGTTTGAGTTACATGAGTTCCTTATACATTTTAGATATTAACCCCTTATCTGATGTATGGTCTGCTAATATTTTCTTGAATATTATTTGTTATACTTTTATTTTTCTTCATTTGTTCCACTTTTATTTTTCTTGATTGTGCATTTGGTGTCACATCCAAAAAAATCATTGCCTGGATAAATGTCATGTTTTTTGTTCCACATTTTCATCTAGTAGTATTATAGTTTCACATCTTTTAATTCTTTACATCAAGTTGATTTTTGCACTTGTTATAAGAGTTCAAATTCTTTATGCATATGGACATACAGTTTCCCAACACAATGTATTAAAGAAACTATTCTTTTCACATTCTTTGTTCTTGGCCCCCTTGTCAAAGATCAGCTGACCACAGGTGTATGGTTCTATTTTTAGGCTCTCTATTCTATTCCAGTGGTCTATATGTGTGTCTTTATGCCATACCATAGTGTAGCTTTGTAATGTATTTTGAAATCAGGAAGTGTGATGCCTTTATTCTTCTTACCTAAATTTGCTTTGGCTTTTGGGGGTCTTTTGTGGTTCCATACGAATATTAGGATTGCTTTTTTCTATTTCTATTTTTTAAATGCCATTAGGATTCTGATGGAGACAGCATTGAATCTGTAGAACACTTTGAGTAGTATGGACATTTTAGCAATATAAAGTGTTCTAATCCATGAACACAAGGTATCATTTCATGCATCTGTGTCTTCTTTAATTTCCTTCATCAAAGTTTTATTTTCAGTGTACAAATCTCTTACATTTTTGGATTATTTTATTGATATGTCTTTTATTTCTGTTGCCATTGTGAATGGGATTGTTTTCTTAATTTTTTGATAATTCATTGTTACTGTACAGAAACATGATTGATTTTTGTTTCCTATAACTTTTCTGAATTTGTTTATTACTTCTAAAACATTTTTATTGATGCTTTATTATTTTCTGAAATATGATTGTCATCAGCAAAAAGAGATCATTTTATTTCTTCCTTTCCAGTGTGCATACATTTTACTTCTTCTTACCTAATAACTCTTACTAGGACTTCCACTACCATGTTGAATAGAAGTGGTCATAGTGGACATCATTGTCTTGTACTGGGTCTTAGAGGGAAAGCTTTGAATTTTCCCTCATTGATTATGATATTAGCTGTGTGCTTTTCATAGAGGAACTTTGTTGTGTTAGGGTAAGTTCCTCCTATACCTATTTTGTTAGGAGTTTTAATCATGAATGCCTGTTGAACTTTGTTGTATGCTTTTTCTGAATCTAGGGCGAGGATCATGTGGTTCTTTTCTTTCATTTTTTTATGAGGGGTATCATTTTAAAGGGAGGTGGTATGGACTCCAGGCTGCTCAGTGAGCTTGGCTAAGCATCAGTGAAGACTACAGGGTTCCTCAGTGACAAAAACTGCATGTGTTTGCAGTGGTGACAAGGGCTGCTAGAGTCTTCTTGCTCTCTTTTACCCATGTGAGGCATGGTTGCAGCTGAGGGGATGCATCTTGATGCTGAGTTCCGCCAGCATAGAAGCTGAGTTGATGCAGGAAAAATGTTTCCTATGCCTTTCCATGTCTTGATCCTGAGTTTTTTGTATTCCAAGAGGTTCTTGCAGCCTTATTTCATTCTGGAAGTCTCTCTGAGCTAGTTTTATCCGTTGTTTAATCATTGTTTTTATTGTTGTTATGAAAGGAAATGAGCCTTGGGCCTTCCTAGTCTGCCATCTTGCTAGCATGACTGAACTCTATTACTTGTGATGTCATCTGTTAATCTTATGGGGTTCCCTCAAATGTGATGAGTCATTTTTTTTTCTTGCCCATGGAAAATTATCTCTTGGGAGTTCACATCATGGCTCAGAGGTTAACAAATCCAACTAGGAACCATGAGGTTGTGGGTTCCATCCCAGGCCTCACTCAGTGGGTTAAGGATCTGGCATTGCCATGAGCCGTGGTGTAGGTCACAGATGCAGCTCGGATCTGATGTTGCTGTGGCTCTGGCATAGGCTGGCAGCTACAGCTCCAATTAGACCCCTAGCCTGGGAACCTCCATATGCTGCAGGAGCTGCCCTAGAAAAGACAAAAAAAAAGAAAAGAAAAGAAAATTCTCTCTGGCTTTCAACAATTTGTTTATAATGTGTATGGGTGTTGATTTCTTTGCATTATAGCACTTGGAGTTTGTTAAGCTTCTTGGATTTACAAATTAGTGTTTCTTTCCTAGCTGTTATGTTTCAAATATTTTTATGTCATTTTCTTTCCTTCAAGGTTTCCATTACAGGTATACTGGTATCATTAATGATTTCCTATATTTCTCTGGGACTCTGTTTATTTTTCTTGATTCTTTTTTTCTCTCTGTTCTTTAGATTGCATAATCTCTATCAGTCTATATTTTAGTTCATTGATTCTTTCTTTGCCACCTCGAACTACTGTTAGCCACTCTGTTGGATCTTTAATATCAGTGATAATGCTTTTCAGTTTTCCATTTGTCCTTTTTAATAACCGCTTTGTCTTTAGTTATATTATTTATTGAATAAAACACCATTATCATACCTTCCTTTAATTCATTAAGCATGGTTTCCTTTAGTTCTTGATCATATTTACATAGCTGCTTTGAGTTTTTATCTAATAAATCTACTATGATGGACCCTTAATAGACGATTTATATTGCTAGCTTTTTTTTCCAATTTAAGAGTCACACTTTCCTGTTTCTTTTTATATCTCATGATTTTTTGAAAACTGGACATCTTAGATAATTTATTGTAGCAACTCTGGATATTGAACTGTCTCCAGAAGTGACTGTGGTTGTTTTCTTGTTTGTTTAGTAATTTGGGTCAACTATTTTTGCACAGTCTCTTTCCCCTCAGTTCCCCTCTGAGTTCTTTTTCCCTTTATCTTTTAGCCTGGCCACCTAGAGTTACCTTATGCTGTTATAAAGTGCTTATTGGTCAAAGACCATGTTTAAGAACTGTTGACCAATTAGATTTTTAATCTTTACCATAGGATATTTGTATCATTTGGAGGCTGCTGAGTTCAGGGAGTTTACATATATTTTTTTTGTCCCACATTCAGCTGAGCACTAGTGGCTTGAAGCTTTCCTCTCTGATTACTCTAGATAGAGTATGGCCTTAGGCTTATATACATTCTTCCAGACCATCAGGAAGGATTGTGATATTTTCAAGCCAAGTAGCTCATTGGATAGTCAGGTTTTTTTCTTTATTTAATTTTTAATCTGTTTTTTATTAAAATTTATTGGAGTATAGTTGATTTATAATACTGTATTAGTTTCAGGTGTACAACAAATTGAATCAGTTATACATATACATATGTCCATTCTTTTTCTCCATATAGGTTATTACAGACTATTGAGTAGATTTCCCTGTGCTGTATATTAGGTACTTATTAATTACCTGTTTTATATACAGTAGTGTATATATATATATATACACATATATATATACTTTTTTTAAATTTATCACATCTGTAGTTGTATAATGATCATAACAATCTGATTTCACAGAATTTCCATCCCACAGCCCAAGCACATACCCCCACCCCCCAAACTGTCTCCTCCGGAGACCATAAGTTTTTCAATGTCTGTGAGTCAGCATCTGTTCTGCAAAGAAGTTCAGTCTGTGTATATATGATAGTCAGAAATTTGTCTAAGGTTTATTTAAGCCTCTTGTATCAGTAAGACTTCTACCCTATGTTAATGAGTCTGTATGTGCCTCTGCCTCATGTCCTGTTCTGATCTCTTCTGAATAGATGCAGCATAGTACATATGCACATCTCTTAACCCCAGGCTCCCAAATGGATGCAAACTATTGCATTTGGAGTGGAAAAGCAATGAGATCCTGCTGTAACGCACAGGGAACTATATGCAGTCACTTGTGTTAGGACGTGATGGAGAATAATGTGAGAAAAAAGAATATATATATATAAATTTATATATATATATATATAAATGACTCTGTCACTTTGTTGTATGGTAGAAATTGACAAAGCACTGTAAATCAACTATAATGGGAAAACATAAAAATCATTAAAAATAAAATAAAATAGATAAGTAACAAGGACCTACTGAATAGCATAGGGAGGTCTACACAATATTCTGTAATAACCCCTATGGGAAAAAAGAATAGATATATGTATATGTATCATTGATTCAATTTGCTATAAACCTGAGCTTATACAACATTGTAAATCAACTATACCACAATAAAATTGAATATTTTTGTAAAAAAGAAGAACTACATTTCTGGTCCACCAACATCTCCACTGTTTTCAGCAACACTCTCTGGCATGAGTTCTCCACTCGCTGCTCCAAATAATGTCCAGCCATCCTGTCAGGCAGAGCTGAGGGGGTTTTGTCCCATAAATCTTTCCTTTGCTCCTGAGAAGAACTCTGTGCCACTGCCCTGCAGTTGATGGTGAGGACCTCCTTTTCCAGAGCAGCAGCCTCATTCTAAGAACAGTCCGTGGGGGCCTGAAGCAGCCCTGGTCTGCTCAGCTTGTGCCTCCAGGCCTGAAACCTCCATTTTCCAAGTGAGCTGGAGCCAGGATTCCTTGTTTGCAGCACCTGAGGTAGAGTTTCGCCTTATGAGTGGAAACCGAAATATGAGAAGGAAGGCCAGTCCTCTCTTTTGCCCACTCAGAATAGAGTTTCTGCACTTTGGGTGTGAGAGACGTGAGAAAAACCAACAGTCTGACCCTCCTGCGATTTAAAAAAAAAAAAAAAGAAAAAAGAGCCCAAGACTGGGATCTGGAGTGAGAGGGATCTGCTGTATCTGGTCTACATGCACAATAGAAACTTCTGTAACACACAGAACTGGGAATGGGTGGGTAGTGGTCCGGGTATCAGCTCAGATACCACAGACTCTCACAGGTCTTACCATGATTCACTTGATGTTCTTTAATGAATTTTTCTCCTATGCTTTATGGTTTTAGGAAAATTTCCAGAGACTTTAAAATATTTGGGGGGGGGTGCGTAATTTCTATTGGCTTAATTGTTTTGCTAGGCAGGGGACTTGCCATGCTCCTTACTCCATCATTCTAGAAGTTCCACCTCCAATAACTATTTCATGTTCTTTGTACTCAGAGTTTCCAGCCCAGTTTCTTCCTATTCCATCTCCAGTGTCTTCTTCTTTGTTGATGCTAAAAGAATGAACAAATCAAGTTCTCAGGAGATTGGCTCGCAGGCTCTTCAGAATGGTGGTACTATGTCCTGCACAGTTCCTTTTCCTCTCTCTGCTCTGACTCTGCTGGGAAGAGGGACTTACATCTTTGTCCTTCACGGCGTCAATAGGAGAAGCTTTTCTTTCCATCTTATAGAAGACAGACTTGGGAGTTCTCGTCCTGGCGCAGTGGGTAACGAATCCGACTAGGAACCATGAGGTTGCAGGTTTGATCCTTGGCCTTGCTCAGTGGGTTAAGGATCTGGCGTTGCCGTGAGCTGTGGTGTAGGTTGCAGACGTGGCTCGGATCCCGCGTTGCTGTGGCTCTGGCGTAGGCCAGTGGCTACAGCTCCGATTGGACCCCTAGCCTGGGAAACTCCATATGCCGCGGGAGCGGCCCAAGAAATAGCAAAAAGACAAAAAAAAAAAAAAAAGAAGACAGACTTTATGTGACTTTATGCCCTCCTGTGTGTGACATTGTATTTCTGATGTCAGGGACTTTAAAAATTGCTCGTAGGGAGTTCCCGTCGTGGCTCAACAGAAATGAAACTGACGAGTATCCATGAGGATGCAGGTTTGATCCCAGGCCTCAGTCAGTGGGTTAAGGATCTGGCATTGCCATGAGCTGTGGTATAGGTCACACACGGCTCGGATCCTGTGTTGCTGTGGCTTTGGCGTAGGCTGACAGCTGTAGCTCTGATTCGACCCCTAGCCTGGGACCCTCCATATTGCCATAGCAATGGCCCTAAAAAGACAAAAAAATAAAAATTAAAAAATTGCTCATAAATTTTATTCAAATATCCATAGCTACGTTGGGTATTGATGATCTGCCGTGCTGTCTCAGAGTTAGTAATGTAGATATGAAGTATGTTATGGCACTAGACCATGCATCTAGTAAGCTAAAATATTTTTTACATTCTGGTAAAAGAAAACAATATAGATCAAGTTATTTCCTCCAGGAGTTCCCGTAGTGGCGCAGTGGTTAACGAATCCGACTAGGAACCATGAGGTTGCGGGTTCGGTCCCTGCCCTTGCTCAGTGGGTTAAGGATCCGGCATTGCCGTGAGTTGTGGTGTAGGTTGCAGACGCGGCTCGGATCCCGCGTTGCTGTGGCTCTGGCGTAGGCCGGTGGCTACAGCTCCGATTCGAACCCTAGCCTGGGAACCTCCATATGCCGCGGGAGTGGCCCAAGAAATAGCAAAAAGACAAAAAAAAAAAGAAAAAAAAAGTTATTTTCTCCATAAGAGCTCTAAGATTCTTTAGAAGAATGTAACTGGTATTCCTGGAATCGTCTTTACACTTGACTAAAAAAAGAAATCAAAGAATACTGTTACCATTCCTTATGTCATTATTCTGGATTACTTACCTGGGGATACACCTAGGATGAATTCAGAGAAATGGTTTCTGATCAGTTCAGTCGAACTCTGCCTTCCTGTGAATTGGGCCGTGCTTCTTCTCATGCAGCCCAAGATGGAGGCAGATAGGCTGTGTTATTAAATATTGCCAGATGTTTCATGGCTTATATTCTCAGAGTCATTACTGCGATGAACATGGTTCTAAATGGAAATGTATTTATAAAGAGCTGAGATGCAGTTCTAATAATTCACAGTTCCTGTGGGCCTTTACAGTTCTATGTTTTCACCCCCAAATCATTGCCAGTCATGACAAGTGACTGCCTGGTCTGTCTTGGGTCTGAGAAAATACCTTTGCTTTCTGTCTTCTTAAACACTGATCACTTCTTATCTTATAACCTCTCAAGTTTTCTCTTTCTGTTTCCCCTTAACACAGGATCTTGGTTGAATTCTATTTTTATGTAAGCCAATGTGTTTCTTTTTATATCTGTTATCTTTTTAGTCCTCTGAAGGATGTCTGAACAGGCTCTTAGGAAATATGCCCTTGGAAAAAATAGAGTTAATCATTCTTTAAAACAATTCCCTTAGCTCTAAGCAATACGAACACATGGAAAACGTACTGATTTTACAAAGTCGTAAACAATATAAATGTAGGTCCCGGGAAACTGAGTCAGGTAAAGGGGCATTTTTTTGCTGGAAATGTCTCCAACCTGCAACTAACTAGTTGTGTCATGGGCCTTGGAATATTGTTTCCGGGGAGTCTGCATCTAAACTCACTAGAGAGAATGATGGGAGCAGGAGAGAAGTGGGATGGCAGCAGCAAAGTGTTTATTTCTACAGTGTTTATTTATTTGTCTCCAGAGGATGCATAACTCCATCATTTAGTTCTTTCTCACTTCGTTGACCTGGGAAATACTATTTTTGATAACAGTGTCCAAGAGCAATGTCAAAGAGAACAGCTGTTTATATGCTCATAATATTTTGCTTCGGGAGCATGTATGGTCTTTAGTTTTCATGCCTGGGATGGAAATAATCCTCATATAAACAATAGGACTACTAAATTATTAAGCATATGAAAAGGATTCAGAAGACGTGTTTTTAATTCCTGTCTGCTACCAATATGCGGTGGAAGAATTCCATTGTCTGAATACCTTCATGCCTGTAATTACAGGGTAGGAACCATCAAAGGCTGTTTTTTCAGCTGCTCAAGTTTTCTGATTACAGCTGAAATGTGAGCTAAATACACATATATGAAAAATTATAGTAACAATAATAATTTAACAAGAAGTTAAAATGAAAAATAATTTTATTTTCAAGCAGAATAAAACACAAGTATAAATGTCATGCTTTTCATTTAAACTGAATTATAGATAAAATCCTTTTTATCATTGGTAAAATGGGCCTACAGCCACATTGTTGTTTAAGGATATATAGATATGTATTTCCTTAAAAAACAATATGTATTAATTGTGTGTTATACACATATAACTAATATATAAAAATTAAAAGTGTTTTTAAATATTTGATTGGAAAAACTCTCAAAACCTAAAACTCAATCCTTCATTAATGAATAAGACTTCAAAACTTGTTTTTGTGAGAATAATCATAACACATTGACAATCTGCATGCCTGTCTCTGTGTAATTAAATAGTTGTTTCATTCTTCAAAAATAATGGTTACTTTTGCTCAGTCTGGCATTATTTGAAATGTAACAAATATTTGGAGACAACACTTTTTACAATACTATTTTTACAGAAAGTTAAGTATAATATTTCCCAACACAAACTAAAATAAATAGTATAATTTCAGTAAGCCAACTTAAATTATAGATTTTATCTCACTTAACTATAAATATGACATTTCAAAGTGAGGTGTGAAAATAAATTACTAGAAATACTAATGGAAGGTACTCTACTTTCCATTTCTTTTGCTTTAAATCAGGATAGTGGTTGTCTTAGCACAGCCAAAAGAATTCAAAATATAGGCATTACATGATTCTGGTAATATCATATAATAGCTTAGGTACCTTGTTTGGGTAATAATATATTTGAATTTTTATTAAGTTGTACTCAATACCAAATATGAGACTCATTTTCCTTCAAGGTCGATTAAATATACAGTTAAAATGTATTCCCACATGTATTCATCCCATGACTGTCAGTTCAGATTCTCTGGGGTCATTATTTTACTATAGATCTTTATAAAATCATATTAAATTATTTATGCACTCTAAATAGCCTTAAAATATTGAAAGTTCCATATTATGGTTTCTTCAGTTTTCATTCCTGAAAGTGGCTGATTTTGTAGGTTGTGGCAGAAGGAAGGATTAAAGGGAAGAGCAGATCATGAAAAAGAAATGGGACTGCAGCCAGCCCCAGAAATGTGATAGAATGATATTTAGAAAGAACTAATGAATTTATCTTCTTCTGGATATTTCTTTCTGTCCTTTGACTCTTAGTTATTTAGTCAAATAGCCATTATGCATGACTCAGCAGAAATGAAGCGGCGGTTGGGGGGGTGGAATATAAAAATAATCAAATTATGGCTTTTTAATTTCAAACATCTAAGATCAGAAGAGTAAGATATAATTTGGATTCAGAAATTTATTAATGAGACATTATGATAAATAGAAAAAAGAGTCCCTGATTTGGGGAGAAAGGTGATGGTAAAAGTATGAAAAGTCTGTGAAAGCTTAGATTTTTTGATGGAAAGGATTGATGTCAACAAGGTGGTTGAATACCCCTTCCTCAGCAGCAGTAATTTGACATGGACAGATGTGCCTTTGTGGAAGCCTTGGGATCCACGTAGGAGGCTGTAAAAACCCAGTGCAGGAGTTCCCGTCGTGGCTCGGTGGTTAAGGAATCCGACTAAGAACCATGACGTTGCGGGTTCCATCCCTGGCCTTGCTCAGGGGGTTAAGGATCCGGCATTGCCGTGAGCTATGATGTAGGTCGAAGAAGTAGCTTGGATCCTGAGTTGCTGTGGCTCTGGCACAGGCCGGTGGCTACAGCTCCAATTTGACCCCTAGCCTGGAAACCCCCATATGCCGTGGGAGCAGCCCTAGAAAAGGCAAAAAGACAAAAACAAACAAACAAAAAAAAAACAAAAAAAAACCCAGTGCAGTACAAGAATAAGGACAGCCATTTTGAAAAGATAGGCCCACACCCAAGCAGCTAACTTGCTGACCATGTTGTTAGCTATTGACCTATAAACAGCTCCAGAAAGTAGAAGGAAAGCTGGAAATTTCACCTATATGTATCAGTTAACAACACACTACTAAAAAATGAATGAGGCAAGAAAGAAACTGTTACATTTAGAATGGATAAGCAATGAGGTCCTGCTGTATAGTACAGGGAACTTGTGATAGAATGACTTGTGATAGAACATGATGGAAGATAATATGAGAAAAAGATCGTGTGTGTGTGTATATCTATATATATGACTGGGTCACTATGCTATACAGCAGATATTGACACAATACTGTAAATTAACTGTAATACAAATAAAAATGTTTTTAAAAAAAGGAACATTTTTTAAAATCTTGAAAAGGATGAAAATCAAACTGCAACTAACAAAATGTGTAAGATGAAGCAAAAGCAGTTTTAAGAGGAAACTTGATAGCGATAAATGCCTTCTTTAAGAAAAAGGGAAGAGGAGTTCCCATCATGGCGCAGTGGAAATGAATCCGACAAGGAACCATGAGGTTGTGGGTTCGATCCCTGGCCTCGCTCAGTGGGTTAAGGATACGGCATTGCCATGAGCTGTGGTGTAGGTCACAGGGTTGGCTCAGATCTGGTGTTGCTGTGGCTCTGGCGTAGACCGGCAGCTACAGCTCTGATTAGACCCCTAGCCTGGGAACCTCCATGTGCCGCAGGTGCAGCCCTCAAAAGACAAAAAAAATAAATAAATAAATAAAAAATAAGAAAAAGGGAAGATATCAAATAACAACCTAATTTTATACTTCAAGGAACTAGAAAGAGAATTTTAAAACTAAGCCCAAAGTTAGCAGAAGAAAGGAAATAACAAAGATTAGAGCAGAAATAAATGAAATAGAGACCAACAAAACAACAGAAAAGAACAATAAAACTTGGAGTTAAAAATATTATCAGCAAGCCACAGTCAACAGTTTATTATAAAAATTACATTACAGCCAAAGGCTAATCTCAAAATTGCAAGAATGGTACCATAGTAGATAATTTATTAAAGTAATTAACTCACTAAAATAACAAATGAGAAATATTTCATTAGCAGCAGTTGTCAGTATACTATTGAATAAAATGTGGCAACAATGATAAATATTTTTGGTGAAGTTAATTGTCCTTACTGTATTTACAAGAAACCTATAACAAATATATATACAGAGTGAGGTACAAAGTTTTTTGTTTTTGTTTTTGTTTTGTTTTGTTGTCTTTTTAGGGCTGTACCTGTGGCATATGGAGGTTCCCAGGCTAGGGGTCGAATTGGAGCTACAGCTGCCAGCCTATACCACAGCCACAGCAACACCAGATCCATGCTGCATCTGCCACCTACACTGCAGCTCAGGGAAATGCCAGATCCTTTGTTGCAGAACCGTGGCAGTAGAAAGAGACAAATGGCACTTGGAGATGTGGAATAGCAAGGTTTATTCAGCATCGGTGCAGGCTCAGAGGAGTTGCCTCCAGAGTCTGAGCACCATGTCTTTGTTCCAGGTACCTTTTATACAATACAGACTTCTGGGTCTTGTTTCTCCCATGCAAGCAGCACCCCACTTCCCCAAGCAGACGGTATCCCTGCCTAAGAAGCTGAGTAAACAAGATTACAAAAATGAAACTGATAAGCAATGCTGGAGCACGGCTAACAGAGCCACTAGCAAGGACATAAGTCATGTAGAAGGGTGGTGTGGGCTGAGCAAAGCTGCTATCAGGCACATAGCTGCCTCCTCAACCTGGGGTGGGGGTTCTTTCTCTAGTTAAAACTCTTACTTCAATATCACCTCTTATAAAAACAACATTGTGCTAAAAAAATATCCTACCCAGGAGTTCTCACTATGGTGCAGTTGGTTAAGAATCAGTGCTGCAGCTTGGCTCGCTGCAGAAGCACAAGTTCAACCCCAGGCCTGGTGCAGTGGGTTAAGGATCCGGCATTGCTGCAGCTGTGGCATAAGTTGCAGCTGCTGCTTGAATCCAGGCCCTGGCCTGGGAATGTCTGTAACCCCCCAGTGCAGCCATCAACAACAACAACAAAAATCCTACCCATTACAAGAAAACAAGAGAAAAAATATGGAGTATGGGCATAAAAGTTGGAGAAGATAATGAAAAGTATTACAGGTGTCCCCCACTGTCTGAAAGTAGAACTTTCCTATGAAACCTTTCATAAACCAATATGCATAAAGTGAAAAAGCAATTACCTTAGGACATGTCTTACTAATGGATGCATAAAATAAACTGAGATAAAGCACAGATGCTTACAGATACACCCAATGCTTGGGGTACATGCTAACAGCTTGCTGTAAAACAAATGCTTAACAGTATTTTCACTGTTGACCTCTTTTTTTTTTTTTTCCTGTAAAAACAAAAATCTTGGGAGTTCCTGTCGTGGCTCAGTGGTTAGTGAACCCGACTAGCATCCATGAGGATGCAGGTTCAATCCCTGGCCTTGCTCAGTGGGTTAAGGATCCAGCGTTGCTGTGAACTGTGGTGTAGGTTGTAGACGCAGCTCGACTCCCGCATTGCTGAGGCTGTGGCTGTGGCGTAGGCCGGTGGCTACAGCTCCGATTGGACCCCTAGCCTGAAACTCCATATGCCACAGGTGCAGTCCTAAAAGACAAAAAGACAACAACAACAAAATAACCCAAAAATCTTAAGATTTCTTGGGGTTAGCCAAAACAGGTAATAATGTAGACCTTTCATGAAAGCGAAGTGGCATAAGGATGAACTTTTAAAAAGCCAAGGATACTTGTATTTCTGGGTAACATGATCATTTATAAAACAATTCAAATAACCTGACTGTTAGAGCTAAAGGGAACCTTCAGCAGTCGAACATAAATGTCTCCTGACAGCTCTCCATAGGATTAGGCTATTTTACTACCACTGTGCTTCACACAGAAGATGTAAGAATGGAGAGGGGAGGAGTTCCCGTCACGGCGCAGTGGTTAATGAATCCGACTAGGAACCATGAGGTTGCGGGTTCGGTCCCTGCCCTTGCTCAGTGGGTTGATGAACTGGCGTTGCCGTGAGCTGTAGTGTAGGTCGCAGACTCAGCTCGGATCCTGCTGACTACAGCTCCGATTGGACCCCTAGCCTGGGAACCTCCATATGCTGCGGGAGCGGCCCAAGAAATACCAAAAAAGCCAAAAAAAAAAAAAAAAAGAATGGATAGGGGAGCATGTTGAATTGGTTTGTAGTGTTAGTTTGTCAGTTGCATGTGGTTAACAAACAGAATCTTAATGATTAAAGGAAACTTGTTTGAAAATATTTTAGATAATCATTGAGAATGAATTTTACTTTTAGACTTACCACTTAAACCTAAATCTGTTAGGAGTTCCCATTGTGGCTCAGCGGTAATGAACCTGACTAGTATCCATGAAGACGTGGGTTTAATCCCTGGCCTCACTCAGTGGAGTTAAAGTTCTGGCCTTACCGTGAGCTGTGGTGCAAGTCGCAGACACAGCTCGGATCCTGCATTGCTATAGCTGTGGTGTAGACTGGCAGCTGCAGCTCAGATTAGACCCCCAGACTGGGAAGCTCCATGTCATGGGTGCAGCCCTAAAAAATAAAAAATAAATTAAAAAACACCTAAATGTGCTAGACAATTGTCAACTACATTTCCAACTTTATGCTGTGTAGATGCAGTTTGTGATTTTCACTAAGAAAATGAAAGTGCAGACATCCTTCCTTGTTTTGTTTTTAATATTAATTTTAATATTTCGACTGACTCCCAAATAGTTGAAAATCTTTGAGAAAGAGCAGAATTAGTTTCCCTTTAGTAGAACAAAATATTCTGACTTGCCAAGACCAGCTCAGCAGGATGGGACTGAAGAACAGGTGCTGTGAAACTTAAGGAGAAAAGTTAACATAAAACAAGACACAGAGACATTCGTCTTAAGTAAAGGTGGGAACCGGGGGACTTAAGGTCTCAGGGACCCAGAGCCCCGCCTCAAGAAACCACACTGCTTTTATTCTGCTCTTTAGAATTATGTCAAGTGAGGAGGGGGCTATGGGTGGAGGATATAGGTTTTTGTTTTTGTTTTTGTTTTATAAGTTCTTTTATTATTTTAAAATTCACTTAGCTGGTAGATGATTAAGCTTTTACTCTGACCTTTAGGCATTTAACAATCATTAGCATTTGAGGAAGCTTGGCTTCAGCTATCTATGCCTAGCATCTAGAGAATCACCATTGTGCTTCTGCAGAAGGCGTGTGCCTATCTGCAGCAACCGAGCATGCCTAGATTTGCACCTTGGTTCTCCTTGCCAATGCATATCCTGCTAAGGACCCCTCATAAACCCCTTGGGGCCACGAGGCTCCTCTTTCTTTTATTCCTAAGAGGACGTATCATGCTGTGCAAACATGTGCCCATCTGCACAGGTCCCGCGTGCCTAGGCCAATGCATTGTGTCCTCATTCAGCTGACTCTATGATTGACTTATGCCTTTAGATCTTTGTTCTTGAGCTTAAGTCATTCACCAGCACTGTGACTGTTTTCCAAGCAGGAAGATGGGGTAAAATAAAGCAGGACAAGATGGAATTTTCAGCAGAGGCTGAGAAAATATTGTGGAAACATGTCTCACGACACTGACTAATCAAAATAATGTGTTCAGATCATTTCTTCAAATGAATGTAGTTGGGTTAGAGAATGAGGAGAGATCAAATTACGTTCAGTGCAAAACAAAGCTAGCATCATTAGAGATGCTACTTCAAGAATAATATGTCACCTTTATTTCTCTGTTGATACATAGTTATGACAATAAATAGCCATTGTTTTGAGTTGGTAACAGCATTCTATCAGTTCCAGAATGTATCATGGAGTTTCTTGATTTAATGTACACATGAATAAAAAGAGATCAAAGCAAAACTCATTTTTCATATGGAAATGAAAAGGAATGAAGAAACAGAGATAACTACGCATGCCTTGCTCAGCTTTGCTGCAATGAATTGTACCTCATTGAAAACATTTTTATTAGATTTTAAACCTGTTGATTGATGAGCTATTTTTAATATTCTTTCTCTTGGAGATGCACCGGGTATGCACACACATAATGCAATTCATTTCTCATATACAGAACCACTTAAAGTTGAATAAAAACAAACAGCCTTCTAATCTCATGACATTTGGAAAACAGCATGTGGAAAAGAAATTAGAGTATGGATTTGGCAGTAAAATAAAATGACAGAATTGGATTCCCTCATCTCTTCTTTTCCAGCTTGAGGGAGATCTAAATTAAGAAGGTGATAAAAAAAGGTAAAATTAGCCTATCATAAATAAGGCCAACTGTTTCAAAAACATTTAGTTCCAGTGATTTATTTATTTACATATCACTCCAGCACTTTCACTTGCAAATTTTGAAAATTTGCCTTTGTGACAAGTTATCAAGAATGCGCTTAATCTCTTTCAATTTAGGAAAATCAAGTCAACTCAAAGTGGCCCTTACATATAACTTTGCATTTTGAAAGCTAGCATGCTGTTCCAAGAAATACTATCCTGCCTCTACCTCTACTGTAATAGATTTAGAAGCCTCCACTGCAGTAGTGCTAATAATAAGATTTTGAAAGCAATTTTAACCCACAAAGTCAAGTAGTGACCTGTAGGATTGATTCTACTTCACTGAGGGTGCATTAATATATCATTTCTTTGGCTTTTAGAAATAATAGCGTTATTTCACTATAAATACAAAAGCAGTGAGGTCAACTTTAGTTTTGAATTACTGAAGTGTTTTTTTTTGGTTTGTTTGTTTTTGTCTTTTCAGCACTGCACCCGTGGCATATGGAGGTTCCTAGGCTAGGGGTCAAATCGGAGCTGTAGCCACCAGCCTACACCACAGCCACAGCAATGCAGGATCCAAGCCACGTCTGTGACCTACACCACAGCTCACAGCAATGCCGGATCCTTAACCCACTGAGCGAGGCTAGGGATCGAACCCGCATCCTCATGGATCCTAGTCAGGTTCCTTAACCACTGAGCCACAGTGGAAACTCCTTGAATTACTGAAGTATTTTACATCTACGTATTTTACAAAATCATATTTAAAAGTAAATACTTGAGAGCTACTTTAGTGTGTCAGGTTAATTTTCTATAGCTCCTAACAGTAAAGCTTCAGTGGCCAAATGCATTTTTTTAATCTATCATTATTCACAAATGCTCCTTTTGAAGGGTTTATATTTAAGTCCCACTTTCTAAGCTGACATTAAAGCAATTAGTTCGCATTCTGAAAATAAAAAAGAGATTAGCCATGTATTTCTTGCTATGCAGGGAAAATAAGAAATGATTTCTATATTTAGGGGTATTAACTTCAAAAGATAAAAAAGAAAAGCCCATTGTCAGTTGTTGGTGCCATCTAGTGCTGAACACATGGCAAGAGGTGTGAAATGCTGTTGCAAATACAGAGGAAACAAAGCTTGCAGAGCCACCTAGTGATGATTTCAGCGCTTCACAGTAGTCAGATTCCCTAGGAAGGATGAATTGTGTTTAGATGTTCTGCACATCTAAAATACTGTCAGTTTTTAGATAGCATCAGACTATTTCATCTTGTGGATCGTGATCCTCTAAAATAAAGGTCAGTGTTGCTGGAATTCAGCCTCTGTCTGCCAGGGCCGAAGTGAAACGCAGAGACAGAGTTTGGGGTAAAGGAATTGAAAAATAGCTTTATTGCTTTGCCAGGCAAAGGAGGGCCACGGCAGACTAATGGCCTAAAGACGGTGTCCCCCCCCCCCCACCCTTAGGAAGGATTACGGGAAGTTTTATCGTTAGAAGGAGAAAAACAGGTTTTGAGATAGGAATCAGAATTGTGACAGACATGCATTCTTCTTTCTTTGGGGGAATCTTAGTCATCAAAGCTGGAGTCGGGTGATCTCGGCCTGATGATGGTGGTGCGTTATTGCTTAGAATAATAGTACCTGCGAAAAGGGCATATTGATCAGAGATTAGAACAAACTCGGAAAGTTCCTGAAAAACATCATGTGCTAATCATCTTTAACCCCCAAGCAATTAGGCTCAGGATGCCTAATCTTTAGCTTACAGGTGATTGTGTTTAGGGTGTAACTAAGTCAGGGAGAAGGACAAGGAAGGACTCTAAGCTGTTCAATTTCAAAGTATTCGTTTCCAAAAGAAGAGGAAGGAATATAGCTTTTCTCTCAGGGCTATGAGGTGCCTGCATGATCAGTAAACTATGGCCAATGGGCCAAATTTAGCCTGCCACCTATTTTTGTACAGCACATGAGTTGCCAAGGGTTATTATGTGTTTGCACAGTTGAAAAAAAATAAAAGGGAGAATGTATTTTGTGACCTGTAAAAATTGTATGAAATTCTCATTTCAGTGTCCATAAATAAGTTTCATCAGACCATAACCATGCCCATTTGTTTACATGTGGTCTGTAGTTACTTTAGCGCTGCAACAAAGAGCTGAGTAAATCTAGCTTTATGTGGCACACAAAGCCTAAAATGTGGATTATCTGGCCCTTTATAGAAAAACTTTGCTGACCCCCAGCTCTAAAACATGTTGGATTTTGAAGAACAACCCAAGAAAGAACACATGCATGTTTTATATTTAGTGTGTGCAGGATATGTATTTATATGTGTGTGTGTATCTATAGGCCTATTTCTAATTTCTGTAACACCTCTATTTGTTGTAGTATTTATTCAGTTCTAATTAAACATTACTTTCCATAAATACAGAATGCTATTCTTTCGCACAGTTTCAGTCTAGTTGAAGCTCCATTATTTTTCCCTTTATCCCTTCCTTCTCAGTCAGTTCATGCCTTGACCTGAGGGCACAAGGCCTGGAGGATGGTCCTGGGCCCAGTCTTAAGGACCATTTCACACCATCTGGGTGATTTCTCTACAAAGGCCCTGCAGGGGTGAGGAGTTGTAAATCACTGCTTGGCATTTCCAAAAGGATTAACAAAAGAGATGGAAATTCTATTAGCATAGCTTGAGGAGAATGGGCCAGCTCCCATCTTTCCTGTCTGGAGATGTTGATAGCATGATGTCTCTCTATAAAATGCAAACAGGCCCCAAAGGAAGATAAAGATGACAATGGGAAAGGTTAGAAAACGCCAATGAAATTATTCTAAGAAATATGCAGACATTACGGCTGCTTTCGACATGTGAAAAGGGAAGAATGGAAAATTGCAGGAAAGAGATGAATGAATGCATTGTTTACTGTTTTGGACACTAGGCTGCTATGATTGCAACGATATGATTTTGCAACACACTTGGGATTGGTCTGATATTTATCTTCTCAGACTTCCCTAATTTCTAGAATTCATTTGTAACTTGGTTTGTAAAGTATCGAGACTAACAAGATACATTTTAAGATACGTTGCTTTTGCCAGTAAGCCAGTAGGCATTAAAATTTTTATTCCGTCCTCTACTTGACAACCTTACTATCATTAATATCTGTGATTTGTGAAGATAATACTGAAAAACAATTTTAGTATAAATGAATACCGTAGAGAAATTTCATAAGAGCCTCTACGTTAACCTCTCTGGCCCAATAGAAGATACTCCTCATCAATATTCCCGTCAATACTGTTGACTGAAAAAAATATACAAGGTGGGAGATGTGAGTTAAGTTTTATTTGAAGTCTTATGAGGTCTCTTGGCCCAGGAGACAGCCTCTCCCATAGCTCAGAGGAACTGTTCTGAAGAGGTGGTGGTGATGGGGAGCAATACACATATAAATGATTTTCTTGAAGGGAGGATACCCGTTATCAAGCACACATTTTGGCAGAAGGTTGATGCTGGTCATGAGAAGGTTGCTGCTAGTCATGAGGAGCAGATGTCTCTGCTAATAATTTTAGTGCTTTTCTAGTTATGAGAAATTGGGGCCATAAAATCTTCTGAAAATATCCAACCATCTGAAGGCCTATTCTGCCAGTTTTTCCCAGAACACAGAGTGCCTCATTCCTGATCTCTGCCATGAACGCCTTTTAGGGGTGTTGAAGGGTAGCAATTGCAGTGGCTAGTGCCCTCATACTTGTAGAGGCAGATGGAGAGTGAGAGCTTTTAGTTGGCAATACTTTTGGGGAAACAGACATGATCGAGGTCCTTTTAGGGAGTGGTGTCGCGTTGGTGCTGGACCAATGAATGACTTCAGTCCTACTTCGCCCTTCTTCCCAAGGAAGGTACATAAGGTACAAAAATTAAGGGACCCAGGTGGAAAAAAAAAAAAAAAAAAAAAACCCACAACCTAAAAGTTGAGAATTAGGGTGTTAGGGGTTTAGGGTTAGGGTTCCTGAAGACTCTTGCCTAGGAAGACAGCCTCTCAGACAGCTCCAAGGGACTGTTCCAAAGAGGAAAGGCAGAAACCTGGATATATGAGTTTTTGCTAAAAAAAGTAGTAGTAGATAGAACATCAGAAGATGACTGCTAATCATGAAAGCAGACATCTCGATGAGTTTAGTGCTTTTCAAGGTATGAAAACACACAAGAGTCCGTTGATATGAATCCGTTGATATGCATATTAACTATCTAGGGCCACTATCCTCTTTTTCTCCACCCTGAATCCCCTTCAGGGCACACCATATGTCTAGGCTGTTGGTTTGATGGCAGGCAGCATCATTGTGTACCAGAATGGCAGGCAACATTCTTTGTTTAATGAAATGGCAGACCACATTGTTTTTTATCCACAATTCTTTATTATTCAATGGGGCTTTGGCCCGAAACCTCAATGGAGACCACAACTACAACATGATCTAGACCACCTGTCAGGCTCCATCCTTCTTTTGTGTAGAGGAGAGATACTGAGAGCCCAGAATCAAAGCAGACGGTGTGACCTTCTGGACTCCATTGCCCCACAGTCAAAAGTTTTTGTTTACTATTTCACTTAGACAATAAGTTACACCCAATTTTCATGTTAAATCCTGGCCCTTAGAGCCGACTTCTGTGAACATGAAAGGACATATGAATGGAGAAAAAGAACAGAGCTTCTCAAATGAGACCAAACAACATGAGTGAGGAGGAAGAGAGGACATAGGGAAAGAATAGAAAGATCAAGTTTATTTGAGAGGCCTTTTAAGTGCTTCAAACACTAAGTCCAGTCAAAGATTGATCCACCAGATGAGGACCATTGTATACTGGGCACAGACATTTTTTTGCCCTCCTCATACCTCTTTATTGAACAAGGAATAATGAGAAGAGGGATCCTTGGCTCTTTCATAAAGACCAATAGTGATTTACTAATGGGGAAGCTGGCTATTCATTTCTTAACATTTCAGAATTTCTCCTTTTATTGTTTATTGATCAAAACCTTACCTCTTGTTTCCCTTGTAACTTTTTCATAACGACTGCTTCCAGCTCTGCCCTCTGAGTATATACAGGTAAAAGCAATGTAATAGTTGTTCATGAAGTTGCTAGTATTGCAGGATGGACCTTTATTGCTTCAAAGGAAAAACTTAATTGCTGCTGCTGAAACCGAAAACACCTCTGACTTGAACCTAGCCAGAACTCAACTTGGAACTTGAACCTATAGTTTTGTGTGTGTGTGTGTGTGTGTGTGTGTTTTAATAGTTATTTCCCCAATACGATTTTTTTTTCTGCTGTACAGCATGGTGACCCAGTTACACATAACATGTACACATTCTATTTTTGCACATTATGATGCTCCATCATAAGTGACTAGACATAGTTCCCAGTGCTACACAGCAGGATCTCATTGCTAATCCACTCCAATACCTTTTAAAATCACACCCCAAAAAATCAAATACCTCGGAATACACCTGACCAAGGAGGTAAAGGACTTATATGCCAAGAACATATAAAACATTAAACAAGGAAATTGAAGAAGATGTAACAAAATGGAAAGATAGTCCATGCTCCTGGGTTGGAAAAAATTAATATTGTAAAGATGGCCCTACTACCCAAAGCAATCTACAGATTCAGTGCAATCCCTATCAAATTAGCGAAGACATTTTCCACAGAACTAGAACAAACAATCCACAAATTGATATGGAACCACAAAAGACCCAGAATTGCCAAAGCAATTCTGAGGAACAAAAACCAAGCAGGAGGCGTAACACTCCCAGACTTCAGCCACTATTACAAAGCCACAGTCATCAAGACAGTGTGGGACTGGTATCAAAACAGACATACAGACCAATGGAACAGGATAGAGCACCCAGAAATAAACCCAGACACCTATGGTCAATTAATCTTTGACAAAGGAGGCAAGAGCATAAAATGGCAAAAAGATAGTCTTTTCAGAAAGCACTGCTGGGAAACCTGGACAGCTGCATGTAAATCAATGAAACTAGAACACACCCTCACACCATGCACGAAAATAAACTCAAAATGGCTTAAAGACTTAAATGTAAGACAAGACACCATCAAAGTCCTAGAAGAGAACATAGGCAAAACATTCTCTGACATCAGCTTTACAAATGTTTTCTCAGGTCAGTCTCCCAAAGCAACAGAAATAAGAGCAAAAATAAACCAGTGGGACCTAATCAATCTGATAAGCTTTTGCACAGCAAAGGAAACCAAAAAGAAAACAAAAAGACAACTGACAGAATGGGAGAAAATAGTTTCAAATGATGTGACGGACAAGGGCTTAATCTCTACAATATACAAGCAATTTATACACCTCAACAGCAAAAAAGCCAACCACCCAATGGAAAAATGGGCAAAAGACCTGAATAGACATTTTTCCAAAGAAGATATACAGATGGCCAACAAGCACATGAAAAAATGCTCAACATCTCTAAATTATTAGAGAAATGCAAATCAAAACTACCATGAGATACCACCTCACCCCAGTCAGAATGGCCATCATTCATAAGTTCACACCCCAGAGTTTTTTAAAATCAGAATCACTCACCTGGTGTCTGGACTTACTGAGACTCAGGTTCTTTGTGTCTCAGCACAGAAGGAATTCAGTGAGAGACAAAGTGATAGGTAAGAAATAAATTTATTAAGATAGGACACCTGTGAGAGATGCAAGCAGGCAGGCGAGGAGGCTCTGCCTCAAGGATTAAGTGGGCTCCATTTTTATAATCCAAGGAAAGTGGGGGAGGGGAAAAGACCACCTTATTCCTCCTTCTTCAAGTAGCCGGCGGGCTCGCATCATTACCTCCTCCTTCATGCGGGATAAGAGAGTATGTAACCCCATGAGGTCACACTAGGACTGTCACGATGATGCTTATTCAGATCAGCAGAAGGGTGGTAACATATGTTAAAATATGATGAGCCAGCTTAGGTTTCTGAATAACGAGCGTCTCCTACTTCGGAATGACATCTTTCCCTTAAATTCCTGCCCTTGCTCCTAAGGATCATTTTTTTCTTTTTTTTTTTTTTTTTTTTTGTCTTCTTGGGGCCTCACCCACAGCATAAGGAAGTTCCCAGGCTAGGGGTTGAATCAGAGCTACAGCTGCCAGCCTATGCCATAACCACAGCACTGCGAGATATGAGGCGTATTTGCAACCTACACCACAGCTCACCCGCAACGCCAGATCCCCTACCCGCTGAGCGAGGCCAAGGATCGAACCTGCATCCTCGCGGATACTAGTGGAGTTCATTTGCACTGCGCCACAGTGGGAACTCCTAAGGATCATTATCTTGCTGAATTTGAAGGCAGGCTTCATTTTACCTTTCATTTAATGACCTGAAGCATATCGCGTGCTTCTATTTATGGTTTTATAGTTAAGCAAGCTTCATTCATTCTGATGGCTTTCTTGCATGATTGGTGACCTACAGTGGTCTCCCAAAGTTCCCTAGGTTTCCCCTCTCTATCTACGTTCCTCTAATGGGACTTGTACCCATTACAAGTTGGGGACTTGTACCCAACTACCTATGTGACTATCCTACTTCATCCCTATGACTCCCTCCCCTGACACACACAAAGGCAGCAATAGGTAGCATAGAATGCTTGAGGAACCCCGACTTTAGGAAACTACAGTCTTCTTTCTAAAAGCGGCTGCTGACAAATCTGTCCAACCCTTGCCCTAGAAAGAGACATTTTATTATCCTTAACAGCAAACAGATCTGCTCCCTGTCCTCTACCCCAAAGGGAGACAGTACTTTTATCTACCAAGCTGTTTATCATATGAACATACCTACAAAGATGTTCAGAACAAAAGCATGGAAAGGATATGAAAAAGGTGAAACTCATGGATAATTATGTTCCAACTACATATACGCATATAGTATATATAATCCTCACCCTCATAGAAGTTACTTTTTGCATAAATGGGATGGAATTTTTTTTTCTTTTTCTTTTTCTTTTTTTTTTTTTTTTTTTTTTTTGCTTTTTAGGGCCGCACCTACGGCATATGAAGGTTCCCAGGCTAGGAGGGATGAATCGGAGCTGCCGGCCCACACCACAGCCACAACAATGCCAGATCCTAACCACATCTGTGACCTACACTACAGCTCATGGCAACGCCGGATCCTTGACCCACTGAACAAGGCCAGCGATCAAACCCACATCCTCATGGATATTAGTCTGGTTCATTACCGCTGAGCCATGACGGGAACTCCATGACACGCTTTTCTTAATGGACAACTTCTCTTGTTACTATACCTCATCTTTTTGAATAGTTACACAGTATCTGTTAAGGAATGTTTGTGTTTGCCATTTCTCACCCCCCAAATTCCTGTGTTGAAGCTCCAATCCCCAATAAGATAATATTTGGAGGTGGAGCCTTTGCGAGGTACAATATTGTGATTTGTGAGAATGAAATAGATATATTTTTGGTCTTCTTCTGTGGCTCCTGGCTCATAGCTCCCCAAACCTTTGGAATTTGCTAAGTATTGAGAGTGATCCAGGTGGCTTTTGTTATGTTATGAGGTGACTTCTGGTTTATGCCTAAGAATGGGGACTGGTGGTCAGGGGAAGGGCAGATCACTGGTGATTCAAAGATTAGAAGTTTCTGTCTTAGCCCTAACCTGCAGGGAAGAGCAGCAAGAGATCGAGTTCAGTTGCCAGTGACCAGTAATTTAATCACTCATGCCTAGGTAATGAAGCCTCCCTAAAACCCAAAAAGGATGGGGTTCAGAGAGCTTCCAGGTTGGTGAGCACATGGAAGTGTGGAGAGAGTGGTGAGCTCAGGGAGGGCACGGAAGCTTGGGCCCCTTTTCCACACCTTTCCCTATGCATCTCTGCCTTCTGACTTCCTGAGTCCTGTCCTTTTATAATAAACCAGTGATCTAGTGATTAAATGAGTTTCCTGAGTTCTGTGAGCCGCTGTAGGAGATGAATGGAACCCTCCTTGGGACCTTCAATTTATAACCATTCATTCAAAAGTACAAGTAACAACCTGGGCTTGCAGCTGGCATCTGAAGTGGGGAGGGCAGGACAGTCTTATAGGACTGACCTCTCAAAATGTGGAATCTGATTCTGTCTTGGGGTAGATAGTACCAGATTCGAGTTGAATCCTCAGACACCCTGCTGGCATCCAAGAACTGCTTGGTGCTATGGGGGAAACCCCACTCTTACCCCATCCCTACCCCACCCCCACCAACATACATACACATTGAAATTGGGCCTAAGTACCCCAAAAATGTTATGGAATGCAAGTTTCTGTGCCCGATGCACAGTGAAGCTAAACACAGTGAAAAGTGGGAGTTGGGAGCACTAAAAGGTTTATTGCAGGGCCAAGCAAGAAGAATAGGTGGCTCCCACTCCAAAAACCCAACTCCCCGAAGGGTTTCCACACAGCACCTTTAAAGGCTAAATGAGAAGAGATGTGCCAGGGTTTGTGATCAGCTTGTGCACAGTTCTCTGATTGGTTGGTGGTGATCAGTCCTTAGGTGCCAGATGTGGGGGCTACTGCTCAAGATCATCAGGTAGTTAATTTCTTCCATTTGGTGGTGGTTTTGGCAATGGAAAAACAACTCAGGAAATGTGCATCAGATAACTTATCTAGGTACCTTAGGAGCTAAAGCAGGGGATATGGGGGAGGGGCCTGTCCTGGGGAGGCCCTAAAACGTCCTATAAAAAACCCGGAGGCAATTAGTTTTATAGGAAGTGGTGAGAGTAGAGTCCCCATGATGGGGTTAGTGTTTTTGCAAGAGGAGGAAGAGACAGCAGAGCTTCCTCTCTCTGCCCTGTGAGAGTGCAGCCACAAGGCTGCCATCTGCAAGCCAAGAAAAAGGCCATCAGCAAGAAGAGATTCTGCTGGCATCTTGATCTTGGACTACCCAGCCTCCACAGCTGTGAGAAATAAATATATAAGCTCTTAGATGGAAAACGAAGCAAGGCCTAAAAAGACAAAAAAAATCAGTATAACCCAGCCGAATCCAGACTTGCAGACTCCTTCTTATCAAACAGGCCCATGTAACAAATGAGTTCCCAAAGACAAAGAGAGCCCCAAGGCCACAGACAACGGGGCTTAACAAAATGACCCCTGTCTATAAAAAACCAAGCACTCCCCCTGCAGGTGGGAGAGGGGACGGAGCCTGAGTCTTGCTTGCTCAGAGCTTCCAACCATTCTGTTGGTCAGTAAACTCTGCTGGCCATCTCATTGCTCCAGCCTCTGCCTCCTTCCCCACCTTTCTAACAACATAAGCCACTCAGTCTATGGTATTTTGTTACAGCACCCGAGGTAACTAAAATAGTATTTAACGGTATAGGCATGTCATAATTTATTAATCATTTTTAATTAATAATTTTGAATTATTTCCCTATTAATGCCCTTTCAGGTATTTTTCCTATCATTTTGCTATGGCAAAATAATGGCGTTAGCATCCTTTCTTCATATACCTTTGTAAATATGTTTGAGTATTTCTGTAGGCAAAATTAATAGAAATGGAATTACTTGATCAAAACAGGTACATTGAAAAATTTGAAGACTGTGTACACGTTGCCTCCATCACCTTTTATTCCCCCAACAGTTGGAGAGTTCCCAAGCGTTATTTTTCTGTGAGTGCTAACATATTTATCCCCCCACTAAAGATGAACCTATGGAAAGATATGATTTAAAATTAATATTGGCTAGGACTTTTGAATTTAATACAGTTTTGCCTTCTATGTCTCATTTATCCCTACACAAATGCTGGAATCCGGCTTTTATTCTAATTTTAGCTAAATGGAGTGAGGCATTTCAAGAAATAAGGAGGCTATGGAAAAGAGGGTTGTAATCAGACCTTCCAGTGCTAATTTCTTATATTTTTGTATTTAGTGTGCTAGCTTCCCCTGACCCTAATAAGGTATGTGCTGTTAGGAGGTCATACATCAAAAGAAATGCAAGGACTTCCTACTGAAGCATTTCTAGAATGTATTTCATCCCCCCAAGGCACCTTTGCTATATAGCTTCACCACATTTTCCAAAATTGAGTTTCGCGGCAGTGGACTCGTAACCAAGGACTCCCACTGAACTTGAAGTCAACGAAAACTCCAGATTGTTTTTCTTTCTTTCTTTGCTGCCGCTACTGTTGTAATTTGAATATTAATGACCCACTTAGTTAGGTTTTCCTAACCTGTTTATATATACAGTGGATTTTTTAAATCCCAAGTAAAGCAATTCACATGTATCCTTATAGGGTATAAATGCATCACCCTGCTAAATTTTAGCTCACATATTCACTTGTCAAGATCTTGATACTTGATGCTGTCATCTGTAATATTAGCTGACCGTTCCATTTCTTCGTCATCCATGTGTTTCATAAACATGCCTCCTTTTCACGAATTCATTCAACTCACTTGTTAAAATGTTGAGCAGGACATTTCCAAGCACATACCTGTACCATAATCATCTTTTCTGAAGATGGATGTCGTTCCGTGTATGTCTGTCTCATCTTTCATCAGAAGAGCCATGGCCCTGAATTGAAGTGAGTCTGAATGTCATTAGCCAAAAGTGGGGTATATGACATGACTGTGGCAGAAAAAAAATCTAAATGGAAGAGGCGAAGCAGCTACTTTTCACTCAGATCTATATTTAATCTGGCCTCAAGGGGAAAGGAAGTAGAGAAGGACCATGTATAAATTGAATTAAGTTCTTAAAATGTGAGATGTCTTTATTTTCTTTCCCTGAGTTCAGTGTAATGAATAATTTAAAATGCCTTTTCTCTTCTTAGATTTGCAGAAAACAGTAAAATTTTCATATTCTCTTGACAGATTTATTGGCTAATATGGTCCCTTTTTACAAAGAGGTCCTCTGCCTGCCCAGTTGTATTTTTATCACTTTGGAAATTATGTTTTTTAATTGGGATAAAATTCACATAACATGAAATTCACCATTTTAACCATTTAAAAATGTACAGTTCAGTGTATTTTAAAATTATATTCACAACTCTGTACAACCATCACCAATAAATAATTCAAGAACATTTGCCTCACCCCAGAAGGAAACCATTACCCCCACTGGACTGACTGTACCCATTAAGCAGTCACTGCACTACCCCCTCCCCAGCAGCCACTAATTTACTTTCCGTCTCTGTGGATTTTTCTGTTATGGACATTTCACATAAGTAGACTTATGTAATATGTAGCCTTTTGAATCTGGCTTTTTACTTAGCAAGGTTGATCCATGTTGTAGAATGTGTCAGTACCTTATTTGTTTTAAGGTGGAATGATACTTCATTTTGTGGCGTGTGTGTGTGTGTGTGTGTGCGCGCGCGCATGTGTGTACACACCACGTTTTGTTTACCCATTTTGCAGCTGGTAGACATTGAGGTTGTTTCCAATTTGGGACTATTCGGAATAATGTTCCTATAAACATTCATGTCCACGTTTTTGTGTGAACATAAAATTGCACTTCACTTGTGCCTATACCTAGAAGTGGAATTACTAGGTCACATGATAACTCTATAACTAAATTTTTGTAAGGAACTGACAAAATGTTTTCTAAAGGGGCTTTATCATTTTACATTCACAGTGGCAATAGATGAGGGGGTCCAGTTTCTCTATCTCCACACCATCACTTCTTGTCTCTCTTTTTTAATCTTAGTCATAGGTGTGAGATGGTAGTTTTAATTTACGTTTTCCTAATGATCAATGATGTCAAGCATCTTTGCCTGTGCTTATTGGCCATTATCTTCTTTGAAGAAATACATATTCATGCTTTTTGCCTGTTTTTTCAAATGGACTGTGTTTATTTTTGTCATTGATTGCTGGGAGGTCCTTATATATCCTAGATTCTAGGACTTTATAAGATACATAACTTGCAAATATTTTCACCAATTCTGTGGGCTGTCTTTAGACTTTTTTTTAGTCTTTTGATGCAGAAAATATTTAATTTTGATACAGTTCAATTTAACTATTTTTTTCTTTGGTCAATTCTGCCTTTTTTTTTTTTGTCTTTTTAGGGCTGCACCTGTGGCATGTGGAGGTTCCCAGGCTAGGGGTCAAATCAGAGCTGCAGCTGCCAGCCATAGCCACAGCCACAGCAACACCAGATCTGAGCCATGTCGGCAACCTGCACCACAGCTCACAGCAATGCCGGATCCTTAACCCACTGAACAAGGCCAGGGATCGAACCCGTGTCCTCATAGATACTAGTCGGCTTCATTACCACTGAGCCACAATGGGAACTCCCTGGTCAACTGTGCTTTTAATATCATATTTAAAGAACTATTGTCTAATCCAAGACTGCAGAGATTTATGCCTGTATTTCTTTCTATAAGTTCTACACTTGTAGTTCAATGTACCTACAGGTATACATTTAGGTCTTTGACCCATTTTGCAATAATTTTTGTATACAGTGTGGGATAGTTCACATTTATTATTTTGCATAGGGATATCCAGTTATACTAGAAGCATTTGTTTAAAAGACTATTATTGGGCGTTCCCTAGTGGCTCAGTGGGTTAAGGATCTAGCCTTGTCACTGCTATGGCTTGTGTCACTGCAGTGGTGCAGGTTTTAATCCCTGGCCCTGGAGCTTCCACGTGCCACGCATGTAGCCAAAAGAAAAAAAAAATAGACTATTATTTCCTCAATAAATGATGTTGATACTTTTGCCAAAAACCAGTTAACCAGAGATGTAGGATTTTTTTTCTAGATTCCCACTTCTGTTCCATTAATCTCTGTGTCTAACCTTAGGCTAGTACCACACTGTTTTGATTATAGCCGTTTTGTAGTAAGCTTTGGAATTTAAAGTGTAAGTCCTCCAGCTTTGGTTTTCTTCTTCAAGATTGTTTTGGCTGTTCTGTACCCATCGCATTTCCATACGACTTTTTTCAGTCCATTTCTATAAAAACACAGTTGGAATTCTGATGGTTATTTTACTGAATCTGTATATCAATTTGGAGAGTACTGCCATCATAACAAAAAATTTTTTTTTTCCATTTTCGGCCGCCCCATGGCATAGTGAGTTTCTGGGCCAGAGATCAGATCCAAGCCACATTTGCTACCTGTGCCTCAGCTGCAGCACTGCCAAATCCTTTAGCCCATTATGCTGGGCTGGGGATCGAACCTGCGTCCCAGAACTCCAGGGACACCTGGAGTTGATCCTGTCATGTCACAGGGAACTGTCATGATAACAAAATTGAATTTTCCAGTACATGAACACAGGATGCCTTTCCATTTATTTACGTCGTCTTTAATTTCTTTCAACAGTGCTTTGTAGATTTCCTTTTACCAGTCCTGCAATTCCTTAGTAAATTTATTACTAAGTATTTTATTTCATTTGATCCTTTTATAAATGGAATTATATTCTTAATTTCATTTTTGGACTTTTCATTGCAAGTATATAGAAATACAGCAGGTATTTATATATTGATCTTGAATCCTGCAACTATGCTGAACTCATTTTTCAGCTGTAATCGTTTTTGTGGATTATTTAGAGCTTCTATATAAAAGATCATGTCATCTGTGAACACATAAAGCTTGACTTCTTCCTTTCAAATCTGGATGCATTTTATTTCTTATTCTTTCCTAATTACCTCAAATAGAAGTCCTAGCACACTGTTCAATAGAAATGGCAAGAGAAGACATCTTTTCCTTTTTCCTGATTTTAGGGGAACTTTCACAAGTGTAGTGTTAGTTGTAGATTTTACAAATACCTCTTGTCAGGTGGAGGAAGTTCCCGTGCATTCCTGGTTTGTGTGGTATTTTTACCATGAAAGAGCAGTGGGTTTTGTTAAATGCTTTTCTGCATGCATTGAGATAATCAAGTAGGGATTTTTCCTTCTTTCTATTAATGCAGTATATAATATTGATTGATTATCATAGGTAGACCTTCCCTTGCACTTCTGGGATAAATCTCATTTGACCAAGGTGTATAACCCTTTTAATATGTTGCTGGATTCAGTTTACTAGTATTTTGTTGAGTGTTTTAACATCTGTGGACATAAAGAATATTTTTCCGTAGTGTTCTTTTCTTGTGATGTCTTTGTCTAGCTTTGGTATCAAGAAATACTGGCCTTTTAGAGTAAATTAGGAGGTGTTCTCTTCTCTTCTGTTTTTCAGAAGGGTTTGAAAACAATTGGTGTTAAATCTTAAATGTCTGGTTGAATCTACCAGTAAAGCCATATGGTACTGGATTTTTTTTTTTTTTATCATTATAAACCTTATAAATTTCAAATGAAACCTCTTCATTTGTTTAGGGTCGTGAGCCACACAGGAAGTCTATTTGTTTAGGGTTTATTCAGATTTTCTGTTTCTTCGTAAGACATAAGTAGATTGTGTTTATAGGAATTTGTCCTTCCATTTGGGTTGTATAATCTGTTAGCATATAATAGCTCATAATATTCTCATTTTTATTTGTTTTATTTTGTCTTTTTAGGGCCTCACCTGCGGCACATGCAAGTTCCCAGGCCAGAGGTCGAATCAGAGCTGTAGCTGCCAGTCACAGCCACAGCCACAGCAACACTGGATCCGAGCCACATCTGTGACCTCCACCACAGCTCACAGCAATGCTGGATCCTTAACCCACTGAGAGAAGCCAGGGATCAAACCTGCGTCCTCATGGATACTAGTGGGGTTCATTACCACTGAGCCATGATGGGAACTCCAATAGTCTCTTTTAATTCTTCTTTGTTTCTGTAAAGTCAGGCGTAATGTCCTACTTCAATTCCTGATGTTAGAAATAAAAGTTTTCTCTCCTTTTTTCTTCGGCTAGCTAATATGTTCATTTTTCAATGTGTTCAAAGAATCAGCTTTTGGTTTTATTGAGTTTCTCTATTATAGTCTATTCCCTATTTCATTTATCTCCACCCTAAATTTTTATCATTCCTCCTGTTTCCTTGGGCTTTAGTTGGGTCTTTTTTTTCTACTTATGAAGGTGGCAAGATATATTATTTTGACATCTTGATTCCTTTTTTAATGTAGGTGTTTATAGCAATAAATTTCATTCTGAGCCTTGCTTATTACGTATCCCACAAGTTTTGGTGTGTTGTGTTTCTTTTTTTTTCTTTTTTTTCTTTTTTACATATACTGCATATACACCTGCAGTATATGTAAGTTCCCAGGCTAGGGGTTGAAGCAGAGCTATAGCTGCCAGCCTACACCACAGACACAGTTAACGCAGGACCTGAGCTGAATCTTTGCCCTACACCACAGCTCACCGCAATGCAGGATCCTTAACCCACTGAGCAAAGCCGGGGAGCAAACCCATATCCTCATGGATCCCAGTCGTTAACCACTGAGCCACCCACGAAGGGAACCCTGTGTTTCATTTTTTATCTCAAAGTATCTTCTAATCTGTTATATCCTTTGTCTCATGTGGCCAGGGCTAGTATATTTGTATGTTAAATGCTTCTGATAAAATCCTGCTGGGAGGCCAATCCAGCTGTGAGAATGTTCCATGGTGGGCAAAACAAAAGCAAGCCTTGTTGTTAGACTGGACAAAACTTCAATTCTTTGGGAACAAAGCATGTATGGCCCCCTCTGGCATCTGTAAGCAACACTCAGAAACACTAGTATCGCAAAGCTGAAAGGGGCCTTAAGGAATTTTCTTCCTCTTCTGCAGTATTTGTTCAAACTTGTCTAACATATATCTGACCTTGTTAGTTATAAAAATGTTGCCTTCTCTACTGTACTTTAATTTGGTGAAGTTGTACTGCGGCTCTGGCGATCAACCATTCCTCAAAGTTTTGATAGTGCCGGCAAATAGCAGGTGCTCGATGAATATTTGTTAATTAAGTCTTTTATCTTTAAGGTAGAAGAACTTAAAAGACCCAGAAAAACTGATGTGACTTGCAGCAGCTCACATGGTACTCAGCAGGGAAACCTAGCTGAAACTTCAGAATGCCCCATAAAAATCTTGTGTTGTTTATTAAAACTACCTCGGATTTGGATCCCTCCTTGCTACTCTGGCTTGCCCTTGAGGACACAGACCATGTATTGAACTTCCAAAATATTACTATTGTTTTTTTTTTTTCCGCTGTACAGCACGGAAACCAAGTTACACATACATGTGTACATACTTTTTCCTCCCATTGTTGGTTGCGATGTAAGTATCTAGACATAGTTCTCAATGCAAAATATTATTTTAGTTTCTTTCTGTGCCCAATCCCAATCCCAGTGTTCAAGCATAGTCCCGAAAGAGGTCTTTAGGAAATATACGGACTACTTTATTCTAAAGACTTGGTTGTTAAAAAATATTTCAGGGGAAAAAAAAATGCTTTATGGTCAATCCCAACTGCCATACAGCAAATTGGCCACCTACCATTTCTCACTTTCCTATAAAACTCAAGGCTATGTAGAAGCTTCTATCTACTGTTTGTCACTTCATCCAAAAGAACATCAATACTTTTAATTGCCCATTTAGATAGCTTGCAGCTCTTGGAAATTCAGTAAGATTAACCTTTGCAGTAAAGATACTGTGCAGGAACATATATCACTCCCCACCCTCCCCATGTGGCAAAACACCACCCTGAGAGGGAGGAAAGTACAGAGGTAAGGCTGTGTGAACCTAAGGAACAAAGTCAACCACGCAGATCTGCTAGATTGGAGAACCAAGAGGAATATTGTCCATTTCCTTTATTGTGAACAGCGCCTTTCAGCAGGTCATCATTCTCAAATGTTAATTCTTATTCGGTGCCCTCATGCCTTGCCCTCATCTCCTGTAGAAGCAAATCTCTCTGACAGTGGCCAGTAGTTCAGTTACCAGTAAGCAAGGGGAATAAAACCAACAAACATAACTCCCCAGCCCTTAGCCAGGGGAACAACGAATAACTTCAATAGATATGTAATTAACAGGCTGCCCAGCAAGCGTTCTGAGCTCCCCATGCAGGGATTGAGGCCCAAATGTGCATCGGTGTGTCCCCAACAGATGAAAGAGAGACCCAAGATGAAACCACGAAGGCTCCCTGAAATTCAGCAAGAGACTTAGTGTGCAGGAATCACATTAATCTCTTCAGGTCAAACACTGACACTTCTCTGCCCTTGGAAGTTTCTTGGGTCCAGCCATCAACTGGAGGCACTTGTTTCAAAAGGAACGTCTTCATGCAGAAGGTGGGGAGACAGAATGGAAAGAAAAGACAAACATTCCTATGGCCAGCATTCCATGTTTTGTTTTGCAGGACATAAAATTGGCTTCTTGCTTCTGAGAATTGTTTTTTAGCCATAAAGCTTTCAAAAACCTGGTGTACCTAATTCAAAGCCTTTAAAATTTATGTTGTAAAATTTATTATGGTGCCCTTATAAATCAGCACTTGGTAGTAACAAATTATCAGAACGAGCTGTATTTTAGAAAGACAAATCAGAATTTAATAGTGAAGATAGAGGTGTTTTCAAATCAGCCAGCCAAAGAACTAACTAATGGGAACATTTGTAAACCTGACAGTGATTTACAGTGGGGCTCTTAGTTAAAGTGTGCAAATCCCACAGAAGTTTTTGCATCTAACAGCTGGGACTGTTGGTCCATTGTTTATAAATCAAGAAGTTAATGTAGAGTCAGGGATCTGTAAATACAGGCACTAAATTAGACATCTGTAGCATCTGATTTATAAATAAGTAACCTCAAGGGTTACATACATGGAGTTCCTGTCATGGTTCAGTGGATTAAGAACCCAACGAGTATCCATGAGAGTGCAGAATCGATTCCTGGCCTTGCTCAGTGGGTTAAGGATCCGGTGTTGCTGCAAGCTGAGGCGTATTTTGCAGATGCAGCTTAGATCTGGCATTGCTGTGGTTATGATGTAGGCTTGCAGCTGCAGCTCTAATTCGACCCCTAGCCCAGGAACTTCCATATACCCCAGGTGTGGCCCTAAAAAAAAAAAAAAAGAAAAAAAAAGAATTACATATATAACTAAGCAAACAAAATTAATAAACAAATTGCATTTAAAATCAGGTGAAGGTCAGAGTTCCTTGAAGGCCTAGTGGTTAAGGATTCAGCATTATCACTGCTATGCCTCTGGTTGGCTCCCTGGCCTAGGAACTTCCGCAAGCAATGAGGCATGGCAAAATAAATTAATTAATTAAATTAAATCAGGTGAAGGTTAGCATTTAGAAAAACAAGTTGTTAGTAAAAAGATTACCAACTCAACCACTTCTCCAGCTCTGTATTTCAAAGACCATGACAGGGATGTGTAGAGCAAAATGCCAACACTTAGCAAGTCCAGTGAAATTATTACCTTGTTCTTATCTGTTAATTGTAATAGGTTAAACTTTTTAAAATATGGTATTGACATTATAATAATTCTTTGTTCTATCAAAGAAGGACACCTAAAATGTGACAAATGTTTACTTGAAAAGAGGCTGTCTAGTTCAAAGATCTTCCTTTTCCATACGCACATAGCCCAACACACACACACGCCCACACACCCACACACACGATCCCAGATTAGCACAATTCTCTCTCCTTCTGCTTTGCCTCCTGACTCCGCCTCACAGCAGAATCCTCGAAGAACACAGGCCACTTCAGGGGCAGGTTGCTCAAGCCCCACGTGGTGGTGGTTTTACACAGGCCACAGGCTGTGTCACTGAAGCACGTGAGCGTGGGGGACCCTCCCAGCCCTCCTGTTTGTTTCTCCCCAAGTATCTCCTCAAAGGGGAGGGAAGAGTCTCATCACAAAAGAACACGAGGAAAGGAGTGAAGCAGCATCAAGGCACGTTAAGGACCATAGGACTAACCCCGCCCACAGGTGACTGGCTCAGATGAGGTTGAACTTGGCCTGTCCCCATAGAGACCCCATTGCTGGACTGTCTCCCTGGGGTTACAGCGCCTGAGAGAGCTGGGCCCCCTGGAGTGTCAGGGACTTAGCCTGTCAAGGCTCCTCTCCATCCTTCGTCTCTGCATCCCCCTCTCCCTTGAGGGTCAAGTGCCCCATTCTCTGGGCTGGTCTGAGGCTGAGGTGAAAAATCCTGCCTCCCCGGCACAACAGTGGCATCCCTGCCTTCTGTCCTCTGCCCTCCAAACTGCATTAGTTAGTTCCTCCCATCAGAGTCATGTATGCTCAGATCTGAATGGTTGCTAATCTGTGACCCCCTGTGGGCTCACACCTTTCCATGTTAATAGGGTCTCTTCCCATGGGACTTCACAGAGATGGAAGGATGGGTGAAAGGGATGGGAATGGGGGCAGTTTTTGTTGGAAGCTATTTGGAAACAGGGACATCTGCCCTCAGATCACCCAGATGATGCCTCATAAGCCACAGCTCATGACCCTGCCTAGGGTGGGATTGAGTCAGATTTAGCATCCACTGCATGATGAGCACTCAGGACTTTGCGGAGAGGGTCTGCCCCTTCTCTCCTCTCTTCTCACTTCGGATTTCCCCACATACCTCTCCCCCAAGGTCGGAAATCATAGCATCTGGAGGCGGACTCGGCCTCCTGGGAGGAATGGGGAGCAGAACAGGAGGCGTGAGGCTGAGGCATCCAACCCCATTCTCCATCATGACTCCACGACATGTCCCTGGTTTTTCTCACTTCCCCAGATTCGCATGTATGTGCCCTTGCATCGATTCCCCCGCCTTTCAGTGTGGCAGCTGTGCTGCTCTTCACAGCATGACATTCTTGGGGGAAACCATGTGAAAATCTAAATGTCAATTGTGTCCTCATCTCTGACTGCAGATAGAAGCACTTGTCCTGTTGTACTATGCAGTTCCCTTAGGAGCCACACCTTTTGTTAAATTTTTAAAAGCACAAGTTAGAGGCATAGCGCATCTCAATGCTTGGTTAAAACGTATTGCTATAGAATTATAAAGCAAGTTCATACTTCAGAAACTGACTGAATGAAATTAAAGGGCACAGATCCTAACACCTGGAGTTTGAAAGTAAGAGTCTTTCCTCACTTAATATTAATTCAGATTTACTTAACATCGGTCCTAACGTTAGATCTGATGTGGCATTGCAGACTCATTGCACCCTTCTGCACTCTGCTCAGTACTTTAGAGAGCTGGGCATAACAATAGATTATTGGAGCAGCAACAAAGTAGAAAATCAGAGTGAGTGGTGGCCTTTAGACACAGAAAATCCTCCATCACACAGCTGAAGCCACTCCATTAGGAAATACAAACAAATAACATCTTTGAGATTGTATAACATAGTATTTGGCTTCCTAACCATTTGGTTACATTTTGTCTATTGTTTGGAAGGAAAAAAAAAAAAAAAAAAGAGCCATTAGTCAGGAGACAGACACACACACACACTTCTCTTTAAACGAAAATACACTGATTCTGAAGTTCCCATTGTAGCTCAGTGAGTTTAAAGACCCAGCATTTGTCTTTGAGAACGCAAGTTCGATCCCTGGCCTCACTCATTGGGTTAAGGCTCTGCTGTTGGCAGCACGCTGTGATGTGGGTAGCAGAGGCGGCTCTTATCCTCTGTTGCTGTGATTGTGGCTTTCATATGCCATAGGCCCTGAAAAGAAAAATACACACACACACACACACACACACACACACACACATATATTCTTACAAAGATTAAAATCAGAGATTTCTACACCTTGTGCTTTCATCTTCAGTGTTAAATGAAGTAATGCTAGTTATAAAGTTCCATAGAGGTATCCCCATTGTAAGTTCATCAACATTAAACATGTGTTACCCCAGTTGTAATTATTCGCATAGCACCTACTTTAAGAGGACTACCAAATCTGTGTCACGAATAAAATTTTATTCCCTACAAGACATATGCTACTAATTTCTAAATCAGTATTTGTAAAGGGTACACGTTTCTAAACCAGCCTCTAAACTAGTGTTTCTAAATTTCGACCAGTCACCAAATAAAAACAATGTTTTTCCGTTATTGTGAAGAAACTGGCGGATTTGCGAAATGGATATTCTATCAGTGGATTTACCAGACAGCACTTGCAAGGAGAGAGAGAAATAACAGCTGTATAAATGAATAAACAATCAAACATATAAATGGCAGCTAGAACCTGTTACTGTACAAAAACAAAACAAAACAACAACAACAAAAAAACAGCCAAATCATGGTTTGGGGGTCTCTGGGAATCTGATCAACTGAAAGCCATTCTCTGCTCGTCCCTGAGCCCCAGAAGGCTGAGCCCTGCTGAGGGTATTGCCTGGGCTCCTCTGCGCTCTGCTCCAGGTGGGTTTGCCCCGTGGGAGGCGTCTGCAGGAACTTGGAGGGCAGGAAGAGCCAGGTCTTAGAACTTATCACCCTCACATCCCCCTGGCTTGGGCAGTGATGGCAGTGACTGGGCTTCTCCATGGCAGTGGCGTCAGTGATGGCAGTGACAGCCCCTGCCCAGCGACCCTTCCTGCAAGGCTCCTGCTCTTCACCAGCCATCAAAAAGCCTTTCCCCTTCAGATGTGGTAAAGGCTTCTATTGCTACAGGTCCCTGGGTGCCTCAACAGTCCCGTGGGCTTTCTGAAGCCTGTCCACACGTCTGTAAATAGCCCTACACAAAAAGAAGCCACCCAAGAGGTCATGTTGCCAGCCACTTTCCTTGGTTTTTAACAGATGGAATCAGGCAAATGTCACACAGCTATTGTTAAATTAGCTATTGTTAAATTAGGGAGTCTCTGGACTCCCAGTCTAGGCATTACCCCTCACAACCCTCTGCCCTATTCCCACATGGAAAGAGGCCCAGGAGCAGGGGTTACAGGAGTAAGAGGTAAGACCATGGAACATCCAAATAAGAGAGGGTGGAGGGGCGTGAAGAGAGAGGCATGGTCTGTGCACCTGCCTTGTGGTCCACAGCGCTGTGTAAGGCTACACCCCTCAGAGGTAGAGAAATGCCACCTTCTCACAGAAAAGCAGTTATGCAGATTTCCTACCTCCTCCCACAAAGGTCAACTCACATTCCACCTTCTTTTTGAAGCCTTCCTGTAACTGAAACCACTAAACAAAATGGAATGCCCGTAGAATTTATGGCTCATAATGTTGTTGTGAAGATCAAGCGAGATAACGCATATTGGAATTCTTTGTAGAAAGTGATAGATTGATAGTATTATTAATGAGAACCATCAATTAAAGATGAGAATTCTTACCTCTGGCATATGGTGTGTGTTTTGACCTGAAAGGAAATGTAGAGAAGTTGCAGCTATTTTAACGTGTAAATAATACTTCTCAGCTTTCCTCACAAGGCTCAAAGGAAGGAGCTCCATGAAGAATGAGTAAATAACTTAAACTGGCTTAGATTGTCACCAGAACGTTGGCTCCAGGGTCTCTTTTCATCTTGCGTTACACATCGTGGCCATGTCTGCAGCAGACAACTTTCCTTTATACAATCAACTAAGGGTGAGGTGGTCTCATGAGACTCTGAGACAGTCTGTATAATGGGCAGGGACAGAGTCTGACTGTCGCATTCCAGAACATAACTACAACCTTTGCTGAGTGGTCAATGTTGGATGGATTACATCGTTTCCAGTAGATTTTTGAGAAACGTCCAGTAAAACAGCTCCCACAAGAAATGAGGATTTACTAAATCATACTTTTCAGAGGAATCGCTGGCCTCAGAACTAGCGGAGTCAGCTCTAAGAGAGAAAGAAACAGGAGACCTTCCCCTGAGCTGTACTTAACACAGAAGCAGCCGGCGAGAACTCCGAAACTGTCTGGCAAGGAGCGTGCTGCTTTCACAGCCTGGGCAGAGGCCGGCTTCCTCAAACCCCGGGCACCGTCCTGTCCCAGCACTCAGGCCTCGCTTTCCATCCGGGCTGAGAACCCTGAAACAACTTAGAGAAACAGTCTGCTTGGTGGAGAAGGGAGCCCAGATTCAATGGAGTTGTTTCCTCTCGAGAGCCAAGAAGAAACACAGGCTGCAGAGTCCCTGGTTCACCCTGAGGACGTTCTGCTGGTTCGCTGAGCGCCAGTGGATGCAGAAGCAGGTGCGAAGTGCTCTCGGGAACCAGGATGCACGTGTTCCCGGGAAACAGATTTCTCCCATGGAAGACAGAGCCCTTTCCCTGGAGTACCTGCCCCAGAAACACTGGGCACCGAGCTGCAGAGAGAGCTCCGCCAAGCACTTGGGGGAGAGAACGCCGGAGCTGCTGCTTCAGCTTGGGGATGAGCTGGGTACTGCGCATGCTCCGATGCTGTCGCAGCCAGACAGACAGACACTCAGCATGACCCGAGGGGGACAAGCCTGTTTGTTTTCATTTACATACACCTGCAGCAATATCAGCATGTTCCAAAGAAAGCTGTCAGCATACTTCGGACTTAGAAAAGACCCCCCCCCCAAAGCAATTTACTCTTATTCAAAGGCCACCAAATTGCGACACAGATTCTGACTTGAAGAAGGCAGTGGACCAGTTTCGTCAGAGGTGGGCTTTGAGGAAAGTCGATCTTGGTCTACCGTGTGTTGCTGGTCTGTTTGAATGAGCTCTCTGAAGCTGGGCATCAGGCGCTAGTCCTTGGAATAAAGGCCATAGGTTATAAGTTAAGAAAACATTTGCCTAAGGTCAAGGGAGTTTTACAGGCTGTTAGAGGAAGCCATTTGGAGACCATTTGGGCATTTGCCTGTGGACCATGTGGTAACCTTTTGTCATTTTGGAAGGGCCAGGTCAGGGACCTTAGTGGCCCACCCCGGGGACCGATGCTTCCCAGGAGCTGGACACCATCAGGATATATTTGAGCTCAGGGCCTAGGTCGAAATCACCAGATCTCCAAAAGCACTTAGCGAAGAGCTTGAGCTGTGACGTTCAAGTCAGGAAACGCTGTGGCCTACCCCCCCCCCTGTGTGCCCCCTCTTCTCCTTGCATGGTCGGTGAGACTCTGAAGGGGCCGTCTGGACTCTGGCCGGATCTCTCCTCCGCTTGCCTCGTGGGTGCGTGCCCTCCACACCCATGCCTGTTACTGCACTGGAAGCTGACGGACTGCCTGACGGTTTGTGGAACCAGGCCCTGAGGCTACAAAGGATGGGAGAGGGCAGGGCTGAAGGCACCATGTGCAGGTGGGGGATGTCTAGGGCAAGGACCAAGAGGAGGTCTGGGAGCTCGGGAGCGTGGCTGAGAATCCACTGTTCCTCCGACCCCTCAATACTATTGACGTAGGTTGCCCATCTCTCAGGATTAGCTCCTAAACCCAAGAACTAAGGGGAACAGCTCGCATGACAAAAAGTAGCTTTGCCCATCCACAACGGTTTGGTCTAGCTGAGGAGTGTCATTAGAATCCAGAGCTCCGGCCAAGCCACTTGCAAGCTGTGTCTCTGGCACATTCTCTCCAAGCCCTAGCTCTGCTGTCGCGAAATGGGGTGACAACACCTCCCTCAGGAGGGCGTTGTGAAGATCGCATGGACGGGAGAAAGCTCTGCCGGTAAGCAGCACAGAGAAGCTGTGCAGTGACCCCTGGCATCCTGTCACACTGAAAGGGACCTAGATCAGATCTCGGCCAATTCCCTGTACACACGAGAACACTCAGGTCCTGGGTGTTGTCATTTCCTCCTGGGTACCCAAGAGTTTCACCCCAAGCGCAGAAGAGGAACACAGGTTTCCTGTCTCCCGGTTGCATGTTTTTCATTCTACGTGACACATCTCTTTTATCCGTTTACAAATACTGTACCGTAACGTTGTCCCTGTGCTGCATTAATAAGAGATGCCTTCGTGTGAATAACTTTTTGCTGTAGGACACGCAGTAGGGAAGAGGGGAAAGTAGACAGAAAGTGAGGTTTTGTGTATAAAGGATGAACCCTACAGAGGGGAGCTTAACGAAGGGCCTTGGACGTGGTGTGGGGGTTCTGATGAGACTAGCACACATTTGTATAGCACCTCTGAACTCACTCTTCACAGAATGATGAGTCAGCATGATGCTGCCTCCTTATTGTCCTCACAGACATCTCCCGGCTTTCCTCTGACTAACGTGCCTCTCCAGAAGTTCAGGTAGACACTCTGACAAAACACAGATGAGCTTGCTTTGGGAATCACTGCCACGAAGTTTTCTGTGAATCTTCATTTTTCTCTCTCTGGTAGCTTCAAGATGAAGTGTAGAAGCAGTGACAGGAAGGAGCCACAGCATGGAGAGTTCTTTCATGGTTCGTAGGCCCCCTGACTGCTGGGGACAGCACACTCCCATTTAAAGAGAACTGCCAAATCTGTCACCCTCGTCCCTGCCTTTCCTTTAATTACCCTGAACCAGTGAAGAGGTTTGTGTGTGGAGACAGCATAGGAAGCAGGCACAGGCCTGGATTTTTGCCGCCCTCCCTCTTCTGCCTCCTCCCCAACCTGCAGATCCACAAATGAGCCGCTCGCCGATGGAAGGTGAGATGCGGTCCCCTGGTTCGTAGGTGTCTGTCTTTGTGTCTCTATGTGCTTTTTCCATAGACATGAACTCGTATCGTAACTAAGGCAGCAGAACATGTTCAACCTCCCAAGAAGCAGAAGAATCAGTCACAATCTGTCAGAAAACAACTGCTTGCCAAGGAGCTATTTGAGAAGCACTAACCTTAGTTTAATATGTTATTGATTTTCTAAACTGTTAAGTATGGTTTATAATTGCAATAACCTACATGATACCACTCATTGTGTCAGTTAATACCTAGTTTATTAGAACATGAATGTTTGCCATAGGCAGTTAGCTGAAAAACTAATTGTGTGTATGTGACTTTTTTTTTTTTTTCTTTTCGCCTTTTCTAGGGCCGCTCCTGTGGCATATGGAGGTTCCCAGGCTAGGGGTCGAATCAGAGCTGTAGCCACCGGCCTACACCAGAGCCACAGCAACGCGGGATCCAAGCCGCATCTTTGACCTACACCACAGCTCACGGCAACAGCGGATGCTCAACCCACTGAGCAAGGCCAGGGATCGAACCCGCAACCTCATGGTTCTAGTCGGATTCGTTAACCACTGTGCCATGACGGGAACTCCACAGTCAGTGCTTCTGACAGAGTTCCCCCGAAAGGGGCAGAGACAGACTCTTAACAGCTAAGTTTAACTTACTGTTTATGTTAGTTCCTACATGATAATATTTTTCCCTGCTTTATAAAGGGTGCCTGTAAGATCTTTCAAGCTCCTATTATTTATAAATTCTATCTGAATACTCTGATTTTCAGGACAGGAATATGTTGACTTACAGTGTGGGATTAGTAGTTTGAACAAATAATCAACAATGCATTGCTGCTAAAATGAAGTAAGACCTTGTAGTTCAAGGAGCTTATGGTCTAGTATGAGACATAATCTCTGGTATACAACAAATGAAAATATACTCTAATCAGCATTCAGATAAGACCACTTTTGAGCTCACCAAGATGATGAGTCACTAGAGAGAAGAGATGAACTTGTATTTTTCCTTCCATCTTTTCACCCTGTTGCAGTACCAGATATAATTAACATTCAGCAGATATTTATTCCATGAATAATCAGTTTCTTTTTTATTGAGGTGTAGTGGATTTGCAATATTACATTCGTTCCAGGTGTACAGTATAGTAGTCAATATTTGTGTAGATTATACTACATTAAAAGTTATTACAGAATAATGGCTGTCATTTCCTGTGCTGTACAATACATCCTAGTTATTTATTTTCTACGTAGTAGTTTGTACCTCTTAATCTACTAACCCTGTCAGGCCCCTTCCCCCATCCTGCTCCCACTGGTAACTGCCACTTTGTTTCCTATATCCGCGAGTCTGTTTCTGTTTTGCTACATACATTCCTTTCTTTGATTTTTTAGAGTCCACATATTAGTGATATCATACAATACTTGTCTTTCTCTGTATGATTTCACTAAGTATAATATTCTCTGGGTCCATCCATGAGCTCACCAGTTTCTTGATGTACAGTGGAAATTTTTCTCAAAGCGTTTAGTTTCTGTGCTTTTTTTTTTTTATTTTTATTTATTTATTTATTTATTTATTTGCTTTTTAGGGCTACACTTGGGGCATATGGGAGTTCCCAGGCTATGGGTCAAATCAGAGCTAAAGCTGCTGGCCTACATGGAATACGAGCCACATCTGTGACCTACACCACAGCTCATGGCAACCCCAGATCCCTAACCCACTGAGTGAGGCCAGGGATCAAACCCACTTCCTCATGAATCCTAGTCAGGATCGTTAACTGCTGAGCCATGAAGAGAACTCCTCTGTGCACTTTTCTTCATGATTCTAGACGATAAAGACTGTGAATATAAATGAAACGAGAACATTTATTTTTTTATTTTTAGTTTTTGTCTTTGTAGGGCTGCACCCATGGTATATGGAGGTTCCCAGGCTAGGTGTCAAACTGGAGCTATAGCTATGGCCTACCCAGTGGCAGATCTGTGACTTATAGCACAGTTCATGGCAACACTGGATCCTTAACCCGCTGAGCAAGGCCAGAGATCGAACCTGTGTCCTCATGGATACTAGTCAGGTTCATGAAATGAGAACATTCACATGACTTGTGTTTTTAAGGCTGATATGTATTCACGTGTGTATTCCCATGCATGAGTCACCAAGATATACCTTCTTTATTAATAATGCAGTAGTAGTGTGATATTGTTATGTGTAATCAAATTAATTGAATGTTTAGCTGCATTTCTAAGTTCTAAACTTCTCTGTAGCCCCCGGTTTAGTTCATCTTCTTAAAATCTGGGTGTAGACTGGAGCATTATGAAGTCCCAGGATTCTATCAGGTGCTAATATTGGGTGTATTTCACGCCAGCACATGCGCCTCTGTAGGCTTTTTCTCTTGACTTCCTCTTCCTCTGAATGGTACTGCCAGTCTCCCATCTCCATCCCAGCTGCACAGGTTGCCAATATCATTCATCTTCTACATACATCTTTTCTTCTCATCCCTCACCTGCAAGCAATGGTTAGGATATGAAGTTTCTAAGAGTTCCAGCTCTGGCCCAGTCATTCTTTATTTCCTTTTCCATTGCTTCCTAGTTCAAGTTACCATTAACTATTGCTTACCCTAAAGGGATCATCCAGTCACCATTTTCTCTTTGCCCCAGACATTAGTGTGAGTCCCTCTGTTATTCAGTGTCTATATAAATATAACCTTGACTCTGCTTCAGCAATGGGCTCTCACCTCCATTCATACCCCACTAATCTATTACTTATATTTTCCACATACTTGGGGCGCCCTGCTTCTCCGCATATCCACATATCTAAAGTTTGTCTCTTTATTCCTATGAAAAGCCTCAGTTTCCATAAACTACCTCTCTCTCCATTAAACTATAAAATGCCTCAACTGTACCCTTTTGATAACATTTATCGCAGGCTCGCTAGTATAGAGGTTACTGGTGTGCTTAAACCTCTTTCAGGTCAGAAGCTATAATTAATTTATATAGCATCTAATCTCATGCTATATGCCTAAATGTCATCATCACTGCTTCATCCCCAAGGAGAGTGAAAAGAAGGAAAACTTAAACCATCCTAGGTTTATGGAAGAAATATAATAAATAAACAAATGTAACAAACTTTGGAAGCATGTATTAGAGTATGACAAAAACATGTATTATTGCATTTCTTAAATAGAAAGATTCTTACACTTTGCTATAAATCACAGTTTCAGAAACTCTCAAAGATCGATATATTGATAGATGATTCGAAGAAGAATAGAGATATATGTGTTCATCAGACCATTTGATTGTCCCAGACCCTTTGCATTTATGATATTATTGACTGATAATAGTAGAATTCAGAAGGGATGGCTTGAAACAATGGCTGCATGCCAAGTTGGACTACATAATCTTCACTTCAGACCCCAATTGAATTGAATTTGTAAATATCAGCATCTAAAAATTACCTCGGAAAAATGTTTTGTCATCATAAAAACATTACATTAAGAACATATGCTATTTTTCTGTTAATCAGAAATACTATCAAATACCAATTATAAAAAAATTGTAAGTGTTGCATATGCGATACCAAAAAGAACTGAAATTAATTGCTCCCTTTAAGCAGCATTGTTAGTGACTTAGGTTGTAAAGCCATGTGGATTGTACAAAATGCTGTGACACAGTGGGTTAAGAATCTTATTACAGTGGCTCAGGTCGCTGCAGAGGACCTTGTTTGAAACCTGGCCTGGTGCAATGGGTTAAAGGATCCGGCATTGATGCAGCTGCGATGTAGATTGAAGATGTAGCTCAGATTCAGTCCCTGGCCTGGGAACTTCCATATGCCATAGGTGTGGCCTTAAAAAAAACAAAATGGGGAGTTCCCGTTGTGGCGCAGTGGTTAACGAATCCGACTAGAACCATGAGGTTGCGGGTTCTATCCCTGGCCTTGCTCAGTGGGTTAAGAATCCGGCGTTGCCGTGAGCTGTGGTGTGGGTCGCAGACGCAGCTTGGATCTGGCGTGGCTGTGGCTCTGGCGTAGGCTGGTGGCTACAGCTCCGATTCGACCCCTAGCCTGGGAACCTCCATATGCCACAGGAGCGGCCATAGAAAAGGCAAAAAGACACACACACACACACACACACACACACACACATAAAATGAATAAGGAATGAAGGAAATAGAAAATCACCTTTGGGCAAACATCATAGAGAAAACTGGCACCTGCAAGAAGTGTCAGTTGATGCTAAAACTAGTGCATGAAAGTATGGAAAGAAACAAGAGATTTGCAGAATCTCAAAAGCTGTGCCCACGAGGCATTTATTAATTACAAAAGGAGAAATAGTAACTCTCTGGTGGAGAAATCCAGCAGATACCGCTGTCAGGGAGGAAGGAAACTTTCCCCTATCCTTCTAGATTCTTCTGGCTGGTCTAAAAATTAAATTGACCTGAGACAGATTAATGGGAGAAAATAAAATTTAATTTCATTCGTACAGGAATCTCATATACATGAGAAGTTCAGAGACAGAAAGGTAAAATGAGGTATATATGCCATCCTGAGGTAAGGAATGGGATTAGGGTATGGAGTTTCAGGGGGGAGGAGGGTAAGTCACAGGACCATAAGAAGAGCAGATGTTTAGTAATTAGTTGATGGTCCTACCACACAAATAGGTCATAAAACGTTATTTCTAGTACTCATTGTTATTATGGCAAGACCCCCAATTTAAATCCTTTGAGGTATGGGTAAAAGTTTGTCTTGAGCCCATAGGGTCTAGATTGCCTGCAGCTGAAAATAATTCACATGCCAAAGTGGCGTGTCTTAGGGAGGCCTGCTCTGAACCCTCTGCATCAGCTAAACAAGTGATCAAGTTTAACAACACCTCGTAAGACACTTCAGCATCATGAATCCATGATGTGATGCACTGCAAACAAATTATTTGTTTGTTATTCTTGCAAAAAATGCATAAGCTCACTCTAATCACGGGAAAACATCAGACACATCCAGATGGAGTAATATTCTATAGACTGACCAGTACTTTTAAAAGTGTCTATATCATGAAGGGCGAGGAAAGACTAAGGAACTGTCCTATAATAAGGAGACATGACAACTTCAATGCCATCAAATAAGATCTGTGATTTAGTTCATCGTACTTTATCATTGTTAATGTTCTAATTTTGATCATTTGCATTATGGTTATGAAAGTTGTTAACATTAAAAGTGTGGTGAAGGAGACACAGAAACTGTGCTAATGTTTGCGACTTTTCTGCAAGTCTAAAATTATTTCACATTTTTAAAAAAGTGAACATGTAATAACCAGTTTGAAGGGCCTCCCAAGTGGCCAAACGTGGGGCCATTTGGGCATCAAAAAAGATGCTGGCAGTAATGGATTTTAACACCTTGAACACAAAAATACCCAAAAATTATGTTTAAGCATATGCAACCACATGAAAAAGAGCTGGTTATTTAATAATGAAGGGGAGCAGAATTTTGCCACCCCCAAATATAGTGGAGAACAACCCCTCATGAGCAACTAAAGTATTGCAGTCGCAGAGTCAAGATACAATTACATTTATTCATATGGAAGTTACACATTTTAGTGACTAGCTTTCTCTATTTAATTTTAAAACTTTCCAATTTGGACTTTACATACTGCCTTCTTAGAAGGGAAAATCACCTTTGTTAAAATTCACCTTTACTACTTTCAGTTGTAGATGAAATCACCAACAATTAGCTTTCTTGCTCCTAGGGATGTTTTTCAACCACTTTCTTCAAAAATAAAAATTGTCATTTATGTCAACATTATATATTTTACTAATCAAGAAAATATTTATATGAGACTATAAAGACTTATTTAGTAAAAGATGGTTTGTTATAAGTAAAATTCTTTTTTATTGAGTAATACTTGACATTACAATATATGAGTTTCAGGAGTTCCCATCATGGCTCAGTGGTTAACGAACCCAAATGGTATCCACGAGGACGCGGATTCCATCCCTGGTCTCACTCAGTGGGTTAAGGATCCAGCGTTGCCAGTGAGCTATGGTGTAGGTTGCAGACACAACTCAGATCTGGCTTGCCGTGGCTGTGGTATAGGCCAGCGGCTACAGCTCCGATTCAACCCCTAGCTGGGGTATACTCCGTATGCCGTGGGTGCTGCCCTAAAAAGACAAAAAAATATATATGTGTGTGTGTTTCAGGAGTAGACTTGCTATTTTTGTACATTATGAAATAATCACCATAATAATTCTAGTTACCATCGGACACCATACAAAGTTATTAGAATATCACGGACTGCGTGTCAATAATATTCCCTATATGTACTTATTCCCTGTAACTTATTTATGTTATATCTGGAGGCTTGTACCTCTTAATCTCCTTCACATATTTGGCCCATTCCCCTGCCCCTCCCCTCCTTCAATCATACCATATTTTCAGAAAATGAAGAGATAATTATTAAAATGAAACTATAAAGATCTAGAGGGAGCTCTTTTGTTCCCCAGCCCTTTTTTTGCAGAACAATTCAGTCATAAAGCCATTAGGTGGAAACAAGCAGGACAGGCATTTGCACAGGATAGAGAAAGCCATGGGGCCCTGAGCGGACTAACCTGAGCAACTGCAGAGGGGAAGGCCTGGCATTGGTGCTAGAGCCTGACAAGGCTGAACAAGGAGCCCAGTCGTGAGGGTGGTCTGGTTGAGGCTGTCGGGGACCAGGTAGGACAAACAGGAGGTCCACATGGGGTCAGGAAGTCATTGCTGTGAGGAAGGTGGCACAGTGGCAAAGGGAGCTCAGTGCATATAAGGGACTTGATCAAATAAGTGACTATATTGAAAATATTGAGATCCACGGAAAAAATGAGATTGAGCTTTGTGCTGATGGATTAGAAACGGAGGTGTTGGTGTGAATGCAATGGTTTTCAGCACTGAAGGTGGGTGTGGAAATAAACATAAATAGCAATGTGTAGGTGTGCATGTCTGTGCATGTATGTGTGTATATAAATATTCCCTGTCTGTCGCAGAGAGGGCATGGGAGGAGTGACACCACAGTAGTCATAATTACACTTAGCACGCCGGTCTTGGTTCCCCTTTACTCCTCTTCCCTAAAAGGAATCCGGGCTCCTTGGAGAAATGGTTGATTCTAGGGCCAAGAAAGGCAAAGTACAAATGACCTTAGAACATGGAACTGGAGCATTAATAAGCCTCAAAGCCATGACAAAAGGACAGAGAAGCCAGCTTATAGGGACTCAAGTCTCAAAGCACCTCCCTAAGGAACACGTACAGTTCCTTTCATTTGCCTAATTTTCTACCAGGTTGTTTATGTCTTTATCATACTGCTTTTTGAGGTTCTTTATTCTATAAACCATCCTTTGTAGGTGAGAGGTATGGGAAATATCTTCTCTCATTTGTAGCTTATCTGATCACTATCTTTAAGGTATCATTCAATAAACAGCCATTATTAACTTTAATATGGTTGAACTTATCATTTTTTTGTGACATGTGTTTGGTGAACCAAGCTTCACTGTCCTACTGCGCAGTCATAACAATGGCATCGTACATTGTCTTCCAAAAGTTTAAAAGCTCTACCTTTCCCATTCAGTCATTGACCCGCATAGAATCTTTTTTAATTTAATTTTATTTTTTTAATTTTTTTTCTGATGAATTTAGACATTTATTTAGACAATGTTTTGAATGGAAAAGTTTCTTTAATTCCACTTGCCTCCATTATTCCAGATCACTTTATTTTTATTTGTTCTGTTTCACTTTGGTTTGTTTTTAATTAAAAGAAAAATATCCCAAGGAGAGAAAGCAACGAGAAAGTTTTCTCCGGATGGTTCTTTTTTTTTAATTTTTTTTCTTTTCCCACTGTACAGCAAGGGGATCAAGTTATCCTTACATGTATACATTACAATTACATTTTTTTCCCCACGTTTTGTTCTGTTGCAACATGAGTATCTAGACAAAGTTCTCAATGCTACTCAGCAGGATCTCCTTGTAAATCTATTCTAAGTTGTGTCTGATAAGCCCAAGCTCCCCATCCCTCCCACTCCCTCCCACTCCCATCAGGCAGCCACAAGTCTCTTCTCCAAGTCCATGATTTTCTTTTCTGTGGAGATGTTCATTTGTGCTGGATATTAGAGTCCAGTTATAAGTGATATCATATGGTATTTGTCTTTGTCTTTCTGGCTCATTTCACTCAGTATGAGAGTCTCTAGTTCCATCCATGTTGCTGCAAATGGCATTATGTCATTCTTTGTTATGGCTGAGTCGTATTCCATTGTGTGTATATACCACCTCTTCCAAATCCAATCCTCTGTCGATGGACATTTGGGTTGTTTCCATGTCCTGGCTATTGTGAATAGCGCTACAATGAACATGCGGGTGCATGTGTCTCTTTTAAGCAGAGTTTTGTCCGGATATATGCCCAAGAATGGGATTGCGGGGTCATATGGAAGTTCTATGTATAGATTTCTAAGGTATCTCCAAACTGTTCTCCATAGTGGCTGTACCAGTTGACATTCCCACCACCAGTGCAGGAGGGTTCCCTTTTCTCCACAGCCCCTCTAGCACTTGTTATTTGTGGATTTATTAATGATGGCCATTCTGACTGGTTGAGGTGGTATCTCATGGTAGTTTTGATTTGCATTTCTCTTATAATCAACGATGTTGAGCATTTTTTCATGTGTTTGCTGGCCATCTGTTTATCTTCCTTGGAGAAATGTCTATTCAGGTCTTTTGCCCATTTTTCCATTGATTGATTGGCTTTTTTGCTGTTGGGTTGTATAAGTTGTTCATATATTCTAGAGATTAAGCCCTTGTCGGTTGCATCATTTGAAACTATATTCTCCCATTCTGTAAGTTGTCTTTTTGTTTTCTTTTTGGTTTCCTTTGCTGTGCAAAAGCTTTTCAGTTTGATGAGGTCCCATGGGTTTATTTTTGCTCTAATTTCTATTGCTTTGGGAGACTGACCTGAGAAAATATTCATGATGTTGATGTCAGAGAGTCTTTTGCCTATGTTTTCTTCTAGGAATTTGATGGTGTCCTGAGGATCTTTTTTTATTATAATTTTATTGGAGGATAGTTGACTTACAGTATTGTGTTATTTTCAGGTATATAGCAAAAAGATTCAGTTATGCATACATACATTATTTTTTAGATCCTTTTTCCCAAAGAGGTTATGACAGAGCATTGGGTAGATTTGCCCGTGCTGTACAGTAGACCCTTGTTACTTATCTATTTTATATATAGTAGTCTGTATATATTTATTTCTGCTGTAGGGTGCAAGGTAGAGAGACAGTTCACTTGTTTGCAGATGAATAACCAATTACCCCAGCACCAATTGTACCATCCTAAGGAGGAGTCATTCCTTTTGCCACCTCAGTATCCTATCCCAACACCAATACCACACTGTCTTCATTGCAATAATCTTCTAATACATGGTAGTATCTGGCAAGAAAAGAAAAAAGAACCCTACTGAAACCCAAGTTCCCAGACATCAGCCTAGGGACAATGTGACAAGTTTGCAAATTGGTATCCCTTCTGAGGATAAGAGGCTCAGACCTGCTTCGTTTAACACTTTTCTGCAGAAAAGTAGGCTCCAATAGAACTCAGATAGTGGAAAACCAGGTATTACGGAACCTGCTGGGAGAAAATGATGAGGTGAAGGCAACAAGGTGAAACCTACTAGGCAAACAACTGCCTGGCCTTAAATTCCAAAGATGAATTACTATACTGGGTGGAAGAGAACCAGCATGATGGCAATCAATGTGAAACACCCAGGGGAGTTTGTGCCTTAATATGAATGAACAGTGTTAACTGAGCCATTGGAAAAACGAATGGAAGCTTAGTATAAATTAATGGGAGTGTCATGTCCAGATCAATCGACAAAGAACTGCCAGGATATTCTGAAACCTCCAACATCATTTGGAAAGTCTCTGCATTTCTAAGGTTCTGATTCTAATGCAGACTTGAGTAAATAAGGGAAGTCCAGCAGGCAGTGTGGGCCACCAAAGTGACACTGACATATGAGCACTCTTGTCATTCTTGAAATGAGGTTTGGAAAATTGGAAATGAGTCCTGGTGAGGGTCTTTTGCTCCATTTGGCAGAACTACGACCAGTGGAGGCAGCTTTAGGGAGGCAGATGCAGAGACGATATAAAGAGGAGTTAGGACAGCCCACCTATGGAATCAGCTGACATGGGCAAGACTATTTCCCCAGTAACGGAAGTATTCACACAGCTGGATGACCATGTGTCTCTAGGCTGCATGCGACATTGAAACTGAGATTAGAGCATCTCTTTTTACTCTAAAATGCTTGGCCCTGTGGGTGTCTTCATTTAGATATTTCCCACTGTGCCCATGGCTTGGAGGCTGCTGAGCGGACAGCCAGAGGAAGGACAAGAGTGCCCTCTGCCCGGGTCTGGGCATCTCATTCTGGGTGTTGTCCCAGGAACCTGGGGATGCTCCCAAGCCCTGGGGGCTCCTTTCCTAATGCCGCCTCCTACAGGCAGGCGCTCCATGTGGAGACAAACCTCTTCACTGGCAAGATCCATGCCTGAAATTGCACCTCTAGAACTAACCTTTGGGGGTCATGTGGCAGACATCAGGACGCTACCTCGTGAGGGTCTCTGTTGAATTTCAGGTGCCATTTCAATACCATTTCAATATATATAACAGGGAGTAGTCCCTTGGAGTTGATACACGCTTCTTTATCAGTCCTCACATCAGCTTGTCTCCTCCAACCCAATTTGAAGGTGCTCTCTGAGCCATGTTCTCCTCTAGAAGTGCCATCTCCAATATAATAGGCACTATCCATATGTGGCAATCGAGTCTTTGAAAAGTTACTAATCAGCAGTTCCCGTCGTGGTTTGGTGGTAATGAATGCAACTAGTATCTATGAGGACCAGGTTCGATCCCTGGCCTCGCTCAGTGGGTGAAGGATCTGACGTTGCCGTGAGCTGTGGTGTAGGTCACAGATGCAGCTCAGATCCCGCGTTGCTGTGGCTGTGGTGGAGGCTGGCAGCTGCAGCTCCGATTCGACCCCTACCTAGCCTGGGAACCTCCACATGCAATGGGTGCGGCCCTGAAAACCAAAAAAAAAAAAAAAAAAGAAAAGTAACTAGTCCAACTACAATGTGCTGTACTTGTAAAATATACATTGGATTTCAAAAACTTAGCTCAAAAGGTGCTTGTAAAATATATTGTTAATTTTTTATATTAAATACTTATTGAAATTTAAATTTTTGCATATATAGCATCATATAAAATCTATAATTAAAATTAATTTCACCTATTTCTCTTTACCTTTTACAACGTAGGTACTAAAAAAATTTAAAATGACATATATGGCCTATACTTCTGGCTAATATTATATTTCTAGTCGGCAGTGCTATACTAGACCTTCTTAGGTCTAATAACTAGACACCCCCTTGAGAAATTGTATCTTTCAGTGACAGTAACTTTGTATCAGGTAGACTTGGATTCACTGCTTAGTTCTGTCACTGCCTGTATGACTTGAGGCCATTTATTTACGTAGCTGGATCTTGGTTTCTTTATTTGGGAAATGGGACAGTTGAAAGTTACCCGAGTTACGTGTATACATGGTGCCATTTTAGATTTGCTGTTCCTTTTTTGATTGTTTGTTTGTTTGTTTTTGTCTTTTTGTCTTTTTGCCATTTCTGGGGCTGCTCCCACAGCATATGGAGGTTCCCAGGCTAGGGGTCGAATCGGAGCTGTAGCCACCGGCCTACGCCAGAGCCACAACAACACGAGATCCGAGCTGCTTCTGCAACCTACACCACAGCTCATGGCAACGCTGGATCCTTAACCCACTGAGCAAGGCCAGGGATCAAACCCGCAACCTCATGGTTTCTATTTGGATGCGTTAACCACTGCACCATGACGGGAACGCCTAGATTTGCTGTTCTAAAGTTCAAAAGAGATAAAGTTTACAAGGTTCAAAAGACATAAAATTTACATACAGCTCAGTGTCTGCCAAGTGGTAGGAATGACTTTAGCTCTCCTCATCCGAAATCTGTTTAGAGGCACCAAATGGACTTTTCAGATCTCCAGTCTCCTTAGGGTACAGTTTGTCTGTAAATTTTGTATGGCTCCTTGTCTCCTATGTAGTGTTCTTTACACAAGGCTGTTCTCGAAAATGCTCTACATATTCTCCATAGAAAAAGATTTCCAATAAATCATATTTATATAGTCAAGAATCTCATGTAAATGAAAATAATATATATGATATAGTTTTCCTTCAGATTAATTTGGTTTTAACCCATATGACACTCCAAAATTTCACAGAATACTGAAGGCACCATTTATTTAATTGTTTTCAGGTTTTCTATTATGCTACAGAATTTTCCCCTATGTAGAAGAAAAGTTAATTTATTTTTGTTGTACAGGTAGGGTAAAACATAAACATACAAATAGTATAATCTCCTTCTCAAAGGGGAAATCAGTCATCAAATTCCCATATCATTCCATAACTATAATTTGGATAAGGCCAGAAAGACTACACAAAAGTCATTAAAATAAAAACCATGTAGGAGTTCCCTCTTGGCTCTGTGCATTAAGTGCTGTGACTCTGGTTACAACCATGGTACAGGTTCAATCCCTGGTCTAACAACTTCCTCGTGTCACAGATGTAGCTAAAAAAATGTAGCAGTCAACTGCTTCTTTTTTTTTAAACCATAGTTAATACTTTCTATTTACGTCACTTTCAAGGGGCCATCATGTATGATTTTAAAAAGTAGAAATAAATCCGGAAAGGTTTTTTTTTTGCCTTTTTTTTAGGGCTGCACCCATGGCATATGGAAGTTTCCAGGCTAGGGGTTGAATCAGAGCTACAGCTGCCGGCCTACGTCACAGCCAAAGCAATGCCAGATCCAAGCTGAGACCTACACCAAGCTAGATCCTTAATCCACTGAGCAAGGCCAGATCCTTAACCCCCTGAGCAGAGCCAAGGATCAAACTCGTGTCCTGATGGATACTAGTTGGGTTTGTTACCACTGAGCCACAATGGTAACTCCCCTGAAATTATTCCTAATCCATATTTTGATGTGAAATATGTTAGACCTTTTAGTCTATATCACATAATACTTTTACACAGAAACTAGGGAAAATTTAAGCTACGCTATCAATAGTTCTCAGCCCAGTTACTATTTTTGCTGCAGGAAGTACTTAGCATTGGCTTACTGTCTTCCTAGGGCATGTGTGGATCACTCTGCCACTCATAGTGAGGCAGGAGATAGGTAAGTTCCAGGATAGACATTTCTCATCAGCCACTTGCTTATACTTCAAGATAGAAATAACAACAGGAATAGGGCAAATAACTGGACTTTGTCTTCTGTGGACGCTTGAAACAATGGTAATGGCAGGGGCAGAGAGGGGCTGAGCCCTGCTTGGGCAAAAGCGCAAGAGGTCACATACCTCCTATCTTCAGGGCCAGGGAGACCCCCAACTCCACACGTGCAGAAATACTCCGCAGGGTCGGAAAGGGAGGGCGCACCAGGCCATAATAAGTCCTGGTAAGCTTCCCATAGGCCCTTGCTCTGGAATCCATCTCCACCACAAGATGCACAAGCATATCTGGGAGGGCCCTGGGTTCAATCAGGTGTGAGAAACAAAGCCAGATAATTGGCCCGAAGGAAAACAAAGACCTGGAAGAACTGCCCCTATATAAGTGACTTAACCCCCTCCCCCAGCAGGGGTGTCCACACTCCTCTCTGAGCGTGCTGCTTTGCTTCTAAAAGGTGTGCTCTCCCACACGTTGTCCTGTGTCTCTAATAATAAACTTTGCACCTGTTTCTACACTCTTTGCCTCCTTGAAACATTCTTGCTTTCAGTGGGGGAGGAGGGGGCAGGAATCCTGGCAGTTCTGCTTTTAACCTCTAGCCCCAGGGGGTCTAGTGGCTAGGATTCCAGTTTTCCCTCAGGCTGCCCAGGTTCGATTCCTGAGCAGGGAATGAAGTTCTGGCTTCAAGCCATCACTCTCTGCGGTCTCTCCTAGATCCGTGTGACTCTGCATGAATGTGTACTGAGTTGACTATTTCTTTGTAAGTGCTTTTAGGTTATATATGTGAGTATGTGTATATGTGTATGTTTGTGTACATGTCTGCTGTTGTATTTCCCTGGCTCAACTCCTAGTTTCTTCTCTTCTGTCCCTGATTTAGTTGAATTTTTAAATTAAGCTATAATTTGCATGCAACAAAATTCATGCTTTTTGATGTCCAATTCCGAGAATTTTGACAAAAACATACAGTTTTGTTAGGCACCACCACAATCAAGATATAAAAGAGTTTCATTACTCCCCAAATGCCCATCTTGTGTTCCCTGGTAGTAAACCTCTCTTCTGTCCTCAGAAAGCTTACCTATTTTCTTTGTCTATAAAAGTTTTGCCTTTTTCAGAATGTCATATATATATAAACAAAATATGTAGGCTTTTGTGGGTTTTTTTTTCCAGTTTTAAATGATTTTTATTTTTTCCATTATAGTTGGTTTACAATGTTCTGTCAGTTTTCTACTGTACAGCAAAGTGACCCAGTCAAACATACATATATAAACATTCTTTTTCTCACATTATCCTCCATTATGCTCCATTACCAGTGACTAGATACAGTTGCCAGTGCTATATGGCAGGATCTCATTGCTTATCTATTCCAAAGGCAATAGTTTGCAGCTATTAACCCCAGATTCCCAGTCCATCCCACTCCTTCCCCCTCCCCCTTGGCAACCATATGTCTGTTCTCCAAATCCATGAGTTTCTTTTCTCTGGAAAGATTCATTTGTGCCATATGTTAGATTCCAGATATAAGTGATATCATACGGTGTTTGGCTTTCTCTTTCTGACTTACTTCACCTAGTATAGAGTCTCTAGTTCCACCCATGTTGCTGCATATGGCATTATTTTGTTCTTTTTTATGACTGAGTAGTATTCCATTGTGTCTGTATAGCACATCTTTGTAATCCATTCTTCTGTCGATGGACATTTAGGTTGTTTCCATGTTTTGGCTGTTGTGAATAGTGCTTCAGTGAACATATGGGTGCATGTGTCTTTTTCAAGGACAGTTTTGTCCAGCTATATGCCCAGGAGTGGGATAGCTGGGTCATATGGTAGTTCTATATTTAGTTTTCTGAGGTACCTCCATGCTGTTTTCCATAGTGGTTGTACCAATTTACATTCCCACCAACAGTGTAGGAGGGTTCCCTTTTCTCCACACCCTCTCCAGCATGTGTTATTTGTGGGCTTATTAATGCTGGCCATTCTGACTGGTGTGAAATGGTACCTCATAGAGTATGTAGCCTTTTTAATGTGACTTCTTTCATTAGCATAATGCAGTATACTCATCCACATTGTTTTCTAAGTCAGTAATTCATTCGTTTTTATCACTGAGTAGAATTCCATTATATAGATATAACATAGTTTGTATCTCCACTCATTAGTTGAAGGATATTTGCTTTTGACAGGTTTTGGCAATGACAAAAAAGGAACTGTAAACATCAGTAGAGAAGTTTTAAAGTGAATATATGTTTTCACCTCACATAAATAAATACCTAGGAATAAACTGCTGTGTCATGTAGTAACTGTATGTCACCATTTATAGGAAACTGACAAACCATAAGCCAATGTGACTGCCCCACTCTTCACTCCCATCAGCATTAAATGAAAGTTCCAGGTGGTCTGCATCCTTGTTGCTAGTGCCTCAATTTTACACAGCCTAACAGTTGTACAGTGATGGCTCATTGTGGTTTTAATGTGAAATTTTCTACTGACTAATGATTGTGAGCATATTTTCATATGCTTATTTGTCATCCATATATCTCACTTTTTGGTAAAATGTGTGTTCAAAGCTTTCACTCACTTTTTCTCTCCTTTTTTCTTATTATTGAGAGTTCTTTATGTATTCTAGGTACAAGTTCATTATCAGATATGCGATTTGTAAACATGTTCTTCCAGCCTGTGCACTGTCTTTTCATTCTCCAAATGGTACTTTTCTAACAATACAAGTTATTGATTTTGATGAAATTCATTTGTAATTTTTTATGGATCATGTTTTAGAGCTAAGAAATTTTTGTCTCACCCCAGGTCTCAAAAATTGCCTCCTATGGATTCTTGAGAACTTTTATAGTTTCATTTTTACATGTAGCTATAAGATCCAGACTGAGTTAATTTTTATGTTCTGAAAGAAATGAATTAAGTTTTTTCATTTTCATATTTTGCAGATAGATGTTGACTTGTTCCAACATCATTTGCTTAAAACAATATCTTTCCTTATTGAGTGGACTTTTCCTTTTCAAAGTTTAATTGACTACACAGATGTGCATTCATTTCTGTTCTGTTCATCTATATTTCAATTCCATTCATCTACATAAAATTTTTTTAGTACATTGTTTTTAATACACAAGTTTTATTGTAATACTTGAAATCATACATAATCTTCGAATATTTGGTTTTCTTTGCCATTGTATATTAGTTTGTCAGCTTGTCTACTTCTACAAAAAGCCCTGCTTGGACTTTTATTGTAATTATGTTGAATATATAGATCAGTTTGGGGGAAAACTGACATGACAATATTGAGTTTCATAATCTATGAACATAGTATATCTCTCCTTTTGTTTAGGTGGTCTTTGATTTTTTTCATCATTGTTTTATAGTTTTAAATATATAAAACTACACATATTTTATAAAATTTATAGCTAAGTATTTTATATAGCTTTTTATGAGGTTTTTTTTTTTCTTTTTTTTCTTTTTTAGGGCCACTTATGTGGCATATGAAAGTTCCCAGGCTAGGGGTCAAATCAGAGCTGTTGCTGCCAGCCTATGCCACACTCATAGCAATGCAGGATCTGAGCCACATCTATGATCTCCACCATAGCTCACAGCAATGCCAGATTCTTGACCTACTGAGCAAGGCCAGGGATTGAACCCGCATGCTCATGGATACTAGTCGGGTTCAATGCCACAGAACGACAGTGGGATTAAATGGTATTTTTTTCCCCTTTTCAATGGTAACTTTCTAATATATAGAAATAAGATGGATTTTTTATATTGGCCTTATATATTGAGATCTTTTTAAACTCATTTATTTCTTCCAGTAGTTTCTTTGTACATGCTTCAAGGTTTTCTATGTCGACAATTATATTCTCTGCAAGTAGAGACAGTTTTACATTCCTCATCTGTGTGCCTTTTATTTACTTTGCTTGCCTTATATTGTAAGCCAGAATGCCCAGCTCAATGTTGATTAGAGGTGATAAGAATGAACATCCTTGTATTGTTGCTGATCTCAGGGTGGAAATCATTCAGTCTTACATTATCAAGTATGATGTGAGGTGTAGATCTTCCACAGAAGCCCAATATCAAGTTGAGAAATTTCCCTACCCAATCCCTAATTTGGTAATATTTCTTTTAAAAATCAAGAATACCTATTTGAATTTGCTAAATGGTTTTTATGAATCTATTGAGATGCTTTTATATAATTCCTCTTGTTTAGTTTGTTAATATGATGAATTATACCAATTGATTTTTGAATGATGAACTAGTCTAGCATTCCTGGGATGAACTCCACTTGGCTATAATACACAGTTACTTTGTATATTATTGGATTCCATTTTCATGTGAATTGTTAAGAATAGTTGTACCTACATTCATGAAGGATACTGGTCTGCAATTTTCTTATAATGTGTTGCCTGGTTTTGGTATCAGGCTAATGCTGACTTCATAGGATGTTGGGAAATATACCATCCTTTCCAATTTCCTAAAAGAATTTGTGTAATATGCTTATTTCTTAAGTAAATGTTTAGCAGAATTCATCAGCAAAGCTATTTGGGCCTGGATTTTCTTTGTGGGAAGATTTTGGTTGAAAATTCAAATTAGGAGGCGTTCCCATTGTGGCTCATCAGGTTAAGAACCTGACTAGTATCCATGAGGATGTGCTTTAAATCACTGGCCTCACTCAGTGGATTAAAGATCAAGCATTGCAGCAAGCTGTGGCACAGGTTACTGATGCAACTTGGATCTGATGTTGCAGTGGCTGTGGCTGATTTGACCCCTATCCTGGGAACTTCCATACGCCACAGGTGCGGCCCTAAAAAAAAAAAAAAATTCACATTATGAGTTCCCACTGTGGTGCAGCAGGTTAAGATCTGGCGTTGTCTCTTTGGTGGCTCAGATTTGATCCCTGGCCTGGGACCTTTCATATGCCACACATGCAGCTGAAAAAAAAATTCAAATTATTTAATAAATAAGGGCTATTCTGGGTTTATATATCTTCTACAATGAACATAGGTACATAAGTAGAACATGGTTGCTGTGGATTTGTTTCAGTAAAAATTTTATTTAGGGTATTTGTATCTATGTTCATACCTCAGATTAACCTGCTGTTTAAATTTCACCTACGCTGTTGAATTTATTGGCACAAAGTTGTTCTTATTATAACTTCTAACATCAAATGTGTAGTTTTTTCCCCCGCACCAACCAATTCTCCAACTTTACAAATGTTGCCAAAACTTAGCCTCTGTCCACTGGAACCAAATAGAAACACAGAGACTGAATTTTGGGTAAAGGAGAAAAAAAGACGGCTTTATTGCTTTGCCCAGCAAAGGAGGCCATAGCAGGCTAATGCCTTAAAGACTGTGCCCCTCCCTTGGAAGAGATTAGGAGGTGGTTTATAGTTTGGGTGTGGAAAATAGGACCCACAGATGAGGATCAGGGTAGAGGAAAGCTTGCGTTGTTTTTCAAAGCTAGTGTTTAGCGGCCCCAGGGCTGGTTCCGGTGGTCTTCCTTCTTTCTAGAGTGAAGAATGCTCCATCAAGTCTTCCATTGTTGGGGGTTTCAGTTCTGCGGAAGGGCTCAAAGATACTGTTATGTATATTCCTTGAAGAGGAACCAGGACCCTGCCCCAAGGCTGTACTATTGTTGTTTGACTGCTCCTCCCTGGTCTCTGCATCTCCTCCCTTCCCTGATTAGCAACTGTTTCAACCTCCCCTTTGGAACTCAAGGAAGGTAATGGAGGCTGAAGCTCATTCCTTAAAAACAAGAAACAGGGGACACAGAAAGGCATGTGTGCCCAGTAGCCCCACAGGACCCTGCTGGTTTACACAGACACCAACTGGATGTCCTGAAATTCAAGCAGGAACCTAACTAGAGTTGGAACACGTCTCACTTATAGGATTCAGTCCTATAAGACTGCTCCTCCACCTAACAGCCTGCCAACACCCACACACCCACACACCCACACACACCTCCCTCTCTCTCTCTCTTCAAGCACCAGTTGTGAGTTTAGGCTCTCACCCATGCTTTCACTATCAGGAACAGGAGTTCCTGTGACCTCATTAGGTTTGATAATTTCTATAATGGCATACATAACTCAGGAAAAGAGTTTGTTTACAACAAGAGTACTTTACTATAAAAGGAAACAACTCAGGATCAAACAGATGGAAGAGTACCATAGAGCAAGGTATAGGGGGAAGTGGTATAGAGCTTTCATGCCCTTCTAGTTTTGTTACCAGAAAAATGGGTTCACCTATTCACAGGTGTCAAGCCAGCAGACACAACCACACCAAAGATCATGAGAAGGACGGGTTTATTATCACTTGGAACAAGTAAGGAGAACACTGAAGAACTTTCCCAAAGCAGTGTCTCCCTAAACAGCAATATTGGGGAAGTTTTAAGTGGAGGGAACATGCATATTCCTGAAGGAGCTTAAGCAGAGAATTCAGCATAGAATTGGGATAAAGGTCAACAGAGTCCAACCTTAATTCATTGAAGTCAGGAGGGTCAACATTCCATCCTAGACCTAGGTTTGAGGCCTTTGTTCCTGTAGAACTCAAAGATACATTATTATATATATCCCTTGAAGAAGAAATAGGACTCTGCTTTATCACTGCACTTTTTTTGACTGCCTTTTTCAGTGTTCCTGCATTTCTTTGTTCCCTTAAAAGCATTAATTACTGAGACCTGTTAAAGGGCAAGCATTGAGACCAGATTTAGATCACAAAATGGCTTAGGCCAAAATGCCTTCTCTTATGTCAAGAAAACCATACCTGGTTCTTTTTCTTCAGGGACCCTCTCACCCACCTGTTTACAGTTACATCATGCTCCTAGCACCTCCATGTGTACACCAACCAGGAAGCTATCTTGAACCCATTCCATTAGGTTTTTAGAGGTCTCATTATGAGTGATTAAATCATTGGCCATTAGTGATTAATTCAACCTCTAGCCCCTCTACCTTCTGGAAGTCTGGAGGAAGGGCTGAATGAATGTTCCAACCTTAGTCACAGGATTGGTTCCCATGGCAACCAACATTCCAGGCCTATGGGCTTCCCAAAAGTCACCTCATTATCATTCACTCAGTTCTATAAGGGAGTTTGTTAGGAATAATAAAAGGTACTCCTTTCACCTTTACAATTCCAGAGCTATTTTAGGAACTGGGTTGTGTTGGTGTGGTCTTTGAGGGAGGAAAACCAAATATTCTAACAAAAAATACTTGTATGGCCCTTATCATTTAGAAAATTACCAGGTTCAGGACCTTTAGCCAGGAGCTGAGGATGAAATTCTAAATATATATTTCTTATTATATAAAAATATTACAATTAATTTGTCTCATTATCCTTTGAATGAGTTTATATCTATAGTGATGTCTTTTCTCACATTCCTGACACTGGTAATTTGTTTCTTCTCTTTTTTTTCCTAATTAGTCTATATAGAGATTTATCTTTTTGTTTGTTTACTTTTCTCAAAAAGCCAGCTTCCATTTCATTGACTTCATCTGTTGGTTCTATTTTTTGTAGTTGTTAGGTTTTCTTTTCTACTCTTGTCTCCTCATATCATTAAAAAAATCTTTCCTTCTAGTTGGCTGGATATATTTTGGTCTTCTTCTACCTTTTAAGGTGGAAGGTTAGAAAAGGGATTTCAAAGCTCTCTACTTTCTAATATAGACATTTAATGATATAAATTAACATGCGAGCAGTGCTTTTGCTATATCCTACAAATGTTGATATGCTATTTTTTCTTTTCATTCAATTCCAAATAATTTCTAATTTCCCCTTGACCTCTTTGACACTTGGTTGTTTACAAATGTATCATTAGTTTACAAGTATGTGTTTTCAGATATTTATGTTAATTTCCAATCCAACTTCACTGTGATCAAACAACATATCTTTCATGATATGAATAATTTTTTACTTCTTGAGATGCATTGTGACCTAGAATATGCTCTATCTTGGTCAATGTTCTATGTCTACTTGAAAAGAGGTGCTACTGAAGAATATGTTACTAAAAATTCCTTCATACTGGTTCCCTGATACTTCTTCACATTAGTATGATTTCATCATTTTCATCCTTTATCTCCACCTGATTATAACAAATAATACCTATAGAGAAAAACTACACAGTTTTTAAACTATTTAAAAGTATTGCCTATTCGGGCTGGTTATTTTCATTTATATATAGTAAAAAAAAAAGAATCATATTGATGAATAAAAATTATTTACACACACAAAGGCACACTAGAACAGGTGGCCATGAAGAGACCTGAAATTCTTCAGAGACAGGAAAAGCAAAGGCTCTCAGATTGGTTAATTCTGAGAACTTGTAATATCTGCAAAACAAAACCTAATCACATTCAAATTCTCAGAACAGAGTAATTGAAACTAAAGCACCATAGAGGGTTCTAGGTCAACTGTGAGATAAAAAGCTACTGTGGGAACAACACATCTGTCTTACCTGCCCTGCCTCTCTCATCCTTCATATTGGGCATAAGCACCTGTGACATGTGACCATCATTAATCTCTCAAAACTGCACTCTAAAAACAATGAATGACATTAAGAAAACTGCAGACCTGAACAGAAGGGAAAGAACAGGGCATAGCTACCTCAGAGGGAAAAACATTTGTCTTCCAGTGTCAGAAAGTAAAGGTACTTAGCCTACTTGTAAACTATATGCCAGGTGCACTCAAAGGAGAAGGGCACTGAATAACTGACACGCTCTTTGCTCCCATTCCAAGCAGACTGTTAGAGAAATGGACCTCACAACTCTAGAGCAGATCCATCCTAATCACCAAGGCCAATCAAAGGAGTCCTTTATCCCTAAATTTAAACGAAGAAAGGATTTACCAAATGTTTGCGGAAAGTAAAAGAGAAGATCATGAACAAAATGAGCTGTTTCTGGGGCGGACGGGGGGGAACCCCAGATATAATACAGGAAACAGAAAGAATAGAATTTTACCAAAATGTCAAATTCACGTTCTCAAAATATTAAGGGAAGAAAATGGATGTATAAAAGAAGAAAAGGCTGCTACAGAAGGAAAGAAGAGGAAAAGATAAAGTTCTCACAAATTGAAAATGTTGCTGCACAATGAGACATTCGTTAGACGCCAGATGGGCAGTCAAAGCCGCCCTGCCTCGCCCAGGCTTCCAAGGAACCCGCCCCACAGGGGTCATGCCCCGCCCCCTTCGACCCCGCCCCCTTCGACCCCGCCCCTCCGCCCTTCGACCCACTTCCTGTAACGGTCCCCCAAGCCCCCCTCGCCTGCGCCGCACAACCACGCGGCTTCCGGTCCATCCCAGAGCCGGCGCCCTAGGACCCCGCCGCCAGGCCCGGAGCCCACCGGGCCCCGGCCCTCCCCATCACCCGCCCTGGGGACGCTCCGAGGCGGCCGGCGCCGCCGGCGCCCCCGCCGCTGCCCGCCCCGCAGCCCCCGCTTCCGCGCCGCCTTCCGCGCCGCCTTCCCCTTCGCCTTGGCGCCCCCGCCGCCCGGCCTTGTGATCACGCCGCCCTCGCAGGTGCGCCAGAACTTCCACCCCGAGTGCGAGGCCGCCCTCAACTGCCACGCCAACCTGGAGCTGCACGCCTCCTACGCCTACCTGGTCATGGCCTTCTCCTTCGACCACGAGGACGGGGCCGCGAAGCCCCTGGCCCGCTGCTTCCTGCGCCGCTCCCACGAGCGGAGCGAGTGCGCCCAGGAGCTGATGAGCCTGCAGAACCGGCGCGGGGGCCGCCTCCGCTTCCGCAACATCAGGAAGCCCGACCTGGAAGCCTCGGGGGGCGGCCTCCAGGCCCTGCAGTGCGCCCTGCACCTGGAGAAGCGCGTCCACCAGAGCCTGCTCGACCTGCACCGGCTGGCCACCCGCAAGAGCGACGCCCAGCTCTGTCACTTCCTCAAGAGTCGCTACCTGGACCAGCAGGTCGAGTTCATCAAAGAGCTGGGGGACCATGTCACCACGCTGAGCCAGATGGGGGCCCCGGAGGTTGAGATGGCCGAGTACCTCTTTGAGAAGCTCACCCTGGGTGACCGCCGCAAGAAGGACTGACCCTGGACTGCCCTCCCCGGAGCCACGGGGCCACTGTCCAAGGCCACCATGCCCGCGTGGCCCCCACAATATTGCCCTTGCAGACAAAGTTCACTCAGGTCTTCCTTCTTTCCCTTTTGCCATTTCTTCCCGTAAAGTTACTGGTTCTTCAGTAAATAAAGGTCTCTGGTTGCTATGTGTGTGCCAGTGTCTCACCTTTTAAGTCTTCAAACGGGCATCCAGGAGTCTCTCCACCGACACGTGCCCTGTCCACGTGCAGCTCAGGATCCCCACAGATGGAGGGGGGAGGTGTTCCATGGAACCCTGGAAAACACAACACAGCCTTCCCTTATGAGCAAAGTGGGGGGAGGGGGCGGGCTCATCTGAGGCCCTAATGTGTGTGGGTGTTTGTGCGGGGTAAGATGATATTTAAAAAAAAAACAAACAGAAGTACAGAATTCATACTATTGGTTGCCTCTTAGGAAGAAGTGAAGAATGGAATTGGAAAAGATATGAAATGAAGGGTGTTTTCAACCTGACCTGAAAACGTTTGGCTCATTGAATTATGCCAACGTTATCCTTTGTTGCTTCTGGGTAGCAGCCTGGGGGTCCTAGGACAGGTATGGCAGAGTCCCTCTTTGTCAAGCTCACCCTGAGAGAACGTGATAATGGTCACCCGGCCATAGGCTGACTTTCCCGTACACGTGGGGGTGATTTCCCAGGTCATGATGCTAGTGGGCATATTGCCCTCACAAAGCATCCAAATATCTCTTTCTTTCTTTCCATTGGACCCTTTCTTCCATTAAAGTAAGATGGTACCAAAAAAACCCCCAAACAACCCCTCAAATTACCTCATGAGAAGGGCTGAAAAATATAAAGTCGAGGTTAAGGTCACATTTGTGATATTGGGCGAGTTCCCTTGTGGTGCAGCAGGTTAAGGACCCAGCATTGCTGCACCTGAGGCATAGGTTGAAACTTCAGTGACGTGTTGATCCCTGACTGGGGAATTTCCACATGCCATGGGTGTGGCCAAAAAAACAATTCATGATATTGAATATAAGGTCGAATAAATCTCCTTGAATCATAAGTCAATGATTCCAGCTGCTTTGAAGAATGTAAGGGGTGAGGGAGAGTTGAGACTGGGAGACAAGTTAGGAGACATTGCAGCAGGTCCAGAGAGAATGGTGGTTCAACTGTGGTGGTCGCTGAGGGAATGAAGAGAGCTGCACACATTGCAGATGGATCTTGGACAAGGAGACAAGATTTTCCTATGGGCCAGACGTAAGGAATGGGAAATAGGAGACAATAATCCAGGTTCCAGAATTTGGGACTTGAATGCCTGGGTTGGAGGTGTTGCCATTAATTAACCTGGGAACATTAGCAGGGAGACAGAAAGCATGGAGGAAGGCATGTCATGTAAATCTGAAATGCCTATTAGATATGCAAGTAGAAATGTCTTGCAGGTGCCAAAAATCCGCATCTGAAGCTCAGGTAGAAATGAAGCAAGACTCTGTGGGGCCTTCCCAGGAATAGAACCCCCTGGGCACCCCCCTCCTGTTTCTTGTTTGTAGAAAAACTTTAGCCTCCTAGGCCTTCCCAGAATTCCAAAGAGCAAGTTTAATCCACAAAGTAAGAAAATTCAGAAACAAAGGAGAAAAATATACAAGACAAAAATAATAATTGTTTAACCATAAAACCAAGTCAAGGAACTTCAGTTTCTCCTCGAGGACTTTAGATAGTATCCTGAGACATATCCTTGAGGGGTTTTTTTGCAGGTATGAAAACCCTACTAGGTGGAAAAAGCTAACTCCATGCTGACCACAAACATGTAAAATCCAGACCTGTTGGAAATAGAAGGTTGATGATTGAGATGCCAGAAACATCATCCTGTTTCTTTACCATCAACCAATCAGAGAATTAAATACCAGCTGATCACGGTACCCCAGAGACCCTCTACCTCACGCTGTCTTTAAACATCCTTCCCTTACTGCTACTGGGGAGTTTGAGTCTTTTGAGCTTGAGTTGCAGGTTCTCCTTGCTTGACCTGCAGTAAATGCTGTACTTTCCTTCACCACAACTGGTGCCAGATTGGCTTTACTGTGCTTTGGGGGAGTGGACCTGAGTTTGGTTCAGTTTCAAGGGGGGATGGCAGGTTTGAAAATAGACCCTTGGGAGACATCAGCCTCTTGATGATGTTGGGCTCCTGGGAGTGGATAAGCTCACCAGGAGAGTGGAGAGATGGTGGCACAGCCAGCCCCACTCCCAGGGCATTCAGAAGATGGGATGAGGTGTTGGAACACCCAGAGCGCTACTGGCCCCACCCAGACCATTATGTTATTCCGCTCTGTAACCACCTGTGTCTCCTCAGAGCTTATCTCAAAATCAGCCTGTTCCTAATCTCAGTGTGGCCTCTAGTTTCTCCTTTCTGGATGTGGAGAGATGTTAGCTTATTACTTTGTCATGGCTATGGGGAGAAAGATATTATTTCCCAGTAAAAAGACTTTCCAGAGAAATCATAGACATGCTTATCTATATCTTTCCCCCCTTCCTATTCCCCTTTAAAAACTCTTGCCCTCTCTCACTCTCTTTTTGACCAGATGAAATAGTTTCCCATGTAAACGCTAAGGTTGTCCACATCTTGCAAAAAAATACTCAAAACATTTTGTTGCTTCTGTGCTGTGTGCAGTTTGCAAAGATGAAAGTTGAAAATGTGTAGACTTGTAGCCTGTATTCAAAGACACATGCATAGCTTGATTCTCTTTAAGGCTTGAGATTGCTTTAAAGTACTCAGTAAAATACACATTTAGCTAAGCAGTTATTTCTTTCCACATATCCTGAGGACTGCCCTTCAATACTTTCTTTAAAAATGATTATAGGGAGTTCCCTCCCTGGCTCAGTGGATTAAGAACCTGCATAGTGTCCATGAGATTGTGGGTTCGATCCCTGGCCTCACTCAGTGGGTTAAGGATCTAGTGTGGGTGCAAGCTGCACGTAGGTCGCAGACATGGTTCAGATCTGGCATTGCTGTGGCTGTGGCTGTGGTGTAGGCTGGCAGCTGCAGCTCTGATTCAACCCCTAGCCTGGGAACTTCCATATACTGCAGGTGTGGCCCTAAAAAGGAAAACAAACAAACAAAAAAAGGATTTATGGGAGTGCTCTTGTGGCACAGCGAGTTAAGGACCTGGCATTATCACTGCTATGGCACTGGTTCAATCCCTGGCCCAGGAACTTCCATATGCTGCAGGTGCAGCCAAAAGAAAAAAAAAGGATTATGATCTATGGTCTTTCCAGTTCAGTATCAGAAAATTCAGTTGTCCCTTTACTTTTCTTTGTCAAACTAGGTCTGTTCAATATATGTCTTTCCCTGCCTGCTTTGAGGACCTCTATTCTCTCTGAGTTTATTTCAGATCATACACACACACACACACACACACACACACACACACACATATTTCATATATACATTTCAATACACATTTATCTCAGTTTGCCTGGTTTCACATACCAGTTTAGCTACTCATCTTGGGTAAACCCAGGTAAGGTATTCAGTTTCTCTATGCCTCGGTTTCCTCACGTTTAAAATAAGGGTAAGAAAAGGGTCCACTCCCACAGGTTCCTATGAAGATTAAATAAGTTCATGTTTGAAATCTTTTAGAAGAGTGCCTGGCACAGAAGTACATTGTGTGTTAGCTGTGTTTCTGGCCGTCATCATCACAACCAACATCACTTTTTATCATCATCCTTCCGTCACTTCTAAGTTCCTTCTTCTACTTTATGCTTTGGAGGAAAGACTGCATGTCTATACTTTGCCATCAGAAGTCTGTCTTCCATTTTCACCAACCATGTCACCTTGAATATTAAGAAGGAAAAAAAAGATCCGTGGTTGCTTCTCTGGTTGTCAGGCTCAGCCAGGACTCAGGAAGGAAGATTTCTCTTTATGTTGCCCCAAGCCAAGCTTGGAAGTGAGTTTTACTGTGACAGCTTTCCTTGGTATCCTGCCATCTTGTCTCAACCAACCTTCCTTATATATCCCCCTCTAGACACAATTAGCTTATTCTTCCCAAATCCAGCTTACCTCCCCCTTCTCTCTCCATCTTGAACTACTTCTCATTCTTCCGAGATGAAAAAGAGCAAAAGGATAAAGGGCTTACTCTGATTCCCACCATATATATGGACGTTTGTCATGACAAGATGTGGAATAAGGCAAGAAATGGGTAAAAGGGACCATGTTAAGGCTCCTGATAATGAAAAAATTTTAATTTATAAAACACTATGTGCTTTATTTAGCACAGAGATATTTTGGCTTTTCTGCCATTTGAATCACAGGTAGAGCTTTAAAAAAATCTTGATGTTCAGGCCATGTCCCAGACCAAGTATGTTAGAGTCCCTTGGGGCAGGACTTAGACATCCCAGTCAGTGAAAGCCAGTGTGAGCTCCTTCCTACCCCAAATGTAGTTTATGTACCAGAAGCATCCGTCTTATTCGGGCACTTGTGAGAAATGCAAAATCTGAAGCTGAACTCCAGACCGATTGAATCAGAATCTACATTTTACCACGATCCCAGGTGATGCATATGCACTCTGAAGTCTAAAAAGCCTGCATTAACATCCTGGTACTCAAACTTGGCTGCACTGGGGAGCTGGAAAATAATGATGAGGCCTTCATTTACATAACACAATCAGACCAGCATGAAAGTACTGAACCAATCACGCTACAAATTTACTCTAACTTAATTATTGAATCAATAATTATTCACACACACACAATTTTACCCATTCTGTTGTTTTATCCCAAACGAGTTTGTTTTATAGCATGAGTTATCAAACTGCAGTGCACAAGACAAGTCCAGATTTTTGTCATCCATATTCATAAGGGATATTGGTCCATAGTTTCCTTGGGATGCCTTAGTCTGCATCTGCTGTAACCCTGACCTCATAGAAGTAGAAATTGTTAGAAAATGTTCCTTCTGCTATTTTTCAGAAGAGTTTTCAAAGAATAGTATTGATTCTTCTTTAAATATTTGATACAGTTCACCAGTGACATTATTTGTGCCTGGGCTTTGATTGTGCAAAGTTTTAAAATTACTGGTTTAATCATTTCTCCTATTATAGATTTATTCACATATTCTAGTTCTACTTCAAGTTCTTGAGTCAGTTTCTGTAGTTTGTGTCTTCCAAGGAGTTTCTCCATTTCATCCAGTGGCGTACCTAGTTCTGGGTCATACTATTCCCTCATAATTCTTTTTATGTAGATAAACTCCTTATTTTAATAATTTGTCTCATTTCTTCATGGACAGTCTAGCTAGAGGTTGTTGTTTGAGCTTATAAAAAACCTCCTTCGATTTTGCTGTTTTTCTCTATTGGTTTTCTGTACTACAGTGCTTTGTGTCTGCTTTGATCTTTAATATTTCCTTACTTCTGCTACCTTTGGGATTGGTTGGCTCTGATTTTGCTATTTTTTTTAACTTGGAAAGTGATGTTATATGACATTTTTCTTCTTTAATATAATCATTTATAGCTATACCCTTATCTCTAAACACTCTTCGCTGCATACCCATATTTTTGCTATGTTGTATTTCTTTTTTACTCATCTCAAAGTATTTTGTAATTTCCCATGTGATCTTTTCTTTGACCGACTGGTTATGTATAAGTGAGTTGTTTAATTTCGATATATTGTGAATTTCCCTAGTTGTCTTCTCTTACTGATTTCTAATTTGTTCCATTTTGGTCAAAAAATAGACTTTGTAAGATTTCAAACCTTTGAAAGCGATTGAGTCTTGTCCTAGGAAACACTACACCATTGAGGATACTTCATGAGCATTTGGGCAGAATGAGTATCCAGCTGTTGTCAGGTGCAGTGCAGTTTTTGTTAGGTCTAGTTAGTATATAGTTTTAGGAAAGTCTTCTACTTCTTTGTTGCTTTTCTTGCTACTTATTCTAGCTTCTAGAGAAAGTGGGAATTCAAGGCTCCAACCATTGATTCTGACTTATCTGTTTCATCTTTCACCTGTGACAGGTTTTTTTTTTTAATTTTTTTAAATTAAAATCAACTGATGGGTTTTGTTTCATGAATATGAAACTCTTTGGTTATTATGTGCATGTTTCTTTATAATGTTATCTCTTCCTGATGATTTGGACCTTTTGTCATTTTAGAATGTTTCTTTTTGCATCTAGTAATAGTTTCTGTCTTAAACATATTTTGCCCTGAAATGAGTATAACTACTCTCACTCTCTTTTGTTCACTCTTAGCATTATATATCTTCTTTATTCTTCACATTTTCAAACTGTTCCTATTGTCAATATAATGTGTGTCTCCTGCCAACAGTATGTATTTGGCTCTTCTTTTTGATGCCTTGTGACAACATCTGTCCTCTGATTGGAGTATTTAGTCTGTACTTTTAATACTACTATTGATGTGGTTGATTTCTGTCCGCCATATTGCTATGTCTCCTCATCGCTTTCATCTGTTTCCCTGTTCTTCTTCTACTCCCTTTGTTTGTATGAAAGAAATAGTTCCCTCCTATACCTTTTAAAGTCATTTGTTGGTTTCCTTATTATTTAAAGTTACTTTTCAGTGAATGCTCTAGGGATTACAGTACATATCTTATTATAATCTATGTTGTCACAATCTATATCACAATCTATCTCAATACTGATATTCCAGTTTACCTCCACTCCTCACATATTCTTTGTGCTGTTCTTCTCACATACTTACACCTAAATATGAGAATACATATAAACCCAATAAACCCAGCAATAAAATGCTAATTTATTATAGTAATGCATTATCTTTGAAAACATTTAAAAAAGAGCAAGACAATTCTACAATGTTTTATATTCACTTAACTTTTATCTGTGTTCTTCTTTTCTTTATGTGTGTTCTGGTTACTGCCTGGTGTGACTTCCTTTCAAATAGAAAAAACCTTGTGGATTAAAAAAAAAAAAAAAAGATTCTTAGTGATGATTTCTGTCAGTCTTCATTCATCTGGGATTGTCTTTACTTTGCATTCATTTTTAATGATAACTTTACTTAATGAAGTATTCTTTCCAGACAAGTTTATCAATATTTTTTCCTTTATGCAATTTGATTTTCCCACTGCCTCCTGGCCTTCATTGTTTCTGTTGAGAAGACAGCTTAGGGTCTTAGCATGGTTCCCTGCTATGTCTCGAATCACTTTTTTCTTGTTGTTTTCAGTATTTTTGTTCTTGTCTCTGTGTTTCAGAAATTAAACTATGATGTATCTGAGAGTAGATCTCTGCATTATTTCTTAACTCGATTTGGTTGATCAGGTTAGGTGAGTAATATTTATCATCAAAATTGAGAAAATGTCTTCCACTATTTCTTCAAGTTTTTTTTGTAGCCTCTGGCCTACGCCAGAGCCACAGCAATGCGGGATCCAAGCCACATCTGCAACCTACACCACAGCTCATGGCAATGCTGGATCCTTAACCCACTGAGCAAGGCCAGGGATCAAACCTGTGTCAGATTTACTAGTCAGATTTGTTTCGGCTGAGCCACGACAGGAACTCCTCTTAAAGTATTTTTTCTGCCCCTTTCTCTCCTCTCATTCTGGGATTCCAGTTATGCATATGTTCATGCGCTGATGATGTTCTACTGGTCTCTGAGTCTCTACTGATTTTTCTTTCTTTTGTTCTTTCTCCACTCCTAAGATTACATAATTTCTAATGATATACCTCCCACATTGTGGATTTTCTTCTTTGCCACCTCAAATCTGCTATGAAGACTCTGGGAAATTTTTTCATTTCCATCATTGTACTCTTGTAGTTCCAAATTTCAAGTCCATTCCTTTAAATATTATTGTACAACTTAATTTATCTTCTACTTGACAAATCATTGTATTCATATTTGCATTTTAATCTTTAAATATGGTTTCCCTAATTGTTTGGTGTGTATTAATAACAGCTGCTTCAGTGTCCTTGTCTTCTAAGGATACCATCTAAGCCCTTTCTGGGAGTTTCCATTTATTGTTTTTCACAATGTTTTCTCAAAAGTGGACATTTTAGATTCTGTATCACAGCATCTACAATTTCTGCCTGGATTTCTTCTGTAGACGCTGTCTCCCTTATAATGTGTGACAGCTCATTTCTTTATTCTTATCTTTATTTTCAAACCTAGCTACCTGGAGTTCACCCTACAGTCAGTCTAGATTAGTAGTCAGCTTTTTTTTTTTTTTTTGTCTTTTTAGGGCTTCACCTACAGCATATGGAGGTTCCTGGGCTAGGAGTCACATTGGAGCTGCAGCTGCTGGCCTACACAACAGCCACAGCAACCGTGGGATCTGAGCCGCATCTGCAACCTACACCAGAGCTGACAGCAATGCCAGATCCTTAACCCACTGAGTGAGGCCAGGGATTGAACCTGTGTCCTCATGAATGCTAGTCAGATTCGTTTCCACTGAGCCACAATGGGAACTCCATGTAGTCAGCTTTTGATTGGTCAGATTTTGTGCTTAAATACCCATAGTCAGCTTGGGTTGCCATAACGAAATAGCAAATGGTGGTTAAACAAAGCCGCCATTCTGGAGTTTTCACAGTTCTGGAGGCTGGTAGGTCCAAGATCAAGGTTTTGGCAAGGTAGGTTTTATTCTGAAGCTCTTCTCTTGTAGATGGCACCCTTCCATAGTGAAGAAGGAGAGTAAGCTCTGGTGTTTATTCCTCTAGGGGCACTAAACCTATAAGATGAGTGCCCCAGCCTTAGGATCTCATTTAATACTAACTGCCTCCCTAAAGGTCTTAGCTCCAAATGTAATCACATTGGGCATTTGGGCTTCAACCTATGAATTTCGAGGGCACACAGATTTTCGCAATTCATAACATAACATCAACCAAGAAGACTTTCTGTCTTTTCTACTGGATCTGTAACATGAATTGTGGAAGGCCCTCAAAACTCAGGAAGTTTACAGGTCTTTCTTGGCTTTTCCTTGCTAGGCATGCAAGGCTTCATGTTCCGCCAGTGATGGGTAGCTAGCTATGGCCTTGTCTGGTTCTTCCTGAGTGCACACAGCATTCCAAATGGCTGTGATATGTGGATACTTATTAAAGTATAGGATGGTAACCTTGTTGCCAGATATCTCTGTTAAATTTACATCTGATTTGTAGTTCTCACCAACCCATACTGCAACTCCAGGTTAGCTGTGATATAAGTTTTCCCAAAGGGTTCGCCATGGAGATAGCCATTGTTTTCAGAACACCCTTCAGCATAGATTTTGCCACATTAAATCAAATCAACCCTCTCCATTATCCAGGCCACCCACTGTGCTTTATGGCAGCAGTACCTTGGTGGAAGTACTCTACCACACACCTGGGGCGGTAAAGAAGAACAGGAACAGTTCAGGCTGCAAATGCAACCAAGTCCCAAGAATAAATATTCTTCACATGTTGTATACTTTTTAACAATTCCAGAGAGTTTGATACTGAGATGGTTTTTTGCTCCAGCTTAACATTACTTTATTGGGAGAGAATGAGCTGACTCCATCATTTAGCCACACTCAAAGTCAGTTTTCTAGAAAGCTACCCTGATGAAGTGCAGAAGCACAGAAACTATCATTGTGGGATGACCACTGTTACTGCCAGCAAAGACCAGAGGCTGATTCCAATTTGGATACTTAAAAAAAATATTAGGTGAGACGTCAACATATCTTATCTCATGAAAAGCACATTTCAATAATGAATAAAAATTTAAGTTCACTAATACATGATTCATTTTTTAAAGAGGCACCCCTTTTCTATTCTTCATTTATTTTAATATGTCCTTTGGAAAAAAAACATTTTAAAAACTTTCTTAGAAAAAGCAGACTTGAAAAAAAATCATAAAATGTCCCTAATGTGTCTTGAACAATCTTGGAAGTTTATAAGATCAAGAAATTTTCCACTCTTGACATTCATTACCAAGGATTGAATTCTGGTGGCATTTCATTTTTGCCTGAACCATAGAAAGTTTTTTTTAGAATTAAGTAATTGAATTATAGCTTGTATTTACTTGCATAGATGAAGAAAAAGAATTCCCCATAAGTATGCATGTGTGTGTGTGTGTGTGTGTATTCACTATTTGCTATTGTTTTTTATTGCACAGGCTATCATGGGTGTGCATCTTAACTGTGTGCAGTATCGCTAGAGATCATGCAGAAGAACTTTTTCTGAAAGAGAATCAAATGGGGTTAGGTACCTTAAAGTATCACACTATATATTACTTAGGACTTTTAGGAAAAAATTATTAGTTCTTCCCTGATATCAATATGGCCACATTTATCTCAACCTCTCAAAACTGTTTTGTCAACTCTTGTTTTCATACAGCCGGACTTCCCCAGTGGCCACGGTATACGTACATGACACAGTCTTGGCATACACCTAAGGGTCTCTGGGTTTATCTTAGGTCTATTGGAGTGTCATTTATTTTTAGTTAGGAGGGCAAAGACTGGTTGTCCAGAGACTGGATTTCCGTTGGCTGCTGTTGTTCAATAGCAAGAGGTCTGGGGCCTCCTCTTACAGTCATGAGTATAAGTAGTGGTATCATTATGACTATATTTAAACACCCATGGTTGGCAAGAATGTGCTAAAGTCTTGATATAACATAGTTAATCATGTCACTGTCCCTGCTACTGAAAGGACACACTTAAATGAGGAGGAAGACAGCAGATATGTTGGTTGGGAGCTGATGTTACTTAACTGCTGACTCACAGAAAGAGGTTTAGGGTGTTGGCTATGTTATTTAAATAGCACGTAGCAATTTTCAACTCTCACATTAACTTTCCACATGGTTCTTTATTATTTTTTTATGGTTGTAATAATAGGTCTTTTGAGTTTTTTTTCACAAGAGAAAGAAACAGTTCAATATAAAACACTACCCAAGAGCTAATGGACTTCTTAAAAATATAAGACAGAAATGTTGAGCATAAATGCAGAGAAGTCTGCACATTCAAAGACTTGAGTTTGAAAATAATGAAAATTAAAAGTGAGTATATTGGCAATGAAAAAAATGTTTACAGAATTGCTGCCTTTGTGATGTAATTTGAAACCTGCTTCCCAAATGGGGTGTGTTGCTATCAATTGTGAAGCACCCTCTCAAGGAACTCTGAATGTGGCCTCTAACAAGAATACTATGTGGGTCAGGGAGCTTGCTTCAGTTCCTGGGGTGCTGGTCTGTCATTGAGAACCTAGTTTCCATAAGACCCTGCTAAGCTGAGATGGATCTTCTGAGCAAGGGGGAAACATTTGTTTTACACAAGACCTTGTTCACGAACGTTTTAGATCCTGCCATCCCCTGACCCTGCTTGATCAGGGAGAAAGTGCAGAGCAGGTTAATAGAGAGTGACACTGTTTTAAAACCTTTTACTTCTCCTACAAATGAAAAGACCTATCAGAACTCCCCTCCCCACTGAGAAGACGCCTCCTCACCTCTTTCTACTCTAGAGAGTCTTTATTCAAGGAGAACAGGGATGGGAAAGCTCAAGATAGGAGTGCAGAATCTATGGAACTGGTCCACCCTTGCAAATGACATTCTAAGAGGTAGCCATTGTAGAACGATCCAATCCTGTGCACCCACCTTGAAAATAACACAACGTGGGAAACAAGTGATGGTGATGTCAGATGTGCGAAGACAATTGTCTTTCTCGGCCTTGTGTCTCACTCTCATACTGCTTCAGACAATTGTGTGTGGGTCCATGTGTGTCTGTGTGTGTGTTTTAACATAACTGGCTCTGTCTTAAAGTAGTCCTATTCCTAGACCAATCATGAGCTATGAAATACTTTACATAGAACAAAGTGCTGTTTGTAATTGTGACCTAAATGGTATTTAGAACCTTTACCACCTATACAAATTCACGAATGTCACAGAATCTTTAGAGTACAATTTAGCTCTTTTTTTTTTTTGGCTGCACCCAAGGCATGTTCATGTTCTGGGGCCAGGGACTGAAATGCCGCACCACAACAGTGAGTCACTGCAGTGACAACGCTGGATCGTTCTTTTTTCTTTTCTTTTCTTTCTTTCTTTTTTGCTTTTTTAGGGCTGCACTTGCAGCATATAGAAATTCCAAGGCTAGGGGTCGAATGGGAGCTGCAGCTGCTGGCATACCCCACAGCCACAGCAATGTGGGATCAGAGCTGCATCTCTGACCTGTGTCGCGGCTCACGGCAGTGCCGGATCCATAACCTACTGAGTGAGGCCGGGGATCAGACCCGCATCCTCTTGGATACTAGCCGGGTTTGGAACCCACTGAGCCACAGTGGGAACTCTGACAACACTTGATCTTTAACCTGCTGAGCCACATGGTAACTCTTATGTTTTTAAAACATAAACAAAATTTGGTTCTTCACAGTGTGTTCTTACAAGAAATATACATTGTAGATATTCTACAGTTTTCATAAAGCTAATGACTTTTCATCATACTTTTTTCATTCTTCTTGAAAGCAAAGGCAAATCCTTGTTTGAAATGCATTGGGTTGAACATACTTGGTTACCAGAGCACAACCTTGCTTCTAAGTCAAAAAATAAAGGTGACTTAAAACTTATAGAAGACATGTAAGAATAGTACAAACTATGCCCTTTATCGTTACTTTCCAATACTTGCCAATTGCATTTTGCCACATTTGCTTTGTTATTGTCTCTCCTCCTAGAAACATATACATGCGCGCACACACACAGCTTCTATCATTTGAGAGTAAGGTGCATATATTGTGCCTCTCTTCTCCTGAATTGGGTATTTTCCTAAAAAAATAAAAAATATTAATTTACCCACTACCAGTGATCATATCAGGAAGTTTAACATTGATAAATATCATCTAGTGTCCCTATTTGAATTCTAGAATCATTCTAATAATGTACTTTAGAGCATTTAGAACAAAGGACATTGTCCCCAAACTTTACCTGACTCCCTACCTCCCTCAAAAACTTAAGGATCTTAAATCCAAGCCAAAACTCACAGGGGAAAATCCAGATAAAGTAGAGCTGCAACGTGGGTACTGAGGTAAACTCAGGAAAACTCTTCCTTGAGAGAAGAGAGAGTGGGGAAGGCAGAGAGACCCCACAGCATCCTGGTGGAATTGTTTTTAGCTTGTCTCTTTTTAGGGGGTGTGGAAAGCTGTTGCATTTTCAGCACAGCCACGTGGCTCTCACCTTAAATAAGTTACCCCAAATAGCATGCATGTTTCTCCAGAGCCCCAAGGAATGACCAGGGGAGGGGAGAGCCTGGGATATGGCACTGAGGACCAGGACTGGGGAGAGGGGTGGGGTGGAGATCAGGGAGGGAGCTGTCTGGATCCCAAAGATGCAGAAAGGGCCAGGATGTAATGAGGTGGACTAGAGTGGGGGACCCAGAAGGATGGGGAGGCGGTAACTGTCTAGGCAGCAGGCACAGGGCGGTCAGGGGTGGGAGGCAGAGGTCACAGCGCGCCAGACCCTCACTGCTGCTGAGCGTGGACTTGCAGTGCCAGATGTCTTAGCTGGCGGGTTTCCGGTAGGACTCCCACAGGGACAGGTAGTACTGGTGGTCAGCCAGGTCCAGACACAGCGCCAGGAGGATACGCACCAGCCCGACCAGCTTCAACGGGGTCAGCACCACAGGCGCACCTCCTCCCTGGCACTGCCCTCTGAAGCCGTGACCTGGGCGCTGCCGCCAGCCGGCACCACTGGAGGCGAGGACGCCAGGCAGGTGGGGACAGCCGGAGCCCAACCTCCCACGGAGGGAAGCAGCTAACCTGTTGCGCACATGGACTCGCTCCCTCCGCGTGGAGAAGGTGGGTCTGCGTGGCAACCAGCTAAGGACCAGGTCATGGGCAGCGGCAGTGAAGCAGATCCAGCTGGGGACCTTTGCCTCTGGCTGTGCTGGCCCAGTAGTGATACAGCCCTACTCCCTTGCTCTGCCCGGGCCCCTCCCCACTGCACCCATTGGCATCACGGTCCTGCTCTGGCTCCTGACTCAGGCTCAAGCCGTTCATCCCCTACCTCATGCTCCTGGAGCCAGTTCCCTCTTACCTGTATCTCACATAAGTGGATTCGTAAAATAGTTTTACTTCTTTCAGTTGGCATAATGTTTTCAAGGCTCATCCCACTCGTAGCCTGTATCAGAATTTAAATTTCTTTTTCAGGCTGAAAAATATTCCATCGTGTGTGTGTGTGTGTGTGTGTGATACATATATATCACATTTTCTTCAACTATTCACCTATCCATGGACATTTAGGTTGTTTCCACTTTTTGGCTCCTGTGACTCTTACTGCTTGGGACCGTGGGGTACAAATATCTGATCAGGTCCCTAATTTTAACTACTTGGGGTATATAGCCAGAAGTGTCATACTTCCCTCCTGCCGGAGGCCAGCTCCAGTGGCCAGGGAGTATACATCCCGATCGGAGATGGACAACGTAGGCAAAAGAACAGAGACAGCCTCTTTGTCCCTTCTTTCAGGGCGCTGGACTGCTCAAATTTTATTAGCGTAAGTGGTTAATTATATAGACAGTTTTTCACTACAGATTACATCATAGTATTAAAAGTACATTGGTTAACTATTAGACTTTGGTTTTGGATCACATGGTATAGCAGCAATACGTCATGTTTTAAAAACTTCAGTTTAACTAAATTTAATGAGAACAATTCAAGGACAAACAGACACAGCGTATCATGTGGGAAAGAGGAAACTCAGCACAAACCATCTCATGGTCAGCCAATTCCCACAAGCTGAAGAAGTTACAAACACAAAAAATCCTGTCTTTAGACTAGTGTCTATCTTCAAAGTGTCCTTGGCAGGGAGACAGTGTGAGAAAATACAAATCAACTTAGCTAGCTACCACTAAAAGTTTCTAAAATCAAGGACAAAACTCACAGCTGGGTTTCTTTTGATCAAGAATAATATATGTCTACCTTCTATAGACTTCATTAAATGCTAACTCTAACGTTTACTTTATAACTGGTTAGTAGATAAACACTATGTTTAAGGTGGATTTAAATAGGGGAAAGTCCTTTAGAAATGAAATTCTTATTATATTATCATTGTAATTTTGTTAAATCACAAATCACCACAGGAGAATAAGAATGGGAAATGAGAATAATAAGCAAATAATCAGGACAGACTGAGGAAAACTGAATAACAAATAAAACTACAGGAAAGACTAGGTCACCCGAGAAACAATCCATGTTCTCCGGCGCAAACATGGAAATTGTTTTCCCAGGAAAGTCCCAATTCTTTTCCATCAATATCGAAATGAAAGCTGTGTAACCTGAGGCCTGCCCTCAGCTTGTACCATTCAGGCAGGCATTTATCCTGTGCAGAGGCCCACCTTCAGCATGTACTGTTCAGGTGAGCTCCCTTCCTTGGTTAGGAACCTGCCTTCAGGTTTTTCTGGCATCAGGCAAGGTCCTTTTTTTAAGTCCTAGCATCACCTCGGCTCCCCGCACCCTCCCATGCTAATTCCATTCGTAATGTTTAGAAGAACTCCTATGCTCTTCCACTGCAGCTGCAGAATTTCACATTTGCACCAGCAAAGCATGAGGGTGCCCATTTCTCCACATTCTTGCCTACACTTCTTTTCTAGTTTGTTTTTTATCCTAACCATCCTAATGGATGAGAAGTAGTGCCTCATTGTAGTTTAGCCCTTTCTTCTAGGTGAAATATCTATTCGCATTATTTGCCCACTCATAAACTAGGTTTTGGTTGTTATTGTTAATATTAAGTTTTAGGTATTCTGTATATGTTTCAGATATTAATCACTTATCAGGTATCTGATTTGCCAATATTTTCTCCCATTCTATGGGTTGCCTGTTCACTCATTTGATTCTGCTCTTTGATCCACAAAAGCTTTTAATTTTGAGGAATGTCAATTTATTAACTTTTTCATTTGTTCCCAGAGCCTTCGATATCATAGCCAAGAAATCATTGTCCAATCTGGAGTCATGAAGCTTCTCCCTCTGTTTTCTTTTGAGTTTTGTAATTTTAACTCCTATATTTTTGTCTTTGAATTGTTTTGAAGTAATTTTTAATATGAAATTAAGGTATGGGTCATTCTTTTGCAAGTTGATATTCAGTTTTCCCAGCACCATTGGTTAAAGAGACTGTTTTTACCTGGCCTATATAATTTTGAATTAATGAACTTTTTGATGAGTTGTAAAGTCATGAGAAAGCAATGCTACATAATAAAGAGGAAAGTTGGAGTTCCTGGTGTGATTCAGTGGTTAACGAATCCGACTAGGAACCATGAGGTTGCAGATTTGATCCCTGGCCTTGCTCAGTGAGTTAACGATCCGGCGTTGCCATGAGCTGTGGTGTAGGTTGCAGATGCAGCTCGGATCCCACATTGCTGTGGCTCTAGCATAGTAGGCCAGTGGCTACAGCTCCGATTAGACCCCTAGCCTGGGAACCTCCATATGCCATGGGAGAGGCCCTAGAAAAGGCAAAAAGACAAAAAAAAAATAGGAAAGTTTACATATCTTACTCTAAGATCCACATCTGTCCCCACCTCTGTCAGTCCCCTCTTTCCCTCCTCTTTCCATCTGCTCATTCAGTAGATTCTATCCCAGATGCTCTCAGTCCTTCTCAATGTGAGGTTCACGGACACCAGCACTACTGGCATCACTTGGCAGTTTGCTAGAAATGCAGATTCCTGGCCAGATCCCAGACCAGCTGAACAAGAATCTGTATTTTACCAGGATCCCTAGTGATTCATGCACAAGTTAAATTTGAGAGGTATTGATCTCCAGACACTTCTCAAGTCTCTCTCAGCTCAGTGTCTACTATAATTACCATATCAAAGCAGCTTCCAAGAGAATAAAAATTCACCATTTTTTACCCTACTCCTCACATTACCTGATGACCAGAATTTATTTCGTATCAACTTCTCAGCAGTCTGTACTTGTCACTGAGTTGGTCCTGCTGACCATGGTGAGTGAGCACTGTTTGTTTTCGCTGGCATCAGTGTCTTCTAGACTCAGTGGTTCGCAAGCACATTGTTCTGTTTGCACTTCTGACCACTTTGATTCTACCTGCATCTCTTGCATCTGGTGATGTTAACTGATGGGTCAAGGTACATGATGATGCCTTTCCAAGGGCTGCTCAAATATCCACCTTTAAGATTCTGTAGGAGGTGGGGCTTCCACAATGGTGGTTTAGGGGTTTGGGGAAATCTTATCCCTGGAGATACATCTGTTAAGCTGGTGAAATTGGCATAGACAGTCATTCTGTGTTTCTAGACATCCATCAAAGGGCATACGACTACGTGAAAGGCATTTATTTAACAAAATCTATGGAAACTAAGTAAGAATGGTAGGAGGCCATGGCATTCAAACTAGGGACACTACCCAGGTCTCCACAGTTCTGTCTTGCATAAGAGCTGTTCTGGTGGACTCAGCAGCAGAGGGCAGCTCCCATCTCGCCAATTCATTGGGTGCAAGAGCTATTCTGAATGAAATCTAGAGAATTAAGGTGAAAGACAAAGTTTGCTTTAAATAAAATTTATGAAGACTCGATTTATGTGAGGTATGGGTAGGTCATGTAAAAAATAAAAGAGGAATAAGCATTATAGATTATTAGAGTTGATAGTTAAGACTGAAAGACCAAGGGTAGCCCTTGAAGGGAGCAATTTTTTGTACCTGACAAATATTCCGAGTGGGGAACAGCATAACCTATGTTTTTTTTATTTTTACTCCTGCCTTGGTTTGGAAACAAGGAAGCTAGAAAAAAATTCAAGCAGGCACAGGAACTTAGGAGGAAACCTTTTATTTTTAAAAATTCAATTAATTAATTAATTAATTTTTGCCACACCCAAGGCATGTGAAAGCTCCTGGGCCAGGGATGCCACAGCAGTGACCCAAGTGACTGGAGTGAAAATGCCGGCTCCCGAACCCACTGTGCCACAAGAGAACTCCTAGAATTTCTAACTCATTATCACTACTTGAGATGTCACAAATTTTAATAAAGCAAGAAGGATAAAATGAATCATAAACACATGCAGGTGTATATATTCCCCTCCATATGTTCTCCTCTTCAGTGCCTACAGAAGTAAGTTTTTACTAGTTGGACTGTTTTTAGCAATTCATTGTCACTTTTGTTTCAGTCTTGGAACGCTCTTTTGGTCACATGTTTTAATACTTTGCATGTATCATGCAAAGGCCACCATCCTCTTCCACAAACTAAATTGATGTGCATCACTAATACTCATGAGAGTCGTGGAATATCTTCTTTATTTTGTAAATTAGAGACAGGCTTCCTTTTAAGAGAAAGAAGCAAAATGCACATGCAGAAAATCCAACTTTGGTTTTCATTTATTGCACAAGTTTCTGAGTTCAGTGTCAAATAATGTAAATGAAAATAAATAGATAATAGTTGTACAATATTTTATACACTACTTCTTAAGTTATTCCATGATTCCTAATTCTACATTCACTTGTGCTATGTTTGAAATTCATAATATTTCCTAACTTCCTTTATTCCATGTTTAATCCTGAGCCTCTGTATGAATTAGAGAGGGAGGAATGGAGGAAGGGAATTGGGGGGGAGGGAGAGAGAGAGAGTAAAACAATAGAAATTTTAAAAGATATTTTAAAATTAAGTATTCAGGACTCACTTTTTGTCTCTTTTTGAAAAAATTACTCTTTGTATGGCTTTTTGTTTCTGTCACATTCCGTCTCTCACATGATCCACTTACAGGCTATTTTGAGAATAAGAAGGCAGTGACTCATAGTTTCTGAAAACAAACTAACCTCATTCAAACTTTTACTTCCGCTAGCATTAGGAATTGCCTTTCTCCCTTTCTCTGCACCTTGAGACTTAACCTTTCAGACTCCACACTCTTGACAAAACAATAGCAACAACAAAAAACCAACCACTGCAAGCTCACAGTTTGTAGAGAATGAATAATAAAACAAGCCCCCCAAAAATGTATAAGACACAGTTGTGTGAAGACATCTGGCATGCAGGAAATTTTTTAAACTTTATTTTCGTTACAATCCGTTTAAAAATGTCTTTGTTCTTGGACATTTGCTGTGTGGTAAAAATAGTCTGGTTTTGCAGAAAGAATCTTGTACTCTGCCTTGATTTAAAGGTGGACTTTAGCTTGGGTAGTTTAGAGGTAGCACGATGTTACTTCATAGCTACAAAGGTGATGAAATGCACTATAAATAGGGTTTCCTCTCCCTTTCCCTCTGCTCCTCACCCATCCCCCCAAGGCATCCCAAGAGAGTCCCTGGTCTAGAAGAGCCCTGCGGTGGGTACAGGTGGTGTCACTCGTGTTCAAGGAGACAACCCAAAGCCTGGGAGATTGAGAGAAAGCCTCCTGTGCTTTCTAGCTCGGCTCCCTTTTCTACAGAAATACTTTATATGGTATTTAACGTACCAAGAGCTCATTAACAAACCTGTCTACTCACCCAGGGCACCTAATGAACAAGTGCTCTCCACTGTCTCGGTGAAGCAAGCCAACTTATGCAAAGGGCACCCTCAAGACTCGGGGCTCCTGGGCTACTCCGTGGTGGGGCCACTCCCTCGGGGAGCTGGAGATTCGCCTAGAATACTCTGTGTTCCTTAGGGTCGTCCTCACCCTCCTTGTCCATGTCCTCCTAACTGCGTAACTTAATTAATCGTGAAACCATGTAAGAGAGAGTAGCTGCCATAAACACTAAGTTGTGTACTTTTCCATAAAGATGAGAAAAAAAGAAAAACCATTGTCCAACTAAATGTGGGAAGAGCCATGTTAAAACTTACAAATAATCTGAAAGAAATCTAGGTGGAGTCTAAATCCAGGTTGGCTCCTTTGTACCTTGAGTTCATTTTCTTCTTGAAAGTAATGGGTAGACAATCTGAGTAAGGCAGTAGCTATCCGAGGAATTGAATCGCAACTAATAACCATCCCAAACAGAATGGCCCAGGTCCAAATGGGTTCACTGACGAATCTGACCAGATGATTTGAAGAACCAATTTATCGGTTCTCTAAGATCTCTTCCAGAAGATAGACGCTGAGGGAATATTCTTAACTCGTTCCATGAGGCCAACATTATCCTAATCCCCAAATCCGACAAAGATGTCACAAGCGAACAATACGCCAACGTGCCCCCATGAACATACAGGGGAAAATCCTCAACACTGTTAGCCGAACAAGTATAACCATGTGTTTAAAAACTTATCCGTCAGAACCAATTTTGTGAAGGCAGGTCCTTACAGGATGTTGTGTCCAAATCACAGTAAATACCTATAATGATTTCCCCCACTCTGGAGAAACAGGGCTGCACTAGACAGAGTTCTCCTCTTGAGAAGATTGCCAACCCCGAGACACACTGGTTTCACAATCATATTTTTTATTATGAGAAACGGCACACGATGACAAAAAGCAGTATGTCCGCTTAAGCCGTGGCAATGAAATGAGTGCTTGTGTACCCAATACCAAATTTAGAACGGAATAGTGTCAGCACCTCAGAGTCCCCGGTACCCTCCTTGGGGACCTCCCCTCCCTGTCCTCGGTCTAGAAGTACTCACGTCCAAATGCACGTGACTTGTTCTCTTGCTTTTATCTTATATGTTGAACCCATCAACAATGTGTTACTCAGGTTGACCTCCTTGAGTGCTATGTGGATATAATCCTAGAGCATGTCTTTTCCTACGACTCTTTTTGGGTCTTTGTGTGGATGCATGCGGCGGCTGTACATTGACTTTTTCTGTTGTGTAATATCCCGGCGCATCTTCCTCCAGTGAATGAGTTAGTCCATTCACTCACGGGAGGCCATTTGGGCTCATTCCATTGTCTTGCCTTAAAGAACAGTGCTGCTGGGGTTCCCTGGTGGTGAAGTGGGTTAAGGATCCGGCATTGTCATTGCAGCAGCCTGGGTTGCTGCTGTGGCGCAGGTTTGATCCCTGGCCCAAGAATTTACACATGCTGCAGGAGCTGCCAAAAAAGAACAGTATTGCTTAGAACATTCTGTAAGCACTGCTCAGTACATGTGGACAAACGTTACGTACTAAACGGTGGAACTGGGTGTCATCAACTATGCTCTTATGACTTTGTTGGACAATACCCGACTCTTCTCCAATTTATACTCCTACCAGCACTGTGTGAAATAGAGTTTTGGTTGCTCTGTCACTTCAGGAACACTTGGTATTTTCCAGATACTTAACTTTTACACTGCTTTTTGTTTGTTTGTTGAGCATTTAGCATCTATTCCAGCACATTGGGACCAGCAGGCTGTCAGAAGAGAGATGGTGTAAAAATCAGCCTATTTCTATTTACTAAGAAGTACCCTTATTTTGGCCTCATTCCAAAGCACTGCTTTCAACCTAGAAAGTGACAGCTAGTGATTCTGTGTGGAAACAGCAAATCATTTGATGCTAGTACAGCCTGTTGATTTTTATATTCCTAGCTGAAGGGAACCGTTGCCAGAAGATGCCATAAATACTCTGCACATGAGTGAGAATAAATATTTAGAGACTTTTTTCTGGTAAAGCATTGGAGAGAGTGCTTTAAAATGATCATGTACCATCCAACTTTCTTTTTTTCTACCTCATTTATTTTCTCACAGAGTTCTTCTGTATTCTAGTGGCTGGATTACTTATATTATTCAAACCTAATCTTTTCATTTACATTAATACTTATAAATAGAATTTTTAAAAGGTACAGATGTGTCTCTATCAGTCTAGATTAAGGAACTCAGAAAAAATAAAATTCAGTTGACTTTTCTTTTTTTGGTCCCGTCTGTGCAACATGAAAGTTCCCTAGCTAGGGGTCAAATCAAAGCTGTAGCTGCTGGTCTTTGCCACAGCCACAGTAACATGGGATCCAAGCTGCACCTGTGACCTATGCTACAGCTTGCAGCAATGCCAGATCCTTAACCCACTGAGTGGGGCCAGGGATTGAACCCACATCTTCATGGATACTCGTCGGGCTCATAAACCGCTGAGCCACAATGGGAACTTCAGTTGATTTGTTTTAAATAAAACAATAGTTATGCTATTTCAAAATAGTATAATTTTTATTGCTATTTTAATGTAAACAAATGTTGGTGAATATGCCACTAAGGAATAATTAATAGCATTACCTTCTCTATAGTAGTTTATTTTAATTTTTTTTTTTTTTTGGTCTTGTTAGGGCTGCACTGGAGGTATATGGAAGTTCCCAGGCTAGGAGTTGAATCAGAGCTGTAGTTGCCAGCCTCCGCCACAGCCATGCCAGATCCAAGCCACATCAGTGACCTACACCGCAGCTCATGGCAGTGCTGGATCCTTAACCCACTAAGCAAGGCCAGGGATTGAACCCACGTCCTCATGGAGCCTAGTCAGGTTCGTTACCACTGAGCCACAATGGGACCTTATATTTAAAATCATTTTTAGCATACCTCAGAGACATTGGAATAATATATGCAGTGCCGTTTTATAAATGCTTTATAACAGGTTGATAACGAAGATTTAGAACGTGCTTCAAACAAGGAAAAGCTAAAAATCCAAGCCTCCTAATGTCCGAGTTAGAATCCGTGTTCTCATTATTCATGTTTCTCTATGTTAACCTTAACTTCAAAGGCAAATGCCATTTCTTACTCAGTTTTTCCCTCAAGTAGAAACAAAACAAAACTGTAATCTATCAATCCATGATAAGCACAAGGCATAGAATTGTTTGGTGCAGTGATAGCAAAAGTTCTATAGCATCACCTGACATCAAAGCCTAGAATAGTCCAGTATTAAATTTAGACAGATTTTATGGGATGTAGTATGATCAAGTTTATGGCAGATTTTTTAGATAAGCATTTCAAATTAATTTACTGCTGCTAAACCTTGCTTAGAAAGAAATGTCACTTATCTTAAAACTAGAACTTTCCAATCGTATGTGAGAGTTTCTTCCTCCCTAGCTTCTTGATGGAAATTTCATCTAAATTCTGCCATTGTGGATCCATAGATCATAATGACCACTTGCAGAAACTGTACTAAGAAAAAAAACTTCTCCTTGGCCTCTCTTGGAGGTAAGAGGTCAAGAAGTCTTGGCTCACTTGGGTAGATGGGGTGGCATGGAGTGTGGTGTGAGGGATTCCTTAGAGGTTGGTACCTCCTTAGGCACAGTCAGAAATGAGAATTAAAAAATTTAAGAATGTGTTTTTATTGTACATGCTCCTCTCCTTTGTGTCCCTCACCTGCGTTTTTTAGGGTCAGTGGCTAAATTCATGAACTTGTGCCATATTCTGATAAAATACAAAAATAGATTTTGTGTATAGTTCTATTTCCACTTACGATGGGGTTTAGAGCCCAGTAAATCCATCATGAGTTGAAAATATCTTATGATAAAAATAATACCGAATACACCTAATCTACTGAACATCCTAGCTTAGAGTTCAAAACACTAACATTAGCCTACTGTTGGACCAAATCATCTAAGACAAAGCCTCTTTTATGAGGAAATGTTAAACATCTCATATAATTTACTGAACACTGTACTGAAAGTGAAAAACAGAATGGTTCTATGATTACAGAAATGGTTAAAGTATGATCAGTGGTTTATTCTCAAGATCCATGGCTGACCAGAAGACACTGCTGCCCAGTATTCCAGGAGAGCATCCTTCCACATACGGCTAGCCCAGAAGAAGATCAAAATTCAAAACCGGAAGTATAGTTTCTACTGAATGTGTACCACTTTAGCACCAACTTAAAGTCACAACCTCCTGTACTGAACTATCTGGAGTCAGGGAATATACATTCAGGGAAACAAATGAAAAAAATGGCGAAACTAGTACTGTGCTATACTGGACACTAATCCAAAATTTGAGAAAAGAAATTTGGAGTTCCCTGGTGGTCTTGTAGTTAAGGATCAGGCATTGTCACTGTTGTGGTGAGGGTTAGATCCCTGGCCCAGGAACTTCCATATACCATGAGCATGACCAAAAAAAATTTAAATGAAAAAATTCTAATAAATTTAAAAATAAATTCACATGTAGAAAGTGTATTTCATAACAACTGTTTTTTTATGTTTTTTTATTTTTTAATTAATTAATTTTTTTATTTACATTTTCTTTTTTTTTAATTTTTTTAAATTTTATTTTCCCACTGTACAGCAAGGGGATCAAGTTATCCTTACATGTATACATTTTTTTTCCCCACACTTTGTTCTCTTGCAACATGAGTATCTAGACAAAGTTCTCAATGCTATTCAGCAGGATCTCCTTGTACATCTATTCTAAGTTGTGTCTGATAAGCCCAAGCTCCCCATCCCTCCCACTCCCTCCCTCTCCCTCCCCCTCCCATCAGGCAGCCACAAGTCTTTTCTCCAAGTCCATGATTTTCTTTTCTGTGGAGATGTTCATTTGTGCTGGATATTAGAGTCCAGTTATAAGTGATATCATATGGTATTTGTCTTTGTCTTTCTGGCTCATTTCACTCAGGATGAGATTCTCTAGTTCCATCCATGTTGCTGCAAATGGCATTATGTCATTCTTTTTTATGGCTGAGTCATGTTCCATTGTGTATATACACCACCTCTTCCGAATCCAATCCTCTGTCGATGGACATTTGGGTTGTTTCCATGTCCTGGCTATTGTGAATAGTGCTGCAATGAACATGCGGGTGCACGTGTCTCTTTTAAGCAGAGTTTTGTCCGGATAGATGCCCAAGAGTGGGATTGCGGGGTCATATGGAAGTTCTATGTATAGATTTCTAAGGTATCTCCAAACTGTTCTCCATAGTGGCTGTACCAGTTGACATTCCCACCACCAGTGCAGGAGGGTTCCCTTTTCTCCACAGCCCCTCTAGCACTTGTTATTTGTGGATTTATGAATGATGGCCATTCTGACTGGTGTGAGGTAGTATCTCATGGTAGTTTTGATTTGCATTTCTCTTATAATCAGTGATGTTGAGCATTTTCTCATGTGTTTGCTGGCCATCTGTATCTCTTCTTTGGAGAAATGTCTATTCAGGTCTTTTGCCCATTTTTCCATTGATTGATTGGCTTTTTTGCCCTTGGGTTGTATAAGTTGTTCATATATTCTAGAGATTAAGCCCTTGTCGGTTGCATCATTTGAAACTATATTCTCCCATTCTGTAAGTTGTCTTTTTGTTTTCTTTTGGGTTTCCTTTGCTGTGCAAAAGCTTTTCAGTTTGATGAGGTCCCATGGGTTTATTTTTGCTCTAATTTCTATTGCTTTGGGAGACTGACCTGAGAAAATATTCATGATGTTGATGTCAGAGAGTGTTTTGCCTATGTTTTCTTCTAGGAGTTTGATGGTGTCCTGTCGTATATTTAACTCTTTCAGCCATTTTGAGTTTATTTTTGTGCATGGTGTGAGGGTGTGTTCTAGTTTCATTGCTTTGCATGCAGCTGTCCAGGTTTCCCAGCAATGCTTGGTGAATAGACTTTCTTTTTCCCATTTTATGTTCTTGCCTCCCTTGTCAAAGATGAATTGACCCTAGGTGTCAGGGTTTATTTCTGGGTTCTCTATGCTGTTCCATTGGTCTGTCTGTCTGTTTTGGTACCAGTCCCACACTGTCTTGATGACTGTGCCTTTGTAATAGTGCCTGAAGTCTGGGAGAGTTATGCCTCCTGCTTTGTTTTTGTTCCTCAGGATTGCTTTGGCGATTCTGGGTCTTTTGTTGTTCCATATAAATGTTTGGATTGATTCTTCTAGTTCTGTGAAAAATGTCCTGGGTAGTTTGATAGGGATTGCATTGAATCTGTAGATTGCTTTGGGTAGTATGGCCATTTTTACAATATTGATTTTTCCAACCCAGGAACATGGAATATCTTTCCATTTCTTTACATCTTCTTTAATTTCCTTGATTAAAGTTTTATAGTTCTTGGCATAGAAGTCCTTTACCTCCTTGGTCAGGTGTATTCCAAGGTATTTGATTTTGTGAGGTGCAATTTTAAAAGGTATTGTATTTTTGTATTCCTTTTCTAATATTTCATTGCTGGTATACAGAAATGCAACTGACTTCTGAATATTAATCTTATATCCTGCTATTTTGCTGAATTTATTAATCAGTTCAAGTAGTTTTGGGGTTGAGTCCTTAGGGTTTTCTATGTATAGTATCATGTCATCTGCATACAGTGACAGTTTGATCTCTTCTCTTCCCATATGGATGCCTTTTATTTCTTTTGTTTGTCTAATTGCTGTGGCTAGGCCTTCCAAAAGTATGTTGAAGAGCAGTGGTGAGAGTGGGCATCCCTGTCTTGTTCCAGATTTGAGTGAGAAGGCTTTCAGTTTTTCCCCATTGAATATTATATTTGCTGTGGGTTTCTCATAAATGGCTTTGATTATATTCAGGAATGTTCCCTCTCTACCCACTTTGGCGAGGGTCTTGATCATACATGGATGTTGGACTTTGTCAGATGCGTTTTCTGTGTCTCTTGAGATGATCATATGATTTTTGACTTTTTTTTTTGTTAATGTGGTGTATGATGTTGATTGATTCACGTGTGTTGAACCATCCTTGTGAACCTGGGATGAACCCTACCTGGTCATGGTGTATGATCTTTTTGAAATGTTGTTGGATTCGGTTGGCTAAGATTTTGTTGAGAATTTTTGCATCTATATTCATCAATGATATTGGGCGATAGTTTTCTTTTTTGGTGGTATCTCTGTCTGGTTTTGGAATGAGGGTGATGGTGGCATCATAGAATGTCTTTGGGAGTATTCCTTCTTCTTCCACCTTTTGAAAGAGTTTCAGGAGGATGGGCACCAATTCCTCTTTATATGTTTGATAGAATTTGCCTGTGAAGCCATCTGGTCCTGGACTTTTATTTGTGGGGAGTGTTTTTATGACTTCTTCAATTTCATTTCTAGTGATCGGTCTGTTCAGTTGGTCTGCTGCTTCTTGATTCAGTTTTGGCAGGCTGTAAGATTCTAGAAAATTGTCCATTTCTTCCAGATTGTCAAACTTGTTGCCTTGTTCATAGTATTCTCTTATGGATTTTTGTATTTCTGCAGTATCCGTTATGATTTATCCTTTTTCATTTCTTATTTTGTTTATTTGAGTTCTTTCTCTTCTCTTTTTAGTGCGTCTGGCCAGGGGTTTGTCAATTTTGTTTACCTTTTCAAAGAATGAGCTCTTGGTTTTATTAATATTGTTTATTGTTTTTTTGAGTCTCTATTTTATTGATTTCTTCTTTGATCTTTATAATTTCCTTCCTTCTGCTGATTTTAGGTCTTTTTTGTTCTTCTTTTTCTAATTCATTTAGGTGGAGGGTTAAGTTGTCAATTTGGGATCTTTCTTGTTTTTGGAGAAAGGCCTGTATCGCTATAAATTTCCCTCTGAGCACTGCTTTTGCAGCATCCCATAGATTTTTGAGAGGTTTTGTCTTCATTATCATTTGTTTCAAAGTATTTTCAAATTTCCTTCTTGATTTCCTCATTGATCCATTGGATTTTTAGTAGCATGTTGTTTAGTCTCCATGTAGTAGGTTTTTTCTCTTTCCTTTTCCCATGGTTGATTTCTAATTTCATGGCGTTGTGGTCAGAGAAGATACTTGAGATAATTTCTATTCTCCTAAATTTATTGAGGTTAGCTTTGTGTCCCAATATGTGGTCGATTCTTGAGAATGTTCCATGTGCACTTGAGAAGAATGTGTATTCTGATTTTTTTGGATGTAGTGTCCTGAAGATATCAATTGAGTCTAATTTTTCTATTGTTTCCTTTAGGGTCTCTGTTGCTTTACTGGTTTTCTGTCTAGAGGATCTATCCATTGGTGTGAGGGGGGTATTAAAGTCTCCTACTATGATTGTATTCCCATCAATTTCTCCCTTTATGTCTGTTAGTATTTGTTGTATGTATCTGGGTGCTCCTGTATTTGGGGCATATATGTTGATGATAGTAACATCCTCTCCTTGGATGGATCCCTTAATCCTTAAGTAGTGTCCTTCTTTGTCTTTCTTTATGTCTTTTGTTTTAAAGTCTATTTTGTCTGATATGAGTATGCAACTCCTGCTTTCTTGTCATGTCTATTAGCGTGAAATATTTTTCCCCACCCTTTCACTTTCAATCTATATGTATCTTTTGTCCTAAGGTGAGTTTCTTGTAGGCAGCATATTGAAGGTTTTTGCCTTTTTATCCACTCAGCCACTCTGTGTCTTTTGATTGGGGCGTTCAGTCCACTGAGATTTAAGGTGATAATTGATAGATAATTATTTACTGCTGTTTTGAACCTCGTGTTCTAGTTGATTCTATGGTTCTCCATTCTTCCTTTCTTTTTTTTTTTTTTTTGGTTGGATGGTCTCCAGTTATTATCTATTTGTTGTTTTTTTTTTTCATTTTTTTTAATGCAATGTTAGGTTTTGGCTTGTGGTTGCCCTGTTTTTTAAGTATGCTAACCCCTTCCTATAATTGTGTGTTTTAGCCTGATGGTCCTGTAGGTTCAAACACTTCATTAATATATTAAAATTAAGAAGAAAAACATCCCCCCAGCCCGGGAGGATCCCCCCAAGGCTCCTGCCTTTTCCTGTGGATGGGCATCTCCTCCCTGGGGGACAGTGCCTGGCTGGGTACATTGCTGTAATAAATCTTTGCTTTGATAACAGTTGTTAAAGAAAAAAAAAAAAGAAGAAAAACAAACAAACAAACAAAAAGAGTCTATTTATTTCCTAACATCCCTTGGCCACATTTTATGATTTTGATGACTCTTTTTATTTTTCTTTTTAATTTTATTTTGTTTGAACCATGTTCATGATTAAATCTGTATGCTGGCTTATTTGAGTGACTGCTCTCTGATTGTGGTTTCCTCAGTCCTAGTTCCTCCTCTTCTTCTTCTTCTTCTTTTTTTTTCTTTTCTTTTTTCTTCCCTTTCCTTCCTTTCTTTTTGGTTTATAGAAGCCCTTTCAATATTTCCTTTAACCTGGGTTTTGTGTTGCTGTATTCTTTTAGTTTTTGTTTGTTGGAAAAAATTTTTATTCCCCCTTCTATTTTAAAGGATATTCTTGCTGGATAGAGTATTCTAGGTTGCATATTTTTTCCTTTTCGCACTTTAAATATCTCTTGCCATTCCCTCCTGGCCTGTAGTGTTTCTGTAGAGAAATCAGCTGATAACCTTATGGGGGTTCCCTTGTAGGTAACATTCTGCTTTTCTCTTGCTGCCTTTAGGATCCTCTCTTTATCACTAACTTTTGCCATTTTTATTATATGTCTTGGTGTGGGTCTATTTGGGTTCAACTTGTTTGGGGCCCTCTGTGCTTCCTGTATCTTGAACTCCGTATCCTTTAGATTTGGGAAGTTTCTAGCGATAATTTCTTCAAATATATTTTCCATTCCCTTATCTTTTTCTACTCCTTCTGGCATTCCTATTATGCATAGATTGGCCCGCTTTATATTATCCCATAGGTCTCTTATATTGCTTTCCTGTTTTTTGATTTGGTTTTCTGTCTGCTGACCTGATTGGGTGATTTCCATTATTCTATCTTCCACATCACTGATTCGTTCTTCTGCATTATTCATTCTGATTTTTACTGCCCTTATTTCAGTTTGTATCTCTGCAAATGAGTTTTCTAGTTTTTCTTGGCTCCTCCTTATATTTTCTAGTTCCTTTCTGAGGGTGTCTGCATTACTGTTCATATCTTCTCTTAATTCCTTCAGTATTTTCACTATTTCTCTTTTGAACTCCAGGTCTGTCAGGCTGCAGAGGTCTGTTTCATTGTTGACTATTTTAGGTGAGTTCTCCTGTTGGTTTAACCGGGGGTGGTTTCTCAGCTTCTTCATCTTGTTTGTTGTTTTCTTTTTCCTGGTGGAGTTGTACTCTCCATGGCCGGGCAGTGTTTGCCTTGTCGCTGCCATGGAATGTTTCCTGAGGGCTGGCATTGTGGGTCAGTCTTTTTTGAGGCAGTGTGGTTTTTCTGGAGTGTTGGTGGGGCTAACAGGGTCTCTTTGCAGCAAAGGAGGACTTCCTGAGGGCAGACAGGACTGGGAGGTCCACACTACGTTGGGAGCAGATTTCACTTGGTCAGGCAGAGCTTGCTCTGGTGTTTTTAGGCTGTGGGGTTCTTGCAGGGGGTTGGCGGTGTTTGGCAGCTGTTCCACAGGAGTGCAGCACCCCCCACGGGCTGGATCAGCTCTCTGGGTCACTGAGAACCCAAGAGGCTCTTCCCCAGGGCAACCCGACTCAGAAGGCCTGTCAGAGAATGTAGGCAGATCTTTTCATGGCCCAGCCAAGGTTGTTGTAGCTTTTCTGGGCTGCGGGGTGTCCTGCAGGGAGCTGGCGGTCCTGTGCAGCTATAACATAATTGTTGATTTGTAAATACAAGGGAGCAGTCTAGCCAACATCTTCAGGCCTTATACCTTCGCCCTTGGTTTTCTCTTTAACATTTTTTTCTTTTTTTAATTTTTTTTTTTTTTTTGCTTTTTGCTTTTTAGGGCCACACTCGCAGCCTATGGAGTTTCCCAGGCTAGGGGTCAAATTGGAGCTATAGCTACTAGTCTACACCACAGCCACAGGAACATAGAATCCGAGCCACGTCTGCGACCTACACCACTGCTTGCGGCAATGCCGGATCCTTAACCCCCTGAGCGAGGCCAGGGATTCAACCCGCAACCTCATGGTTACTAGTTGGATTCATTTCCACTGCGCCACAATGGGAACACCTTAAATTTATTTTTTATTAGGGTATAGTTGATTTACAATATTGTGCCACTTTCTGCTGTATGGCATAGTGACCCAGTCATACATGTATATTCATTCTCTTTCTAATATTATCTTCCATCAAGTTTTATCCCAAGAGACTGGATATATTTCCCTGTGCTATGCAGTAGGACCTCATTGCTTATCCATTCTAAATGTAATAGTAGCATCTGCCAACCCTAAATTCCCTGTCCATCCTACTTCCTCCCCCCTCCCTCTTGGCAACCACAAGTCTGTTCTCTATATCCATGAGTCTGTTTCTGTTTTGTAGATAGGTTAATTTTGCCATATTTTAGATTCCAGGTATAAAGTGATACCACATGGCATTTGTCTTTCTCTTTCTAACTTACTTCACTTAGTAGGAGAATCTCTAGTTCCATCCACGTTGCTGCAAATGCCATTATTTTGTTCTCTTTATGGCTGAGTAGTATTCCATTGTATATTATGAACCACATCTTTTTAATCCATTCATCTGTTGATGGACATTTAGGTTTTCTCTTAACATTAATCTTTCTCTCTTTACCACCCCTCACTCCCTGCTCAGATCTGCCCTCCCTGCCTCCAGCTCCTCTCCTCTCCACTTTATCTCAAATGCTGCTACAGGATCCTTTTCCTAAATATGACTATGGTCATAGGACTTGTTCAGGGACCTGTCCTTCCGTACATCACCATGTCTCAGCAATGCTTCTCAGAACACATTTGTTTGTGTACATAATAGATGGGTTTAGTTGAAAAGAGGAATCTGTGATTAAACACATCTGAAAAAATAGAGCTGAACACAGTAAGGTCTTTTCCTTTACTACTCATAACCTTTGGTATCCCCAAAACTCATTGTGAATTTGCAAACTGGAAGTACTTCTCAACTTATTTGTCCCAAGCCATTTTCTCAAGAGTTGCCTTCCTATATTTTGCTTGTGAGTTACTTTTCTTCATGTGAGCAGAAGTGTGGTGGGATTATTGACCATCTTTTATTCTTGATTTTCCTTGCAGAAGATCAATTAGCAAAATCAGTCACTGGAAAGCAATTTTTATCACCAAAAAAAAAAAGCTGCATTTTCCCCTTGATTAGCAGGCTTGCTATAAGTTTTTCAGCAGAAATAGATCACCCATGAGCATGCAGACAAACATGGTCTGGTCTTTGTTACTGTATTAGAACATAGATAACATATGTAACAAATTATCTATGTTGTGCCAGACAAAAATTCTGACATTTCAGGTAGACAGATATTCAGTGAACTTGTGCTGCCTCCTGTTTCTGTGATTTTCCTCTTTTATTTGAAAAACTGGACCTTCAGTGGTGGTTTTTGTTTTCCGCATTTCTGCATGAGTCTTCGTGTCTTAGCACACGTTTGCCTGTGATCTGTGCAAAGAGAAGCATCGTGCCAAACCAATGCCTCCTAATTTCTCTATTTATATTCTTCCCACCACCCACAAAAAGCCATGGCTATCTGAAGAAATAAGTCAAATGACATTAAATTGAGTTAGGTAACTGCCTTTTTGCTCCTTTAAATCGTGTATTATTATGTAACATATATTAGTCGTCCTGTTGATTTTTTCACAGCTTTATTAAGATATAATTAACATATAATATTGTGCATTACCTAACCTAACTCGGGTTGCTCACCCATCTTACATGCAAAGCTAGTCACTGATACCAGGCTGTGGTGAAGGATAGTGCAGTGTTTATTTCTAAGGCAGCAAACAAGCAGAATAGTCACTGAATGCTCCAAAGACCCAAAGTCTTCAATGGTTTTTAGACAAGGGTTTTGAAAGGCAACATAAGGGGTAAGGGTTGCAGGGTACATGATCAGCTCATGGACATTCTTCTGACTGGGTGATGGTAAGATGACAAGGTGATAGTTCAGAAATCTCAATCATTAACATTCTGGTTCCAACCATTCTGGGTTCTATATGCTTGTGGTCTGTTTGTAGTCAATAACCTTTACCTGGTAGGGATCTTAGTTTCTGCAAAGCAACTGAAGGATATGTGTCAGATTGCTATCTCTATCTCTTGAGGAGGAGTTAGGAGTCTTATGATTCTCTTTTATGGCTGAAATGTTGTTTGAGCTATCATACTTTTCTTGCCTGAGTGCTTTTCCTATTTTCTGCATTTCCTCACTTTTCTAATTAATAACTACTTGAGTCTACTCTTTGGAACTTGGGCAAGGTCTAGAGTACCCAGAAAGTCTCCACAGGGTCCTCCTTGGTCTCATAAATTTGAGAGGTATCACATGTTGATTTGATACATTTATGTTTTGTAAGATCATTAATACCAAAGCATTAGCTAATAGCTCCATCCTGTCACATAATTGCCATTTTTTGCAGTGATAACATTTAAGATTTTTTCTCCTTGCATATAATTGTTAACCATATTCACCATGTCATGCATTAAATCACCATGTTACCAAACCAGGTTTGTTTGCCAAACACAGAGCAAGCCAAATGATGAGATGCCAAGGTTTGTAGCGCAGAAAGTGTTTACTCCCATGGCAGCCAGGTAAGGATATGGGAGGACATGTCTCAGATCCACCTTCCCAAATTGAAGGGCTTGAATGATTTATGGGATAAAGACAGGTGGTCTTAGGCATGAGAAAGGAGATTGGAGGTAGGGAAAAACTACGGTAATTGAGGTTCTTTGTTTGCATATCTGGGTTACATGGTTCTTCATGAGGTATCTGTTCAAAAATGGAGGTGCTTAGCATGACCTGAGGGTGGAGTTTCAGCCCTTTGATGTCAAAAGTTTGTTCATTGTATACCTATAAAGGCACAGTTTTGGGTTTGTTAGTGGCTACCAGTCTTAGCCAGCTTGAACTGGACAGGAGCCTACTCCATGTTCCTGGAAAATAACTTAAGCATCCTCTCCCCATTACTTTAGTGACCCATCAGTCAGAGGCTTTATCTATAGGGGTAGTTAAGAAATCTGGTGATATATTACCTAGGCCATGTGATGCTTGGAAGGTATGCAGTTAAAGAAAGGAAAAAACAACTAAAGCAGACTTAAGGAGTAAAGGGAGGTTATAAGCAGAGGGGTTTTTAGCAGGCTGTTACCTTATTTACTGTTCTATAAGACACACTCAAGGACATCTGTTAAGATGCCAGATTCTGTTAACCCTGTGGGGTACATTTTCATTCAGAACTTGTTCATCTTATTTCTGAAAGTTTGAACCCTTTGAACAATATCATCCCATTTCCTCCACAGCGTCCAATTTTAATTTAAGACAGATTTAGGGAGCATATATTCATGTTGGCAATGGAATGACAAAGGGGAAGTCCAATAGTTCCTTCCTTCTTCTTTTTTGTCTTTTTAGGGCCACACCTGCAGCATGTGGAAGTTCCCAGGCTAGGCATCGAAACAGTGCTAAACCTTGCCAGCCTATGCCACAATCACAGCAACACAAGGATCCCAGTCACGTCTGCGACTTACACCACAGCTCAGGGCAATGCCGGATCCCCAACCCAGTGAGCAAAGCCAGGGATTGAACCTGCGTCCTCATGGATACCAGCTGGGTTCGTTACTGCTGAGCCATGACAGGAACTCCCAGCTTTTTCCTTCTAAAGCTTACTGTATTTGTTCTGCTCAGAGGAATAATGTATGGGGAAGCAGCATGAAAGAAGGAGAGTTGACCGATTTGGGGCTCACACATATCAGATAAAACTCTCCAGCAGGCCCACTTAGTAGCTATGTGGCTTTGAAAGAAACAGTTACCATTTCTCAACCTCAGTTCTCTCATCTGTAAAATGGGCACAATACTAACTACTTTGTCAGGGTTGGAGATGTTGTGTACAAAATGCCCAACTCATGTAGGTTCTTAGTAAATGATAGCAGATTTATTGCCCACGTCTGTGTCTGTATATCTGCCATTTAACCTAGATAGATAGATAGAGCAATTGATCAATAGATAGACTGATAGATATAATAACATAGAAGCCTAAGGTGGGACCTATACTTTCCCTCCCTCATCAGGTGAAAAAGGTAGAGAATCCTCATTTAAATGTTTAACTCCAACATGGTGTAACCTATGTAAAGGTGAAACACTAAGTGGCCCAATCTCAGTGTTTCCTTAGATGAAAAAACGGTTGATCTTCTAAAACCAATTGGATAGCCATTTAATTTTTAATATATGGATGTGGATGTATCAGTGAAAAAATTAATCAGTCAATTTAAGAAAGAAGTGGGAAATTTTATTTGAGCCAAACTGAGGATTATAACCCAGAAATAGCACCTCAGAGAACTCTAAGCACCTTTTTGCCCAGTAGATAGCAAGGCACAGTTATGTGAGTTTTTGAGACAGGGGGCTGCAATCCTGGCTGGGCATAGGGTGGCTATGGCATGCAGCAGTTTAAAGCAGGATCACAGTTTCCCAACCAGGGATTGAGCCTGAGCCATAACAGTGAAAGCCCCAAATCCTAACCACTAGACCACCAGGGGCTAGTCGCTGAGAGGAACACTGCATGCTTTTTAGGTAGTTTAAATCACTTATATGAGGGCACTTCTTCTGTGTCTCCTCTGGCCAATCATCTTGCCTTGTCTGGCTCTGAGTCTATATTTGGTCTGACTCAGGGCCCTCCCTTGTGCACGTGCACCTCTTATCCAAGGTGGATTCCAGTGCAAGGATCTCTGGGAAGTTAACAGAACATATTATGGTCTAGTGCTCCCTCACCTGAGGATCCTTTCTGTGCATGCATAGCTTGTGGGGGTCTCATAACCTTAAGAATGAGAAATATGTGGTCTGTTTTAGCTTTTATTTAAGCAGGTCTTAACCCTTCCCTGTTCCCGCTGTTCCCGTTATCTTGAAGTGTCCATAGGAGACACTTAGCCAGACACTTATCCTGTTACTCTCATTATCTCTATTTTCAAAGCGGAGGCTAGTTGTAAATGTCTAACCTGGGGCCCACCTGTCTCCTCCCTCAGCTGTACATTAAATGATATTTTATTGATATTTCCCACAACCCAAATCTGCAAGTACATAGTGGTGGGTCATCATGACCCCTTATAAGATCAAGAAGGAATGTTATCTTTTAAGGAGCTCTGTTGTTGGTACCAGGAGACTATTGCTCTTTATGGTTGAGCAGCTGTTTCTGCCGATGGGTGAGGTTTGGTCAATGCATAATGCAGATACACAATGCATGGGGGGGAGAGAAGAGGCCAAAGATTCTTTTATGTTTAAATTTTTCTTGTGTTGCCATAAAATATGGATTTTATCTCACAGGTGTTTATACTTTTTAAAGATCAAGACCACTTAAAACCCCCTTTCTCCTCTCACAGTATCACATCCTTGGCAGTGGACTCAAACTCTTTCCCCTCCCTCTATGCAAATGCTCCTAAACTCCCAAACCTAGTCTCCTCCAGCCCCTATCTTCTCTTTTCCCAGATACAGTCCAATCCATTCTCCATCTTCACCACTTACTCTCTGTTACTTCCAATAGTGTTGACTGTTAAAAAAAAAAAAAAAGCACAATGTGAGTCTTAGGTGGAAACTAAAATGAAGGCCTAAAAAAGAGTAAGACCCACCTAGATCATTGACCCACCCAGACCCAGACCTGCAGTCTCTACTTCCTCAGACCTCCACAGGTGAAACAACCAAGCCCATGAAGTGGTTGACTTTCCAAGGACAAAGACAGCCCCAAGGTGAAAGTTAAATTTATACCATGATCTCAACCACCATTCCGGATCTGTAGAACTCAGTGCATGACCCCCTGCCTATAAAATCTGATTCTTTCCCAATGGCAGGGGGCTTGAGTTTTACTTGCTCCGTGCTCCCGGACACTCTCTTGGTCAATAAACCCTGCTTGTGATCTCACTGCTCCAGCCTCTGCCTCCTTTCTCCCCACCATTCTAACAGTGAGAGTCATGAGTTAATTTTATTCGTGTTCTAATGAGGACTACAGCCTGGGAGACAGCCTCTCAGATAGCTCTGAGGAACTGCTCTAAAGAGGTAGGTGGGGGGGGTGGGGGGTGGGGATCAGTATAAATGTGTGATTTTGATGAAGGGAGTACATGTAATCAAGCACATATTTAGGCACAAGGTTGATACTAGCCATGAGAAGGTTGCTACTAGGCATAAGGAGCAAGTGTCTCCGTTAATGATTTTAATGCTTTTTTAGATATGAGACTGTCAACTTAAAAAATACACAACCTGAAAGTTGAGAGTTAAGTTTTATTTGGGGTGAAATTGGGACTTAAGCCCTGGAGACAGCATCTCAGGTAGCCCAGAGAAACTGCTCCAAGGCAGTCAGGGAGGAGCTAGGGAAAAATGGGAGTTTTTGCAACAAAGCGCAGGGAGCAGGAACAAAAGAGGCCTGGGCTCCCTGAAATCATTCCTTTGATATGCACATTAGCTATCAGGGCCAGTATCCTGAGTTTTCATAGCCTGCAGGACTCAGGGCTCTCACCCTTGGAGATGACTGCATTTACAGATGACTGTGAAATTCTTTATCCCTTAACTACAGACCAGGTTGAATTACCACCCAAGGAGGAAAATGGGGGAATATGAGTATATGATAAAGGTGAGGGCGAGGTGCATGCAGCACCCACACATTTTACAAGAGTTTGTTGCTGATCTCCTGAAGGTCACTACCAGTCACAAAGAGCAGACATCACCATGAAGGATTCTAGTGTTTTTCTGGATATGAAGAAATGCAAGAATTGGGCACATAAAATCTTCTAAAAATATCTGACTATCTGAAGGCCTGTTCCTCCAGTTTTCCTAGAGCACAGAGTGTCTCACTCCTGGTCTCCACCCTGACCTCCTCTCAGGGGGTGCTGCAGGTTGATAGCTATAGTGGCTCATGTTTTACTCCATGTACGGGCTGATGGCAAGTGCCAAACTTGAGTTCACAAAACAGTACAAAAAATTAGCCTGATAAGATCTTCTGAAAATACCCCGCTGAAACTGACAGCACTCATGGCCTGAATGTAGCCAGAACACAGATTGGGACTTGAACCCATGTGCTGGGACTCAAACCCAGCCTAAACCCAGATTGGGACTTAAACCCACGGTTTTAAATTAGAATCACTCACCCTGAGTCTGGACTCACTGAGGTTCAGGTTCTTCATGTCTCCACACAGAAAGAATTCAGAGAGAGACAAAGTGATGGGCAAGAAATAGATTTATTAGGATGGAACCCTTGTGAGAGATGCAAACGGGCAGGTCTGGAAGCTCTGCCCTGAGGATCCAGTGGGCTACAGTTTTTATCATCCAAGGGGAGTGGGGGTTGGAAAAGCCCGCCTCTTCCTTTCTGGGAGTAGCAACTTCTCCTTGGTATCCAGTAAGGTATGTATTCAAATCAGCAGAAGGGTGGTCCTCAAACTCTTGCCCTTGGTCTGAATCTGAAAGTAGGCCTCCAAACAAATTTTAAAATATTTTGTTTGGGTTTTGTGAAAAATGTCCTTGGTAATTTGATAGGGATTGCATTAAATCTATAGATTGCCTTGGGTAGTATAGTCATTTTGATAATAGTGACTCTTCCAATCCAAGAGCATGGTATATCCTTCCATCTATCTGTGTCATCTTTGATTTCTTTCATCATTGTCTTATAGTTTTCAGAGTACAGGTCTTTTGTCTCTTTAGGTAGGTTTACTCCTAAGTATTTTATGCTTTTGGATGTGATGGTAAACGGGATTGCTTCCCTAATTTCTCTTTCTGATTTTTCATTGTTAGTATATAGAAATGCAGTCGATTTCTGTGTATTAAGTTTGTATCCTGAGACTTTGCCAAATTCATGAATGAGCTCTAACAGTTTTCTGGTAGAGTCTTTAGGATTCTGTAAGTGTAGTATCATGTCATCTGCAAATAGTGATAGTTTTACTTCTTCCTTTCCAATGTGGATTCCTTTTATCTCTTTTACTCCTCTGATTGCTGTGGCTAAGACTTCCAAAACTATGTTGAATAGTAGTGTGGGCAAGAGTGGACATCCTTGCCTTGTTCCTGATCTCAGTGGGAATTCTTTCAGCTTTTCGCCATTGAGAATGATGTTCACTGTGGGTTTGTCATATATGGGCTTTATTATGTTGATGTAGGTTCAATCCATGCCCACTTTCTGAAGGGTTTTTATCAGAAACAGGTGTTGGGTTTTGTCAAGGGTTTTTATCAGAAACAGGTGTTGGGTTTTGCATTTCTTTGGAAGCACAAAGGACCAAGAATAGCCAAAGACATCCTGAAAAAGAAAAATGGAGCTGGAGGAATCAGGCTCCCTCACTTCAGACTATACTACAAAGCAACAGTCATCAAAACCGTATGGTACTGGCACAAAAACAGAAATATAGGTCCGTGGAACAGGATAGAAAGCCCAGACTTAAACCGACGCACCTACAGCCAACTAATCTATGACAAAGGAGGCAAGAATATACAATGGAGAAAAGACAGCCTGTTCAATAAGTGGTGCTGGGAAAACTGGACAGCCACATGGAAAAGAAGGAAATTAGAACACTCCCTAACACCATACACAAAAATACACTCAAAATAGATCAAAGACCTAGATATAAGACCAGACACTATAAAACTCTTAGAGGAAAACATAGGCCCAAATACTCTCTGACATAAATGACAGCAACATCTTCTCAGATCCACCTCTTAGAGTACTGGCAGTAAAAAGCAAAAATAAACAAATGGGACTTAATCAAATTTAAAAGTTTCTGCACAGAAAAGGAAACCCTAAACAAAATGAAAAGACAACCCACAGAGTGGGAGAAAATCTTTGCAAATGAATCAACTGACAAGGGATCAATCTCCAAACTTTATAAACACCTCCTACCACTCAATACCAAAAAAACAAACAACCCCATCAAAAAAAAGGGCAGAAGATCTAAACAGATGATTCTCCAAAGAAGACATACAGATGGCCAAAAAACACATGAAACGATGTTCAACATCACTCATTATTAGAGAAATGCAAATTAAAACCACACTGACATACCACCTTACACCAGCCAGAATGGCCATCATCCAAAAGTCTACAAACAATAAGTGCTAGAGAGGGTGTGGAGAAAAAGGAACACTAGTACACTGTTGGTGGGATTGTCAGTTGGTGCAACCACTGTGGAAAACAGGATGGAGAGGCCTCAGAAAACTAAAAATAGAACTACCATTTGATCCAACAATCCCACTCCTGGGCACCTATCCAGAGAAAACCATGACGCGCAAAGACACATGTACTCCAATGTTCATTGCAGCACTATTTGCAACAGCCAATACATGGAAACAACCTAAATGTCCATTGACAGAGGAGTGGATCCAGAAGATGTGGTACATATACACAATGGAATATTACTCAGCCATTAAACGGAACGAAATACCAGCATTTTAAGCAACATGGATGGGCCTAGAAATTATCATGCTAAGTGAAGTCAGTCAGACAATGAGACACCAACATCAAATGCTATCACTTACATGTGGCATCTGAAAAAAGGACAGACTGAACTTCTTTGCAGAACAGTTACTGACTAACAGACTTTGAAAAACTTATGGTTTCCAAAGGAGAGAGGTTGGGGAGTGGGGGGATGCTAGGGGTTTGAGATGGTAATGCTATATCATTGTACAACTATAAATGTAATAAATTCATTGAGTAATACAAAAAATTAAAAAATTTTAAAAAATCAGAGCAGGCCTCATCTCATCCCCCCCACCCAACGACCTGAGACAATTCTCGCACCTCCACTAGTCAAGCAAGCCTGCCTTGTTCTGATGGCTTTTTTGTTCAATTTATTTACTTACAGTGATCTCCCAGTGTCCCCTAAGTTTCCCTGATTATCTGTGGGAAGGGAAATATCCATTTGTAAGGCTGTCTCCTCTCTGTACCAAGATGTAGATGATTCTGAATTTCCGGAAACCCTGACATATGGAGAAGGCATGGACTTAAACCCGTACAACAATCTTATCCTTGTTTACTGTGCTTTTCCTGGTCATCTCCCATAAGTGTCTCCCCCCACCTTCAGCATCTTCTTTCTTTAGCTGAAGATAGTGTTTCAGGTGAGGGCTTGGGCCGTTTCTGGGAGTTGCTCAGTATCTTGGATCTTTCTCATGTATACAGTAGGCATACATGTTATTAAACTTCTTTGTTTTAATCTTATTAATCTTGTATTACTAGGTGTCCCAACCAAGAACTTAGAGGGGTAGAGGGAAAATTATTTTTCCTTCTCTACGTAGGACAATGCAAATTACACAAAGAGAAACAAAGGCTGCAAAAGAACTTTCATACTATTAACATGAGGTTAATGTGTATTTTTGCTATTGTGTGTAAATTAGATTATAGTACACAACAGTTCTCCATCACTTCCTCATTATAATCTATGCAACCATTTCAATTATTTCTTAAAATGTGTATATGTTGTTTAAAAGCACCTTTTGAATCTATAATATAGTTATTCATATTCACTAAGTGGTTGAGTCCAACAGAGTATATAACATGTCAGTAATGCTGTATATATTGTCTCTCCACCATCCCAGCGACCCTCTACAAAAGATTTATAGAGTTAATAGAGTGACTGGGACATATATTAATGATAAGTGTCCTGGGTGATACAGTTGCAAATGTAGGGAGCCCTATTCTTCTCTGCAGCAGTCACAGAGTCAGCTGTATGGAGATGTGTGAATGCAAAGCTGGTATAAATTAGCTGCACCCCATGAAACTGCAGCTGAATGACCTTATTTTGCTTTGTTACTTGAGATCATTAGAATCAGGTATTCCATATGGTGATCAAATGGGAAAAGGCATTTCAGGTAGTTGAGACCTTTACTTACATGAGAAAGTTCATGTATGTATTGTCTCCTGGGTATTTTATTCTAGAATACTAATGCTCCTAATAGGCACTTCTCTCATTAGACTAATTGAATCTGTTTCCTGACACCTAACTCTTTCCAAAAAAAAAAAAAAAAACAGCTGTTATCTTACATCTAATTTGTGTCATATGCTCCAATTTCATAACCTCTTCTAGATTTATGAAAACCATTCCATGTTGTTCTTGGATCTATTCTTCCTAAACTACAGAGTGATCTCCTTAAGATGTAAACTGGATCATGCCTCCCCCTCCCCAAAACTTTTCAAGGATTCCCATTATGCCCAAAATAGTATCTCACAGCCTTTGGGAGCTGGCCTCTGTCTTCCTCTACAAACTCCTTGCCCTGCATTTCCCTCCCTATGCTGCTCACTCCTGACTTTCTTTGATCCCCTCAAACACTGGGGTGTTCTTACTTCAGGCCCTTTATCCATCTTCCTCCTTGCCCTTTCCATGCCTGTCTTCTAATGCTATGATGATGTGATTACGTCTCAGAGAGGCTTTCTCTGAATTTCCCATTGAAATTAGGTTCTGGTACGTTTAACAAAAACCTCTCTCTATACAGCACTCATCACAACTCTTAACTGTGCCTGTTTATGAGATAATTTGTCTCCCCTAGACAGTAATTTATGTAAATGCATGGGCTTTTTCTGTTTCGTTCAACACAGTATCCTTAGTGCCTAGCACAGTGCCAACATTTCAAAATCAGTGGTGTTGATGAGGTCCCATTTCACCTTTAAATGAACTGAAAAGGAGTTCCCATTGTGGCTCAGTGGGTTAAGAACCAGACATGGTATCCATGAGGATGTGGGTTCAATCCTTGGCCTCACTCAACGGGTTAAGGATCTGGCGTGGCCACAAGCGTCGATGTAGGTCACAGATGCAGCTTGGATCTGGCATTGCTTTGGCTGTGGCATAGGCCAGCAGCTACAGCTCCAATTTGACCCCTAGCCTGGGAACTTCTTTATGCTGCAGGTGCGGCCCTAAAAAGAATGAATAAATAAATATATATATACGTACATACATACGTACATACATAAATAGACTGAAAAAATTCAGTCACTTTCTCAGCCAATCTTCTCCCCACTGGAGAATTTCTTGTCTTCATAGCTCTTTGTTCTGAGAAAAGTAATCAATAGCATTTTGTTGTTGCTGTTCTTGAGATGAATATCTCCACAAGTAGTTTTTTGGGAAATGAGTCCAAGGAAGCCTAAATGTGTTCTCTATGATACAGTGAGCTAACGATGCCAGTGAGAGAATGGACTCAGGAAAATGTCAAGAAGCCAAGGTGCCCTGTGGGCAAAAATCTCCCGTGACAGGTAATGACAGACAAACATATCTAATAGAATTTGGCACAACTTGCTCTGTCACGGTTGGATGTATTTTTCAGCAAAATTTACGCCTAAACAAATTGCTTATGTTCAGGTTTGCTTCCGGCAAATAAAAGGGCAGTGTGTCCATATTCAACACACAACTAAGGTGGAAATAAAGGAACCATCCCCAGACATGGGGCCGAGGATAAGCCTCTAATGGAGGCAGGAAATCAGAAGTATTATTGGCCATAAGGAAAGCTCTCCCTACCAGGAATTTGCAAAAATATTTGGTGGAACATTGGCCTACGTACAGAGGGTTGAAGCCCATCTCATCTTGATTTTAAAAGAAATCACATTCAGTACCCATGGCGTTGGGCTTTAGGATGCTAAACTTAAGGGAATCCCAGAATTGACTCCAGATTTCAAGTATAATTCCATGTAAATGATCTTCAGGCATTGATATTAGGGTTATTGTCTAGAAATACTCACCTAACACTGGTATTTCTTCCCCAAGATATTCTACATTCCCCTGAAACTACATGAAGAAAAAGGTCCATAAGAAGTAATTTTAGGAGTTCCCGTCATGGCTCAGTGGTTAACGAATCTGACTAGGAACCATGAGGTTGCGGGTTCGATCCCTGGCCTTGCTCAGTGGGTTAGGGATCTGGCGTTGCCGTGAGCTGAGGTGTAGGTCGCAGACGCGGCTCGGATCCCACATTGCTGTTGCTGTGGCTGTGGTGTAGGCCAGTGGCTACAGCTCCGATTGGACCCCTAGCCTGGGAACCTCCATATCCCGCGGCCCAAGAAATGGCACAAAGACAAAAAAAAAAAAAAAAGTAATTTTAAGTCCTTATTGTTTTATAACTTTTTATGTTCTGGGAAAGCATGGTCCAGTGTATGTTACAGGGTTTTTTTAAATTATATTTGATAAAAATGGTAGATACAATGAAAAAGGCAATATTTCAGTGGTAATATCATTTCATTGTCAGTATAAAATTTTACTTGTAAAAGCAGTTTTAAAAAATTAAGTTGAATTAGGAATTTAGGGTAAAATCCAGTTATTTAGTGCTCTAAATTTTTTCTAAATGAAGAGCACTAAACTGTTTTTTACACATTTTTACACATTTAAAATTTTTAAATGTAGTTAATGTACATTGTATTTTTTACACACTTAAATTTAAACTTTTAAAATGTAGTTAACTTAAATGTGAGTACATTACAGGAAATTAGAAATTATCAGTATAAGAAAGATTGAGCAATGTTAAGATAAAGTTACTCATATATTTTTTTTAGTTCCAGGAATTGTGTATGTGTGTTTGTTTATAAAGAGAGAGAATTGGGGAAAAAGAGAACTTTCCTCTCTCCTTCTGCGTTCTTCGGACCAGCCTAAGGATTAAGCCAATATGAGACAGAGTAAGAGGAGAAAATCAAATTTAATTCTCTAGTACAGGAATCCCCCACACATGGGCGGTTCAGAGACACAAAGCTAAAATGAGATACATCCTGTGCTAAGGGAGGGGATAGGGACCTGGGACTTCCAAGGACAGGAGAGTCAGTCACAGGAGGGTAAGAAGAAGAACAGGTGTTTGGTATTTAGATGGTTGCCCTGCCATACAGATGAGACCATTTAGGTAAAATTTATTTCCCATAGTACCTCTTTTCTGCAAAATATTCCCAATTTAAACTCTTCTTGGTAGTTGAGGGAGGGGCAGGAGCTTCTCTTGAACCCGCAAGGTCTCAATTGCCTTTAATTGAAAATAACCCTCATGCAAAAGTGGCACATTTTGGGAAGGCTTATTCTTAAACCTTACAATACCATTTTGGGGAAAGAAATTTTTTTCTCTTATCTCATAGATTCTTGGCTTAGACACGCCTGTAATAAAAAGATGAACGGACAAAACAAACAGAAGTGTAATAATAGCATGTTGTCAGGGAGGAAGAAATTTTCCTCTGCCTTTTTAGGTTCTTCTGGCTGATCTAAGAAATAGATTGCTATAAGGCAGGTTAACAGGAGAAAAAAAAAATTAAGTTTAGTAACACGTGTACATGGGAGAGACCCAAGAAAACTTTACGCAGGCTAAAACCCTGTTGGAGTTAAACATTCAAATGAGGATGTTCTGCTTTTTTTACCTCTGGGTGAAGGCAGGAAAATACAGGTCCCAACTTAGGGTTCTATGCTCTTATGTCTGCATACCTACTTATGTATGTGTGTATGAGTGTTATCTACCTGTCTACCTGCTATCTATCTAGGTAAATGAATAAATAGATAGGACAGCAATAGATTTGGTAAATAAAATAACTGTCACTTACTGAGAACCTATTATGAGTTAGGCATTTTGTATACAATATCTCTAATCCTGACAAAGTAATTACTGTTGTGCCCATTTTACAGATGAGAGAACTGAGGTTCAGAAATGGTAACAGGCTCTTTTTTTGCTTTTTAGGGCTGCACCCACGGTATATGGAGGTTCCCAGGGTAGGGGGTCAAATCGGAGCTACAGCTGCCAGCCTACACCACAGCTACAGCAACGCCAGATCTGAGCCACGTTTGTGACCTACACCACGGCTCACGACAATGCCGGATCTTTAACCCACTGAGCAAGGCCAGGGATCGAACTGGCAACCTCATGGTTCCTAGTCAGATTCGCTTACTCTGCGCCATGACGGGAACTCCCAGAAATGGTAACTGTCTTGATCAAAGCCACGCAGCTACTAAGTGGGCCTGCTGGAGAGTTTCGCCTGATAGGTGTGAGCCCCAAATCAGTCCACTTTCCCTCTATCATGCTGCTTCCACATGCTTTCTTCTTCTGAGCAGAGGAAGTACAGCAAGCTTTGGGAGGGAAGAACTAATGGACCTCTTCCTTTATCATTTTGGTGCCAACGTGAGTATATGCCCTGTAAATTTGTCTTAAATGAAAACTGGAGGTTGGGGGAAAATGGGATGATATTGGTCAAAGGGTACAAACTTTCACTTATATGATAAATAAGTTCTGGGATCTAATGCACAACGTGTTGATTATAGTTAACAGTATTGTATTATATACTTGCAAGGTGCTAGGAAAATAGATCTTAAATGTTCTCACTGCCAGAAAAAAATGGCAGAGTTCTTTTGTGGCACAGCAGGTTGAGGATCCAGTGTTGTCACTGCAGTGGCTTTGGTTTCTGCTGTGGTGTGGGTTTGATCCCTAGCCTGGGAACTTCCACATGCTGCAGGCTGGGCCAAAAAAAAAAAAAAGAAAGAAATGGCAATTATGTGACAAGAGAGAGGTGTTAGCTAATGCTATGGTATGGTAATCTTACTGACATATTTAAATATATCAGATCAATAGGATATGCCCTTTAAACTTACACAATGTTAAATGTCATTTATATCTCAATGAAGCTGTGAAAATAAATAGATTAATATTGATTACATAATAGTACATGATTTAAGTGATGAAAAAGATAGTTAATCTAGTTCAATTGAATGTCATTTGACGTATTTCTTCAGGTAGACCTGGCTTTTTGTGTGGGGAAAAGAGCACACGTAGGGAAATTAGGAGTCATCGGTTTGTGATACTGATATGTAACAGGCATGATGCCTCTCTTTGCACAGATCACTGGCAAACGTATGCTAAGACACAAAGATTCATGCAGAAATGCGGAAAACAAAAACCAACACTTAAGGCCCAGTTCTCCAAACAGAAGAGGAAAGTCATAGGAACAAGAGGCAGCACAATTTCACTGAGCATTTGTCCACCTGGAGTATCAGAATGTTTGTCTAGCACAACATAGATAATCTGTTGCATATGTTATCTGTGTTCTAATACAGTAACACAGACCAGACAGTGTTTGTCTGCATGCTATGGGTGATCTATTTCTGCTGGAAAACTTGTAGCAGGGCTTCTTATCAAGGAGAAAATGCAGCTGTTTTTTGATGATAAAAATTGCTTTCCAGGAGTTCCCTGGTGGCCTAGTAGTTAAGGACTCAGAGTTGTCACTGCTGTGCTCACATTCGATTCCTGGCCTCAGAACTTCTACATGCCGCCAGCATGGCCAAAAAAAAAAAAAAATTGTTTTCCACTGACTGATTTCACTAATCAATCTTCTGCAAGGAATATCAAGAATAAAAGATGGGCACACTGCTGCTCACATGAAGAAAACGTAACTCACATGCAAAACACAGGAAGGCAACTCTTGAGAAAACGTCTTGGAAGAAATAAGTTGAGAAGTATTTCTAGTTTGCCAATTCACACTGAGTTTTGGGGGCACCAAAGGTTATGAAAAGTACAGAAAAAGACCTTACTGTGTACAGCTCTATATTTTTCAGATGTTTGATCACAGATTCCTCTTTTTTTATTTTTTACCTTTTTTTAACATTCAGTGTTTTTTATTTTTGAGACTCAATAGTATTCATAGTGGAGTCATATATTATTCTAGATTACCTTTTCTTGTATAATTTAAATTTTGCCCTTCTTTTTAAAATTTACTCTCATTGCTTGTTTTTATTTACCTCTCATTAACTTATTCCCAAGTCCTGATAGAATTGTAAATTTGAGTCTGTTCAAGCATATCACATATTCTGTTAGACATTGATCCTTCCATAGATGTGCTGCCATGGAGTCCGTTGACCTTTGTTTACTGTCCACATGGTGGTTTCAAGACCTGCTCAAATCTGGCACTCTGGGATGTCCCTTTCCCATCACTTTGAAAAAACTTTTTTGATTCCTCCATATGTGGCTCTCTGTTTCTTGAATTTAGGTCTTCCACTTTCATAGTTTATGTTCCAATTTTACTGGAATAAATCCTCCAGGAGCATTGCGGAAAAGGTAATATTTTTGAGGTCTTACATGTCTGAAGACATCTTTATTCTTTCTTTTGCTCACACTTGATGGATGGTTTAAGATTCCTCTTTTTTTAAATTATAGTTTTTTTGTTTTGTTTTGTTTTTGTCTTTTTGTCTACGGCGTATGGAGATTCCCAGGCTAGGGGGTTTAATCGAAGCTGTAGCCGCCAGCCTATGCCACAGACATAGCAATGCCAGATCCGAGCCTCGGCTGTGACCTACACCACAGCTCATGGCAATGCTGGATCCTTAACCCACTGAGCAAGGCCAGGGATTGAACCCGCAACCTCATGGTTCCTAGTCGGATAGTATAGTTTATTTTCTAATTTCTGCTATACAGAAAAGTGGCCCAGATATATACGTGTGTATATATATAATTTTTCCTCATATTATCCCATCATGTTCTGTCCCAAGAGATTGGACAAAGTTCCCTTTCCTATACAGTAGGAGTTCATTGCCCATCCATTCTAAATGTAATAGTGTGTATCTGCCAACCCCAAACTCCCAGACCATCTCACTTCTTCCCCTATCCCCCTTGACCCTCAAGTCTGTTATCCTTGTCTGTGAGTCAGTTTCTGTTTTGTGGATAGATTCATTTGTGCCACATTTTAGATTACACATATAAGTGATATCACATGGTATTTGTCTTTCTCTTTCTGACTTCACTTAGTATAAGAATCTCTAGTTACAACAGATAGCATTATTTTCTTCTTTTGATGGCCAAGTAATATTCCATTTTGTATATGTACCACATCTGTCAGTGGACATTTAGGTTGTTCCTGTGTCTTGGCTATTGTCGGTGGTGCTGCTATGAACATATGGGAGTATGTAAATTTTTGAGTTGTAGTTTTGTCCAGATATATGCCCAGATATGTGATTCCTGGATCATATGATAGTTCTATATTTAGTTTTCTGAAGAACCTCCATACTATTCTCCATAGTGGTTGTATCAATTTATATTCCCACCAACAGTGTAGGAGGCTCCCCTTTTTTCCACACCCTCTCCAGCATTTGTTATTTATAGACTTGTTAATGATGGCCATTCGGACTGGTGTGAGGTGGTATTTCTTTGTGGGTTTGATTTGCATTTCTCTAGTAATTAGTGATATTGAGCATTTTTTCATGTTCCTGCTGGCCATCCATATGTCTTCTTTGGAGAAAGGTCTATCTAGGTCTTCTGCTCATTTTTCAATTGGGCTGTTTGTTGTTTGTTGTTGTTGAGTTGTAGGAGTTGTTTGTACATTTTGGAGATTAAGCCCTTGTTGGTTGCATCGTTTGCAAATATTTTCTCCCATTCCATAGGATGTCTTTTTGTTCTTATGGTTTCCTTTACTGTGCAAAAGCCTGTAAGTCCAATTAGGTCCTACTGGTTTCTTTTCATTTTTATTTCTATTGTCTTGAGGGACTGACCTAAGAAAATATTTATAAGGTTGATATCAGGGAATGCTTTGCCTATGTTCTCTTCTAGGAAATTTATGGTGTCTTGTCTTATGTTTAAATCTTCAAGCTATTTTGAGTTTATTTTTGTGCATGGTGTGATGATGTATTCTGATTTCATTGATATACATGAAGCTGTCCAATTTTTCCAGCACCACTTGCTAAAGAGACTTTTTCCCATTTTATAGTCTTGCCTCCTTTGTTGAAGATGAATTAACCATATGTGTCTGGGTTTATTTCTGGGCTCTCTCTTCTATTCACTTGATCCATACATATGTTTTTGTACAAATACCACACTGTTTTGATTACTGTAGCTTTGTAATAGTGTCTGAAGTCTAGGAGTTATGCCTCCTGCTCTTCCCTACCCCCTCAGGATTGTTTTGGCATTTCCAGTTCTTTTATGGTTCCATATAAATTTTTGGATTATTTATTCTAGTTCTGTGAAAAATGTCATGAGTAATTTGATAAGGATCACATTAAATCTGTAGGTTGCTTTGGATAGTATGGGCCATTTTAACAATATTAATTCATCAAATCCAGAAGCATGGGCTATCTTTCCATTTTTTTGAATACCCTTTAATTTCCTTTATTAATGTTTTACAGTTCTCAGCATATAAGTCTTTCACCTCCTTGGTCAGTTTTATTCCTATGTATTTTTTGGGGAGAGTGCAATTTAAAAACTTATTGTTTTTTACATTCCTTTGCTGCTACTTCATTGTTAGTATGCAAAATGCAACCAATTTTCTTTTTTGTTTTTGTCTTTTCTAGGGCCACACCTGTGGCATATGGAGGTTCCCAGGCCAGGGATCTAATCGGAGCTGTAGCCCCGGCCTACGCCAGAGCCATAGCAACACGGGATCCGAGCTGCATCTGTGACCTACACCACAGCTCACGGCAACGCCGGATCCTCAACCCACTGGGTGAGGCCAGGGATTGAACCCGCAACCTCGTGGTTCCTAGTCGCATTCGTTAACCACTGCGCCACGATGGGAACTCCCGCAACCAATTTCTGAATGTTAAACAGATTCCTCTTTTTGTCCAACTCTTTGTATCATGTCCACAGACAAATGTGTTCTGAGAGACATGGGTGAGACATGCTGATGTCAGGAAAGACAGGTCCCCAAAGGAGTCCTATGACCAGAATCATGTTTAGAAAAAGGATCCTGTAGCAGCGTTTGAGATAAAGTAGAGAGGAGAGGAGCTGGAGGCAGGGAGGGCAGATCTGTGCAGAGGGTGAGGGGTGGTGAAGAGAGAAAGATTAATGCTAAAGCAAAAACCAAGGGAGAAAGCACAAGGCCTGGAAACATTGGCTAGACTGCTCCCTCCTATTTATAAAACAACAACTATGGTATGAAATACATCTTTTATATGTGAAATTCCTTTTGTCACATTTTGGACTAGTGTTCACTATAACATTCTAGGAGGTTCCTTATTTTTTGGTTTGTTTGCCCTGAACATATAGGTGGTCCCTGACATATGATGGTTTGACTCAGGTGTTTTTGGCTTTACAATGGTGCTAAAGAAACACACAATCATGGCAGTTCCCATTGTGGTGCAGCAGAAATGAATCTGACTAGTATCCATGTGGATGCGGGTTTGAACCCTGACCTCAGTCATTAGCTATGGTGTAGGTCAGAGACGTGGCTCCAATCGTACGTTGATGTGGCTGTGGCATCAGCAGGCAGCTGAAGGTCTAATTCGACCCCTAGCCTGGGAACTTCCATATGCCATGGGTGCAGCCCTAAAAAAAACAAAAAACGAAAGAAAGAAAGAAAGAAAAGAAAAGAAAGAAAGAAAGAAAGAAAGAAAGAAAGAAAGAAAGAAAGAAAGAAAGAAAGAAAAAAAGAAAGAAAGAAAGACAGACAGACAGACAGACAGACACAACAAGTGGAAAGCATACTCCAAATTTTGAATTTTGATCTTTTCCTGGGCTAGCCATATGCCCTGTGATCCTCTCCTGAGATTCTGGGCTATAGCAGCTCCCATTTAAGTGTATTAAATGGTTAATACACTTAAAGTATCCTGTACTCACTCAGCCATTTTCAGTAGTGTTCAGTAAACTACATGAGATATTCCTTATAAAGTAGGCTTTGTGTTAGGTGACTTTCACTACTGTAGCTAATATAAATGTTTGGAATGTGTTTAAAGAAGGCTACACTAGAAGTTCCCGCTGTGGAGCGATGAGATTGGTGGCATCTCTGTAGCACCAGGATGCAGGTTCGATCCCGGGCCCAGCTTAGTGAATTAAAGGATTCACCATTGCCACAGCTCTGGCATAGGTCACAACTGTGGCTTGGCTTTGATCCCTGGCCCGGGAACTCCACATGCCATGGGGCGGAGACAAAAGAAAGAAAAGTAAAAAATAAAGGAAGGCTTCACTAAGCTATGATGTTCATTTTTGTAGTTATGTGTATAAGTATATTTTTTACTTATGATATTTTCAATTCATGATGGGTTTTTCAAGATCAAACCCCATCATAAATTGAAACTATCTATATATAAAATGTATTTTCATATTTTATTGGAATACGATACTAGTTCATGAATTTAGTCACTGTCCCTAATAAAATGCAAATGAAGGGCAGGAGGGAGAAAGGGATTTACAAAATATATTCCTAAATTCCAAAATATATTCCTAAATCCTCATTTCTGACCATGGCTAAGGACGTACCAACCTCTAAGGAATCCCCCATACCATATTCCATGCCAGCTCCCCCACACAAGTGAGGCAGGACTTGACTCCTAACCTCCAGGAGAGGCCAGAGGGATAGTTTCTCCTCATCAGAGTCTGTGGAAGCTTATTATGTACCATGGAGCTGCAATGGCAGAATTAAGATGAAATTTCCATTAAGGGACCAGAGAAGAGAAAAATGCCACACATCACTGGAATTTCTAATTTTCCAATAATAGGGAATATTCACTTCTAAGCAAAGTTTAGTATCATTAAATTAATTTGAAAGGGTTACCTTAAAAAATCAGTCATAAACCTGATCATACTACATATATCTCTTACTCAAACTCTGTCTAAAATTAGTACCAGAACATTCTAGGCTCAGTGGCAGGTAGTGCTCTAGAACTTTTGTTGCCACTGCACCTAATAATTCTATGCCTGGTACTTACTCCAGGTTGAGTGCAGTAGATTTGTTCTATTCTTACCTGAGGGCAAAACTGAATAAGAAATGGAAGTTGCTGAGTACCCATCATGGTTCAGGGGAAACAAATCTGACTAGCATCCATGAGGACACAGGTTCGATCCCTGGCCGTGTTCAGTGGGTTAAGGATCCGGCTGTGGTGTAAGTGCAGACATGGTTCAGATCCCACGTTGCTGTGGCTAAGCTCCAATTTGACCCCTAGCCTGGGAAGCTCCATATCCTGTGGGTTCGGCCCTAAAAGACAAAAGGAAGGAAGGAAGGAAGGAAGGAAGGGGGGAAGGATGGAAGAAAGGAATGGAAGTTGCATTTTGAATTGAGGAAACGTATAAATGATTTTAGAAACTTGAATAATGAGAACATAGATTCTAAGTCACTCATAGAAGGCTTAATTTTTTTTTAACCTTTTCCATGTTGGAAGCAAGTTTTAAAAATGTGCTATGAACCTGTTATAAAGCATTTATAAAATGGCATTACAGGAGTTCCCGTCGTGGCGCAGTGGTTAACGAATCCGACTAGGAACTATGAGGTTGCGGGTTCGGTCCCTGCCCTTGCTCAGTGGGTTAAGGATCCGGCGTTGCCATGAGCTGTGGTGTAGGTTGCAGACGCGGCTCGGATCCTGCGTTGCTGTGGCTCTGGCATAGGCCGGTGGCTACAGCTCCGATTCAACCCCTAGCCTGGGAACCTCCATATGCCACGGGAGCGGCCCAAGAAATAGCAACAACAACAACAACAACAATAACAACAACAACAACAAAAAGACAAAAAAAAAATGGCATTACATAGATTATTCTCATGTCTTTTGAATGTGATAAGGACAGTTTTTGGTGATAAATTATTATAGAAAAGACAGTGCTATCAATTATTCCTTACATTTTAGTAGCATATTTCTCAATCTTTCTTTACACTAAAGTATAAAAAATAGTTATTTTGTATTGAAAAAATCAGTTGAAATAATAATTTCATTTTTTTCGAGACTAAATGGAAACATTTCACCTTTTAAAAATTCCATTTATATGTGTTGATGCAGATGAAAAGAACATGTTTGAATTCTATGCGAAAACCAGCCTCTAGATACAAAAGAGCTCTGTGAAAATATAAGTGAGGTAGAAAAAACTGAAAGTTGGAGATGGTACACAGATAATTTTAAAGCATCCTTTCTAGTCCTGTGCCAGGAAAGTGTCTCCAAATATTTATTCTCGCACATGTGCAGTGTATTTATGCCATCTTCTGGCAGTGTTCCCTTCAGCTAGGAATATTCAAATTAACAGGCTGTACTAGCATCAAATGATCTGCTATTCCCACGTAGAATCACTAGTTGTCACTTTCTAGGTTGAAAGCAGCGCTGTAAAAGTGGAATGAGGCCAAAATAATGGTACTTCTTAGTAAATAGAAAGAGGATGATTTTACTACATCTCTCTTCTGACAGCCTGCTAGTCTAAGTATGCCAGAAGCGATGCTAAACACTCAAAAAATAAAATAAAATAAACAAACAAACAAAAAACCTCCAGTGTAAAAGCTAAACACTTGCAAAATACCGAGTGTTTATGAGGGATGGAACAACCAAACTTCAATTTCGCACAAGTGCTGGTGAGAGGATAAATTGGAGAACAGGTTGGCATTATCCAATGAAAGTTATTAAGAGCATAGCTGATAATGCACATTCCACTGTTCAATAGGTAATGCTTATCCACATGTACTGAGCAGTGCTTACAGAATGTTCTAAGCAATACTGTTCTTTTTTGGCGGCTCCTGCAGCATGTGTAAATTCTTGGGCCAGGGATCAAACCTGCGCCACAGCAGCAACCCAGGCTGCTGCAATGACAATGCCGGATCCTTAACCCACTTCACCACCAGGGAACCCCAGCAGCACTGTTCTTTAAGGCAAGACAATGGAATGAGCCCAAATGGCCTCCCGTGAGTGAATGGACTAACTCATTCACTGGAGGAAGATGCGCCGGGATATTACACAACAGAAAAAGTCAATGTACAGCCGCCGCATGCATCCACACAAAGGCCCAAAAAGAGTCGCAGGAAAAGACATGCTCTAGGATTATATCCACATAGCACTCAAGGAGGTCAACCTGAGTAACAAATTGTTGATGGGTTCAACATATAAGATAAAAGCAAGAGAACAAGTCACGTGCATTTGGACGTGAGTACTTCTAGACCGAGGACAGGGAGGGGAGGTCCCCAAGGAGGGTACCGGGGACTCTGAGGTGCTGACACTATTCCGTTCTAAATTTGGTATTGGGTACACAAGCACTCATTTCATTGCCACGGCTTAAGCGGACATACTGCTTTTTGTCATCGTGTGCCGTTTCTCATAATAAAAAATATGATTGTGAAACCAGTGTGTCTCGGGGTTGGCAATCTTCTCAAGAGGAGAACTCTGTCTAGTGCAGCCCTGTTTCTCCAGAGTGGGGGAAATCATTATAGGTATTTACTGTGATTTGGACACAACATCCTGTAAGGACCTGCCTTCACAAAATTGGTTCTGACGGATAAGTTTTTAAACACATGGTTATACTTGTTTGGCTAACAGTGTTGAGGATTTTCCCCTGTATGTTCATGGGGGCACGTTGGCGTATTGTTCGCTTGTGACATCTTTGTCGGATTTGGGGATTAGGATAATGTTGGCCTCATGGAACGAGTTAAGAATATTCCCTCAGCGTCTATCTTCTGGAAGAGATCTTAGAGAACCGATAAATTGGTTCTTCAAATCATCTGGTCAGATTCGTCAGTGAACCCATTTGGACCTGGGCCATTCTGTTTGGGATGGTTATTAGTTGTGATTCAATTCCTCGGATAGCTACTGCCTTACTCAGATTGTCTACCCATTACTTTCAAGAAGAAAATGAACTCAAGGTACAAAGGAGCCAACCTGGATTTAGACTCCACCTAGATTTCTTTCAGATTATTTGTAAGTTTTAACATGGCTCTTCCCACATTTAGTTGGACAATGGTTTTTCTTTTTTTCTCATCTTTATGGAAAAGTACACAACTTAGTGTTCATGGCAGCTACTCTCTCTTACATGGTTTCACGATTGATTAAGTTACGCAGTTAGGAGGACATGGACAAGGAGGGTGAGGACGACCCTAAGGAACACCGAGTATTCTAGGCGAATCTCCAGCTCCCCGAGGGAGTGGCCCCACCACGGCGTAGCCCAGGAGCCCCGAGTCTTGAGGGTGCCCTTTGCATAAGTTGGCTTGCTTCACCGAGACAGTGGAGAGCACTTGTTCATTAGGTGCCCTGGGTGAGTAGACAGGTTTGTTAATGAGCTCTTGGTACGTTAAATACCATATAAAGTATTTCTGTAGAAAAGGGAGCCGAGCTAGAAAGCACAGGAGGCTTTCTCTCAATCTCCCAGGCTTTGGGTTGTCTCCTTGAACACGAGTGACACCACCTGTACCCACCGCAGGGCTCTTCTAGACCAGGGACTCTCTTGGGATGCCTTGGGGGGATGGGTGAGGAGCAGAGGGAAAGGGAGAGGAAACCCTATTTATAGTGCATTTCATCACCTTTGTAGCTATGAAGTAACATCGTGCTACCTCTAAACTACCCAAGCTAAAGTCCACCTTTAAATCAAGGCAGAGTACAAGATTCCTTCTGTGAAACCAGACTATTTTTACCACACAGCAAATGTCCAAGAACAAAGACATTTTTAAACGGATTGTAACGAAAATAAAGTTTAAAAAAATTCCTGCATGCCAGATGTCTTCACTCAACCTTGGTTAATTGAGTCATCTTGTACAGTTTTTGTTTATTATTGAGATCATGCTCGACAAACTGTGAGCTTGGAGTGTTTTGTTTTTTGTTTTTGTCAAGAGGGCAGTCTGAAAGTTAAGCCTCAAGGTGGAGAGAAAGGCAAGTCCTTATGCCAGGGGGAAAAAAGGTCAATCGAGGTGTGTTGCTAGAAAATGTGTGTCCCTTCCCTCTTAGTCCCAAAACAGTCTTTATGGGGATCATGTGAGACTAAATGTGACAGAAACAAAAACAGCAATAAAACGAGTACTTTTGTAAATGAGAAAAATTAAGTTATATATACTGTGTTTAAAAATGCCCTTTTTCTTTATACTGTTCCCCCCTTGTATTGCTGGCCTGCTCGCTCTCTCTCTCTCCCTCCCTTCCCTCCCTCCTCTCCATCCCTTCCTGTTTTTGCCCCACTTCCCTCTCTATTTTCATACAGGGGTTTAGCATTAAACATATGAAAATAGACCTCACATTTAAAGTATATCATAAATGAGAAATAGGAAGCATGGAATAACAAAGTATTGCATAACATCTTTCAACAAGTAAAGCCACGCCCTTTCTAATAGTTGTTATTTTAGTTTTAACTTGACAGGTTACATCAGTAACTTTAATAGATTGAAGAACAATTGTCATCTATTTATTTTCACTTGCTTTTTTTTTTTTTTTTTTTTTTTTGCTTTTTAGGGCTGCACCCATGGCATATGGAAGTTCCCAGGCTAGTGGTCAAATCAGAGCTACAGCTGCCGGCCTATGCCACAGCCACAGCAATGCCAGATCTGAGCCACATCTGCGACCTACACCGCAGCTCATGGCAACACCGGATTGCTGACCCACTGTGCAAGGCCAAGGATCGAACCCATATCATCATGGATATTAGTTGGATTCGTTTCCGCTATGCCACAAAGGGAACTCCCTTTATTATTATTATTATTTTTTTTTTTTTTTGACAAACTCAGAAACTTGAGAAACAACTTGGTTTTTCTGTGTGAGCATCTTGCTTCTTTCACTTCAAATGAAGCCTGTTTCTCATATAAAAAATAAAAATGGTATTTCAGGACAGTCGTGAGCATCAGCAGTGCACGTCAATTCAGTTTATGGAAGTTGATGTGGCCCCCTTAGAGGCACACACAAAATCTCATAACATATGACCAAAATAGTGTTCAAAGATTGAAATGAAAGTGACAGTGAATTGGTAAAAATATTCAAACCATCAAACCATGAAAGAAATGATTTCAGTAGGCACTAAAGAAAAAACTGTATTGAGAGGAACATAGATATCTGAATGTGTTTATGATTCTAATTTAGCTTTCTTATTTTATTAAAATTTATGATGTATCGTCTAGTAACAATAGTGAGTTATGAGTAATCCCACCTTTGCTTGTTTCACTCCAAGGTGCCAGTAAAATAAAATTAGAACTCTGCTATTCATCACCCTGATTCTATGTCAGGCACGAAAAATTACTCCCTGTAAGAGCTACCCCTTGTCTTTCAGGCTTAACTGTCAACTCTACTAATCAATAACTTTTATTTCTCTTTAAAGTTTTTATGTGTGAGTTCCCATTGTGGCTCAGCAGTTAACAGACCCGACTAGTATCCATGAGGATGTGGGTTTGATCCCTGGCCTCACTCAGTGGGTTATGTATCTGGTGTTGCTGTGATCTGTGGTGTAGGTCACAGACAGGGCTCAGATCCTGTGTTGCTGTGGCTGTGGTATAGGCCAGCAGCTGCAGCTCCAAATTAACCCCAGCCTGGGAACCTCCATATACCACACAAAGAAAGACCCAAAGATAACACCTAAACATAAGAACTAAAACTATAAAACTCAAAGGAAAACATAGCAGGAAGTTTTAAGACACCAGATTTGGCAATGATTTCCTTGATATGACACCAAAAATTCTGGGAAAAAAGAAAAAAAAAGATAAATTGCCATTCATCAAAATTAAAAACTTTTAGAGTGTTCCCATTGTAGTGCAGCAGAGACGAATCTGACTAGGAACCATAAGGTTGCATGTTCAATCCCTGGCCTTGCTCAGTGGGTTAAGGATCTGGTGTTGCCGTGAGCTGTGGTGTAGGTCGCAGACGTGGCTCGGATCCTGTGTTGCTATGGCTGTGGTGGATGCTGGCAGCTGTAGCTCTGATTCGACTCCTAGCCTGGGAACCTCCATATGCCATGGGTGTGGCCCTAAAAAAAAAATTAAAAGCTTTTGTGCATCAGAAGATAGTATCAAGAGTGTGCAGTGGCAATCCAGAGAATGGGAAAAAATATTTACATATCATATATCTAGTAAGTGATTAATATCCAGAGTATATAAAGAATACCTAAAACTCATCACCAATGACACAAATAACAAAAACACCCCATTTAAAAATGAGTGAAGATGGTGTTGCTGGGGCTATGGCACAGGCTGGGAGCTATAGTTCCAATTCTACCCCTTGCCTTTGAACCTCCATATGCCATGGGTGTGGCCCTAAAATGACAAAAAAAAAAAAAAAATAAGAGTGAAGAACTTGAATAGACATTTCACCAAAAAAGATAAATGGCCAACAAGCACATGGAACAATGCTCAACATAACTTGTCGGAGTCTAGCTCCAACAACCAGGTCCAGCAGCCAGGGTGTATACATCCCGAGAGGAGGTGAACGGCGTCGTCTTTTGCAACGGAGACAGCCTCTTTGTCCCTTCTTTCAGGGCGCTGGACTGCTCAAATTTTATTAGCATAGTAGTTGATTATATAGACAGTTTTTCACTACAGATTACATCACAGTGTTAACAGTACATTGGTTAACTATTAGGCTTTGTTTTTTGATCACATGGTACAGCAGCAATACGTCATGTTCTAAAATCTTCAGTTTAACTAAATTTAATGAGTACAATTCAAGGACAAACAGGCACAACGTATCATGTGGGAAAGAGGAAACTCAGCACAAACCATCTCATGGCCAGCTAATTCCCACAAGCTGAAGAAGTTACAGACACAAAAAATCTTGTCTTCAGACTAGTGTCTATCTTCAAAGTGTCCTTGTCAGGGAAACAGCATGAGAAAATACAAATCAACTTAGCTAGCTACCACTAAAAGTTTCTAAAATCAAGGACAAAACTCTCAGCTAGGTTTCTTTTGATCGTGAATAATATGTGTGTAACTTCTATAGACCTCATTAAAATCCGAACTCTAAAGTTTACTGTATAACTAGATAAACTACTAGTAGTGTTTATCTACTAGTGTTAGTAGATAAACACTACATTTTAATTAGGTTGGATTTAAATAGGGGAAAGTCCTTCAGGATGAAATTCTTATTGGATTATTATTGTAATTTTGTTAAATCACAAATCACCACGGGAAAATAAGAATGCGAAATGAGAATAATAAGCAAATAATCAGCAAAGACTGAGGAAAACTGAATAGCAAATAAAACAACAGGAAAGACTAGGTCACCCAAGAAACAATCCATGTTCTCCGGCGCCAACATGGAAATTGTTTTCCCAGGAAAGCCCCAATTCTTCCCCATCAACATCAACATGAGAGCCGTGTAATCTGAGGCCTTCCCACGGATTGCACTGTACAGGCAGGCCTCAGCCTGCCCTCGGTTTTTTACCATACAGACAGGCTTCTATCCTGACCAGAAGCCCACCTTTGGCTTGTACCGTTGAGGCAGGCCCCTTTTTCTAATTAGGAGCCTGCCCTTGGTTTTGTACCGTTCAGGCAAGCTCCCTTCCTTGGCTCCTTGTATCTTCTCGGCTCCCCGCAATAACTAATCATTAGGTAAATGCAAGTTGAAACTACAGTGAGGCACTACTTCTCATCTGTTAGGATGGTTAGGCTAAAACACAAAATAGAGGAGTTCCCATTGTGGCTCAGCAGGGTTAAGAATCCGAAGTATTCATGAGAATACAGGTTCGATCCCTGGCCTCACTCAGTGGGATAAAGATATGGTGTTGCTACAAGCTGCAGCCTAGGTCATAGATGTGGCTCAGATCCCACGTTGCTGCGGCTGTGGCATAGACCAGCAGCTGCAGCTCCAGACTCCTAGCCTGGGAACCTCCATATGCTGTGGATGTGGCCCTAAAAGAGCAAAGAAAAAAGAATGTGGAGAAGTGGGAACCCTCATGCATTGCTGGTATGAATGAAAAATTCTGCAGTCACTATGGAAGAGCATAGGAGTTCTTCTAAATATTACAAATGGAATTAGCATAGGAGGGAACTATGACATTTCTGGCTATATACCCCAAATAGTTAACATCAGGGACTTGACTGGATATTTGTACACCAGTGTCCCAAACAGCAAAATTCACGAGAGCCAAAAAGTGGAAACAACCTACATGTCCACCAACAGGTGAATAGTTTAACTAAATATGGGGATCGGGAGAAATTAGGAGGGTGGGAATAACACATACATATTACTGTATAAAATAGATGATTAATAAGGACCTACGGTATAGCATAGGAAAATCTACTCAGTAGTTTATAATAAACTATATGGGGAAAAAAATCAATATATTTATATATATATAGCTGATTCACTTTGCTGTACATTTGAAGCTAATACAGCACTGTAAGTTAGCTCTACGATAATTTTTTATAAAATGTGACCTCTGTGTATCACAACTCATGCAATCTTTTTCAGCTTTAAAAAGAAATTTAAATTCTGATACATGCTACAAGTTGGATGAGCTTTGAAAACAGTATCCCAAGGGAGGGAAGCTGTAGTGTCTTATGTGAGATACAGGAGAGAGGAAACTGGCTCCTGGAGCAAGGGGTAGTGGCTGGATGGCTTGAGCCTCTCCTGCCTGACCCAGCAGCCAGAGCAGGACCCTGATACCGCCCCTCCCCTCTGGGCTCTGCCTCCGCAGCAGGGAGGGGCCGGGGCAGAAGGAGCCAGCTGGGCAGTGCCAGGGCTGAGCAGGTGCTAGCAGAGCACCACTCTGGGCTGGCGGTAAACATCCTCAGCATCCCTGCCCACAATCCAGTTCCTGGCAGGCTGCCTGGTAGACCCACCTTTGAGGCATGGCGGGGAGTATGCAGAGCCTCAAGGGAGCAAGTCCCAGCAGCAGCAGCTCGTCTGCTTCCCTCCTCCTCGGGAGGTGGGGCTCCCAGCTCTCCCCACCTGCCTAGCGTCCTCACCTCCAGTGGGGAGGGCCTACTGCAGGCTCCGGGGCACGGCTTCAGACGGCAGTGCCAGGGAGGAGGTGCGTGGGTCGCTGGTGTTGACCCTGCTGAAGCTGGTCAGGCTGGTGTGTATCCTCCTGGTGCTGTGTCTGGACCTGCGGGCCGTGCTGAGCCCGGCCTGGGTCGCTGCCGACCACCAGTACTACCTGTCCCTGTGGGAGTCCTGCCAGAAACTCGCCAGCTTGGACATCTGGCACTGCGAGTCCACGCTCAGCAGCGGTGAGGGCCCGGCAGGCCACGACCCCTGCCTCCCACCCCTGACCGCCCTGTGCCTGCTGCCTGGACAGCTACCATTTCCCCCAGGCTTCTGTGTCCTCCACTCTAATCCATCTCATTACATCCTGGCCCTTTCTGGATCTTGAGGCTTCAGACACATCCCTTCCTGACCTCCACCCCACCTGTCTCCCCAGTCCTCGTCCTCAAACCCAGTGCCATATCCCAGGCCCTCTTCTACCCTGGGCATTCCTTGAGGCTCTGGAGTAAGATGCATGCTATTTTGGGTAAAAGGGAGAACCGTGTAGGTAAGTTTTTTTTTTTTTCCTTATGAGATACCCAATGAGTATTTAGGAGAAGAGAGGCACAATATATGCAGCTTACTCTCAAATGATGGAAACTGTGTGTGTGTGTTTCGAGGAGGAAAGAAAATAAAGAAAATGTGGCAAAATGCAGTTGTCAGGTATTGGAAAGTACTGATAAAGGGCATAGTTTGTACTATTCACATTTTCTGTAAGTTGTTTTTTGGTTTTTTTTTTTTTTTTTTTTTGTCTTTTTGCCAATTCTTGGGCCGCTCCCGAGGCACATGGAGGTTCCCAGGCTAGGGGTCGAATCGGAGCTGTAGCCACCGCCCTACACCAGAGCCACATCTACAACCTACACCACAGCTCATGGCCACACCAGATCCTTAACCCACTGAGCAAGGCCAGGGATCAAACCCGCAACCTCATGGTTCCTAGTCGGATTCGTTAACCACTGCGCCACAACGGGAACTCCAAAATTTTCTGTAAGTTTTAAGTCACTTATATCTTTTGACATACAAGCAACATGTTCATTGGTACCAGGTGCTTTCAACCCAATGCATTACAATCAAGGATTTGCCTTTCCTTTTAAGGAGAAAGATAAAGTGCACTGAAAAGTCATTAACTTTGTGAAAACTATAGAATATCTACAATGTATATTCCTTGAAAGAATGTACTATGAAGAACCAAATTTTATTTTTTAAAAACACGATAGAGTTCCCTTGTGGTGCAATGAGTTAAGGACCTGACATTGTCACTGTAAGGATTCTGGTGGCCGCTATGGCTTGGATTTGATTCCTGGCCCCAAAACATCCACATGCTGTGGATAACGGCCAGAAACAAACAAACAAACAAAATGAGCTATACTGTACTCCAGGGTCTCTGTGGTATTTGGTATAGGTAGTGAACATTCTAAATACCACTTAGGTCACAATTACAAGTAGCACTTTCGGAGTTCCTGTCGTGGCACAGTGGTTAATGAATCTGACTGGGAACCATGAGGTTGCAGGTTCGATCCCTGGCCTTGCTCAGTGGGTTAAGGATCCGGCATTGCCGTGAGCTGTGGTGTAGGTCACAGCCGAGGCTCGGATCCCACGTTGCTGTGGCTGTGGTGTAGGCCGGCAGCTACAGCTCCGATTGGACCCCTAGCCTGGGAACCTCCATATGCCGCAGGAGCGGCCCTAGAAAAGGCAAAAAGACAACAACAACAAAAAAAATAGAAACAAATAGCACTTTATTCCATTAAGAGTATTACGTAACTCATGATTGGTCTAGGAGTATGGCCAGCTATGTTACAATGCACATGTACACACACGGACCCACACAGACACACAATCTACTAAAGCAGTGAGAGCGAGACACAAGACCTATAGAGACGATTATCTTTTACCAATCTGATATTACTTGTTTCACATGTCAAATTCCTTTCATGGTTGGGACAAAGGAATGAATCCTTTTTTGGGTTTTTTTGTTTGTTTGTTTTTTGGGTTTTTTTTTTTTTTTTTTTGCCTTTCTAGGGCTGCACCCACAGCATATGGAAGTTCCTAGGCTAGGGGTCTAATTGAAGCTGTAGCCGCCAGCCTATGCCACAGCCGCAGCCAAGCCAGACCCGAGATGTGTCTGCAACCTACACCGCAGCTCATGGCAACGCCAGATCTTTAACCCACTGAGCAAGGCCAGGGATTAAACCTGCATCCTCATGGATACGAGTCAGATTCGTTTCCATTGAGCCACGATAGGAACTCTGGGAATGGACCTTTCTAAATGGCCACCTCTCATCATTTGCAAGGGTGGACCAATTCCATAGACTCTGCACCACCGCCCTGTGCTTTCCCATCTCAGTTCACCTTGGACGGCATGCGGTCCAGAGTCAAGAGAGGTGAGGAGGCATCTTCTCCGAGCAGAGGGGAGTTCTGATAGGTCTTTTCTGTCGTAGAGGTGAAAGGTTTTAGAACAGTGTCACTCTCTATTAGCCTCCTCTGCCTTTGCTCCCTGATCAAGCAGGGTCAGGGGATGGCAGGATCTAAAACGTTCCCCAACAAGGTCTCGTGCGAAACGAATGCCTCCCCCTTGCTCAGAAGCTCCATCTCAGCTCGGCAGGGTCCTGTGGAAACGTGCCCTCAAACACAGACCAGCCCCCGGAGAAGCCAACCAAGCTCTCGCACGGTATTTTCAGTTAGAGGCCATGTTCAGAAACCCACCAGGGAGAAGTTTTTGACCGACAGCAAAGCACACCATTTGAGAACGCGGGCCTCAAATACGTTTAACAAAGGGGGCGAATCCGAACCTTTTAAAAAGATGGCCAACATACTTACAGTTTTTTCATCATTTTCAAAAGCTTCTCTCGCTTCTTCAAATGTGCAGACTTCTTCTTTGCACTCACGCTCAATGTTGCCCTGTCTTATTTCCTCAAAAAATCCATTAGCTCTTGGGTAGCGTTTTAATACTGAATTGGCTTTTTCTCCTGTGAGGAAAACTAAAAAGAGATTCAATAATAAGCACAACATTGTAATCTTAGAAACATGTGGAAAGTCGAGACACAGGGTGAAATCGGCTCCCTGCTCTTTGGAAAGCACAGCCAACACCCTACACCTCTCTCTGCGGGTCAGCAAGGAGGTAACATCAGCTCTGAACCAGCCAGTCTGCTGCCTTCCTCCTCGTGTGAGTATGTCCTTTCAGTGGCAGCTGCCCTGGGCAGGGACAGGGACCTGATCCACTAGGCTGCGTCCAGACTTTAGCACCTTCCTGCCAACCATGGGTGTTTAAATATAGTCATAATAATACCACTGCTTATCCTCAGGACGGTAAGAGGAGGCCCTCGGGCCTTCTGCTCCTGAACAGCGGTAGCCGATCAAAATCCAGTCTCGGGACTCTTCGTCTTCGTCCCCCTAACGAAAAATAAATGAAACTCCAAGTGACCTAAGATAACCCAGATAAACCCAGAGACCCCTAGTTGCAGGCAAAGGCCATGCTGTGTAGTTATACTGTTGGCCACGGGGGAAGTCCGGCTGTATGAAAACAAGAGGTGACAAAACCGTTTTGAGAGGCTAAGATAAATGGGGCCATATCCACATCAAAGAAGAACTAACAGTTTTGTTCCTAAAAGTGCTTAAGTAATATATAGTGTGATGCTTTAACGTACCGAACCCCATTCGATTCTCTTTCAGAAAAAGTTCTTCTGCCTGACCTCTAGTGATACTGCACACAGTTAAGATGCACACCCATGGTAGCCTGTGCAATAAAAGGCAATAGCAAATAGTGAATACACATACACACATACACTTATGGAGAATTATTTTATTTTTCTATACAAGTAAATATGAGCTGTAATTTAATTACATAACTAAAAAAAATCTTTTTATGCTGCAAGCAAAAATGTAATGCCATTGGAACTTAATCCCCACTTATGTCAAGGGTTTGGAAAATTTCTTAGTCTTATGAACTTCTAAGATTGTGAAAGGCACATTAGGGGCATTTCATGATTTTTTCAAGTCAGTACTAAGAAAGTTTGTTAAAATATGTGTTTTCCAAAGGACATGTGGAAATAAATGAAGACTAGAAAGAGGGTGGCTTTTAAAAAAAATGAATAGGATACCAGTGAATTTCAATTTTCCTTCATTATTGAAATGTGTTTTTCATGGGATATGATATATTGATAACTCACCTACTATTTCTTCAGTATCCAAATTAGAATCCGCCTCTGGTCCTTGCAGGTGGTTAACAGTGGTCAGCCCACAATGACAGTTTCCGTGCTTCTGCACTTCATCAGGGTAGCCTTCGTGAAAACTGACTTTGAGTGTGGCTAAATGATGGAGTCAGCCCATTCTCTCCCAATAAAGTAATGATAAACTGGAGAAAACAACCATTTCAGTTTCTCTGGAATGAATAAAAAGCATGTATGTACAGGAGTTCCCGTTGTGGCTCACTGAGTTACGAACCAGACTGGAATCCGCGAGGATGGGGGTTTGATTCCTGGCCTCACTCAGTGGGTTAATATCTATCTGGTGTTGCCATGAGTGGTGGTGAGTTGCTATGGCTGTGCCACAGGCTGGCAGCTGCAGCTCTGATTCAGCCCCTATCTGGGAACTTCCATATGCTGCAGGTGCAGCCCTGAAAAGCAAAAAAAAAAAAAAAAAAAAGCATACAACATATGAAGAATGTTTATTCAAGCCCACATTATAAGGGAGACAGCTTCTACAGAAGAAATCCAGGCAAAAATTGTAGATTGCAGAATCTAAAATGCCTACTTTTGTGAAACTATTATGACAAGCAATAAATGTAAACTCCCTGAAAGGGCTTAGATGGTATCCTTAGAAGACGAGGACATTGAAGCAGCTGTTATTAGTACATGCCAAACAATTAGGCAAACCATATTTAAAGATTAAAATGCGAATGTGAATACAATGATTTTGTCAAATAGAGGGTAAATTAAGTTGTCCAATAACATTAAAAGGAATGGACTTGAAATGTAGAGCTACAAGAGTACAATGATCAAAATGAAAAAATTCACCAGAGTCTTCATAGCAGATTTGAGCTGGCAAAGAAAAATCCATCAAGTGTAAGGAAAATTGCTGTCACATTTGGAATGGATGGGCAGTGGGGTCCTACTGTATAGCACAGGGAACTCTGTGTGATTGGGTCACCTTGCTGTATAACAGAAATTGGAGAAATATTGTAAATCAACTATGATTTAAAAAAAAACAAAAAGCAGTGCAGCCCCTTTGGCACCTTGATTTCAGCCCACGGAGCCCTGTGTTGGACTTCTAGCCTCTGGGGCTGTAAGATAATAAATTTATACTGTTTTAAGCTAGAAAATAATAATAAAATAAAAAGATCAGTGCCAACTAAGTCCAAAGGAAGCAGGGTAAGGAAATATTAAAATTAGATCAGAAAAAGAATAGAGAAAAACCATGCAAAAGTCAATATAGATTTCTTACGAGGATTTCTGAGTCATAATCTGTTGTGCTCAATGCTCTGACTGGTGGATGGTGAAGTAACAAGATGTTTCTGGAATCTCAGGCGTCAACCTTCTGGTTTCAGCATCTTATTTCTACATGCTTATGGTTAGCAGGCAGTTAATATTTTCTGCTTTGTGGGATTTTAATACCTCCAAAGAAACTCAAGGATATGACTCAGGGTATTAGCTATAGCCCTTGAGAAGGACCAAAAGGTCCTTGACTTTGTTTTATAGTTAAACTATTATTATTTTCTCTTGGTTGACTGTTTTCCTTTGTTTCTGCACATTCTCACTTCTCTAAGGACATCTGTTCTTTGGAATTCAGGGAAGGCCTGGGAGGCTAATGCTCTCTACAAACAAGAGGGGAGCAGGGGGGACACAGGGGTTCTGCCCCAGGAAGGACTGGCAGAGTCATACCTGATTTCCACCTGAGCTCCAGATGCAGTCTTCTGGCACTTGCAAGATATTTCCACTCACATATGTAATAAGCACCTCAGATTTTACAGGACATTCCTTTTCCAATCCTTTCTTTCTCCTGGCTATGTCCCTGGAATAATAATAGCAACACCTTCAACATAGGCGTTCAAGTCCAATCATTGGAATGTAGACTCTTTTATCCCATTTCCCATTCCTCACCTCTGGCCCATAAGCAAATCTTGGGTCCTTGTCCAAGATCTGGAATGTGTGCAGGTCTCTTCATTCCTGTAGCAACCACCACAGTTCAAACATCATTGTCTCTCTGGACCCGCTGCAGTGTCTCCTAGCTTGTCTGCCAGCCTTGAGACTTACCACTCCCTACAGTCTTCAAATCAGCTGGAATAATTGGCTGAAAACTCACAGAGATTTATTCTACTTTATATTAAATATGACAAATGTGACCTTAACCTCGACTTTATATTTTTCAGCCCTTCTCATGAGGTAATTTGAGGGGTTGTTTGGGGGTTTTTTTGGTACCATCTTACTTTAATGGAAGAAAGGGTCCAATGGAAAGAAAGAAAGAGATATTTGGATGCTTTGTGAGGGCAATATGCCCACTAGCATCATGACCTGGGAAATCACCCCCACGTGTACGGGAAAGTCAGCCTATGGCCGGGTGACCATTATCACGTTCTCTCAGGGTGAGCTTGACAAAGAGGGACTCTGCCATACCTGTCCTAGGACCCCCAGGCTGCTACCCAGAAGCAACAAAGGATAACGTTGGCATAATTCAATGAGCCAAACGTTTTCAGGTCAGGTTGAAAACACCCTTCATTTCATATCTTTTCCAATTCCATTCTTCACTTCTTCCTAAGAGGCAACCAATAGTATGAATTCTGTACTTCTGTTTGTTTTTTTTTTAAATATCATCTTACCCCGCACAAACACCCACACACATTAGGGCCTCAGATGAGCCCGCCCCCTCCCCCCACTTTGCTCATAAGGGAAGGCTGTGTTGTGTTTTCCAGGGTTCCATGGAACACCTCCCCCCTCCATCTGTGGGGATCCTGAGCTGCACGTGGACAGGGCACGTGTCGGTGGAGAGACTCCTGGATGCCCGTTTGAAGACTTAAAAGGTGAGACACTGGCACACACATAGCAACCAGAGACCTTTATTTACTGAAGAACCAGTAACTTTACGGGAAGAAATGGCAAAAGGGAAAGAAGGAAGACCTGAGTGAACTTTGTCTGCAAGGGCAATATTGTGGGGGCCACGCGGGCATGGTGGCCTTGGACAGTGGCCCCGTGGCTCCGGGGAGGGCAGTCCAGGGTCAGTCCTTCTTGCGGCGGTCACCCAGGGTGAGCTTCTCAAAGAGGTACTCGGCCATCTCAACCTCCGGGGCCCCCATCTGGCTCAGCGTGGTGACATGGTCCCCCAGCTCTTTGATGAACTCGACCTGCTGGTCCAGGTAGCGACTCTTGAGGAAGTGACAGAGCTGGGCGTCGCTCTTGCGGGTGGCCAGCCGGTGCAGGTCGAGCAGGCTCTGGTGGACGCGCTTCTCCAGGTGCAGGGCGCACTGCAGGGCCTGGAGGCCGCCCCCCGAGGCTTCCAGGTCGGGCTTCCTGATGTTGCGGAAGCGGAGGCGGCCCCCGCGCCGGTTCTGCAGGCTCATCAGCTCCTGGGCGCACTCGCTCCGCTCGTGGGAGCGGCGCAGGAAGCAGCGGGCCAGGGGCTTCGCGGCCCCGTCCTCGTGGTCGAAGGAGAAGGCCATGACCAGGTAGGCGTAGGAGGCGTGCAGCTCCAGGTTGGCGTGGCAGTTGAGGGCGGCCTCGCACTCGGGGTGGAAGTTCTGGCGCACCTGCGAGGGCGGCGTGATCACAAGGCCGGGCGGCGGGGGCGCCAAGGCGAAGGGGAAGGCGGCGCGGAAGGCGGCGCGGAAGCGGGGGCTGCGGGGCGGGCAGCGGCGGGGGCGCCGGCGGTGCCGGCCGCCTCGGAGCGTCCCCAGGGCGGGTGATGGGGAGGGCCGGGGCCCGGTGGGCTCCGGGCCTGGCGGCGGGGTCCTAGGGCGCCGGCTCTGGGATGGACCGGAAGCCGCGTGGTTGTGCGGCGCAGGCGAGGGGGGCCTTGGGGACCGTTACAGGAAGTGGGTCGAAGGGCGGAGGGGCGGGGTCGAAGGGGGCGGGGTCGAAGGGGGCGGGGCATGACCCCTGTGGGGCGGGTTCCTTGGAAGCCTGGGCGAGGCAGGGCGGCTTTGACTGCCCATCTGGCGTCTAACGAATGTCTCATTGTGCAGCAACATTTTCAATTTGTGAGAACTTTATCTTTTCCTCTTCTTTCCTTCTGTAGCAGCCTTTTCTTCTTTTATACATCCATTTTCTTCCCTTAATATTTTGAGAACGTGAATTTGACATTTTGGTAAAATTCTATTCTTTCTGTTTCCTGTATTATATCTGGGGTTCCCCCCCGTCCACCCCAGAAACAGCTCATTTTGTTCATGATCTTCTCTTTTACTTTCCGCAAACATTTGGTAAATCCTTTCTTCGTTTAAATTTAGGGATAAAGGACTCCTTTGATTGGCCTTGGTGATTAGGATGGATCTGCTCTAGAGTTGTGAGGTCCATTTCTCTAACAGTCTCCTTGGAATGGGAGCAAAGAGCGTGTCAGTTATTCAGTGCCCTTCTCCTTGAGGGTACCTGGCATGGAGCTTGCAGGTAGGCGAAGGATCTAAACTTTTGTCAGATTAAAGATGGTATTTCTGACACTGGAAGACAAATGTTTTTCCTTTTGAGGTAGCTTTGTCTTGTTCTTTCCCTTCTGTTCAGATTTACAGTTGTCTTAAACTTAGTGCATTTAGAGTTCAATTTTGGGAGATTAAAGGTGGTCAAATGTGCTTATGCCCAGTGAAAGTAGAGGTGAGAGAGACAGGGCAGGGTAAGACAAATGTGTTGTCCCCAGGGTAGCTTTTTCATGTCACAGTTGACCTAGGACCTTTCCTGGTGCTGCAGTTTCATTTGCTCCTGTTCTGAGAGTTTGAATATGAGGGGGTTTTCTTTTGCAGATGTTTCAAGTTTTTTGAGTTAACCAGTCTCATAACCTCTGCTTTTCCATTCTATCAAGGATTCCTTACAGTGTCCGGTCTCCTAGTGGCACTCTCCACTGATTGTGTTTGTGTCTGTGTTGTCTGAGTGTATACACTTTTTGTTAACCACAAGAATTCATTTTTTTTTACTTTTTAAAAATTAAAAATACCTATATTTTGAATAGCCAACTTTTTACATCATTCAGAAGCCACAGAATTCTCTCTGGGTGTAGCTCTTGGGCAATATTTGATATAATTGGGATGAGAAAAATAGACAAATTAAAAAATCATATTCATGTTAAGAAAAATTACAGCATCAGAGTAATTTTAGAAACATATTCCTTAATAGCATTTATTTTTTCAAGTTCACACAACATTTACAAGGATAGACCATATTGTAGGCCACAATTTATCAATGAATATGAACTCACTCCTATCCTAAAAAATAAGTTCTCTGATTATAATAAAATTCCATTAGAAGTCATTAACATAAAAATAAGAAAAACACTCAAATATTTGGAGTTGAGCTATACATTTCCAAGAAACCCAAGGATTAAAGAAGAGATCAAAGGAAATTAAAAATAATTTGAAATTGAATGAAAACAAAAAAACAGCATATCAACCTTTGTTGGATATTGCTAAAGTAATGCTTACATGTTAATGTATAGCATTAAATTCCTATGTCAGAAAATAATGCCTCAAATCTCTTAACCTAAAAAGTAGAAAAGGAAAACCAAAATAATCCCAAGTCGAGCAGAAGGGAATTTTTTAAATAGAAGCAGAAGCCGGTAGAAAGAAAACCACACAAATAAATAAAAGCAATAGTCAAGTCAGTGATAACAAAGCAGGATCTTTAAGAAAGTTAAACAAGATAAACTCCTAGACAAACTAATCAGGAATAAAAAAAGGGAGAAGGAAAGAGAAGGCACAAATTAGCAGTGTCAGGAATGAGGGCATTCACATCACTGCAGATCACTGCAGTATACTCACTCAAAAGATGATGAGGGAATGTAATCGTTACATTATGATAAAATAAATATATATTTCAGTTTTCATCTCAAGCTCCAGGTGGGTCTTGAACCCTAGTAATTTTCTAAGTGGTAAGGATCATTGAATAATTTCTTCTTATAATACATAGTGTTTTACCCCAGCTCTAAAAAAAGCTTTGGAATGATAAAGGTGAAAGGAGCATCTTTTGTTATTCATAACAAACTTCTTTCAACCATGTGAGTTTATGATAATGAGGTGACACTTTTTGGAAATCACCTAAGGATGGGACATTTGTTGTCAGGGAAAACAACATTGTGGTGAGAGGACTGTAATTTTTAGCCCTTCCTTCTGACCTTCAGAAGGGAGAGGAGCTAGAGGTTAAGTTTATCACCAATGACCAATGATTTAATCAGTCATAATGAGGCTGCTATAAAAGACCTAATGGAAGGGGTTCAGACAACTACCTGATTAGTGGACACAAGGAGGTACTGGGAGAATGATGCTCCATGCCCTGTCCCCTCTTCCTTGCCCCGTGATATGCTTCTATCTGGCTGCTCTTGAGTTTTATCATTTTATAATAAACTGATAATCTAGTAAGTAAACTGTTTTCCTGAATTCGATAAGCCATTGTAGAAAATTCTCAAACCTATAGAGGAGGTCACAGGAACCTCCAATATATAGCCTCTTGGACAGAAGCACCACTAAGAACTTGGATTTGCAGTTGGTGCTTGAAGAGTGGGTGTAGGGTAGCAGTCCTGTGGGACTGAATCCTTAATCTGTGGGATCTGCTCTAGTTCCAGGTAACTTGTGTCATGATTAAAGATTAGGATGCCCAGTTAGGGTTTGGAAAGTCCAAGAATTGATTGGTATGGGGGAAAAAAACCCCACACTTTTGTTGTTAGAAGTTGGAATATGGGCTTTATGCCAATAAATTTAACAGCATAAGTAAAATTAAACTGCAAGCTAATCTGATGTTTGAACGTAGATACAAACATCCTAAATAAAAATTTACCAAAACAAATCCATAGTAACCACGTGTGCACCTGTAAACAACATTGTTCACTCAGCAAGAGATATATATACCCTTTACAGCCCTTATCTATTAAATAAATTGAATTTTGTAGTCAGAATCTTCCCACAAGGAAAATTGAGGTTTAGATAGCTTTGCTGATCAATTCTGCTAAACATTTAAGTAAGAAATAAGCAAATTATACAAACTGTTCCAGGAAATTGAAGAGGTAAGTATACTTCCTGTCATCCTGTGAGGCCAGCATTAACTTGATACCAAAACCAGGCAAAAAATTACAAGAAAACTTCAGATCAGTATCCTTCCTGAATGTACACACAAATACTCTTTTTTTGGTTTTGTTTTGTCTTTTTAGGGCTGCACCCACGGCATATGGAAGTTCCCAGGTAAGGGATTGAATGCAGCTGCCAGCCTACACCACAGCCACAGCAACACCAGATCCAAGCCGCGTCTGCGACCTACACCACAGCTCACAGCAACACTGGATCCTTAACCCACTGAGCGAGGCCAGGAATCAAACCTGCCTCCTCATGTATACTAGTCAGATTGGTTTCCGCTGAGCCACAATGGGAACTCCACGTACAAACGTTCTTAACAATTCATATGAAAATGGAATCCAATAATGTACAAAATAATAGTATACTGTGGTCAAATGGAGTTCATTCTAGGAATGCTAGACTAGTCCATCATTAGAAAAATTAATTGATATAATTCATCATATTAACAAACTAAACAAGAGGAATCATATAAAAGCATCTCAGTAGATTTATAAAAACCATTTAGAAAATTCAAATAGCCATTCTTGATTTTTACAAGAAATCTTAACAGATTGGGAATTGGATAGGGAACTTTCTCAGCCTGATGTATAACTTCTACAGAAGATCTACACCTAGCATCACACTTATTGATGGAAGATTGAATGATTTCCACCCTAAGATTGGCAACAATACAAGAATGTCCACTCTCACCACCTCTAATTAACACTGAGCTGCCCATCCTAGCTTATGAAATAAGGCAGGCAACGTAAATAAAAGGCACACAAATGGGAAATGAATACATAAAACTATATCTACTTGCAGACAACATAATTGTTGACATAGAAAAACCTTGAAGTGTGTACAAGGAAGCTACTAGAAGCAATAAATGAGTTTAATAAGATCTCAGGTTATGAGGCTAGTATACAAAAACCCATTTTATTTCTAAGTGCTAGCAGTATACAATTGAACAAAAGAAAAAACATTAAATACCATTTAAGATTGCACCCCAAAAAATCCCACATGAAATACTTAGGTATAAATCTTATAAAATGTGTGAAGATCTGTACATTGAAAACTACAAAACCCAGTAAAAAAAAAAAATCAAAGACTACCTAAACAAACAACATGGATTAGAATACTCAATATTGTCATGTCACTTTTCCCCAAAACTGATCTATATAGTCAACAATATTCCAATTAAAATACAAGCATGACTTTTTGTAGAAATAGATAAGCTAGCTAATAAGCTAATATACAGCAACAACAAAATTAGAATATCTGAAAAAAAGTGAAAAAAAACCCAATATTTGAAGACTCACACTATCTAATTTCAAACCTTACTATAAAACTAGAATATTCAAAACGGTATTGCACTGAAAAATATTTTACATAAGTGAATGGAACAGAAATAGAGATGAATAGAGCAGAAATGTACCCACATCTGTATGGTCAATTTAACTTTGAAATAGGAAAGGCCATTCAATAAGGAAGGACATTCTTTTCAGTGAATGGTGAACAACATCTATCTGCAAAAAATAGAAATGAAAAAACTTAATTCATTTATTTTGGAAAATAAAACTTAACACAGTGTTCATCACACAACTACACATAAAAAATGGAGCTATACAAGTTCTCAAGAATGCATAGGAGGCGATCTTTGAGACCTCAGATGAGGCAAAAATTTCTTAGATGGCACCAAAACATGATCCATAAAAGCAGAAAATAATAAATTGAACTTCATTAAAATCAATAACTTATATAGAGTTCCCACTGTGGCTCAGTGGAAACTAATCTGACTAGGATCCATGAGGACACAGGTTCGATCCCTGGCCTCTCTCAGTGGGTTAAGGATCCAGCATTTATCATGAGCTGTGGTGTAGGTCACAGATGTGGCTCATATCTCACATTGCTATGGCTGTGGCGTGGGCCAGTGCCTGAAGCTCTGTTTCGACTCCTAGCCTGGGAACCTCCATGTGGATGGGTGCAGCCCTTAAAAAAAAAGACAAAAAAATAAAATTAATAATTTATGTTCTTAGAAAAGTTCCATTTAGAGAATGAAAAGACAGTGCACAGACTGGCAGAACATATTTACAAATCACATATCTGGTAATGAACTTGTATCTAGACTACGTAAAGAACTCTCAGTAATAACAAAGGAGAGAAAAAGTGAGTGAAAGCTTTGAACACACATTTTACCAAAAAGTGAAATACATGGATGACAAAAAAGCACATGAAGATATGCTTAAAATCATTAGTCAATAGTGGGATGGACTGGGAGTCTGGGGTTAATAGATGCGAACTCTTGCATTTGACAATGGATATGCAATGAGGCCCTGCTGTAGAGCACAGGGAACTATGCTCAGTCACTTGTGATGGAACATGACAGAGGATAATGTGAGAAAAAGAATGTATGTATATATGTATGACTGGGTCACTTTGCTGTACAGTAGAAATTGACAAAACACTGTAAATCAACTATAATGGAGAAAATAATCCTTTAAAAAATTTTTTTAAAAATCATTACTCAGTAGAGAATTTCACATTAAAACCACAATGAGCCATCACTGTACAACTGTTCGGCTGTCTAAAATTGAGGCACTAGCAATAAGGATGCAGACCACCTGGAACTTTCATTTAATGCTGATGGGAGTGAAGAGTGGGGCAGTCACATTGGCTTATGGTTTGTCAGTTTCCTTTAAAAGTTGACATACATTTACTACATGAAACAGCAACTTTACTCATAGTTATTTATTCAGGTGAAGTGAAAAACCTATATTCGCTCTAAAACCTCTCTATGGATGTTTATACTTCCTTTTTTGTCATTGCCCAAATCTGTCAAAAGCAAATATCTTTCAGCTGATGAATGGAAATACAAACAATGTTATATCTATATCATGGAATTCTGCTCATAAAAAGGAATGAATTACTGACTGATTCAACACTGTGGATGAATATATACTGCATTATGCTAATGAAAGAAGTCACGTTCCAAAGACTACATACATACTTTGTTTATATGACATTCTGAAAAAGGCAAAACTCTTATGGACACTGAAAATAGGTAAGCTTTCTGAGGACAGAAGAGAGGTTTACTACCAGGGAACACAAGATGGGCATTTGGGGAGTAATGAAACTCTTTTATATCTTGATTGTGGTGGTGCCTAACAAAACTGTATGTTTTTGTCAAAATTCTTGGAATTGGACATCAAAAAGCATGAATTTTGTTGCATGCAAATTATAGCTTAATTTAAAAATTCAACTAAATCAGGGACAGAAGAGAAGAAACTAGGAGTTGAGCCAGGGAAATACAACAGCAGACATGTACACAAACATACACATATACACATACTCACATATATAACCTAAAAGCACTTACAAAGAAATAGTCAACTCAGTACACATTCATGCAGAGTCACACGGATCTAGGAGAGACCGCAGAGAGTGATGGCTTGAAGCCAGAACTTCATTCCCTGCTCAGGAATCGAACCTGGGCAGCCTGAGGGAAAACTGGAATCCTAGCCACTAGACCCCCTGGGGCTAGAGGTTAAAAGCAGAACTGCCAGGATTCCTGCCCCCTCCTCCCCCATTGAAAGCAAGAATGTTTCAAGGAGGCAAAGAGTGTAGAAACAGGTGCAAAGTTTATTATTAGAGACACAGGACAACGTGTGGGAGAGCACACCTTTTAGAAGCAAAGCAGCACGCTCAGAGAGGAGTGTGGACACCCCTGCTGGGGGAGGGGGTTAAGTCACTTATATAGGGGCAGTTCTTCCAGGTCTTTGTTTTCCTTCGGGCCAATTATCTGGCTTTGTTTCTCACACCTGATTGAACCCAGGGCCCTCCCAGATATGCTTGTGCATCTTGTGGTGGAGATGGATTCCAGAGCAAGGGCCTATGGGAAGCTTACCAGGACTTATTATGGCCTGGTGCGCCCTCCCTTTCCGACCCTGCGGAGTATTTCTGCACGTGTGGAGTTGGGGGTCTCCCTGGCCCTGAAGATAGGAGGTATGTGACCTCTTGCGCTTTTGCCCAAGCAGGGCTCAGCCCCTCTCTGCCCCTGCCATTACCATTGTTTCAAGCGTCCACAGAAGACAAAGTCCAGTTATTTGCCCTATTCCTGTTGTTATTTCTATCTTGAAGTATAAGCAAGTGGCTGATGAGAAATGTCTATCCTGGAACTTACCTATCTCCTGCCTCACTATGAGTGGCAGAGTGATCCACACATGCCCTAGGAAGACAGTAAGCCAATGCTAAGTACTTCCTGCAGCAAAAATAGTAACTGGGCTGAGAACTATTGACAGTGTAGCTTAATTTTTCCCCAGTTTCTGTGTAAAAATTTCATGCAATATAAACTAAAAAGCCTAACATAGTTCACATCAAAATATGGATAAAAAATACTTTCAGGATATATTTCTACTTTTTAAAGTAATACTTGATGACTCCTTTAAAGTTAGTGACATATTAAAAAGTGTTAACTTCAGTTTCAGAAAAAAAGAAACAGTGACTAATGCGTACTTTCTATTCTGATGACTTTTATGTAGCCTTTCTGACCATATCCTCATTGTATGGGTGTAATGATATGAGAATTTTGTTGACTGTAATTTCTTGGGGGAAGAAGATTATACTATTTTTATGCTTAAGTTTTATCCTGCCTATAAAAAGAAAAAAGAATTACTATTTCTTCTGGATAGGGAAGCAAATCTGTAGCATAAAATAAAATCTGAAGAAATTCTTTATCATGTAAATTATTTTCATTTTCACAAGACTTCTGAATATATTGGACTCTTTATAGGAAATAAATTTTTAATCAAGAAGTGATAGAGCATTTTAGAAAACAGCCTTGTGCAAAGAACACTATTATCAGAGACAAGGAACTGCAGAAGATTTATGGAGAAATTACTCCCCTAAGGAGACTCAAAATTTGAAAAGTCCATTTGATGACTCAAACAGATAGAAACAGACTCAGAGAGAAAACAAACTTGTGGTTACCAAATGTGAGAGCAAAGAGGCAGAGATAAATTCAGTGTATGGGATTAACAGATACACACTACTCTATACAAAATAGATAAGCAGTCAGGATTTGCTGTAATGCACAAGGAATTTACCTATTGTGTTATAATAACCTATAATGGAATATAATTACAAAATATAAAATCACTATGCTGTATACATAGTGTACACACAGAAACTAACACAATATTAAAAATCAGCTATATTTCAATTAAAAATTCATAATAATTACAACAGATTTAGGATGAGAAGAGCTAATAAGAATCTACTTATCACTTGGTAAGCCCTGAGCTGTACACAAACTTTCTCTCTTAAACTTTAGAACAGCAAATCTATAAAATGGTACCATGTATACAAATACAATTGGTAAGCTTTTTTTTTTAAACAAAATATTATCTTTTTTATTTTCCCCAAGGGGAAGAAATGGGGAAACTAAATTCAAAACTAGCAATATTAATACATATATATTTTTCGGTCTCAACATTTTTTTCCTTCTCATTTACTTCCTTTTTTTTTGTTATTTCCTCAATACAGTTTTTTTTCTACTGTACAGCATGGTGACCCAGTTACACATACATGTACACATTCTATTTTCATACATTATCATGCTCCCCATCATAAGTGACTAGACATAGTTCTCAGCTCTACACAGCAGGATCTCATTGCTAATCCATTCCAAAGGCAATAGTTTGCACCTGCTAACCCCAAGCTCCAGATCCACCCCACTCCTTCCCCCTCCCTCTGGGCAACCACAAGTCTATTCTCCAAGTCCATGATTTTCTTTTCTGTGGAAAGGTTCCTTTGTGCCATATATTAGATTCCAGATATAACTGATAGCATATGGTATTTGTCTCTCTCTTTCTTACTTACTTCACTCAGTATGAGAGTCTCTGGTTCCATCCATGTTGCTGCAAATGGCATTATTTCATTCTTTGTTTATGACTGAGTAGTATTCCATTGTGTATATATACCACATCTTCCTAATCCAATCATCTGTCAATGGACATTTGGGCTGTTTCCATGTCTTGGCTATTGTGAACAGTGCTGTAATGAACATGTGCATGCATGTGTCTTTTTTAAGGAAAGTTTTGTCCGGATATGTGCCCAAGAGTGGGATTGCTGGGTCATATGGCAGTTCTATGTATAGTTTTCTAACGTACCTCCATACCGTTCTCCATAGTAGCTGTAGCAGTTTACATTCCCACCACCAGTGCAGGAGGGTTCCCTTTTCTCCACACCTCCTCCAGCATTTGTTATTTGTGGATTTATTAATGATGGCCATTCTGACTGGTATGAGATGGTATCTCATGGTAGTTTTGATTTGCGTTTCTCTTATACTCAGGGATGTTGAGCATTTTGTCACGTGCGTGTTGGCCGTCTGTATATCTTCCTTGGAGAATGGTCTATTCAGGTCTTTTGCCAATTTTTCCATTGGGTAGTTGGCTTTTTGCTGTTGAGTTGTACAAGTTGCATGTATATTCTAGAGATTAAGCCTTTGTCAGTTGAATCATTCAAAATGATTTTCTCCCATTCTGCCTATTGTCTTCTTGTTTTCTTTTTGGTTTCCTTTGCTGTGCAAAAGCTTGTTACATTGATTAGGTCCCATTGGTTTATTTGTGCTTTTAAGTTGCTTTGGGAGACCTGAGAAAATATTCATGATGTTGATGTCAGAGAATGTTTTGTCTACGTTCTCTTCCAGGACTTTGATGGTGTCTTGTCTTACATTTAAGTCTTTCAGCCATTTTGACTTTATTTCAGTGCATGGTGTGAGGGTGTGTTCTAGTTTCATTGCTTTGCATGCAGCTGTCCAGGTTTCCCAGCAGTGCTTTCTGAAAAGACTTTCTTTTCCCCATTTTATGCTGTTGCCTCCCTTGTCAAAGATGAATTGACCCTAGGTGTCAGGATTTATTTCTGGGTTCTCTATTCTGTTCCATTGGTCTGTCTGTCTGTTTTGGTACCAGTCCCACACTGTCTTGATGACTGTGCCTTTGTAATAGTGCCTGAAGTCTGGGAGAGTTATGCCTCCTGCTTTGTTTTTGTTCCTCAGGATTGCTTTGGCGATTCTGGGTCTTTTGTGGTTCCATATAAATGTTTGGATTGTTTCTTCTAGTTCTGTGAAAAATGTCCTGGGTAGTTTGATAGGGATTGCATTGAATCTGTAGATTGCTTTGGGTAGTATGGCCATTTTTACAATATTGATTTTCCCAATCCAGGAACATGGAATGTCTTTCCATTTCTTTACATCTTCTTTAACTTCCTTGATTGAAGTTTTATAGTTCTTGGCATATAGGTCCTTTACCTCCTTGGTCGGGTGTATTCCGAGGTATTTGATTTTGTGAGGTGCGATTTTAAAAGGTATTGTATTTTTGTATTCCTTTTCTAATATTTCATTGTTAGTATACAGAAATGCGACTGACTTCTGAATATTAATCTTATATCCTGTTATTTTGCTGAATTTGTTAATCAGTTTAAGTAGTTTTTGGGTTGAGTCCTAGGGTTTTCTATGTATAGTATCATGTCATCTGCATACAGAGACAGTTTTATCTCTTATCTTCCTATTTGGATGCCTTTTCTTTTTTTTCTTATGTTGAATATATTTTATATTTGCACATGTCCAATATAGTAATCACAAGACACATATGACAATTGTATAAATGAGAAGTGACTAATAAAGCCAATTTTTAAGTTTTATTCATTTTAAAACACATACATTTCTATTTCTTATATTTATTTTTATTTTTCTACCTTTTTTTTTCCCACTGTACAGCAAGGGGATCAAGTTATCCTTACATGTATACATTACAATTACATTTTTTTCCCCACCCTTTGTTCTGTTGCAACATGAGTATCTAGACAAAGTTCTCAATGCTACTCAGCAGGATCTCCTTGTAAATCTATTCTAAGTTGTGTCTGATAAGCCCAAGCTCCCGATACCTCCCACTCCCACCCCCTCCCATCAGGCAGCCACAAGTCTCTTCTCCAAGTCCATGATTTTCTTTTCTGTGGAGATGTTCATTTGTGCTGGATATTAGAGTCCAGTTATAAGTGATATCATATGGTATTTGTCTTTGTCTTTCTGGCTCATTTCACTCAGTATGAGAGTCTCTAGTTCCATCCATGTTGCTGCAAATGGCATTATGTCATGCTTTTTTATGGCTGAGTCGTATTCCATTGTGTATATATACCACCTCTTCCGAATCCAATCCTCTGTCGATGGACATTTGGGTTGTTTCCATGTCCTGGCTATTGTGAATAGCGCTACAATGAACATGCGGGTGCATGTGTCTCTTTTAAGCAGAGTTTTGTCCAGATATATGCCCAAGAGTGGGATTGCGGGGTCATATGGAAGTTCTATGTATAGATTTCTAAGGTATCTCCAAACTGTTCTCCATAGTGGCTGTACCAGTTGACATTCCCACCACCAGGGCAGGAGGGTTCCCTTTTCTCCACAGCCCCTCTAGCACTTGTTATTTGTGGATTTATGAATGATGGCCATTCTGACTGGTTGAGGTGGTATCTCATGGTAGTTTTGATTTGCATTTCTCTTATAATCAGCGATGTTGAGCATTTTTTCAAGTGTTTGCTGGCCATCAGTATCTCTTCTTTGGAGAAATGTCTATTCAGGTCTTTTGCCCCTTTTTCCATTGATTGATTGGCTTTTTTGCCCTTGGGTTGTATAAGTTGTTCATATATTCTAGAGATTAAGCCCTTGTCGGTTGCATCATTTGAAACTATTTTCTCCCTTTCTGTAAGTTGTCTTTTTGTTTTCTTTTTGGTTTCCTTTGCTGTGCAAAAGCTTTTCAGTTTGATGAGGTCCCATGGGTTTATTTTTGCTCTTATTTCTATTGCTTTGGGAGACTGACCTGAGAAAATATTCATGATGTTGATGTCAGAGAGTGTTTTGCCTATGTTTTCTTCTAGGAGTTTGATGGTGTCCTGTTGTATATTTAACTCTTTCAGCCATTTTGAGTTTATTTTTGTGCATGGTGTGAGGGTGTGTTCTAGTTTCATTGCTTTGCATGCAGCTGTCCAGGTTTTCCAGCAATGCTTGGTGAATAGACTTTCTTTTTCCCATTTTATGTTCTTGCCTCCCTTGTCAAAGATGAATTGACCCTAGGTGTCAGGGTTTATTTCTGGGTTCTCTATGCTGTTCCATTGGTCTGTCTGTCTGTTTTGGTACCAGTCCCACACTGTCTTGATGACTGTGCCTTTGTAATAGTGCCTGAAGTCTGGGAGAGTTATGCCTCCTGCTTTGTTTTTGTTCCTCAGGATTGCTTTGGCGATTCTGGGTCTTTTGTTGTTCCATATAAATGTTTGGATTGATTCTTCTAGTTCTGTGAAAAATGTCCTGGGTAGTTTGATAGGGATTGCATTGAATCTGTAGATTGCTTTGGGTAGTATGGCCATTTTTACAATATTGATTTTCCCAATCCAGGAACATGGAATATCTTTCCATTTCTTTACTTCTTCTTTACCTTCCTTGATTGAAGTTTTATAGTTCTTGGCATATAGGTCCTTTACCTCTTTGGTCGGGTGTATTCTGAGGTATTTGATTTTATGAGGTGCAATTTTAAAAGGTATTGTATTTTTGTATTCCTTTTCTAATATGTCATTGTTAGTATACAGAAATGCGACTGACTTCTGAATATTAATCTTATATCCTGTTATTTTGCTGAATTTGTTAATCAGTTTAAGTAGTTTTTGGGTTGAGTCCTTAGGGTTTTCTATGTATAGTATCATGTCATCTGCATACAGTGACAGTTTGATCTCTTCTCTTCCCATATGGATGACTTTTATTTCTTTTGTTTGTCTAATTGCTGTGGCTAGGCCTTCCAAAACTATGTTGAAGAGCAGTGGTGAGAGTGGGCATCCCTGTCTTGTTCCAGATTTGAGTGAGAAGGCTTTCAGTTTTTCCCCATTGAATATTATATTTGCTGTGGGTTTCTCATAAATGGCTTTGATTATATTCAGGAATGTTCCCTCTCTACCCACTTTGGCGAGGGTCTTGATCATACATGGATGTTGGACTTTGTCAGATGTGTTTTCTGTGTCTCTTGAGATGATCATATGATTTTTGACTTTTTTTTTTGTTAATGTGGTGTATGATGTTGATTGATTCACGTGTGTTGAACCATCCTTGTGAACCTGGGATGAACCCTACCTGGTCATGGTGTATAATTTTTTTGATATGTTGTTGGATTCGGTTGGCTAAGATTTTGTTGAGAATTTTTGCATCTATATTCATCAATGATATTGGGCGATAGTTTTCTTTTTTGGTGGTATCTCTGTCTGGTTTTGGAATGAGGGTGATGGTGGCATCATAGAATGTCTTTGGGAGTATTCCTTCTTCTTCCACCTTTTGAAAGAGTTTCAGGAGGATGGGCACCAATTCCTCTTTATATGTTTGATAGAATTTGCCTGTGAAGCCATCTGGTCCTGGACTTTTATTTGTGGGGAGTGTTTTTATGACTTCTTCAATTTCATTTCTAGTGATCGGTCTGTTCAGTTGGTCTGCTGCTTCTTGATTCAGTTTTGGCAGGCTGTAAGATTCTAGAAAATTGTCCATTTCTTCCAGATTGTCAAACTTGTTGCCTTGTTCATAGTATTCTCTTATGGATTTTTGTATTTCTGCAGTATCCGTTATGATTTATCCTTTTTCATTTCTTATTTTGTTTATTTGAGTTCTTTCTCTTCTCTTTTTAGTGCGTCTGGCCAGGGGATTGTCAATTGTGTTTACCTTTTCAAAGAACCAGCTCTTGGTTTTATTAATATTGTTTATTGTTTTTTTGAATCTATATTTTATTGATTTCTTCTTTGATCTTTATAATTTCCTTCCTTCTGCTGATTTTAGGTCTTTTTTGTTCTTCTTTTTCTAATTCATTTAGGTGGAGGGTTAAGTTGTCAATTTGGCATGTTTTTTTTTTGAGAAAGGCCTGTATCGCTATAAATTTCCCTCTGAGCACTGCTTTTGCAGCATCCCATAGATTTTGAGAGGTTGTGTCTTCATTATCATTTGTTTCAAGGTAGTTTTTAATTTCCTTCTTGATTTCCTCATTGATCCATTGGTTTTTTTAGTAGCATGTTGTTTAGTCTCCATATAGTCAGTTTTTTCTCATTTCTTTTCCCATGGTTGATTTCTAATTTCATGGCATTGTGGTCAGAGAAGATACTTGAGATAATTTCTATTCTCCTAAATTTATTGAGGTTAGCTTTGTGCCCCAATATGTGGTCGATTCTTGAGAATGTTCTATGAGCATTTGAGAAGAATGTGTATTCTGATTTTTTTGGATGTAGTGTACTGAAGATATCAATTAAGTCTAACTTTTCTATTGTTTCCTTTAGGATCTCTGTTGCTTTACTGGTTTTCTGTCTAGAGGATCTATCCATTGATGTGAGGGGAGTATTAAGGTCTCCTACTATGATTGTATTCTCATCAGTATCTCTCTTTATGTCTGTTAATATTTGTTGTATGTATCTCAGTGCTCCTATATTTGGGGCATATATGTTGACGATAGTATCATCCTCTCCTTGGATGGATCCCTTAATCATTAAGTAGTGTCCTTCTTTATGTCCTTTGTTTTAAAGTCAATTTTGTCTGATATGAGCGTTGCGACTCCTGCTTTTCTGTTGTGTCTATTGGCGTGAAATATTTTTCCCCACCCTTTCACTTTCAATCTATATGTATCCTTTTTCCTAATTTGAGTTTCTTGTAGGCAGCATATTGAAGGTTTTTGCCTTTTTATCCACTCAGCCACTCTGTGTCTTTTGATTGGGGCATTCAGTCCACTGAGATTTAAGGTGATAATTGATAGATGATTATTTACTGCCATTTTGAACCTCGTGTTCCAGTTGATTCTATGGTTCTCCATTCTTTCTTTTTTTTTTTTTTTTGGTTGGATGGTCTCCTGTTATTATCTGCTTGAGTGGTTTTTTTTTCATTTTTTTTGAATGCAATATTTGCTTTTGGCTTGTGGTTGCCCTGTTTTTTAAGTATGCTAACCCCTTCCTATAATTGTGTCTGTTAGCCTAATGGTCCTGTAAGTTCAAACACTTCATTACTATATTAAAATTAAGAAGAGAAACATACAAACAAACAAACAAAAGGGTTATTTATTTCCTATCATCCCTTGGCCACATTTTATGATTTTGATGACTCTTTTTTATTTTTTTCTTTTTAATTTTATTTTGTTTGAACCATGTTCATGATTAAATCTGTATGCTGGCTTATTTGAGTGACTGCTCTCTGATTGTGGTTTCCTCAGTCCTAGTTCCTCCTCTTCTTCTTCTTCTTCTTTTTTTTTCTTTTCTTTTTTCTTCCCTTTCCTTCCTTTCTTTTTGGTTTAGAGAAGCCCTTTCAGTATTTCTTTAACCTGGGTTTTGTATTGCTGTATTCTTTTAGTTTTTGTTTGTTGGAAAAAATTTTTATTCCCCCTTCTATTTTAAAGGATATTCTTGCTGGATAGAGTATTCTAGGTTGCATATTTTTTCCTTTTCGCACTTTAAATATCTCTTGCCATTCCCTCCTGGCCTGTAGTGTTTCTGTAGAGAAGTCAGCTGATAACCTTATGGGGGTTCCCTTGTAGGTAACATTCTGCTTTTCTCTTGCTGCCTTTAGGATCCTCTCTTTATCACTAACTTTTTCCATTTTTATTATGTGTCTTGGTGTGGGTCTATTTGGGTTCAACTTGTTTGGGGCCCTCTGTGCTTCCTGTATCTTGAACTCCGTATCCTTTAGATTTGGGAAGTTTCCAGCGATAATTTCTTCAAATGTATTTTCCATTCCCTTATCTTTTTCTACTCCTTCTGGCATTCCTATTATGCATAGATTGGCCCGCTTTATATTATCCCATAGGTCTCTTATATTGCTTTCCTGTTTTTTGATTTGGTTTTCTGTCTGCTGACCTGATTGGGTGATTTCCATTATTCTATCTTCCACATCACTGATTCGTTCTTCTGCATTATTCATTCTGATTTTTACTGCCCTTATTTCAGTTTGTATCTCTGCAAATGAGTTTTCTAGTTTTTCTTGGCTCCTCCTTATATTTTCTAGTTCCTTTCTGAGGGTGTCTGCATTACTGTTCATATCTTCTCTTAATTCCTTCAGTATTTTCACTATTTCTCTTTTGAGCTCAAGGTCTGTCAGGCTGCAGAGGTCTGTTTCATTGTTGACTATTTTAGGTGAGTTCTCCTGTTGGTTTGACTGGGGGTGGTTTCTCAGCTTCTTCATCTTGCTTATTGTTTTCGTTTTCCTGGTGGAGTTGTACTCTCCATTATCGGGCAGTGTTTGCCTTTTCACTGCCATGGAATGTTTCCTGAGGGCTGGCATTGTGGGTCAGTCTTTTTTGAGGCAGTGTGGTTTTTCTGGAGTGTTGGTGGGGCTAACAGGGTCTCTTTGCAGCAAAGGAGGACTTCCTGAGGGCAGACAGGACTGGGAGGTCCACACTACGTTGGGAGCAGATTTCACTTGGTCAGGCAGAGCTTGCTCTGGTGTTTTTAGGCTGTGGGGTTCTTGCAGGGGGTTGGCGGTGTTTGGCAGCTGTTCCACAGGAGTGCAGCACCCCCCACGGGCTGGATCAGCTCTCTGGGTCACTGAGAACCTAAGATGCTCTTCCCCAGGGCAGCCCAACTCAGAAGGACAGCCTGAGAATGTAGGCAGATCTTTTCACAGTCTGGCCAAGCTTATTGTAGCTTTTCTGGGCTGTGGGGTGTCCTGCCTGGAGCTGGCAGTCCTATGCAGCTGATCTGCAAGAGCTTGGCACCCTCTGAGGGCTTGGGAAGCTAGCTGGGCTGCTGCCAACCCAAGAGGCTCCTCCCCAGGGCAGCCCGACTAGGAAAGACCGTCAGAGAATTAGGCAGATCTTTTCACGGCCTGGCCAGGCTGTTGCAGCTTTTTTGGGCTGCTGGGGGTCCTGCCTGGAGCTGGCAGTCCTATGCAGCTGATCCGCTGGAGCTCGGCACCCCCCGAGGGCTTGTGTGGCTAGCTGGGCCTTCTGTTTCTTTTGTTTGATTGCTGTGCCTAGGACTTCCAATACTGTGTTGAATAACAGTGGTGAGAGTGGGCATCCTTGTCTTGTTCCAGATTTTAGTGGGAAAGCTTTCAGCTTTTTTTCCATTGAGTATTCTATTTGCTTTGGCTTTGTCATAATTTTATTATTTTAAGGTTGGTGCCCTCTGTACCCACTTTAGTAAAAGTTTTTATCATCAATGGATGTTGGACTCTGTCAAATGCTTTTTCTGCCTCTATTGAGATTATCATGTATGTGGTTTTTGACTTTTCGTTTGTTAATGTGGTGTATGACATTGATTGATTTGTGTATGTTGAACCATCCTTTTGAATCTGGGATGAATCCCACCTGGTCATGGTGTATGATCTTTTTTATATGTTGTTGGATTCGGATGGCTAAAATTTTGTTGAAAATTTTTACATCTATGTTCATCAAAGATGTTGGCCTGTAGTTTTCTTTTTTGGTGGTATCTTTGTCTGTTTTTGGAATTGGGTGATGGTGGCATCATAGAATGTCTTTGGTAGTGTTCCTTCTTCTTCAACCTTTTGAAAAAGTTTAATGAGAATGGGTATAAGTTCCTCTTTGTATGTTTGGTAGAATTCACCTGTGAAGCCATCTGGTCCTGGACCTTTATTTGTAGGGAGTGTTTTTTATGACATATTCAATTTCATTTCTAGTGATTGGTCTGTTCAGTTGATCTATTTCTTCTTGATTCAGTTTTGTCAGGCTGTAGCTCTCTAGAAAGTTGTCCATTTCTTCTAGGTTGTCAAATTTGTTGGCATACAGTTGTTCATATTATTCTCTCATGATTTTTTGTATTTCTGTAGTATCCATTGTGACTTCTCCTTTTTCATTTCTTATTTTGTTTATTTGGGTTTTTTCTCTCTTCTTGGTGAGTCTAGCCAGAGGGTTGTCAATTTTGTCTACCTTTTCAAAGAACCACCTCTTAATTTTATTGATTTTTTGTATTTTTTTAATCTCTATTTTATTGATTTCCTCTTTGATCTTTATTATTTCCCTCCTTCTGCTGACTTTAATTTTTTTGTTCTTCTTTTTTCTAATTGATTTAGTTGTTGAGTTAAGTTGTTGATTTGAGATTTTTCTTCTTTTTTGAGGAGTGCCTGTATTGCTATGAATTTCCCTCTGAGCACTGCTTTTGTGGCATCCCATAGATTTTTTGAGTGGATGTGTCTTCGTTATCATTTGTCTTGAGGTATTTTTTAATTTCCTTCTTGATTTCCTCATCAACCCATTGATTTTTTAGTAGCATGTTGTTTAGTCCCCATGTAGTCAGTTTTTTTTCTCATTCTTTTCCTGTGGTTGATTTCTAGTTTCATGCCATTGTGGTCAGAGAAGATACTTGAAATAATTTCTATACTCTTAAATTTGTTGAGATTAGCTTTGTGCTCCAGTATGTGATCAATTCTTGAGAATGTTCCATGTGCACTTGAGAAGAATGTATATTCTGATTTTTTGGGATGAAATGTCCTGAAAATGTCGATTAAGTCTAACTTTTCTATTGTGTCCTTTAGGATCTCTTTTGCCTTATTGATTGTCTGTCTAGAGGATCTGTCCATTGATGAGAGTGGGGTGTTAATGTCTCCTACTATGATTGTATTCCCATGAATTTCTCCTTTTATATCTGTTAGTATTTGTTGGAGATATCTGGGTGCTCCTAGATAAGGGGCATATATACTGACAATTGTAATATCCTCTTCTTGAATGGATCCTTTAACCATTAAATAATGTCCTTCATTGTCTTTCTTTATGGCCTTCGTTTTAAAGTCTATTTTGTCTGATATGAGTATTGCAACTCCTGCTTTCCTGTCTTATCCATTGGCCATGAAATATCTTTTCCCATCCCCTCACTTTCAATCTATATGCATCCTTTGCTCTAAGGTGAGTTTCTTGTAGACAGCAGATTGAAGGTTTTTGCTTTTTTATCCAATCTGCCACTCTGTGTCTTTTGATTGGAGCATTCAGTCCCTTGACATTTAAGGTGATTATTGATAGATACGTATTTATTGCCATTTTAAACCTTGTTTTCCAGTTGATGTTATGTTTCTCTTTTCTTCTTTTCTCTTTTGGGTTGGATGGTTTCCATTTATTTTATGCTTGAGTACTTTTCTTCTCAGATTTTATGAAAGTAAATGTTCGGTTTTGATTTGTGTTTGCCCTGTTTTTTAAATATGTTAACCCCTTCCTATATCTGCTTGCTTTAGCCTGATAGTCATATAAGCTTAAACACCTTATTAAAATACAAAAAAAAATCCGTATTTTCTTACTTTCCTTCCCCACATTGTATGACTATGATGTCTTTTTTTTTTTTTTTTTTTTGACATCTTCATGTTTAGATCTTTATGCTGGCTTATTTGAGTTATTGCTTTCCGATTGTGGTTTCCTCCATCCTAATTCTTCTTTTCTCTCTTTTTTTTTTAATTTATAGAAGCCTTTTCAGTATTTCTTTTAGAATGGATTTAGTATTGCTGTACTCTGTTAGCTTTTGTTTGTTGGAGAAATTCTTTATTTCCTCTTCTATTTTAAATGATATTCTTTCTGGATAGAGTATTCTAGGTTGCAATTTTTTCCTTTCGGCACTTTAAATATATCTTGCCACTCTCTTCTGGCCTGTAGTGTTTCTGTAGAGAAATCAGCTGATAGCCTTATGAAGATTCCCTTATGATTAATGCTTTGCTTTTCTCTTGCTGCCTTTAGAATCCTCTCTTTATCTTTAACATTTGCCATTTTTATTATAATATGTCTTGTTGTGGGCCTATTTGGGTTCAATTTGTTTGGGGCCCTCCGTGCTTCCTGCATCTTGATGTCAGTATCCTTTAGATTTGGAAAGTTTTTCGCCATAACTTCTTCAAATATATTTTCAATCCCCTTTTCTTTTTCTCCTCCTTCTGGAATTCCTATTATGCATAGATTGGCCCACTTTATATTATCTCATAGGTCTCTGATATTGCTTTCATGTTTTTTCATTTGGTTTTCTGTCTGCTGTCCTGTTTGGGTGATTTCCATTTTTCTATCTTCAGTGTCACTAATTCGTTCCTCTGCATCATTCATTCTGCTCTTTATTGCCTTTAGCTCAGTTTGCTTCTCTGCAAATGAGTTTTCTAGTTTTTCTTGGCTCCGCCTTATATTTTCTAGTTCCTTTCTAAAGGAATCTGCATTACTGTTCATATCCTCTCTTCATTCCTTCAGTATTTTCACTATCTCCCTTTTGAACTCAAAGTCTGTTAGACTGCCAAGGTCCATTTCATTGTTGACTGCTTTAGGTGAATTCTCCTGGTCCTTTAACTGGGAATGAGCTTCTGAGCTTCTTCATCTTGCTTGTGTTTTTCTTTTTCTGTGAGTTTGGGGAAGCCAAACTGTAGTCTTATAAGGCTACTTCTATGCAAGAGTACCCCTTTGTATTTTGGGGGGAGATGCTATTTATTTTTGATGTGGAAGTTTGAATATTTTCTGTCTCTTTCTTTGGTGTGAGCAGGCTGTTGTTCCCAGGATGCTCAGTGTGTTTTCAGGGAGTAGGAGGCAATGGGTAGGGCCAGAAGTCAGTGCCTGGTCATTGGGCTCTCAACAGCAGCAAGGACCTGCAGGAAGGTGTCACAGGCTACTCCTAGTTGCAGGGCCCTGGGGAGTGGTAATAAGCTCTAGGCAGATCTTCAAGGTGACCAGAGCATTTGGCAGTAGCAAGAGCAGGGTGCGTGAGTTCCCAGGGGAGTGAGAGCAGCAACAGCTTGTGTTTGATTGCAGTGCCCTCCTCTGAGGTTATTGGAACTGCATGTGGTGCCTGTTCAGGGACCCCTATTGGGAGCAGGCCATGACCATCTCTAGAGTCAGTGATAACTGTGATAGTTTTCCCCCACTACCTGTAGACCATGCATGAAGCAACCCATCTCACTTAGCCCACATATTAGGTGTTGTAAAGGGTGCTCCTCATTGCAGGATCCTGGAACGTAACAGAGACCAGGCGTGTGGGTACTGCCCAGAACATTTTGCAGTGGCACCAGCGGGGCAGGTATGTTCCTGGGGGTGTGAGAGCACCAACTGGTGGTATTCTGTCACAGTGCCCTCCTCTGTGGTGCCCTTGAGGTGAAAGGGGCTGCAAGTGATTTTTGTTCAGGTATCTCCAATGGCAGTGGGCCATGCCCACCTCTGGAATCAGAGATAACTGTGGTGGTTTGCCCCTGCTGCCTGCAGACCATGCAAGAAGCACCCTATCCCCCTTAGCCCATGCAGGAGGTGCTGCACCAGTTTCTCTAGTTGTAGGGTCTTGGGAAGGGACAGTGACCAAGTGTGTGGGTGTCACCCAGAGCATTTGGCAGTGGCAGCTGCAGGATGGGTGTGTTCCCAGGGGAGTGAGAGCAACAGCGTATGGTGCTTGGTTGCAATACCCTCTTTTTCTTTTTGGCAACCCCTGAGGTGACTGGGGTTGCTGATGGAGCCCACTCATAGGCCCCCAGTGGTGGCAAGCCACACCTCCCTCTGGCCTCTGAGATGACCGCCGTGGTCTGTCCCTGCCACCTGTAGGTAGTGCAAGAGGTACCACTTCGCACTTAGCCCCCTTATGCCCTTAGTCCAAACAGTGGGTGCCTGGCCACTAGTAGCCTGCACAAGAAGCGCCTAATCTCCCCTAAATGAGCAAGAGACATCTCTCTGCCCTGCAGAGCCAACCCCACCCTCTAAACCTATGGGCATGCGCATGCTCCAGCGCAGGGAGTTTCCTATGGTGACCTGCCCCTCCTCCTCTCCCCCCCCCCAGCAATGGCGCCTTGCCTCTCCTGTGGGTCTGGACCTTCTCCTGGGTTCCCTCTGCTATAGCATTCCCCTCCTCAGCCTGTGGCGTACCGCTCCCCTGCCCATGGTGCACTGTTCCTTAGCCCCTCGTGCCATCCCCAGTCCTCTCCCAGGACTGACCTCTGGAGCCTGAGTCTCAGCACCCAGCCCCTGCCCAAGCATCCCAGGCTGTGGTGTCCAGGCCAGTGATTCAGATGGTCTGTGCGGCTCTCACTCTGCTTTGCTGTTCTCAGTCCAGCTGCTATGCTTTTCTCAGCAACTTTGAGGTCCACTGACTCGGCTGATCTTTCGTCAGTTCGGTGGCTTCCCAGGAGGTGGGTTCCTTTTCTCCTTCACAGCTCCCTCTTGGAAATGCTAGTCCTGTCCTGATTCCTTTTCTCTTTTTTTTCTTTTGTTATACCCAGTTATGTCAAGAGTTTTTTGCCCTATTTGAAGGTTTAAGTTCTTCTGCCAGCATTCAGTAATGTTCTGTGTGAGTCGTTTTACACGTAGATGTGTTTTTTTGATGTGTTTGTGGGAGAAGGTGAGTGCGACCTCTTACTCCTCCGCCATCTTGCTCTGCCTCCCCCAACTGGTAGGTTTTAATAGTCCTATTTTAATAATAAATAAACCAAGACCCAACTAGGTAACTAAGTGTTCTGAAGTCATATGCAGTGGCAGAACTAGGAAACTTTTGAATCCAGGTCTACCTGATACAAAGTTAGTTTGTCACTCAAAGATACAGTTTCTGAAAAGGGGAGTTCCCACTGTGGCATAACAGGATTGGCAGCGTCTCTGAAGTGCTGGGACACTGGTTGATTCCCTGGCCCTGGCACAGTGGGCTAAGGCAGAGTGGGTTAAGGATCTAGTGTTGCCGCAGGTGTGGCAGTTGTGGCTCTGGCCTGGGAACTGCATATGCTGGAGGACAGCCAAAAAAGAAAAAACAAAATTCTGAAGGGGGTATCTAGTTGTTAGAACTAAGAGGGTCTAAAATAGCATTGTCCACTACGAATATAATATTAGCCACAAGTGCAGGCCATATATGTAATTAAAAATTTTTAGTCCGCATTACAAAAGGTAAAGACAATAGGTGAAATTAATTTTAATTATGTATTTTATGTAATCCAATATATCCAAAAAATTAAAACTTCAAGCAGCAGTTAATATAAAAAATTAACGAGGTATTTTACATGCTTCTTTTTGAGCTAAGTCTTTGAAATCCAGTGTATATTTTATACTTACAGCACATTGCAGTTGGAGTAGTCACTTTTCAAGGGCTCAGTTGCCACATGTGGTTAGTTCCTATCATACTGATCAGAGCACTTCTAGAGGCAAATATGGCATCTTTGAATTGGGCTGGATGAGCACCTTCAAATTGGGTTGCTGGTGTGGGCAGTGGCAAGGAAGAAGGTTGTATTATCTCCCGGGGCCTACAAGTAGAGAAATGGGAAAATATCAGAAGCTGCTCGGGTCTGACTAGGAAGTGTCTTATTACTCCCTTCCTGAAAAAGCTAAGAATTTGAGGAATCTAATCAAAGCAGGGGTGCAGGAAATTCACTCTTCTTAGGGATTAATCCCAAGGAGAGGCCAGTGTGTCAGTTTAAAGACCCATGGCTAGGGTGGTCTTTTGGAATAGAGGTCCCTGTGGGACTCTGTTTCCCCTCCATTATACCAAAGGACGCCAGATCAAAGACATGATACAGAACAAATTTTCCTGATAGGCTCTGGGCCAAAATGAATTGATCCAACTTCCCAAGTCTTGGGCCTTTGAAAGGTCTGTTTTTGCATGGCTAGAACCAGATGGTTATACAATGACAGCCAAATTAAAATCTCATGTTCTTCTTGCCAATTTTGTTCCCAACTACTTGGCCCTAGGGAAGATATAGAAAAGTCTCTTTCAGGCTAAGATTGCTCTCGAGTAACATAATTTTTCTTTTTTTTTTTTTGTCTTTTGTCTTTGTTGTTGTTGTTGTTGCTATTTCTTGGGCATATGGAGGTTCCCAGGCTAGGGGTTGAATCGGAGCTGTAGCCACCGGCCTACGCCAGAGCCACAGCAACGCGGGATCCGAGCCGCGTCTGCAACCTACACCACAGCTCACAGCAACGCCAGATCGTTAACCCACTGAGCAAGGGCAGGGACCGAACCCACAACCTCATGGTTCCTAGTCGGATTCCTTAACCACTGCGCCACGATGGGAACTCCTTTTTTTTTTGTCTTTTGTCTTTTATTGTTGTTGTTGTTGCTATTTCGAGTAACATAATTTTTCTTTTCTAGCTGATCTTAATGTTTCTTTTAATTTGATTTGATGTGTCAAACATATGCAGAATGAGAGAAGAACTGGCCCTGCTTTTGCCCTTTTAGTAAGGACGGTTTGCATGTTTATCCTACAAATTGGAAAGTGATAGACATACCATATCCTACTATTCTCTAGAGGTGCTCTGTTGTTTTCTTCTCAGGTGAAATTCGGCAGAGCAAGAATTTGAGGGAAGAATTGTGATGATGGCGATCATTGTGGGATTTGGGGAGCATGCTGCCATAAGCAAGAGATAAAGAGGTGTGTGTGTGTGAGAGAGAGAGAGAGGGAGAGAGAGGAAGGGAATAAGCCATAGCCAACATGTTCTGTCTTGATTAAATGGAATCCACAGAGCTCTGGAGAGCTCAATCCCTGTAGTAGGACCTGTTATAAGGACACAAAGTGTATGTTAACTAGTAAAGATTTCTTAGAGTTATGTCATATATGTCTTGCATATCTGGAACTTTATTTTCATTCTCTCTTTCTTTCATGATCATTTTCACTTTCTCTCTCTCTGTCCTTAAGCTTCCATATATAGAGATATAGGAAGTGGAGAAATATTCAAGAAGATGGACATTCCTCATTACTTAATAATAGAGCAACCTAGGTAAAGTGGAAACAAATTTAATGGTACAGTGCCAAAAATCAGACAGATATATCACAAGAAAGGAAAACTCCAAATCACTGTTGCTTATAAATATAGACAATCTTCAACAAAATCCTAGCAATCCTAGAAAGGATTATACTGCTTAATCATTTGGGATTAACCCCAGAAATGCAAAGTTGGATCAACATTAGAGAATCAGTCAATGTAATATATCATATTAGTAGAATGAAGGCCAGAATACTTGTGATTTTCTCAATAAATGGGATGAGCAAAAGCCAACAACCTTTCATGATTTAACAAAACAAAACAAAAAGCCACAAACTGAAAATACAAAGCAACTTCCTCAACCTGAGGAAGGGCCCATCTATGAAAAACTCACAGATGACATCATGCTTAATGGGGGGGAAATTGAATGTTTCTGTCTTAAGATCAGAAGCAAGAGAAGGATCCCTGCTATTGACTACTCCCATTCAAAATTTTACAAGAGGATCTGGCCAAGGCAATTAATTAGACAAGAAAAATAAATAGAAAACATCCTGTTTGGAAAGGGAGAAGTAAACCTATCTCTATTTTTGGACAATATAATTTTTTTTTGTCTTTTTAGGGCTGCCCACAGCACATGGAGGTTCCCAGGCTAGGGGTCTAATCGGAGATGTAGCTGCTGGCCTACACCACAGCCACACCAGATCCATGCCACGTCTGCGACCTACACCACAGCTCATGGCAATGCTGGATCCTTAACCTACTGAGCGAGGCCAGGGATCGAACCCAAAACTTCATGGTTCCTAGTTGGATTTGTTTCCTCTGTGCCAGGACAGGAACTCCTGGATGATATAATCTTGTACATGGATAATCCCAAGGAATATACTAAAAGCCTATTAAAGCTAATAAATGATTTTAGTAAGATTGCAGTATTCAAGGTCAATCTACCAAAAGTAATTGTATTTGCATACCCTAGCAAAGCATAATCTGAAAATCAAATGTTAAAATCTCAATTACAATAGCATCAAAAATAATAAAAATGGAAGTTCCCATCGTGGCTCAGTGGTTAACAAATCTGACTAGGAACCATGAGGTTGCGGGTTCAGTCCCTGGCCTCGCTCAGTGGGTTAAGGATCTGGCGTTGCTGTGAGCTGTGGTGTAGGTTGCAGATGCGGCTCGGATCTGGTGTTACTGTGGCTGTGGTGTAGGCTGGCGGCTACAGCTCCGATTAGACCCCTAGCCTGGGAACCTCCATATGCTGAGGGTGTGGCCCTAGAAAGGATTTGGCCCTAAAAAGACAAAAAAAAAAAAAGAGAGAGAGAGAGAGAAAGTCAAAGGTGATTGACACAGTGATAGAAAATACTTACAAAACATAATCTGGTAAGAACTTACATCCAAAATATATAAAAACAAAACCTCTTATAACCCAACAACAAAAAGATAAATAACTCAGTTTGTAATGGGCACAGGATTTGATATACAGACTTCCAGTAGCTACATAAAAAGATGCTCCACATCATTAATTATTAGGGAAATTAAAATCAAAGCTATAATGAGATACTCTACATACACTAGGATGACTATAATAAAAAAGATAGACAATAAAAGTGTGAATGAAAATGTGGAATTATTGGAAACCTTGTATTGCTATTGGGAATATAAAATAGGGTAGCTACTTTGCAGAACATTTTGGCAGGTCTTTAAAAGAGTAAATATACAGCTAAAATATTACCCAGCAATTCTACTCCCAAGACACATAAAAATGTATGTTCACACAAAAACTGTATTTAAATATTTATAGCAGCATTGTTCATAATTTTTTTAAAAAATTGAAAGAAACCAAATGCCCACCAACTGATGAATGCATGAACAAAATATGGTTTGTATAACAGAAAATGACTTAGCAATAAGAAAGAACAAAGTACTAAAACACAGATGAACCTTGAAAATTTATGCAAAAGTGAAAGACACCTCTCGAAAGAAATCACATTTTATTTATTCTGTTTGTATGAAATTTACAAAATAGGCAGATCTATAGAGACAGAATGTAGATTAATGGGTGCCTAAAGCTGGGGTCAGAGAGGACTGGAGAGTGGCTGCTAATCGCTATAAGGTTGATTTTAGAGCTGATGAAATGTTCTATAATTAGATTTTGATGATGGTTTTATAATTCTGTGAAGTACTAAAAACCCGAGTTTTTCACTTTAAATGGGTGAGTTTTATGTTATTTGAATGACTTAATACTTTCAAAAATTAAAAATATAATCCTTGGAGTTCCAGTTGTGGCTCAGTGGGTTACCAACCTGACTAGTATCCATGATGATGTGGGTTCAATCCCTGGCTTCACTCAGTAGGTTAAGGATCCAGTATTCCCATGAGCTGTGGTGTAGGTTGCAGATGCGGCTCAGATCTGGCATAGGTTGGTATCTGCACCTCCAGTTTGACCCCTAGCCTGGGAACTTCCATATGCTGTGGGTATGGCCCTATGAAGAAATAAAAAATTATTTCTTCTCTAATGTTGAAAAATAAATTCCTAATATGACACTTTGGCCATTCCAAAATCTTTTGTCATGATTGGAGGGATGATGAAGGTGAGTTGAAGCACATTCTTTGCTGACCGTCTCTAGTTTAGGCCAAAAGAAGTCTTTGAAGTACATATCAGTTTAACTCAATTCTTCTTTACCTTTAGTTAATCCTTTTATTTAGTTAATCCTTCTTTACCATTAAGAAATAGATTCTATACTTAAACATAACTTCTTTCAGTCTTTTAACCTGCAAAAGCCTATCACTCCCTGCTTGCATAGTTTTAACTTCAGATGTTAATGTATCACATTCATTGTACTAGTAGTTAAATGATAATTACCACTTGGGGGTAAGTTATTCCTACTGTGCATGAATGAGTTAACATATCAGGCCTGAGACTGCTATTTTTAGAAAGGCCTCCTTGCAAGTTTGGACCTTGCCTGGTATCTGGGAACCTGAAGTTGGGGAGTGCGTCCACCCTTCCCTAAGTAAAAAAATGTCTCGTTGTGCCTGAAGTGTGAGAACAGTTTAATGTATACTGAACACATGTTTTCTTTCTGTGTGTGTGGAGTCTTTCTTGGTACTTACTAAGCAGAGGGTTCTTACATGTCCAGCCCCCAATACAGATTTTGAGCCCCAAGTCCGTCAAGAGCTTCTCTCATGGACAACCTTTCACAGGTGTGGTCACAGGTCTTGTCTCAGCTTGTTGCTGGAGGAATTAAGTGTGATCTTTGTGAATCCACTGGAAGTAAGGTTCCACTTGGTGTCCTCCTGACTGTCCTGTGTCTTTTCCCCCTGCTGATTTTGCTTTGTAGCCTTTCTATGTAGTAAATCATAGCCTTAAGTATCATTGTGTGCTGTATCCTTTGAGTCATCCTTGTGAATTTTCAGACCTGGTGATGGTCCCGAAGAGCCCCCAGTATAATGGACACTGCAGGAGGATTTACTGGGATGACCCTGGTGCCTTGAAATATGGCAGCGGCACGGATAGAGAATGGAAAGCCGAAGGGGTGGGAGATGACAGCCCTTTGCTTCCTGGGTGGGTCGGGAGGTATCTATGGTATGAAACAGCTGCTCAGCTGCTCTCTGTAGTGAGAGGTGTAAGCTAACTATGGAATTTGAAAATGATAGATCCAATACCAGGAGAGTTGGCTTGCTCCATCCCCCTGCCGGCTGCTTTTAGCCATGTAGGTTAACTGAGGAAAAATGTGTAAAAAGCTTTTGGTTTTTACCCTTCCTCCAGACTACAGGAGAAAGGCCCTCAAATTTCCAGAGGTAAGCTTGAGCAGGCCATAAAATATTAAAAAGTGTGCATTTTTCTTTCCTCCAAGTGGGAGGAAAATGGTTAAATTCAATTCCCGGGATTGGAGCAAAGCTTTAGATAAATGGGGGGGGGGGGGGGAGAAGGGTGGGAAGGGAACAACTATTTCTTTAGTTTAATTTTAATTATATATTTTATGTAATTTTCCCCTGGAATATAAGGATTGTTCAGCATATGAAAATCATTTAAATTAAAAAGTGATTGAGGAGTTCCTGTTGTGGTTTAACAGGGTAAGGACCCAACGTAGTCTCTGTAAGGATGCAGGTTCGATCCCTGGCCTCACTCAGTGGCTTAGGGATCCAGTGTTGCCATAAGCTGTGGTGTAACCCTCAGCTACAGCTCCAATTCGACCCCTGTCCGGGAACTTCCATGTCTTACACCTTTCTCCCCGTACACATACCCTGGAAAGGCAATCCAATTATTAAATGCAAATAGCTGTGCTCAGAAAAGGATTAATCTACTCCCAGGGTAAATGATCAGGATGAAAAAGATAGGAGGTTACTTAAGGTCATTTTGAATTTTTGCCATCTCCAATTCATTGGAAGCAATCAGTAAAAATTGTTGTTAAATCTTTGAATGTTTAGAAGAGTTCACCAACAAAACCCTCTAGCCATGGGCTTTTCTTTACTTAGTGATATGTGATTACTGTTTCAATCTCTTTACCAGCTGTAGGTCTGTTCACATTTCTATTTCTAAAACTGTAAACCTCCTATAAGAAAAGATAGAGGGGGCGTTCCTGTCGTGGCTCAGTGGTTAATGGATCCGACTAGGAACCATAGGTTGCGGGTTTGATCCCTGGCCTCGTTCAGCGGGTTAAGGGTTTGGCGTTGCCGTGAGCTGTGGTGTGGTTTGCAGACGTGGCTCGGGTCCCTCATTGCTGCGGCTCTGGCATGGGCCAGCGGCTACAGCTCCGGTTAGACCCCTAGCCTGGAAATATCCATATGCTATGAGAGTGGTCCTAGAAAATGCAAAAAGACCAAAAATAAAAATAAAAATAAAATGGGCAAAGGACTTGACTGGACATTTCACCAGCCCATAGACATATGAAAAGATGCTCAGTGTTATGAATCATTAGGGAACTGCAGATCAAAACCACAGTTGAAAGAGGTCACATCCATTAGGTGGCTGTAATTAAAAAAAAAAAAAGTAAGAAATGTTGACAAGCGTGCACAAATTGCAACTCTTGGACACTGTTGGTGGGGAAGGAAAATGATGCAGTCACAACTGAAAACAATATAGAAGTTCCTCAAAACACTAAAAATAGATCTACCACATGATCCGGTAATCCCAACTCTAGGTATTTTTCCAAAATAATTTAAATTGGGATCTTTGGGAGATATTAGCACTCCTGTGTTCACAGCAGCACTACTCACAGTAGCCAAGATATGGAAACCGTGTAAATGTCTATCTCAGGATGAATGTATTTTGTAAATGTATTATGTACATAAAATGGAATGGTGTTCAACATTAAAAAGAAGGTAATCCAGCAACATGGAATAATACAGATAAACCCTAAGGACATTATTCTGAGTAAAACAAGCCAGGCATAGAAGAAAGCCTGGTGCATTATTTCACTTGTATAATGTGTCTAAAATAGTCAAACTCAGACTCAGAGAATAGAATGGTGGAGCTCCCATTGTGGCTCAGCAGGTTATGAACCTGACTAATATCCATGAGGATGTGGGTTCAATCCCTGGCCTCGCTCAGTGGGTTAAGGATCCCACATGGCTGTGGCTGTGGTGTAGGCTGGCAGCTGCAGCTCCAATTTGACCCCTAATCTGGGAACTTCCATATGCCACAGCTGCGGCCCTAAAGAGCAAAAATAAATAAATAAATAAATAAATTTTAAAAAAGGAATAGAATGGTCGTTGCCAGAGACTGGAAGAAGATGAGAAATAGGGAGGCACTCTTCAGCTGGTATCAAATTTCGGTTATGCAAGATGAATAGTTTCTAAAGATCTACTTGTACAAGCTTGTGCCTACAGATAAATATATCATATTCTACACTTAAAATTCTGTGGAGAGGGTGGGACTCATGCTATCTATTCATACTAAAAGTAATATAAGGAAGCTTACTTGGTAGAGGAGATTGTGTTGACATGATCAGAACTTCACTCTTGCACAAGGAATGTTTGAGATATCTGTTAACAGGTGGGAAGGCAGAATATGTGGGTCCAGATGCTGGCAGGTCAGTAGTCGAGGTGATGGAGATGCGAGGTCTTCTACGGATTCCTACACCTTCCTCATGCGGTAGGAAGCAGGTCACTAGCTGGCAGAGGGGGTGGGCGAGGAGGTGTTGGAAGCTTGGAGAGAGAAAAGTAGGCATAAAATAGTCATCTAGGACTTTGCTACCCGCTGGTCACCCGTGGCGTAACTTACCCGGAAGCCTGTTAGAAACACAGGCTCTCATACTCCATGGCCAGGTCAGAAAGTGCATTTATCAGGATCTCGGGGGATTTAGAGCCCACTGAAGCTGGACTTACACCTTATGGGGCGTGGCTAGATGGGGGAAGAAAAGCCTGACGGCCCAGCTGCGTTAAGGGCCCACTGGAGGCTTGCAGCACAAATTTCCAGAGAGACCTATCTGCATGGAGGTGAGCCTGACTCCAGCCAAAGGCACTATGGGCACAGCTGCAGGGGAGGCAGAGAGCTGGCTGGGATGAGGGTTTTGGTTGTTTCAGGGACATACGTTTGCATAAGAATGAGTCAAGGGAGTCAAGAATATAGGAAATGAAATGTGTATAGACATGGTGGAGATACAGATAATTTTTTTTCTTACTGATACAACTGACTTTTTCCTGATAGGAATCAACATTTTTATATGATACACATTTAAAGAACCCTGATTTATACGCTATTGGGTAAAACTTTACTTCCCCCAGGGTGTTTATTTTTAGCAGAGTTTTGGTGAAAGTCCACCTATTAGTAAGATGCAGAGAAATGAGTGTTTAATGGTGTAACATGAGAAGCTTCAGTCAGTTGGGACTAAGGAACTTGCTGGTGTACATTGAAATGGCATCTGCAATTCAACAGAGTCCCTCACGAGGTAGCGTCCTGATGTCTGCCACATGACCCCCAAAGGTTAGTTCTAGAGGTGCAATTTCAGGCATGGATCTTGCCAGTGAAGAGGTTTGTCTCCACATGGAGTGCCTGCCTGTAGGAGGCGGCGTTAGGAAAGGAGCCCCCAGGGCTTGGGAGCATCCCCAGGTTCCTGGGACAACACCCAGAATGAGATGCCCAGACCCGGGCAGAGGGCACTCTTGTCCTTCCTCTGGCTGTCCGCTCAGCAGCCTCCAAGCCATGGGCACAGTGGGAAATGTCTAAATGAAGACACCCACAGGGCCAAGCAGTTTAGAGTAAAAAGAGATGCTCTAATCTCAGTTTCAATGTCGCATGCAGCCTAGAGACACATGGTCATCCAGCTGTGTGAATACTTCCGTTACTGGGGAAATAGTCTTGCCCATGCCAGCTGATTCCATAGGTGGGCTGTCCTAACTCCTCTTTATATCGTCTCTGCATCTGCCTCCCTAAAGCTGCCTCCACTGGTCGTAGTTCTGCCAAATGGAGCAAAAGACCCTCACCAGGACTCATTTCCAATTTTCCAAACCTCATTTCAAGAATGACAAGAGTGCTCATATGTCAGTGTCACTTTGGTGGCCCACACTGCCTGCTGGACTTCCCTTATTTACTCAAGTCTGCATTAGAATCAGAACCTTAGAAATGCAGAGACTTTCCAAATGATGTTGGAGGTTTCAGAATATCCTGGCAGTTCTTTGTCGATTGATCTGGACATGACACTCCCATTAATTTATACTAAGCTTCCATTCGTTTTTCCAATGGCTCAGTTAACACTGTTCATTCATATTAAGGCACAAACTCCCCTGGGTGTTTCACATTGATTGCCATCATGCTGGTTCTCTTCCACCCAGTATAGTAATTCATCTTTGGAATTTAAGGCCAGGCAGTTGTTTGCCTAGTAGGTTTCGCCTTGTTGCCTTCACCTCATCATTTTCTCCCAGCAGGTTCCGTAATACCTGGTTTTCCACTATCTGAGTTCTATTGGAGCCTACTTTTCTGCAGAAAAGTGTTAAACGAAGCAGGTCTGAGCCTCTTATCCTCAGAAGGGATACCAATTTGCAAACTTGTCACATTGTCCCTAGGCTGATGTCTGGGAACTTGGGTTTCAGTAGGGTTCTTTTTTCTTTTCTTGCCAGATACTACCATGTATTAGAAGATTATTGCAATGAAGACAGTGTGGTATTGGTGTTGGGATAGGATACTGAGGTGGCAAAAGGAATGACTCCTCCTTAGGATGGTACAATTGGTGCTGGGGTAATTGGTTATTCATCTGCAAACAAGTGAACTGTCTCTCTACCTTGCACCCTACAGCAGAAATAAATATATACAGACTACTATATATAAAATAGATAAGTAACAAGGGTCTACTGTACAGCACGGGCAAATCTACCCAATGCTCTGTCATAACCTCTTTGGGAAAAAGGATCTAAAAAATAATGTATGTATGTATAACTGAATCTTTTTGCTATATACCTGAAAATAACACAATACTGTAAGTCAACTATCCTCCAATAAAATTATAATAAAAAAAGATCCTCAGGACACCATCAAATTCCTAGAAGAAAACATAGGCAAAAGACTCTCTGACATCAACATCATGAATATTTTCTCAGGTCAGTCTCCCAAAGCAATAGAAATTAGACCAAAAATAAACCCATGGGACCTCATCAAACTGAAAAGCTTTTGCACAGCAAAGGAAACCAAAAAGAAAACAAAAAGACAACTTACAGAAGGGGAGAAAATAGTTTCGAACGGAGCAACAGACAAGGGCTTAATCTCTAGAATATATAAACAACTTATACAACCCAACAGCAAAAAAGCCAATCAATCAATGGAAAAAGGGGCAAAAGACCTGAATAGACATTTCTCCAAAGAAGAGATACTGATGGCCAGCAAACACTTGAAAAAATGCTCAACATCGCTGATTATAAGAGAAATGCAAATCAAAACTACCATGAGATACCACCTCAACCAGTCAGAATGGCCATCATTCATAAATCCACAAATAACAAGTGCTAGAGGGGCTGTGGAGAAAAGGGAACCCTCCTGCACTGGTGGTGGGAATGTCAACTGGTACAGCCACTATGGAGAACAGTTTGGAGATACCTTAGAAATCTATACATAGAACTTCCATATGACCCCGCAATCCCACTCTTGGGCATATATCTGGACAAAACTCTGCTTAAAAGAGACACATGCACCCACATGTTCATTGTAGCGCTATTCACAATAGCCAGGACATGGAAACAACCCAAATGTCCATCGACAGAGGATTGGATTAGGAAGAGGTGGTATATATACACAATGGAATACGACTCAGCCATAAAAAAGCATGACATAATGCCATTTGCAGCAACATGGATGGAACTAGAGACTCTCATACTGAGTGAAATGAGCCAGAAAGACAAAGACAAATACCATATGATATCACTTATAACTGGACTCTAATATCCAGCACAAATGAACATCTCCACAGAAAAGAAAATCATGGACTTGGAGAAGAGACTTGTGGCTGCCTGATGGGAGTGGGAGGGAGTGGGAGGTATCGGGAGCTTGGGCTTATCAGACACAACTTAGAATAGATTTACAAGGAGATCCTGCTGAGTAGCATTGAGAACTTTGTCTAGATACTCATGTTGCAACAGAACAAAACGTGGGGAAAAAAATGTAATTGTAATGTATACATGTAAGGATAACTTGATCCCCTTGCTGTACAGTGGGAAAAGAAAAAAAATTAAAAAAAAAGAACCATCCGGAGAAAACTTTCTCGTTGCTTTCTCTCCTTGGGATATTTTTCTTTTAATTAAAAACAAACCAAAGTGAAACAGAACAAATAAAAATAAAGTGATCTGGAATAATGGAGGCAAGTGGAATTAAAGAAACTTTTCCATTCAAAACATTGTCTAAATAAATGTCTAAATTCATCAGAAAAAAAATTAAAAAAATAAAATTAAATTAAAAAAGATTCTATGCGGGTCAATGACTGAATGGGAAAGGTAGAGCTTTTAAACTTTTGGAAGACAATGTACGATGCCATTGTTATGACTGCGCAGTAGGACAGTGAAGCTTGGTTCACCAAACACATGTCACAAAAAAATGATAAGTTCAACCATATTAAAGTTAATAATGGCTGTTTATTGAATGATACCTTAAAGATAGTGATCAGATAAGCTACAAATGAGAGAAGATATTTCCCATACCTCTCACCTACAAAGGATGGTTTACAGAATAAAGAACCTCAAAAAGCAGTATGATAAAGACATAAACAACCTGGTAGAAAATTAGGCAAATGAAAGGAACTGTACGTGTTCCTTAGGGAGGTGCTTTGAGACTTGAGTCCCTATAAGCTGGCTTCTCTGTCCTTTTGTCATGGCTTTGAGGCTTATTAATGCTCCAGTTCCATGTTCTAAGGTCATTTGTACTTTGCCTTTCTTGGCCCTAGAATCAGCCATTTCTCCAAGGAGCCCGGATTCCTTTTAGGGAAGAGGAGTAAAGGGGAACCAAGACCGGCGTGCTAAGTGTAATTATGACTACTGTGGTGTCACTCCTCCCATGGCCTCTCTGCGGACAGACAGGGAATATTTGTATACACACATACATGCACAGACATGCACACCTACACACTGCTATTTATGTTTATTTCCACACCCACCTTCAGTGCTGAAAACCATTGCATTCACACCAACACCTCCGTTTCTAATCCATCAGCACAAAGTTCAATCTCATTTTCTCCCTGGATCTCATTATCCTTAATAAAGTCACTTATTTGATCAAGTCCCTTATATGCACCAACCTCCCCCTGCCACTGCACCACCTCCCTCACAGCCGTGCCTTCCTGACCACAGGTATACTCCAGGCTGCTGTAGCTGGACAGCACACATGTAGGGGTAGGGGCTTAAGGAGGACTGTGACAGACTAAACTTTAGAAGCTTGTTTCTGTATCTTCACTTTTGTATGTGAGTAATAATGACCTTGAATATTTGATGATGATGTCCACCATTGAATAAAGCAGTACTTCTCAGATGTGTTCTGAGAGTTCTTACCCCACAAGACTCTACTTGAAAGAAAGAGCATGAAAGTGAATTATTTGGGGGAATTTTCAATAAAATTGACTTAGCCTAGACCTCCATATATTCCCATAACACAGTCCATAACTGACACACTTCCCAAGCATGATGTAGCTTCTCCTTTCTTCTGTGCACTTCTTCAAATATGCAATAGAATTGTAGAAATAACATAAAAGATGCCCATCTCTCCTCTACCCAGATGCATTCAGTGTTAACTTTTTGCCATTCTTGCTCCAGTTCATTTTCTTTTTTAAATGAATTAAACATTTTGGGGTCAGAAGCTTCTTTTGTTTGCCTCCTCAGTGGCATTCTTCAAGCCCCTTCCTCCCAAGAGGTAACCATTGCCTTGGAGTATAGCTTATGTTTCCTGTCTGTATTTTTCCACTTTTTCAATCTGCATAGTTAGTGTTGTTTTCGGGGTGTTTAATATTTACAGAAGTGATTGGAGTGTTGTATTTTCCGCAACTTCCTTCTTTGAGGTGTAAAATTTACCCATGTAGATATCAATGCAGCTCTTAGTTAAATATCCTGATTATTTATATTAATTAATGTTAGGCCTCTTTCACCATCTATTTTTTTATTGATTTCTATTGTTTTGGTTGTTGTATATTGTTATGGTCATTGTATTTTGCTAGAAAATTTTTGCTGTGCATATACTTCTAGGAAGTTCCTTGTTTCCTTATGTACTTTAAAGTTTCTCTTAGCCAGATACCTGCTAGTTGAATTGCTGTGTTTTATAGTATGCACATCTTCTGGCATGTTTTATAATGACAGATGAATCCACAAACTCTTGTAATAGGTTATATTCCCAAGAGATGTTTGTGACCACCTTGATCACAGTCTTTGCCAATATTTGGTATTATCAAACTTAAATATCTTTGTTTTGGGGACTTGCACTTCTGAAAAGACAGAGTGGATGTATTTATCTCTATTTCTTTCCACTAAATGAAATTAAGCACTCTTGGACATTATCTATAAATTAAACATAGGAAGTCTTTAGTTTCTCTTTGGCTCCTGAAATGTCCCATTCATTTCTGAATCTTTGTGCTCTGACTTTCCCTCACTTTATCAAATACCTCTGTAGTTTGGAACCCAGCTTTAAGTAGAGACACTCCACCTTTACCATCTGTAGGAACTATGAGTTCCACTTCCAAGATGACAGTGTGAGGATTTCTGCACACCTACACCCCAGTGAAACAAGCAAAACTGGTAAAAACTATAAAAACAACCATTGAACATCTCTGGAAATTGTCTTCATAACATACAACAAATGAAGAAACATTTATTTAAGAAAATACACCAAAACTTTGAAAGAATAGTGAGAATTTGTGGCATGAGCCATAATCCACTTATTACACCTGTAAAGAACTCAGCTTAAAAGAATTTTCTCTCTGGCTTTGCATGACTAAGACAAAGCTCCCTCTCTCATCAGGTCCTAATTAAAGCTTACCATATCTCACTGGGAGCAGTATACACGAGTATTTCTCACATCCTCCTGCCCCAAGTTGAAAAGGCTAATTTCCTGGTGATTATAACCAAGGGATCATAGTTCTCTTCCTTAACACAGCCCCTACCCCTAGGATGGAGGCTCTACCTAAGGCAGGACAGGGTAAGAATACTGGGCCCTCCTCACACTTAGAACAGAGATTCCATGCTGGAAGAGATGCTGAGAAAACCAGAGGCTACCACCCCATGCAGTTCCCAGAGTAGCAGCTAAGAAAGATTGCACAGAGAGAGAGGCTGTCCACTAAAAAAGAAAAAAAAAAGAGTACTGTGTTCTCTTCAAAGGAACTGACTGTTTTTGAAACAGAGTCAAGAGAAAGTTAAAGCCTAAGGCTAGCTTCAAAAACATTAGCTCCACTTAATTAAGAGCACAGGACAACTCTTCCAGCATATAGCACCAGGGAAAGAAATAGAGCCTTCCTGGGATGATAGCAAACCTAAAAAAAAAAAAAAAAGCCTCATACACTACCCCACTACCCATGCCAAAATTTAATTAATCAGATTAGTAAGCAATGTATACCTGAAGGCATTGTAGTAAACAGTAGAGTAATTGGCTGATAATTAGTGGAGCCTTAAGGTCAGGGTATAATACCAAATGAAACAGACAACTTAGTGAAGAGATCAGGAAAGAGAGAGTTGGAGAGAACCCTACTAAAACCACTGTCATATCAGGGTTATTATGTATATTCCCAAGGTTGAACCTACCTAGGATCAACACCAAAGACATCATATTACTCATACTGTGGGGGAAACAAACTTCACTAAAATAGCCAAGTCCCAAACAAACAAACAAATAATAAGACAAACAATCCCTGGAGAGGGAGAGGGGACTCAGTATTCAGTGTTGCTATAATGTATTACCTAAAATGGTTAGATTAAAAAAAAAACCATGAAATACATGAAGAAAGAGGAGTGTATAACCCATAAATTTTAGTAATAAGACTAGGATGCTGTTTGGTAAATTTCTAAAACTGTGGAAGTATCTTTTGAATTGAATAATAGGTAGAACCTAGAAAAACTTGATACAAATTATGGGAAAAGTCTAGACTGACTTCAACAGATTTTTTTTTAATATAGCCATTAAAAGCACTTCTGGTGACAACTCTAAAGAAAGCGAGGAACATGGTAGAGAAAGCACATATCATCTTAGAAAGTACATACATCATTATATAAACAGAATATTGGTAAAAATAAGGAATATTCAAGGCACTTCTGGTGAGGACTCAGAAGGAAATTGGGTACATGTTATTGGAAACTGAAGGAAAGGCAATCCTTTGTGTATAGTGGCAGAAAATATAACTGCATTGTGTCCTACATTTGTATGGAAAGAAATCTTGTAAGGAATGATCTTAGTTACTTAGCAAAGATGTCCAAGCAAATTGTTGAAAGTGTATTGCTTTCTTCTTGCTGCTTAAAGTAAAATGTGAAATGAAAGAAATGAATTGAGGGGAAGATTATTAAACATAAAAAAACCTGACTTCTGGTTTCTGGTTCCACATGTCACCACTCCATTCCAACAACAATGAAAACACTGAACACACTGAAAAATCAACAATTCTTTTTGAATCCTTAAGTGACAGGAGAACACAAGCCAGTCAGCTACCCCTAAGGTTGAAGAGACTGACAGGCAAATACAGGTAGTGATGGATCATCATAGCAGAGACTCATAAGTAGATAAGCCAAGGGAACCAGTTTCTGGGGTAGGAAAACCTCAACTGTAATTGGTGACTTAATGGAAGCTCAATGTGGACAGTTTCTGAGTGTTAAAAACTCCAGGGGAACCTAGTAATAAGGAAGTCTTCACAGTATCATAAAGTTTACTACTAGGAGCTTAAACAGGTTTTTCACAATAATGTTATGGGGTTTGTGGGAGAGGAGTCTCCTTCTGTTTCTAGCGGGGGGAAGATGGAATGTTTATGTAGTAGGAATACCAGAAGCAGAAGAAAGAGAGAAAGGACCTAAATATAATGATAATTGATAATAACTAAGAATTTGACTCATTTTAATGTCAGATGCTAAGCCACGGATCCAGGAAGCTCAGAGAACACTAAATACATTAATGTCAAGAAAAAGTATACCAATACATATAATTTTCAAATTGCAGAAAATCATAGATAAAGAAAAAATACAGAAATAAGCCAAAGAAAAAATGCTCCTTACCTAGAGAAAGAAAGATAAGAATTACATCCAACTTCTCTTCAGAAACCATGAGAGTATAGAGAAGTATTTCAAATGTTGAGAGAAAAAAACACCCCTCCAACGTAGAATTCTGTACCCTGCAAAATTATCCTTCAGAAGTGAAAAGGAATTAGGGATATAAGATTAACAGATACAAACTGCTATACATAAAGTAGACAAGCAAGAAACTTTTGTTATATAACACAGGGAACAATATCTTGTAATAACATAATGGTAAAAATCAGAGAAAATAAATATAACTTAATCACTTTGCTGTGCACCTGATGCTAACATGATATTGTAAATCCAGTATATTTCAATGTTTTAAAAAGTGAAGGGGAAATAAGACTTTATTAGCGATAAATTGAGGAAAATTGTTGCCAGTAGACTTACCTTTCATGAAATAGTAAATTAAATTCTTTAGAGAGAAAGGAAATAATGTAGGTCAGAAACTCAGAACTATAAAAAGGAAGAGCACTGAAGAAGGAATAAGGGGAGGTAAAATGAAAACTTTTATTTTTTTTTCTTAAGTGAGCTAACATATAACTATTTGCTCAAAATAATAATAACACTAATGTATTCAATTACTTATATATGTACATATCTATGCTTATGTATACTTAAATGTAAGTGAAAGGAATGACAGCAGTGCTATAAGCTGCAGAAGTAGAAATAGAATTATCTTGTTATTATAAGGTGCTCACACTACCCATGAAGTTGTATAAGTGTTATTTGAAAGGTGATTCGTAGAAGTGATGTGACAAGGATAGTGGAATAGTAGACCCTAGCCTCTCTCCTTCCACAAAGATCAATAATTAGACAGCTATCCATGAAAAAAAAAACCAACAACAGTTCAGAGAGAGCTCAGAGAGCTACAAGAGAACAAAGATAAACAATATAATGAAATAGAAAAATAATTCACAAACAAAATGAGAGGGTCCACAATGAGAAAACATAAAAAAGAACCAAGCAGAAATTGTGAGGTTGAAGAATAAAGTAACCACACTGGAGAATTCAACGGAGAGCTTCAGTATGTACTGGGCTAAACAGAAGAAATAATCAATGAACTCGAAGACAGAAAATTTGAAATTATGCAATCAGAGGAATAGATGGAAAAAAGAATGAAGAGAAATGAGGAAAACCTACAGGACTTAAGGGATATCATTAAAAGAAACAATCTTCACATCACTGAGGTTCCTTCTGGGGGAGAAGAGAAGGAGAAAAAACCAAAAAGTTTATTTAAAGAAATAATGGCTGAGAACTTCGCAAACTGGGGAGAAGTTCGGATAATCAAGTTCATGCAGCTAATAGGTCAACCTAAAAATTTCAATCCAAAGTGATTTTCTCCAAGAAATATTATAATACAGTTGACTTAAACCAAAGACCAAGAAAGAGTTTTTATGAAGTAGATCTACTGATGGCTAACAGATACATGAAGAGATGCTTGATGTTACTAATCATCAGGAAATAACTGTGAACCAAAATCACAATGAGATACCATATCACCTTACACCTGTACAGTTGAGCATCCAAGTGTCTGTCAGTAGATGAATGGATAAATAAAATGTGGTGGGTGTATATTTATATATACACAATGGAAACTTATTCAGCCATTAAAAAGAAGGAAATCTTACCACTTATGACAAGGATGGACCTTGAAGGCATTAAGCTAAATGACATAAGTCAGACAGAAAAATACTGATTTCATTTATATGTAGAATCTAAAAAAAAAATTGAGCTCATAGATACAGAGAACAGATTTGTATTTGCCAGAGGAGAGGGGTGATGGAAACAAAATGGGTGAAGAAGGTCAAAAGATATAAATTTCCAGGTAAAAATAAAAAGGCATGAGGATATAAGGTACAGCACAGTGACTATAGTTAATAATACAGTATTACATATTAGAAAGTTACTAAGAGTAAAACCTTAAAAGTTCTCATCATAAGCAAAAATTATTCTTAAGTATGTATAATAATAGATCTTAATTAGATTTATTGTAGTGATCATTTTGCAATGTGTACAAATATTGAATCATTTCTTTGCACACCTAAAGCTAATATAATGTTATGTCAATTATATTTCAAACCAAAACAAAAATAAGAACAATGAATTCAAAAAATATTTGTGATACTAAATTTTAATTATTCTTCAAGAGTTAACCAACTTCTTTTTGACTTTGACCAAACATTGAATTGTATTTAAAATACATTTACTTGAAATTATTTTCTCCCGTTCTGTAAGTTGTCTTTTTGTTTTCTTTTTGGTTTCCTTTGCTGTGCAGAAGCTTGTCAGTTTGGTTAGGTCCCATTGGTTTATTTTTGCTTTTATTTCTCTTGCTTTGGGAGACTGACCTGAGAAAATATTCATGATGTTGATGTCAGAGAATGTTTTGTCTATGTTCTCTTCCAGGACTTTGATGGCGTCTTGTCTTACATTTAAGTCTTTAAGCCATTTGACTTTATTTTCGTGCATGGTGTGAGGGTGTGTTCTAGTTTCATTGCTTTGCATGCAGCTGTCCAGGTTCCCCAGCAGTGCTTGCTGAATAGACTTTCTTTTCCCCATTTTATGTTCTTGCCTCCCTTGTCAAAGATTAATTGACGATAGGTGTCAGGGTTTATTTCTGGGTTCTCTATGCTGTTCCATTGGTCTCTGTGTCTGTTTTGGTACCAGTCCCACACTGTCTTGATGACTGTGCCTTTGTAATAGTGCCTAAAGTCTGGGAGAGTTATGCCTCCTGCTTGGTTTTTGTTCCTCAGGATTGCTTTGGCAATTCTGGGTCTTTTGTGGTTCCATATAAATGTTTGGATTGTTTCTTCTAGTTCTGTGAAAAATGTCCTGGGTAGTTTGATAGGGATTGCATTGAATCTATAGATTGCTTTGGGTAGTATGGCCGTCTTTACAATATTAATTTTTCCAACCCAGGAACATGGAATATCTTTCCATTTCTTTACTTCTTTAACTTCCTTGATTGAAGTTTTATAGTTCTTGGCATAGAAGTCCTTTACCTCCTTGGTCAGGTGTATTCCCAGGTATTTGATTTTTTGGGGTGCGATTTTAAAAGGTATTGTATTTTTGTATTCCTTTTCTAATATTTCATTGTTAGTATATAGAAATGCAATGGATTTCTGAATGTTAATCTCATATCCTGCTGCTTTGCTGAATTTGTTGATCAGTTCAGGTAGTTTTTGTTTGAGTCCTTAGCACTGACAAGGGCTTAATCTCTAGAATATGCAAGCAACTTATACAACTCAACAGCAAAAAAGCCAACAACCCAATGGAAAAATGGGCAAAAGACCTGAATAGACATTTCTCCAGAGAAGATATACAGATGGCCAACAAACACATGAAAAAATGCTCCATATCACTGATTATTGGAGAAATTCAAATAAAAAATACCACGAGATACCACCTCACACCAGTCAGAATGGCCCTCATGAATAAGTCCACAAATAACAAATGCTGGAGGAGGTGTGGAGAAAAGGGAACCCTCCTGCACTGGTGGTGGGAATGTAAACTGGTACAGCTACTATGGAGAACGGTATGGAGGTACGTTAGAAAACTATACATAGAACTGCCATATGACCCAGCAATCCCACTCTTGGGCACATATCCGGACAAAACTTTCCTTAAAAAAGACACATGCATGCACATGTTCATTACAGCACTGTTCACAATAGCCAAGACATGGAAACAGCCCAAATGTCCATTGACAGATGATTGGATTAGGAAGATGTGGTATATATACACAATGGAATACTACTCAGTCATAAACAAAGAATGAAATAATGCCATTTGCAGCAACATGGATGGAACCAGAGACTCTCATACTGAGTGAAGTAAGTAAGAAAGAGAGAGACAAATACCATATGCTATCAGTTATATCTGGAATCTAATATATGGCACAAAGGAACCTTTCCACAGAAAAGAAAATCATGGACTTGGAGAATAGACTTGTGGTTGCCCAGAGGGAGAGGGAAGGAGTGGGGTGGATCTGGAGCTTGGGGTTAGCAGGTGCAAACTATTGCCTTTGGAATGGATTAGCAATGAGATCTTGCTGTGTAGCACTGGGAACTATGTCTAGTCACTTATGATGGAACATGATAATGTGAGAAAATAGAATGTGTACATGTATGTGTAACTGAGTCACCATGCTGAAAAAAAAAATTGTATTGGGGAAATCATTTTAACAAAAGAAAAGAAAATCACATGAATAAAATAAAATAAATTCCAATAAAAGTACATTTACTAAACAAAAAACTTTGTTAAATATGATGTAGAAGACAATTGATAACATTATGGCACTAAGTCTAAATCAGAAGCAGTTTGTCATGCTCTTTTAGAAATTGCTGGTGATTTAGTTAAAGATCCGTAGACACACCAATATATTTATTAATGATGTAGACCTATAGAGAATAATAATGTGCAATATCTAGATCATAATATACAAGAATAATATATAATGACATCACAATATAACCATTACTACTAATACATTGTAGTTGATACAATAGTATTATCATTTTTTAAAGTTGCCAATATTGAAAGACTATGATAGCCTTTTTTTTTTTTTTTTTTTCAGTTTCTTTAGGGCCACATCCATGGCATATGGAAGTTCCCAGAATAGGGGTCGAATCAGAGCTGTAGCTGCCAACCTACACCACAGCTCACAGCTATACCACAGCTCACAGCAACGCCAGATCCTTCACCCACTGAGCGAGGCCAGGGATCAAACCCACATCCTCTTGGATACTAGTCTGTCTCATTAACCACTGAGCCACGACGGGAACTCCCGTCATAGGTTTTTTTAGAGTTGTAGACCAGGGCTTTGGAAGGGAGTTAAATAGTAGATATTTTAGGCCTTGTGGGCCATATGGTCTTGGTTCAATTACTCTACTCTGCCATTGTGATGTAAAAGCAGCCACAGACACTGTGTAATCAATTGAGCATGGCTGTGTTCCAATAACATTTTGTTCATGGATACTCAAATTTATATTTCATCAAGTTTTCATATCACTCAGTACTATTCTTTTAACATTTTCCAGTCATTTAAAAGTGCAAAAAACCATTCTTAGCTCATGGGCTGTGCAAAAACAGATAGTAGGTCAGATTTAGTGTTTGAGCCATAGTTTGCTAATTTCTGTTATATAACATGTATTTTGAAAAATTGTATAAATGAATTACTATAATTACGTAAAATTTTACAATTGAAATTGATTGATGAACATAGTAGGGAATAACAGATGGGACATCATCATGCAGCTTTAATATACTGCACACAGTTCCAAATACTTATCTCTCAGTTTATATTTAACTCTGTCAGTGCCAGTGGAGAGTTTATTCTCAAATTGAAAATTTGCTCAACATGACTCAACTATTAAATCACAAAATAATATAGTCTAACCCAGTGGCCATTTCTGTAGAATAAGACATAGTCACAAATAAAAATGCTGTAATAAATATATTTGCTAAGGAAGAATGAGATGTAATTATTTTAAACAAATCACTGTGTTGTAGTTAGTTGATGTTCTTAATTATTGACTTTACAATTTCGAACTTTGTCAGCTTTTTTAAAAAATTTATGACCTTACCCGTGGCATATGGAAGTTCCGGGGCCAGGGATTGAATCCAAGCTGCAGCTGCAGCAACATCAGATGCTTTTATCCTACTGTACCCTGCCGGGGTTGAACCTGCACCTCTGCAGTGACCCAAGCCACTGCGGTCAGCCTCTTTTTATTTATATACTTATGCATTTATTTATTTATTTATTTATTTATTTATATTTTGGGGTCCTCCCCCATGGCATACAGAAGTTCCCAGGCTAGGGGTTGAATTGGAGTTGTAGCTGCCAGCCTATGCCTTCCAATCTGGATGCATTTCCCCCCTTTCTCTTTGTTAAGCTGGCTAATATCTCCTGAAAATATTAATTAGAAGTGGTGCGATCAGGCATGCTTTCCTTATTTCTGGTCTTAGAAAGTGCTCAGTGTTTCACCATTAAATGTTAGTTGAAGTAGCTGTTTATTGGGTTTATGATGTTGCATTCTATGTTCCATTTGCTGAGAGTTTTATCACAAGTGTACATTAAAATGTGGAATGCTTTTTATGCACCTCTTGAGGTCATAGTTCTTTCTCCTGTATTCTCATATTATCCTGAATTAAACCAGTTAGTTTTTGAGTATTGTATCAACCTTGTATCCCTAGGCTAAACCCTAAATATTCATGATGTGTTATCCTTTGTGATATATTAATGGATTTGGTTTACAGTGTTGTTAAGGGTTTTTCTATGTATATCTATGGGGGATATTTGTGTGTAGTAATTTTTTTCCTATAATGACTTTGCTTGGTTTTAGTAGCAGGGTAGTGCTAGACTCATAAAATGAATTAGAAACTGTTTCTACTTCCTATATTTTCTAAAAGAATTTGTTTATGATTATTGGTACTTCTTATTTAAGTGTGTAATAGAATTCATCAGTGAAAAAACCTATCCTTGGCATTTTTTTGGGAAAGGTTTTAATGAAAAATCCGGTTATTTTCATCAATATAGAGCTGTTCAGATTTGTGAGTTTTATAAAGAATACTTTTTTTGTAGTTGTTATGACTGAGAAATAAAGCCTCTACTGACCCCAAAAAAAGTTACCTCCAAATGGACCACAGGCCTAAGTGCAAAGTGCAAAATTTGTGGCATTCTTAATCTCTCCAGAATGCTGAAATTAGGAGACTCACTGTTAGGAAAGGATCTTGTGGAGAGAAAGCCAAGGATGTTCTTGGGCAACCTTTAGCTAGTTGTGAAATTATTTCATGGATCTCCTCAGTCATATAAAAAGAAGCCAGGAATAGAGATGAGATTTTCCAGGACAGATCTGTGGAAGACCATCTTGTCTAATTGAATGAATCCCTTTGATATGCCTCAGAAGCCCACAATATTTTTAGAATCTTATACCAACAGAAATACTACCGTCTTGGACTGAAAGGGACAGAGAGAAGATGAATTAAAGGAGTTTTGTAAGGCTTCCAAAATTCTGTAGGAAGGCAACAGGCTAATACAGCTACTCAGACACAAACATATGCTGCCCTTTAAGAAAGATGAAGAATAACCTCCAGAGTTCCTGTCATGGCTCAGTGGTTAACAAATCTGACTAGGAACCATGAGGTTGTGGGTTCGATCTCTGGCCTTGCTCAGTGGGTTAAGGATCCGGCCTTGCCGTGAGCTGTGGTGTAGGTCACAGACATGGCTTGGATCCTGAATTGCTGTGGCTGTGGTGTAGGCTGGCGGCTACAGCTCTGATTCGACCCCTAGCCTGGGAACCTCCATATGCTGCGGGAGCAGTCCTAGAAAAGACAAAAAGACCAAAAAAAAAAAAAAAAAAAAGAAAAAGAAAAGAAAAGAAAAGAAGAAGAAGAACCTCCAAGAGAAGAACCTTGGGCTCAGAGGCTGGAGTTATCAACACAGAAGTTAAAATCTAAAGCCACAGAATATTACTCCTAGACCTGAAAACCGAATGGAATACTCCTACTGGGCATTGAAATCACTTAGGACCAGTAACCTCTTTATTCCTCTGTTCTCTCCCTCTTGGTACAGGAACTCTCATACTTGGCCTGTACTGCCATTGTTTTTTGGAAAGAGGTAACTCGTTTTCTAGTTTTATAGATCCAGAGATGGACAAGAATTTTGTCCCAAGATGAATCATACTCAGGGTCTCACTCACATCTGATTTAGATGATTTTGATGATTGGTTTTGGGGCTTTTGAGCTGATTATATTTACATGAGATTTTTGGACTTGACTTTACACTGCAAAGGATTGAGATTCAGTGGGATGTTGGGATGGATGAATGTATTTTGCATATGGGATAAATGTGAATCTTTGGGGGCCAGAGGGAAGACTGTGGTAAACTGAAAAATGCACTCCCCCAAAAATATCCACCTGTAAATGTTATATGGCAAAAACAAGAGTCTCTTCAGATTAGGGTTTTTTATGTAAATTCACTTTTTTTAAAAAAAGAAGGCGCTCAAGTATGTATGCTAAGAAAAAGGCATGAAATTACCCTAAGATAGACAAATCCCAAATCTTCAGTGTCAAGCTGGAGATATAGTCCCGATTCAAGTCCTAAGGCCTCGGTTCCAGTCTGAGGATCGGCAGGCTTAGTAGCCAGGAAGAGCCAATATTTCAGTTCAAATACAAAGGAAAGAAAAATTCCCCCTTATTTAAAGGAGGGTCATCCTTTTTGTTCTATGCAGACCTTCATCTGATTGGGTGAGGCTTACAAACATTAAGGAAGGCGTTCTGCTTTATTCATTCTACTGTTTCAAAGGTTAATCTCACCCAGAAGCACCCTTACAGACACACACAGAATAGCGTTTGACTGAATATCTGGGTGCTCCTTGGTCCAGTCAAGTTGACACATAAAACTAAACATAAGTTCAGTGTGTTAATGATCCTGCTTGTCTCTGTAGCAGCGCCAATTGGATCCCCAGCCAGGCACAGTGGGTTAAGTACCCAGCATTGCTGCTGTGTATGTATTATATTTTTCCCAATTTGCAATCTGTCTTTTAGTTTTTTGTTTCTTTCTATGGCTATACCTGTACATGTGGAAGTTCCCTGGCTAGGGGTCATATCGGAGGTGCAGCTACAGGCCTACACTGCAGCCACAGCAACATCAGATCCAAACCGCATCTGCAACCTACACCAGAGCTTGCGGCAATGCTGGATCTTTAACCCACTGAGTGAGGCCAGGGATCGAACCCACATCCTCATGGACACTATTTCGAGTTCTTAACCTGCTGAGCCACAACAGGAGCTCTGTCTTTTAGTTTTTAATTTTTTTTTTTTTGTCTTTTTGCTATTTCTTTGGGCCGCTCCTGCGGCATATGGAGGTTCCCAGGCTAGGGGTCCAATTGTAGCTGTAGCCACCGGCCTACACCAGAGCCACAGCAACTCGGGATCCGAGCCGCGTCTGCGACCTACACCACAGCTCACAGCAACGCCAGATTCTTAACCCACTGAGCAAGGTCAGGGACCGAACCCGCAACTTCATGGTTCCTAGTCGGATTCGTTAACCACTGCGCCACGACGGGAACTCCAGTTTTTAATTTTAATAAAATCCATTCGGTCAACTTTTTCTTTTATAGTTTATGTGGTTTGTGCCTATATAAGAAATATCTGTCTTGGAGTTCCTGCTGTGGTGCAGTGTGTTAATGATCCTGCTTGTCTCTGTAGCAGCACCAGTTGGATCCCCAGCCAGGCACAGTGGGTTAAGTACCCAGCATTGCTGCAACTGTGGTGCAGATTGCAGCTCTGGCCTGGATTCGATCCCTGGCCTGGGAACTTCCAAATGCTGTGGGTGTGGCCAAAAAAGAAAAAAAAAATCTGTCTATGCCAAGCTTGCACACATTTTCTCTGATGCTTTATTCTAGAATTTTTATGGCTTATATTTATGGTTTATTATACTTTTAGTTCTTTTTTCATGTGAATTAAGGGTTGAAGTTTATCTTTACTGAAATTGATATCCTGTTGTTCTAGAAGTTTTGATGAAAAGACTAGCCTTCCCTGCTGAATTAACATTGAAACCCAACTGACCATAAATATGTGGGTCTAGTCTATCTCATTAATCTAAATGTATATTCTTACACCACCAAATACTGCAATGTTTTGATTACACAGTGTGAGTCCTCCATCTGTGTGCTCTTTTTTTTCAAAATCATTTTAGCTACTCTGAGTCCTTTTCATTATAATATAAACATCAGATATAGGTTGTTAACTTCTCTTTCAAAGTCTTGCTGAGATTTTGATTGAAACTCTGTTGGATCAGTTTAGGAAATATTGGCATTTAACTATTATTTGGTTTTCTGACCTGTCTTCATGGTACATTGCTCCATCTCTTCAGTCTTCTTTAACTTCTCTAAGCAGAGTTTTGTAGTTTTGAGTATATAGGGCTTATATATGCCTTATAAATTTTATCCTTAATTATTTCATGTTTTTAAAATAAATTTTATTGGAGTATAGGTGACTTACAATGTTGTGTTAGTTTCAGGTATACAGTAGAGTGAATCAGCCATACATATACATATATATCCATTCTTTTTCAGATTCTTTCCCCATATAGGCTATCCAAGAATAGTGAATAGATTTCCCCAAGCTATATAATAAGTCCTTGTTGCTAATTGATTTTGTATATAGTAGTGTATTTGTGACAATCCCAACCTCACAATCCATCCCTCCCCACAAAGTTTCCTCTTTGATAACCATAAGTTTTGTTTTGAAATCTTTGACTCTGTTTTCTGAATAAGTTCTTTTGTATCATTTTTTACTAAATTCCACATATTGATGATCTCGTATGATAGTTGTCTTTCTCTGTCTGACTTATTTCACTTAGTATGTTAATTTCTAGGTCTATTCATGTTGCTAAAAATGACATTATTTCATTCTTTTTTATGGATTAATATCCCATTGCATGTATATACCACATCTTCTTTACCTAACTCCTCTGTTGATGGACTTTTAGGTTGCTTCTGTGTCTTGGCTATTGTAAGTAGTGCTGCAGTGAACATTGGTATGCATGTATCCTTTCAAATGATGCTTTTCTCTGGGTATATGCCCAGGAGTGGGATTTCTGGATCATATGGTTAGTCTATATGTAGTTTTTTAAGGAACCTCCACATGGGTCTCCACAGTGGTTGCACAAAAATACATTCCCACCAGCAATGTAAGAGGGTTCCCTTTTCTCCAAATCCTCTCAGCATTTATTGTTTATAGATTTATTGTTGGTGTTTTGATTTGTGTTTTTCTAATAATTAGTGATGTTGAGCATCTTTTCATGTGAGAATAAAATACCTAGAAATAAACCCACCTAAAGAGGCAAAAGACCTGTACTCTGAAAATTATAAGACACCAAATGAAGGAAATTGAAGATGACACAAACAGATGGAAGGAAATACTATGCCTTAGATTGGAAGAATCAACATTGTCAAAATGACTATACTGCACAAGGCAATCTACAGATTTGGTGCAATCCCTAGCAAACTACCATTTTCCACAAAACTAGAACAAAAAATTTAAAAGTCTGTATGGAGACACAAAAGAGCCTGAATAGCCAAAGCAATCTCGAGAAAGAGAAGCAAAGATGGAGGAATCAGGCTCCCTGACTTCAGACTTTACTACTAAGCTCCAGTCAACAAAACAGTATGGATTGGAACAAAAACAGAAATATAGATCAGTAGAACAGGATAGAAAGCCCAGAAATAAACTCACACACCAAAGGTCAGTTAATCTACAACAAAAGGGACAAGAATATACAATGGAGAAAAGACAGCCTCTTCAAGAAGTGGTGCTGAGAAAACTGGACAGCTACATGTTAAAGAATGACATTAGAACATTTTCTAACACCATACAAAAAAATAAATTCAAAATGGATTTAAGACCTAACTGCAAGGCTGCATACTATAAAACTCTTAGAGAAAGCATAGGCAGAAAACTCTTTGACATAAATTGTATCAGTATCTTTTTGGATCTGTTTCCTAGAGTGATGGAAATAAAAATAAAAATAAACAAATGGGACTTAATTAAACTTAAAAACTTTCGTGCAGAAAAGGAAACAACAACAACAAAAAAGACAACCCACAGAATGGTTGAAAGTCTTTGCAAAGTGACCATCAAGGGATTAATCTCCAAAATATACAAATGGCTCATATAGCTCTATATCAACAAAATAAACAACCCAATCAAAAAATGGTCGGAAGATCCAAACAGACATTTCTCCAAAGAATACATACAAATGACCAAAAAACATACTTCGTGATTTTGATGCTACCTTGAGATAACTTTCAATTTTTATTTAATAATTGTTCATTATTTACTAGTATAGAATACAGCTGATTTTTTGTATATCGACTTTGTATACTGCACCACTTTATTGTTTACAGATATAGTAGAACCTCCATACTGTTTTCCATAGGAGCAGCACCAATTTATATTCCTACCAACAGTGTTTTCTCCACACCCTCTCCAGCATTTCTTATTTATAGACTTATTAATGATAGCCATTCTAACCAGTGTGAGGTGGTACTCACTATAGTTTTGATTTGTGTTTCTCTAATAATTAGTGATGATGAGCATCTTTTAATGTGCCTATTGGCCATATACATGTCTTCTTTGGAGAAATGTCTATTTAGTTCTTCTACACATTTTTTGATTGGATTGTTTGGGGTTTTTTTGTTATTGAATTGTATGAGCTGTTTGTGTATTTTGGAAATTAAGCCCTTGTTGGTCACTTCATTTACAAATATTTTCTCCCATGTACACATTGTCTTTCGTTATGCTCATAGTTTCTTTTGCTGTACAAAAGTTTGTAAGCTTGATTAAGTCCCATTTGTTTATTTTTGTTTTTATTTCTATTGCCTTGGGAGACTGACCTAAGAAAACATTGGTGTGATTTATGTCGGAGAATATTTTGCCTATATTCTCTTCCAGAAGTTTTATGGTGTCTTATCTTATATTTAAATGTTTAAGCCATTTTGAGTTTATTTTTGTGTATGATGTAATGGTATATTCTAACTTCATTGATTTAATTGCAGCTGTCCAACTTTCCCAACACCACTTGCTAAAGAGACTATCTTTTCTCCATTATATATTCTTGCCTACTTTGTCAAAGATTAACTGTCCATAGGTGTCTGAGTTTATTTCTGGGCTGTCTGTTGTGTTCCATTGATCCATATGTCTGTTTTTATGCCAGTACCAAACTATTTTGGTTACTGTAGCTTTGTAGTATTGTCTGAAGTCTGGGAGGGTTATGTTTCTTGCTCTGTTCTTTTTTCCTCAGGATTGCTTTGGCAATTCTGGATCTTTTGTAGTTCCATATAAATTTTAGGATTATTTGTTCTAGTTCTGTAAAAACTATTGTGGGTGATTCGATTGGGATAGATTAAATCTGTAGATTGCTTTGGTTAGTATAGCCATTTGAACAATATAATTCTCCCAGTGAAAGAGCATGGGAAATCTTTCCATTTCCTTGAATCATCTTTAATTTCCTTTGTTAATGTTTTGTAGTCCTCATCATACCCACATATTTTTATGCATACTTTTTTATATTTGTTGCCAATCATTAAGTTCAAAATATTTTCTGATTTCCACCTCAAATTTTTCTCCGAGCCATGGGTTATTTGTAAGTGTGCTATTTAATTTGCCAGGGGGCAACAGATAGCTCTTTGTTGTTGATTTCAATTTAATTCCATTACAGTCAAAGAACTTATTCTGTATTCTTTGACATTTTTCCAAATTAATTTATATTTCTTTTATGCATCAGTATATCAGTTCATACAGAATAAGTTAGGAAGAGTTCCTTCTTTTACTTTGGGAAGAATTTGGGAAGAATTGGTGTTAATTCTTCCTTAAATGTATGGTAGAATTCAACCTGGACTTTTCTTTGTTGAGGTGTTATTTATTACTGATCCAATCTCTTTACTTGTTATAGGTCTTTTCACATTATCTATTTCTTCTTGATTAAGTGTTGGTAGCTTGTGTTTCTAGGAATTTGTTTCATCTGGGTTATCACATTTGTTAAGATACAGTTGTTCATTGCATTATTTCAAAATACTTTATATATTTGTAAAATCAGTATAAATGTCCCCATATTCATTTCAGATTTTAGTTATTTATTTCTTCTCTTTTTTTTCTTAGTCTAACCTAAAGTTGGTTACTTTGGTTTATCTTTTTAAATAAAGAACTTTTGGAGTTATCTTGTGGCACAGTATTGGGTCCAGTGTTGTCACTGCGGTGGCTTGGGTTGCTGCTGTGGCACAGGTTCAATCCCTGGACTGGGAACTTCTGCATGCCACAGGCATGTCCAAAGAAAAGAAGAAATAATAATAAAGAACTTTCAGGTTCATTGATTTTTCTCTTGTTTTCCTGTGCTCTATTTCATATATGTCCACTCTAATCTTTGTTATTTCCTTCTTTGTGCTAGCTAGGGGTTTTTTGTACTTTTCTTCTTCTAATTTATTAAGGTGTAAAGTAAGATTTGAGATCTTTCTTTTCAAATGTAGGCACTTATATTTTATCAATTTCTCTCTAACACTGTTATATCTGTATTCCATACATTTAAAGTAATTCCTAATGAGGGAAGACATTAGGAATTACTAATTTACTAATGTTGAAGCAGGTGCCCACTCCTGGAGTTCTCAGGGGTGGTAGTGGTTCATGTGTACCTCTTTGTTGGGTAGGCTCTAGGGACTGCTCTCTGTAGATATAGGAGCAGATTCCACTGTTCTGCTGCCACTCTCCTTGCTTGCCCACTCTATGGATCTCTCCATAAAGCCTCAGGGGTGGGGGGCTTCTCCCTAATTGTTGCTCACAGGCTCTCTCTGTAGCTGCAGGATGTGTGTTTGTGACGGTTCCTCCCCCTGCCCTGCTGCTGGTAGGGGCACTCTCTGTAGCCCTGCAGATTGGAATGTAGGTTAATGGGCTTCTCCTGGCTCCCTTGCTGTGGAAAGAGTGCCACTGACGTGGGCCTTCACAGGGCCACTGTCAGGGGTCCTGTATCTATTGCTTTTCCCTGGTCGGGCAGCCCACAGGTCCATCAGAGAGTGCACCAGCAGCCCTCTCATGAAAATGGGCATGGCCACCAGCAGCTTTTCTGGTGCTGCTTTGCTGGCGTGAGCTTCTACAGATTCTCTGGGCAGAGCCAAGGCGCCTGTGTTTCCCCGATCAACAGGGAGTGGGCAAGGGCAGCCCTCTCACGGAAATGGGCACTGCTGCACTGACACGAGCTTCTGCAGATTCTCTGGGCAGACCTGAGATGCCTGTGTTTGCCTTTTTTTCCCCTGCTCAAGCAGGCCACTGCTTTTGCAGGAAGTGGGAGTTCATTCAGATTTGGTGGAGAGATCAAAAGCTTCACAGACAAACAAAAGCTAAGATAATTCAGCACTTCCAAACCAGCTCTACATCAACTACTAAAGGAACTTCTCTAAGCAGAAAAGGAAAAGCCGCAATTAGAAACAAGAATATTAAAAACGAAGAAGCTCACTGGTAAAGGGAAAGGTAATTTAAAGGTAGGAAATAACCCATTGACAAATATGATATCTAAACTAGCAAGCATGAGAAGAGGAGAGGACAAATGTAGAGCATTGAAAGTGCATTTAAAATTAAGGAGACCAGCAAGATGAAACAATTTTGCATACACATAGATGGATATATCAAAATATAAGAGGAACCATTAGTCAAATAACTGTAATAGTCACACACATAAAAAAGAAAAAGCAAGCCAAACGTAACACTAAACATAGTCAGCAAATCACAAGAAAAGACAACAAAAAGAGGAAGGGAAGAAAAAAAATAGCAATCCTAAAAAAAATTAAGTAAATTACAATAAGTACATACTTATCCATAATTACATTGAATGTAAACGGATTAAATGCTCCAACTAAAAGATAAAGTCTGGCCAAATGGATTCAAAAGCAAGACCCAAATATATGCTGTCTACAGGAGACCCACTTCAGATCAAAGGACACATACAGACTTAAAGTGAGGGGATGGAATAAAATATTACATGCGAAAAAGGAGTAGCAGGAGTAGCAACACTCATATCAGACAAAATAGATTTTAAAGTAAAGAAGGTCACAAGAGACAAAGAAGTACATTACATCATGGTCAAAGAATCAATACAAGAAGAAGAAATAACAATTTTAAATATATATGCACCCAACATGGGAGCAGCACAGCATATAAGGCAACTACTAACAGCCATAAAAGGGGAAATTGACAGTAACACAATAATAGTGAGGGACTTGAACACCCCACTTACACCAATGGACAGATCATCCAGACAGAAAATCAGCAAGGAAACACAAGCCTTAAATGATATACTAAAGCAAATAGACTTAACTGATATCTGTAGAACTTTTCACCCCAAAGCAACAGAATATACTTTCTTTTCAAGTGCACACAGAACATTCTCCAGGATAGATCATATCTTGGGCCACAGATCAAGCCTTGAAAAATTTTTTAAAATTGAAGTTATTTCAAGCATTTTCTCTGTTCACAATGCTATGAGACTAGAAATAAACTACAAAAAAAGAAAAAAGAAAAGAAAAAAGAAAAAAACCCCACAAACTCTTGGAAGCTAAACAACATGGTACTAAACAATCAATGGATCATTGAAGAAATCAAAGAGGAAATTAAATGATACATAGGGACAAATGACAATGAAGATACAACAATCCAAAACCTATGGGACACAGCAAAAGCAGTTCTGAGAGGGAAGTTTATAGCAATACAGTTTTATCTGAGGAAAGAAGAAAAAATGCAAATAAACAACCTAACCTTACACCTTAAACATCTAGACAAGAAAGAATAGGCAAAGCCCAAAATTAGTAGAAGGAAAGAAATCATAAATATTAGAGCAAAAATTAATAACATAAAGACAAAACAGTTGAGAAGATCAATGAAACCAAAAGCTGCCTCTTTGAAAACATCAACAAAATTGATAAACCTTTAGCCAGACTCATCAAGAAAAAAAGGGAGAGGTTACAAATCAATAAAATTAGAAATGAAAAAGGAGAAGTTACAACTGACATGCAGAAATACAAAGGATCATAGAGATTACTATGAGCAAATGTATGCCAATAAAATGGACAACCTAGAAGAAATGGACAGATTCTTAAAAAGGTACAACCTACCAAGACTGAATCAAGAAGAAATAGAAAATATGAATAGACCAATCACAAGTATTGAAATTTAAAATGTGACTTAAAAAATTCCAAAAAACAAAAGTCTAGGACCTGCTGGCATCACAGCTGAGTTCTACTGAACATTCAGAGAAGAGTTAAAACCTCTACTTCTGAAACTTTTCTAGAAAATTGCAGAGGAAGCAATATTCCCAAGCTCATTCTATGAAGCTACCATTACCCTGATACCAAAACCAGACAAAGATAACACAAAAAGAGAAAATTACAGGCCAATATCACTGATGAAAATAGATGCAAGAATCACAGCAACACCTTCTTTGATCCACCTCCTAGAATAAAGACAATAAAGACACAAATAAACCAATGAGACCTAATTAAACTCAAAAACTTCTGTTCAGAAAAGGAAACCATTAAAAAAAACAAAAAGAGGGGTTCCCGTTGTGACTCAGTGGTCTGACTAGCATCTATGAGGACACAGGTTCAATCCCTGGCCTCACTCAGTAGGTTAACGAACCAGCGTTGCTGTGAGCTGTGGCGTAGGCCAGTGGCTATAGGTCACAGATGTGGCTTGGATCTGGCATTGTTGTGGCTGTGGCGTAGGCCAGTGGCTACAGCTCCAATTTGACCCCTAGCCTGGAAACCTCCATATGCCATACATGCAGCTCTAAAAAGAAAAAAAAAAAAAAGAGTCACAGAATGGGAGAAAATTTTGCAAATGACTCAACCGACAAAGGTTTAATCTCCAAAATATACAAACATCTCATACAACTCAACAACAAAAAAACAAAGAACCCAATTGAAAAATGGGCAGAAGACCTAAATAGACATTTCACCAAAGAAGACACACAGATGGCTGGCAAGCACATGAAAAAATGCTCAACATCACAAATTATTAGAGAAATGCAAAGCAAAACAACAATGAGGTACCACCTCACACCAGTTAGAGTGGCCATCATTAACAAGTCAACAAATAACAAATACTGGAGAGGATGTGGAGAAAAGGGAACCCTCCTGCGCTGTTGGTGGGAATGTAAATTCATGCAACCACTCTGGAAAACAGTATGGAAATACCTCAGAAAACTACATATAGAACTACCATATGACCCAGCAATCCCACTCTTGGGCATATATCCAGACAAAAATCTTGTTGAAAAAGATACATGCACCCATATGATCATTGCAGCACTATTCGCAATAGCCAAAACATAGAAACAACCCAAATGCCCATCAGTGGATGAATGGAATAGGAAGATGTGGTCCATATATACAGTGGAATACTACTAAGCCATGAAAAAGGAAAGAATAATGCCATTTGCAGCAACATGATGGAACTAGAGACACTCATACTAAGTGAAGTAAGTCAGAAAAAGCCTTCTGTCCCCTTCCCTATCCCTTCCCTTCACTCTTTGCCCAGATCATCCCCAATCATGATTTTCAGGCCATGTTTTTAATACTTTAACAAAGCACAACCACCAACATTCACCAGGGCCCCACCTCACCCCTGCCAAATACCTACATTTTCTATTGGAGAAGATTGATTTTGTGTTTTCTGGGTTCCCATGGAACACCTCCTCCCTCCATCTTTGGAGATCCTGAGCTGCAAGTGGCCCGGGCATGGGTTGGTGGAGAAACTCCTGGATACCTGTTTTAAAATTTAAAAGATGAGGGTTTTGCACCCACATATCAATCAGAGACGTTTATATTTAAGAACCAATAACTTTATTGGAAGAAATAACAAAAGTGAAAGAAGAAAGACCTGAGTGAACTTTGTCTGCAAGGGCAATATTGTGGGGGCCACGTGGGCATGGTGGCCTTGGACAGTCACCCCATGGCTCCGGGGAGGCAGTCCAGGGTCAGTCCTTCTTGTGGCTGTCACCCAGGGTGAGCTTGTCAAAGAGGTACTCGGCCATCTCAACCTCCGGGGCCCCCATCTGGCTCAGCGTGGTGACATGGTCCCCCAGCTCTTTGATGAACTCGACCTGCTGGTCCAGGTAGCGACTCTTGAGGAAGTGACAGAGCTGGGCGTCGCTCTTGTGGGTGGCCAGCCGGTGCAGGTCGAGCAGGCTCTGGTGGACGCGCTTCTCCAGGTGCAGGGCGCACTGCAGGGCCTGGAGGCCGCCCCCCGAGGCTTCCAGGTCGGGCTTCCTGATGTTGCGGAAGCGGAGGCGGCCCCCGCGCCGGTTCTGCAGGCTCATCAGCTCCTGGGCGCGCTCGCTCTGCTCGTGGGAGCGGCGCAGGAAGCAGCGGGCCAGGGGCTTCAAGGCCATATCCTCGCGATCGAAGTTGAAGGCCAGGGCCTGGTACACGTAGGAGGCGTGGAGCTCCAGGGTGACGAGGCTGTTGAGGGCGGCCTTGCACTCAGGGTGGTAGTTGTGGCGCACCTGTGAGGGTGGTGTGGGCAGCATGGCGGGCAGTGCTGGCTCAGCGGGCGCGAAGGGCAAGGTGAAACAGGCACGGAAGAGGGGTCCACAGGGCGGGCAGCGGTCTCGGACTATTCCCAGGGTGGTTGAGGAGGGCTGCCAGACACAGGCGGCTGAGGTCAGGGCAGCTCTGGGACAGACCAGAAAGCTTGTCCATTACCCAGCTTTGGGAGGCAGGAGAGGAGATTCCGTTATGGGACGGGGGGGAGGGGCACGAGCTATGTTCCAGGTTCCATCAAAGCCTGGCTGAGGCAGAGACTGCAATAAATGTCTGACCTATAGAATATTTTGTTTTTATTTTTTTTATTTTTGCTTTTTAGGGCTGCACCCATGGCACGTGGAGGTTCCCATGCTAGGGGTCAAATTAGAGCTACAGCTGCCCGCCTATACCATACCGCCTATACCACAGCAACACCAGATCACAGCCGCGTCTGCGACCTACACCTCAGCTCACGGCAACGGTGGGTCCTTAACCCACTGAGAGAGGCCAGGGATCGAACCTGCAACCTCATGGTTCCTAGTTGGATTGGTTTCCCCTGCGCCACTATGGGAACTCCAGGTTTTGCTTTTTGTCTTAAACTCTCTCACTTCTCACTGAGAACATATTGAGTTCATGAGATGCAAATTTCCTTTTGAGTGTGCTGTGCCTGTGCTTCAGTATCCATGGACTGCTCAGTTCTCTGCTACCCTCTTTACTGAAACAATGACATACTTTAGTTTATATGATGACTCAGTGTAATTTTGCCTTGAGGTAGTGGAAGCCATCATTCAGATATTGTCTGTCCATGTTTTTTTTTTTTTTTATTAACCTGTGAAAAGCATAGTAATTCTGGTGCAGTTGTTTGATTTCATAAAGTACCATTAAAAGGCTCAATAACTTCATTCTCTTTAACTATTTTTCATTTCCCAGTCATCACTTCAAAAGGAACTTGTAGTCTTTGCAGCTGGTAAAATGCGACACACACACAGGCATGGACCCTGAGTTTGTGTGGCTGCACTGAGGTATAGAGAGATCAAGATGATTCTGAAAATGCTTCTAGTAATTTTTCATTTACGTGTAAACCCAAGCACAGATCCATGGAATTCACAAATACAGGAAAAGACCACTGAGTTAAAATGGCACGAACATACCATATATCTAGTCAGTAACTATTAAGGACCTAATATATGTCCAGCTTTGTGCTAAATGCTGAATGATTGCAATAGGCATTGATTTTAGTCTCGTGGCCCCAGAGTCTGTTTCAGTTCACTTCGTTCACTGACATAATGTGCGTATGACCAATGTAAAAGTTGATGCTAATGAGTTGATAATAGAATATGTATTATGTATATACTTTGAAATACTCATATATATTCAATAATATTTTGTTTGAAATCTTTACTTCTATTGTCATAGATGCAGAAATTCCTACAGGTGTTCTCATACCTCTTCCTACATAGTAATTAGGTTTAGGGAAAATATATTTGGTGGAATGATGTTAGTTAACCTACAAACTCAGTCTTGGTTGAGGCTATAGATACTTTGTTTCACTAAAATCAAGTGTAAGGTGGAGTTCCCGTCGTGGCTCAGTGGTTAGCAAACCCGACTAGCATCAATGAGGGCGTGGGTTCGATCTCTGGCCTTGCTCAGTGGGTTAAGGATCCGGCGCTGCCGTGAGCTGTGGTGTAGGCTGCAGACGTGGCTCAGATCCGGTGTTGCCATGGCTGTGGTGTAGGCCAGCAGCTACAGTTCCACTTGGACCCCTAGCCTGGGAACCTCCATATGCCGCGGGTGCAGCCTTAAAAGACGAACAAATAAATAAATAAAATCAAGTGTAAGGTTTTCCAAACAAGTTAGGAAAAAAGCATCATCTTTATAAAATGTTCCTTGTAATTCCATACCTTACTATACTGTTAACCCAGTGTGTTAATAGACTTATATTTAATGTGATCATTATCCTTCATAATTTGACATGAGTAAATGTGCTCTCATTTTTAAATTTTCTGAACTTTTATTCCATATTCTTTTTTTTCATGGCTGCACCTGCAGCATATGGAAGTTCCCAGGCTAGGGGTCAAATCAGAGCTGCAGCTGCCTGCCTGTGCCACAACCACAGCAACACCAAATCCGAGCTGCATCTGCAACCTACACTGCAGCTTGCAGTAACACAGTATCCTTAACCCACTGAGTGAGGCCAAGGAACAAACTTGCATCCTCATGGAAATTGTGTTGGGTTCTTAACCCACTGAGCCACAGTGGGAACTCTTATTCCATATTTTTAATGACCTATTTGCTAATTCCCTCTTTTATAAAAATGACAATGACCTCAACCAACCAATGTCAAAACAGCAAAAAACACAATTTCCAAAGTCAATGTTTTATAAAATGTTTCCTGTGTATTATTCATATTTATTACCTTTCCTCTGAGCTTTTCATATTTCAGTTCATATGTGAAAAATAAATAATATCTTTTGACTTATTTTCTTGAAGCCTTTAGCCATGTTCCAAATACATCTTTGATTAAGGTCAGTTAAACCTATTTAGAGAGTTTCAAATTTCTGGTAGCTTTCTGCCAAAATGATATTAAAGCTCATTTAACATAAAGTAAATTAATAGATTGACATATATTCTTTAAGGAGAAAGATTATAAACATGCTTTTGCTAATGCAAATGGTGCTCTTAAGTTCTGACGTCTTACATGACAAATAACCCATGACAAAGGGCTCACTAATAATTTGCCAGAACTGTCAGTGGTATGATTCGAAACTCTGTTAGTAATGTTATCCTTTGATTTTCTCCTGCCAGAAAAAAGGGCTGATTCTCCAAAACCATTGGCAATCATATGAATTTATACATTATATATATCGGAAGAGAGACTTAGCACCAAGGCAAAACCTAGCATCCTTTATTCCTTTACAGGACATGAATGGCAGATGTGTTGTGGAGTAACTGGTGATTTGGGAAGGAAGACGAGGCCATAGGCAGCCCATTAGAAAGGCAGGAGGCTGTTGAAACTGGGAATTGAGGGGAATAGAACTACTGAAAAATTTTAAGGAATAACACTTCCTTTGGACTGTCTGTGTGGTCAAGTCCCTGGCCTGAAGTCGAAGGGGAAAGCAGAACTAGGACCGGCTTCTAGTGACTGAAATATTTTCTTTTACATGCAGCTACTGAAACATTGCTTAGCATTCCTCAGATCTTAATTGTAAGGACAAAAAGAACAGTGATGATAACTGGACATGTCAGTTCTATGTCCAAAATAACCTATTTATGATTGCTTCTCTATTTCCTGAGTTCTCTATCAATTATCCATGCTTTTATTCCCCCCATCATCACTTTGATCCTTAATCACGTAAGTTCCTCAGTTGTGCTGTAGAGAACTGTATTCTCCCTATGTGACCCTTCCTCCTTAATTATTGATTTTCCACGTTAACAGTCCCTAATTTTTAGAAAAAATACAAAAGCATATAAATGAATCGAGGTACAGAATTCCTCAAATTATAAAAAATCTATTCCTGAATCCTTGTTGATTGATGAATATATTGATCACATCAATGTAAGTATTTTAATCAGTTTGTCTACAGGGATCGCAGCTGCAAGATGAAAAAATATAATCCATTTATTCAGTTGTTACAAATGTAGGAGAAGGAAATGGAAATAGGATTACCAAGATTTTATACAGAACCGAGAGTCCACTTCCTTTTCTTTCCAGAGGCGCTGTTCTATAGATCACAGCACTGATTTTCCTAGCCAGGCTATTAAGCATATTTGGTTACCATACATTCTGAATTAATCCAGTTCATTAGCGTAAATGTCTCTGTGGGACACTTGGGTTTATAAAACTCTATTTCATAGCTGGACAATGTAGAGCTTCCTTCAAACCATCTCCTCGCAAAAAAGAGTGCTGTTGGGTCCAACGAACAAGAGAAAACAGGTAATAATATACTACTGGAACTCTTTTTACAAAATTACATCTCAATTCACATTTTGTTAGAGGTTCCATAACATCTTAGAAAACCATTGTGTGTGTATGTGTGTATGGGGCTTTGACTTTTATATGTACATATTGGGCTTTGACTGCTAATGTTAATGTTTGCTAAAATTTGGACCTTAATGTGGACTGGAATGAATATATATCACTCAGTTAACGTAGCCATTAGTGGGAACGTGAATCTTAGCTGATTATGTGTATGTGCTAAGCTGACCTTAGCATTCTGTGAATTTTTAATTCTTTAGCAAATACAAATGTTGCATTGGATGGCATGGGTTAAAATTAAGTCAGCACCAGTAGAAAACTGAGGTTATTGATTATTCTGCATTTTTTTTGTATCCATGATAGGAAGTGATTTAGGAAATTTTTTGTAGGGCCGTACCCATGGCCTATGGAGGTGCCCAGGCGAGGGGTCAAATGGGAGCTGTAGCCAACTGGCCTGCACCACAGACACAGCCACACCAGATCCAAGCCGCATCTGTGACCTACACCACAGCTCACAGCAACACTGGATCCTTAACCCACTGAGCGAGGCCAGGGATCGAACCTGCATCTTCATGGATACTAGTCAGATTTGTTTCTGCTGAGCCACGATGGGAACGCTGATTCAGGAAATTTTTTGCCAGGTACTAAAAAGTAAGCCAAGACACAAAAATTTAATCTTTCAGTAAGTTCTACGTAATGAGCCCATCAATCTTGGGAGTTTAGGTTGTTGGTGATTTGTATTCTCATTACACTGCTACATCATGTGAGGTACATAGGTACAGAATGAGTATAGTAACCATTCTTTACTCCCTTCTTCGGAGGCAGTGAAAGATGTGGGGTTTTGTGTCAGATAGTCCTCAGTTGGAAGCCTGACTCCATGCTTTCCAAGCTATGTGAACTTGCCTATAGTGATTTACTCATCAGAAAAATGGTACTAATGATATGAGATGCTATAAAGATTAAATTAGGTGATGCATTTAAGATGATGCAAATATTACACAGCTCATTGATTTTAAGTAATACACAACAGCTATTATTTCAGGCACCAGACTGACCCTGAGAAAATAGTCAACTCACGATATCAAAGCTCACCTTAATTTTTATTTTATTTATTTATATATTTTTTTAGGGTTGCACCTGCAGCATATGGAAGTTAGACCACAGGCTAGGGGTTGAATCGGAGCTGCAGCTGAAGTCTGCACCACAGCCACACCAACATGGGATCTGAGTCGCATCTGCGATCTACACCACAGCTCACGGCAACACTGGATCCTTAACCCACTGAGGAAGGCCAGGGATTGAACCCTCATGCTCGTGGATACTAGTCAGGTTCCGCTGAGCCACAATGGGAACCCCAAAAGCTCACCTTAATTTTTAAATTTTAAACTCTTCTGCTATAATTCTAGAAGGCTAATATACTGTTTTTTTCTCTTCCCTCTTATTTTGTTCTTTTTCTTTTTAAGCTAGTCACTGAAATCACTTTCATGTTGTTTCTGGTGGAAAGGTTAGTAGGTAATACAGTTCCAGAAGATGAATAGCTTTTGTAATCAATAAATCCCAAAGATTATTATGAAAATGAGGAACTAATCTTCAAAAAGGAGCTTATAAAAAGTATAAATTCATTGGTCTTTAGTCATTTCTAGTATTATTGTCCTGAATTGTTGTTTAATTTCAAGTTATCTGTTTTTTCACTCTAAGGAAATTGTAAATTTTCTAAGGTCAGGAACATTAGATCATGTCTGTTTATTTCTATTGCAGAGGTTTCTCTACTTGGGGCTTAATAATAACAATGGTGCAAAGAATAGTTAATCTTATTATTGACAATTTTATTTTAAATTATCTTCGTATAGTAGTAAAGCAATAGATATTGTTCTAAATTATTTCAAAAATTTGGATCTTTCTGTAGTATATTATGAAAATAATGATAACTCACAAAGCTCAATATGTCTATTTAAGGATATGAAGGAAAGAATGCAAATATGCAGTGTATAGATTTGTGTGATCTTTAGAAGTTAGTTACTTCCCCCAGATGCTAGAAAGTCTGGTGGGGGAAGAGGGTGAAATCAGCAAGATGATGGATTAGGAGGTTCCTGGCTTTAGTTTCTCTCAAAGAAAGACCACCTGGCAACCATGCCTTTATGAAAAAAATCCCAGAACCCAGAAATGAACCTGAGGCACCCTCCTGTTGACCACAAATCAGGTTCGCTTTGACCACCTAGCCCCTCCTGGAGGCCAGCACAGAGCCACACCAAGAGGTCTCTCCAGTGGGGAAAAGAGCCCCCGGTGTGAACATCCGGGTTCCACAGCATTCTGGGAAGCTTTGCATGAGGTCCACATCTATCTCATGCGAACACTGGGAGAAAGGCGAAAGCTAGGCCACTTGAGATCATCTTGAAATGAAGAGGAGGGGAGCAAGGCTTACAGCCTCCAGCATATAGATCTTGATGGACTGTGTACCTGATGGCAGTGGTGCCCAATCAGAGAGCACAGCCAGCAGTTCCGCCCACCTATGGAGTAGAGCCAGTAACGTTGTCTGGCCAGGCAAAACGTGGGCCGCTCTACCCAATTTGGCTCTCTTGCCAGAAGTCTGGCCCAGCCATGGAACCCATCCTAAAACCCTACTTAGTCAGGGTCACAAGCCAGCAGCAACATCTAACTGCAGAGGGCAGCCTCTGGACTTGGCCAACCAGGAAGCCCAAATGGTGACGCGATGAACTATTGGAAGCCAGTGCGCAGACCTGGCTGGCCTTGGAACCCAGCATACAGCCCATTCGATAGCTGAGCAGATTTCCTATTATGTAAGCTATTGAACTGTAATAGTAGCCATTATCTTTCACTTCTTCCATGTGCTACCAACTTCTTCCCCAGGATGCAGAGATTTGTTGCATATGCTATAAAGATAAACAGCACTGTAAATATTTTCCTTAAAGACATAGTTTTTATTATGCAGTCTAAAGATTCCTTAGTTTCTCTAATGATAGACTGAAAAGACAATATCTTGATCCTCTGTTTAATTGGTAAGAGATCAGGCGAGCATAATATGGCTATTGCTGGCCATACTATCCACTTCTACTTGGTTTATGTTTTTTACATTCTTCTGGAACTGAATTTGATTTATCCCTGCTCCTGCCACACAACTGACAAACCTGTGGTTGTTATAACAGGCAAGATGGAAGAGCAGGGTAAAACTGGTTCCAAAAAATGAAAGTACATCCTTATGTTTCTCTTATTCGAGGCCTCGGTGCATATGTTATTCCTCTAGCTCCAGTGGTTGGGGTCTGAGGTTTCAAGGTGAATATTTCATTGTCCATGATATTGCTGAATGTCAGTGTGGAAATAATACACACAATTAGAAAATTTGACTCTGATCTCACACTTGACCTTAGATAACTTGGTTATTTGGAATTTTCTCAGTTATAAAATGGAGATAATAATTCTTTGAGGCTTTACTATGTTGTGAACCTCAAAACAAACAAAAATATAAAAATAAGAAACTGGAGTTCCCGTCGTGGCGCAGTGGTTAACGAATCCGACTAGGAACCATGAGGTTGCGGGTTCGATCCCTGCCCTTGCTCAGTGGGTTAAGGATCCGGCGTTGCCATGAGCTGTGGTGTAGGTTGCAGACGCGGCTCAGATCCTGCGTTGCTGTGGCTCTGGCATAGGCCGGTGGCTACAGCTCCGATTCAACCCCTAGCCTGGGAACCTCCATATGCCGCGGGAGCGGCTCAAGAAATAGCAACAACAACAACAACAACAACAATAACAACAACAACAACAAAAAGAGACAAAAAAATAAATAAAAAAATAAAAAATAAATAAAAATAAGAAACTCACAGAGATTGTGCATGGGCATTCGAAAACGTTAAGAAGACACACTAACACAGTTACATATCAGGCTCTCCTCAATTCCTTCTTCTAAAAACTATGGATTTGAAGTCTCACTGGTGTTGAGAAATCCAAATTCTGTTGGTGTCTGTTTATGTCTGTATGACAACTAATACCAGTATGAGTAACTGCTGCAGTGGAGAAACCCATATAATTTCTCCAAGGAAAAATTTTCACCCGTAAGCAATAGGAGACTTGACTAGTGACTCTCATTTTTGTAAATGTACGTTTTCATCTTAAGGAAAAGCTAAGACGGAGTGAGGTTTGGTTGAAGGCTGTCTTCCTAGATAAACACCACCAAAAAAGTTTTTTGTTTTCTTGGTTTCTTTCCTTTCTACCTTTTTAGAACCCTTCTTCCTTACTCCCTCCTCTTTCACAAATGTATTCTGAGTGTGTCTTCTGTGATGTTGGTGGTATGAGGCGCTTGTAAAAAGTAATCCTTTAGTTTTTGTCAAAATTTGAGTTTGGTGCTGTGGTTTCCATTTTATAGATGAGTAGACATGCTTCTTTTGATGTACAAGGTCATATAACCAAAATATGGAAAAGTAGGTATTCTACTGTGTGTCTTCTGACTCTATGTGTGTTGCTGTTTCTGTGACATGTCCATACACTTTATGGCACTTATTAAATTGAGGAAATTTTAATCCCAGACTCCTAATTTATCCCTCCACCCCCTTTTCCCCTTTGATAACCAAGAAGATAACCAACAAGGACCTACTGTATAGTACAAGAAACTATACTCAATATCTTGTAGTGAACCATAAGAAAAAAGACTATGAATCACTTTGCTATACACCCGAAATTAGCACAGAATTGTAAATCGACAATATTTCAATAAAAACTAAAAAATTGAAATTCGAGGAAATTTTAGATAATTCATTCTACTTTTGTTAAGATGGGAAACTTAAATCTCCTTTCTTACCTGTCTTGGACATCATAGCTCTTCTAATGAACTACTGCCCATGGAGTCATTTCAAGCAACCCTTTGATTTACCTGAGTTATTTCCTCAAAGATAAATCCATTCATTCATGCAGTTAAACATTTGAGCACCTGTTATGTTTAAAAAGGAGTGATTTGTGTTAAAACACTGTGGGATAAAGTAGATAATTAGCGCATATAGTATTAACCTTATATACAAAGTAAATGACACATAGCCCTTGTTTTGGATGTGATCATAGTAGAAACTATGAGAAAGGCATGTGTTATGATACAAGAAACTCTGATAAATTTTGTTCAATCAGTGAAAAAGAAGAAAAATGAATGAGCCCTTTTAGAGAAGAAAGGAGACCGCTTCTGGTAGGGATCATTTCACATTTATGGAAAAGAAGGAGATAAGGGTAGAATGGGTTTTGATTGTTAAAATGTGAGAGAAACATTGCAGAATCGGATTAAATCCTGTTATTTAAAAAAGCTCCTCCTCTATTCATTCATTCAGCAAATAGTTATTGAACATCTACTTTGTGCTCTGCACTTTCTACGTAGTGAGAACTTAGAGCTAATTAAAAAGTCCCTATTTCCACAGAGCATTAAGCAAGCCTAGAGAAGAGAGGAAACCAAGAAATAAAAAATAGATATACATACCACACCTTACAAAGATAAATGTTATGATATTAGAGATAAAGCAGGGAAAGGTGGTAGAGCGTGATAGATGGTGATGATTTGAGTATGGTAGACTGGAGAAGGACTCGCCAAAGCGCTGACATTTGAGCAATACGTACATAGAGTCAGCTATGAACATCTAGGAAAAGAACACTGCAGACAGAAGGAAGTCAAATTCACAAGCTCTGAAATGGGATAGTTCTCGTTCTCAGTAGAGACTGTATTTTATTCCAAATGTAATACGCAGCCTTGTGAGCATTGTAATTGTGGAGGAATGTGACCTGATTTTGATTTTTTTAAAGACCTCTCTGGTTTACTCTGTGGAAAATTATCTGTGGTGTGAAAAGAATTGCAGTCGGAAGGCAAGATAAGAGGCTCTCGCTATCGCATGGCAAGATATTATGGCAGTTCAGAGAAGAGCAGTAAGGGTAGAGATGGGAGTATGTTGTGAAGTTATATCAAACCTCAGCATAGAATTAGAGAGGTCAAGGCTAGCCTGAGCAACTGGGTGAGTGGTGATGCCATTTACCAATATGGAGTGGTTGATGCCATTTACCAGTATGGAGAATATGGCAAGAAGAGCAAATTTAGAAGTAAGAAATTATAAGTGTTCTTATGATAATGCTATATTATATCATTAATTTATTTATTTTAGCTGATTGCAATGTGTTGATTCACAAGTGTTAGTTTTAGGATATATATTAATATATATATTCTTTTTCAGATTCTTTTTCATTATAAGTTATTACAAGATATTGAATGCAATTCCCTGTGTTACAAAGTAGATCCTTGTTGGTAATCTGTTTTTTAATATATAGTACTATAATCTGTAAATCCTAAACTCCTAATTTATCCCTTCCCCCACTTTCTACTTTGGTAACCATAAATTTGGTTTCTGTGTCTGTAGGTTAGTTGTTTTATATAAATAAGTTCATTTGCATCTTTTTTTTTTTTGAGATCCCACACATAAGCAATAAAGAAGATGTGGTACATATATACAATGGAATATTACTTAGCCATAAAAAAGAAAGAATGTCATTTGCAGCAACATGAATGGACCTAGAGATTATCATATTAAGCAAAGTAAGTCAGATAGAGAAAGACAAATGTCATGTGAAATTGCTTACATGGGGAAGATAATTCTTCATTTTAAATCCCTTTTATACATCCTAGTAGACATGTCATATGGGTAACTGACTGTAAAAGTCTGGAGTTCACCACTGAAGATAAACATTTGGAGACCAAAAGATATATCTAGTAGATAAAATCATCCTATTCAATTGAGTAAGTCTCAAGACTGAGCTCTGGGTGAATCTAACACTGAGGTCAGAAACAGGACAATTTCACATTCATGTTTCAAACCGTGATGGAGCAGAACGACAGGAATTTTGGTGTTACAAAAATAAAAAAAACATGAGGGGTTCAAAAATGAATAAGTTACTTATTAGCCCCCATGCTCTTGAATAAGATGAAAATATTAATTGGATTTTGCCATGTTCACCTTACTGGTGACCGTGACAAGAAAGTTTCACTTGGAAAGAGAACAAAATCCTGACTGGAATGAATTTCAGAGAACCTGGGAGATGAAAACATGGAAATGGTGATTTATAAACAACTCTTTCTGGTGATTTTTTTTTACCAAGTAGAGCAGAAAATATAGAGTGGTAGCTGGAGAGAACAATTACATCAAGACAATTTTTATTTTGTTCGGTTTGGTTATTTCAGATGATGTGAGTTACGAGAGGCTTTTTTGGTTTTTGTTTTCGTTTAATTTTTAATGATAGGAATTATCCCCCCAAAGACAGAAAAATAACATAGGACAATAAAAGCACAAATACAGGACAAATATTTAATTAGGCAAAATGTCGAGATCCAATGTACAGATGAAAGGCTTTGCCTTAGTAGAATAAAGTGTTCCTCCCTTGTTTCAGAGAGGATAGAAAATATAGGTACAGATGTAGCTGGCCTGGTAGATTTGGTGTTGGGAGGAAAGAAGTTTCTCTTCTAAATATTTTTATCAGTGAAGTACAAAGCGATGCTTTGAGAGGGAGAAATGAAAACAGTGTTAGGCAGTTGATGACAGAAATAAGATGATCATCTTGGAAAGTGGGAAAATATATTGATGAGGCAAACGGAGCAGAATTTTCAGCTAGTGTTGAAGGCTCATTTAAGATTCATGCCATATGTAGCCCGCCAGTGTGGTATGTGTTTTTCTTTAGCCATATTTAACCGTTTGGGTGCAGATACAAGAATGGCAGAGATTAAGATTTAACCAGGGTTGAGGTTTTATCAGAAGAATAAAAAAGCAGGGGAGAAAGGCAAGGGAGTTGAAAGTACACTCAAAGAAGGGAATCCAAGCTGGGAAAATAAGGAACTGAAAACAAGACACAGTCAATGCCGAAAGGGTGATAAGGGTCATTGGATTGGCAACATGTTGAAATTAAAGAACTGGAGGTTTGGAAATTTTAAAAGGGGGTGATCAACAAAGTACAAAGCAGGGATCAGAAGGTGGAATACTTGAAACTGAGATTTACACTTGGTGTATTTATGGCCAGTCACAAAGTCTAGAGTCTGTGGCAGGGATTGGCGTCAAGGTGAGATGAGGGCAAGAGGATTGGAGCTCCGAGATCAAAGAGCTAATGCCAGGATTTGAATGGGTAGGCTTTGTGAATATTTAAATCAAGAATGTTGATGCGAGTAGTCACAGGGAGCAAGACAGTAATTCAGATACTAAGTAATTTTGCTTCTCAATGAAAACAGTGAAGTGAGTGAAAAGGGAGCAGTCGATGGCAGCAGGGATATTAGGGAACACTACAGCCTGATGGCTTTGTTCCCTTCTCCCGAGGGTAAAGTAGATACACATACTTCCATTTACAGATGAATTCTTTCATTATTGGAAACAAAGGGCACTCCAGATCTGTACTACAAATCTTTCTAGCTACAGATTTCCTTGTCCCACTGTTGCTACTTGTTTTGGAAATGTAAAGTTGCTTGATTTCTTTTTCTTTTGTGACAACTACAAGCGTGGTATATGGAAGTTCCCAGGCTGGGACTGAATTTGAGCCACAGCTGTGACCTACACCACAGCTGCAGCAATACCAGGTCCTTTAACCCACGGCACCAGGCCAGGGATAGAACCCGCATCTCCAAAGCCGCTGAGCCACTGCAGTCAGAGTTTTAACTCACTGCACCATCGCGAGAACTCTTTGATTTCTTATTTTATGTTGTTCATGAGTGAGTTTTAAATGGCTATTCCTGAAATGCAAAGATTAATTGTACTCGAATAGGTATGTAAGGATATTTGATAGTGCCGTGTAGTTTTGCTCACACAGATCTATTTTGCACACTAGATTTGCCGTGGACTTGAAGCCCTCTGCTTTTCTGCACCTGGGTTGTATGATAAGGAAACGCTCTTTCATGGTGAATCTTTATGAATGTGGTGAAAATGTTTACGTATATTCAATTGGGAAATGTGGTAAAACAGCACAAAGTTTTACCTCTAATTTCGATAAATAGCTTTCAATCTGTTTGGGGGGCTTGATGCAATCCTACTTGGGGAGATAACAATTTCGTTATTACATGAGGCTAACCTTATTTTGGGTATGGATTTCGAGTTCTGCTTACTAAAATAATTGTCATAATTCATTCATTATAATTTTAATAGGAGTGGAGCTCTATGTCTCCTTTTTCTCAGCACAGTTATTTTGAGATTTATCCCATTTTGTAGCTGACATAACTAGATCATACCTTTTGAAGGTAATTCTTTTTTACGGTTTTATTTTTACAAATAATCGCTCTAACAATGTAAATTCACAGCGCTATAAAATGTGAGCAGTGTCTACGTGCATATGGATTTCGTAACTGGAAAATATATAAAATATTGATAAAAATATATAAAATATTGATGAACCCAAGCAGAAGTTTATTGAGAAATGTTTATAAGCATTAGGTGTTAAATTTACAGAATTTATAAAATTGCACATACGTGGTGGGATGGACAGTCACCATGAGTTCTGATTGATGTTAAAATGAGAGAGAGAAATAGTCAAGTAGTAAATAGAAAACTGCCTAAACCTCTTCCTGTGAATCTTCTTCTGCATTCAAGTTGATTCGTATTACTTTGTATATAGGAGTCTTAACAGAATCATATTTCCATCCCTTCCTGGTAAACAGTCTCTCAAGGATGTCTGGCATCCTGTAGCCCTTGCTTAGAATGAAATCTTTAAATGCAATTGTTCCATAAAGATCTTCAAGAATGTCATATTCAGGAATCTTCCTTCCAAAACCCTCTGTTGGGCCTTCAAGTAAGACCTTGGGATCTATCAAAGGTTCATCATTTATTAGCTTTTTCCACAACTTGGGCTTCAGGTACCATGCGCCATACCTCATCTTCACCCAGTCGGGTTTATAAGGATTCTTTGGTTTCTTGAGTTTCCTCTCCCAGTTTCGTTCCTCCTCGGAGAATTTTATCTCTGACTTTTCATCTAGCCCAATGTTGTACTTTACCTCTGAAGAAACCTGGGTTACTTTCTTTATACTCGGTTTATCATAGGTTGCTGGGCACTCACAGCTAACCTCACACATTTTCATGATGAACTCTTCATCAATGCCCAAGTCTCCAAAAGTAGCGACCCATTCGCAGAATTCACTAATTCCTCTTGGTGCTTTTTTATGAATAGGAGGATCGGTGAGTGAATCCTTTCTGCTGGACTTCCTGACTTCATGAAGCAAAGTGGTTGGATGTGACCCAGGAGTTTCCTTGAGAGGTTCCAGGTGCACCTTGGCAGGAGTGTTTTTACGAAGCTTTGTAGGGGACCTGGTTCTTTTCCTGGGGCACTGACAATAAACCCAGGTGTCCTCCAGCTTCCTGTCAGGATCAAGCACTTCCAGCACCTTTAATAAGAGGTCTGCAGGTAGATCTGCCTCCAGATTCGGGTAGAGAGCCAAGCGATGCTTGGTCAGACGGGCTTCGATGTCTTCCACGAATGCCTTCCTTGCGAGCTGGGCTGGCGAGAGCGTGGAAGTCAGTTCTGCTCCCTTGGGCACCTCTTTCTGACTCTTTTTTGGGGCATGCCAGGGAGCTCTGTGGGCAATCACGGGAAGAAAGCCCTCCTTAGGACCGCGAGTTATCATATCGTCACAAGGTGGACATCCCTTCCGGAAGTCGTCTAGCCCCTCTTTCACAAATATCCACTGCCGGCTGTCCAGGGAGGTGGGAAACTTCAGGAGCTCCTTCTTGTGCTTTGCGAAACACTTGGAAGGTAACTTGTCTTTGTACCAGGGCTTACAGTTCATGCCCAGGGGCATCGGTTCCAGCGGCCCAGGCGATAATAGCCACTTCTTGTCTGCCATGGTTCCCTTGGCCTCTGGAGGGACCCAGCAGATTCAGTAGTTTGTTGTCCTGGCCTCTCTGGTTGCTAGGCGACCGCGTAGCCTGGCGCTGCCAGATTCTTCCCGGAGGCGGAGGCGGGGGTCGACGCAGGCGCCCTGTGAAGCCTGCATTCTTCCAGGATGGGTGGTGAAGGCGCTTTCCTTTTCATTGTAGTTACTGTTCCATTTTATTGACACACCACCGTTTATTTATCCACTCACCTTTTGATGAACGTTTGGGTCATTTACAGTTTGAGGCTACTACAAATCAACCTGCCGCAAATATTTGTGTTCATATTTTTATATGTGCATATACTTTCATTCCTCTTGGGTAAACTTTAGCTGAGAGTGGAACAGTGGGAGCAGATGATAGGTGTTTGTTTAACCTTTTAGGCAACCGCCAAACTTTTCCAAGGTGGTTGTACTAATTAATATTCTTTCTAGTCGTATTTGAGAATGGCACTTAGTCTGCATACCCCCCACCACTCAGTAGGTTAGTCATTTTTATCTTGGCTACTCTAATAGGTGAATAGTGGTATTTCACTGAATGTTTTAATTTGCATTTCCCTAAGGATTATGGGTTTTAACATCTGTTCCTATGTTTATTTGCCATTCACATCTCTCCTGTGGTGAAGAGTCTGTTCACCTTTTGCACATTTTAAAATTGTTTTACCGGATACCACTTGTTTTCAGAGTTCTTTATATATTCTGGATGCAAGTCCTTTATCAGAGATATGATGTGTAAATTTTTTTCTCCATCTATAATTTGTGTTTCCATTGTCTTAACACTGTCTTTCAAAGGGCAGTTTTTGCACTTCATGAAGTCCACTCTAACAATTTGTTCTTTTATGGATTGTCTTTTTGTGTTGTAGCTAAGAAAACTCTGCCTAGCCAATGGTCATGAAGACTTTTTTCATTCTGCTAAAATTTGTTATAATCTTAGGTTCTACATTGAGATCTGTCATTTATTTCAATTGAAATGTTTAGGTAATGAAAGCTATGGAGCAAAGTTTTTATTTTATTTTATTTTATTTTATTTATTTCATTTTTGCCTGTGGATATCCAATACTTCTAGTTTTACCTTTGGAACGTTTTAGGTATAAGTTGTCCGTATTTCCATGGGTCCATTTCTAGACATGCTTTTCTGTTTCACTGATTCCCCTGTCTTTATACCAATTCTACGCTGTGTTGATGGCATCAGATCTTACAGGAAGTCTTGAAATTAGGCTATATTAGTCCTCCACCTTCTTTATTATTTTCCAAAATTGTTTTAATTCTTGCAGGTCCTTTGAATATCCATAGGAATTCTAGAATCAGCATGTCAATGTCTACCAAAAAAAAAAACCTGTTGTTATTTTGATTAGGATTTTGTGAAATCTAAATCAATTTTGAGATAATAGACATCTTAACAATACTGAGTTTCCTGACTCATGACAAAGGTACATCTCTCCATTTATGTATGTATTCTTTCAGTTACCTGAACAAAATTTTGTAGTTGTCCGTGTGCAGGTCTTTTGCATCTTTTTTTTCCTCTAGATTTTCCCTAAATACTTCTTGCTTTTATACTATTGTGCATAGTGTTGTACTTTTGAATTGCCATGTTCATTGTTTAATATAAAGAAATATAAATAATTTTTGTTCATTGATCTTATGTCCTGTGACTTTTGGAGACTGACTTATTCATTGTAATAGCTTTTTTTTTTTATACAGTATGTCCAGTTTTCTACATTGATAGTCATGTCATCTGTTATAGACAATTTCACTTCTCACTTTCCATTTGGAGTAATTTGTTTTTCCCTGATCTTATTGCACTGGCTCGAACCTACTTATATTGAATCAAAGTAATAAGGATAGAAATTTGTATCTTAATTCTAATCTTTGGGGAAAATCATTAAGTATGATGCTAGCCCTAGGTTTTTTTGGACATATCCTTTTTCAACTTAAGTTCCCTTTTATTCCTAGTGTTCTGAAGCCTGGAATTTACTTTGTGGGAAGTTTCTTTAACTTCTGCATTTTAATTTCCTAGTAGAAAAAGGAAGATTCTGGTTATCTAATTTTTTCTTGAATGAGTTTGTGTGTTTCAGGTAATATGCCTGTTTTTTCTCTATGCTGTCAAAATTATTGCCATAAAGTATCCCTGCTGTTTCTTGTTATCCTTTAAATATCTGTGGAATCTGCTGTAATTTCATCTTTTCTATTTTTGATTTTTGTAATTTGTATCTTACTTCTTATTTCTTTTTTTCTCTAATCAGACTGGCTAGAGAATAATACATTTTCTTGATCTCCTGAAAGAAACAGTTTCTAGTTTAACATTTTCCAGATTTTTTTCTGTTTTCTACTTGGCTCATTTCTCCTCCCAACTCGGATCTACTGTTGTGTTAATGTTTGGTTTTCATGGCAATGTAGGCTTTTTCCACCATGCACCTCAAAACTCTTCTGGCCTCTACTCACTACCCGATTCCAAAGCTGCTTCCATGTTTTTTGGTATTTGTTACAGCAGCACCCAACTTCTCAGTACCAGTTTCTATCTTAGTCCTTTCAGGCTATTACATAACAGGGCACCATAGATTGAGTGGTTTATACACAACAGAAATTTATTTCTTACAGTTCTGGAGTCTGGGAAGCCCAAGTTTAAGGTGCAGTTTAAGGTAAGAGTAAGCATCCCGGTTCATAGACAGTCACCTTTGAACTGTATCCTCACATGGTGGAAGAGAAGCCGGGATCTCTCTAAGGCCTCTTTTATAAGGACGTTAATCCTTTTCATGAGAGGCCCACCCTTATGAGCTAATGACCTCCCAAAGGCCTCACCTCCAGATAATATCATATTGGGGACTGGATTTCAATTGGAATTTTAGGAAGACAAACATTCTGTCTCGAGCATGTTCTCATTAGCTTTATAGATTTATAACCTCCACACTACTTTTGAATTACTTTTACTTCAACACTACGTCAGTCTTTTTTTTTTTTTCTTTTTGTCTTTTTGCCTTTTCTAGGGCTGCACCCGTGGCATATGGAGGTTCCCAGACTAGGGGTCGAATCGGAGCTGTAGCCACCAGCCTTCGCCAGAGCCACAGCAACGCAGGATCAGAGCCGCGTCTGCAACCTACACCACAGCTCACGGCAACGCCGGATCCTTAACCCACTGAGCAAGGCCAGGGATCGAACCCGCAACCTCATGGTTCCTAGTCGGATTCATTAACCACTGAGCCACAATGGGAACTCCTTTTTCTTTGTACTTTTAAATAGATAGCTCCAGTGTTTGCTCAACTATGTTGTTTTGGATGAGAAGTTTAATGACACTCTGATTTTTGTCTGTATATACTGTGTCTTTTTTTGCTCTGGCTGCTTTTAAGACGTTCTCTTTAAAATTGTTTTTGGGCAGATCGATTCTGATGGACCATGATTTCATTGTTCGTGTTTCATCTGCCTAGGATTTGTAGAACATCTTGAATATGGGTGTTTATACTTTCCATCAAATTTGGGGGAGAAATTGCCATAATTATATCTCTCGTGAATGCCTTACAATATTTTTTTTTCATTTCACATTTTGAATTTTTTATCTCTAGAAATTTGGTTTAGTTTGCTCTTGTGTGTTTCTACTTCACTTTTTTTAACTTTTGGAATATAGACATAAGAACTGTTGTAATGTCATTTCCTGCTAATTCTAATATCTTTGTTAATTCTGAGTTGGTTTTGATTGATTAATTCATCTCTTAATTACGAAAAGCATGTTACTGCCTCTTGCACCCTGGTAATGTATTATTCGCTGTCAGAAATTGTGAATTTTACCCAAGCAGGTGCTGGATAATTTTGTATGTTTTATAAATGTTTTTAGTCTTTCTTCCTGAATGCTGTTGATTGAAAATGGGCAGGTCTTTTTCTGTCCTTTTTAAGATTTGATATGCAGAGCCAAAGTAGTGCTCCATCTATGGCAAATTATTCCCCACCACTGAGTTAAGGCCCTTCCATGCATACTGTCCAATGCCTGTGAATCATGCAGTTTTCCAGTCTGGCCGGCAGGAAGCGTCACTGTTCCAGGCCTGGTGTGAGTGCCAGGCAGTTACCTTTAATTGTCTTAGGTGGTTCCTGGCCTCAGACAACACTCTCCTAAGCACAAGCTTATCAACAATCAGCTGAACAGCTGAGATGAGGTGGGGCTCTGAAAGTTTCTAGGGTTCTCTCTGCATAAATTCTCCCCTCCAGTCTTGAGAACGCTCCCCACCTTGTTCCCCAAAGTCTCTTAGCTTCATCTCTGAAATTTAGAGGGACCATTGGTCTCTGCTTGGCTTTCCCCTCCCTAAACCATGGCCCACAAATTCAATAAGTAATCTGCGGCAATCACAGGGCCTACCTCATTTTTGTTCTGTCTCCCAGGGATCCGTTTCTGCTGCCTGATGTCCAGGGTCTTACAAATCATTGTCTTGTATTTTTCCCCACCCCCCACCCCCTTTTTTCAGTTGTTTCAGACAGCAAATCTTTTTCCATTTCCAGAAGAGGAAATATAACTTATTTTTCTTGCTTTGTCTCCATAAATTTGTGAAGCTTCCCTCTGAAAAATCACCATAAATTCTTAACCGTCAAGTACCTAATCATATCCTCTTTTTTTTTTTTTTAACCTCGGTACTTGAATGGCACTATTGAATGCTATAATATACATGAAAATCTCAGCCAAAAAAGTCCAGATGATCTGTCTTTTCCTTGCCAACTATCAGGAAAAACCTTGAATTTTAGAAGACTTCAAAATAACAATGCCCAAAGGTGCCATTCTCTCCAATCGTTACTAATACTTATCTTTTGCCTTTTCGGTAATAGCTATTCTAAAAGATGTGAGATAATATTTCATTTTAGTTTTGACTTGCATTTCCCTGATGATTAGTAAGTCAATGTCCACCTTTACTGAAGTATGATTGACAAATAAAAATTTTATATTCTTATGGCATACAACGTGAATATCTGTCAATATCTGCTTTATATATTTAGGTATGTATATATTTATAAATGTTATATCATCCTATTGAATTCCTTATGCATTGGCCTTCTTTGTCTCCGGAGACAGTTTTAGACTCAAAGTCTATTTTGTCTGATATAAGTATAGTTACCCTTGCCAAACTGGAGAGGGTGAACCAAGCTGGACAGGGTTAACTTGAAAGCATCCCTTTGAGGGCCCACCCTGGGGCTCCACCTTTTAAAACTATTGGTGTTGCTTCTCCAGGGTCAAGGATAGGAAGCTGGCATTCTCCATGCTCCTTTTATACTTCACCTGGCACCAGCACGGCATGAAAGAAAAGAAAAGCCAGTGTATAGAATTGACTTGTCTTTTTTTCTCCTATAGCAATACAAACATGTGTCCAATAAATACACATCCATATCAATCAACTCTTGTAGAAACAGTAAGTTTACATGAACAAAAGGTAATACATGAGTTTCATGTTAAGGAGGCTTGAGAAGTTGGGTTGATAGATAGGCTTTTCTGGGTTTTTTTTTAATTATTATTATTATTTTACAAATACATTTGCCTGTACTTATCAATGCACACGGTATGTATAGGCCACAGACTCTAACAGCAGGAAGGACATGCCATGCCAAAAAAAAAAAAAAAAAAAACTGGAGGAAGGGAAAATGAGGCTATCAGAGGACATATGAGTATGGATTTATAACAGTGTTTTGGGGTGGCTCTCAGTAGATCAGCACAGAATTGAGTTCAAGATTTGATACCTGGGCATTGTCCTGTGTAGGCTCTGCTTACTTAGGTATTAGAGCCTCTAACGCTCCAAACAAGCTTCAGGATCCAAAAGATATCTAGGAACAGCTTGTATGTACTGGTTAGAAATGCTTTTTGTGCTCCCTTTTTAAGCATATACCCTTTAAAAATAAGAGACAATCCAGAGCTGCTTCTTTAACTTTTGCAGGCCTTTTCTCATGTGAAAAATGAAGTGGTTGAAGCAGATTACCTCACGTTGTGAACCAAGATAATTGAAATGAGGAAGATTTTTTTCATAAATATCTGAAAAATCTGTGTGAGAAAAATGCTCAAGTATCATCTTGATGATCTCTAACCAGAAACAAAAATCTTTATCCTTTCATTCAGAACAAAATGAAGTTCTTCTGCCTTGGAGATAAGCAGACTTTTGAAGAGCTTGGATCAATGCATGTAGAAAATAATTTACCTCTCTCTGTTAGAGTTCTTAGTTTCCAGGAAAGGGTGCAACTGCCTTCCAAAATACACACCTTTTCCCCTATTATCGCCCAAGCTTAGTGCTCTGAAGAAAGGATTGTTTGTTCTCCTTTTAAACAGTCACCTTATTGTTTCTTTCCAATTTTTGTTTCTGATCCAAACAGTAATTGAATGAGGCAGTCATTTATCTGCAATTCAGTTGTCATTACCATCCTGCCTCCATGAGGTTTAAATGTTCAAATGGATTACTGAAGCAGCACTTTTTGTTCGGGGGAAAAGTTTGCATTGACTGGCCCCTCCCTCTCAGAACATATTTACTCTGCAGGTTTTTTCCACCAGTCAATACCAAGAAGGACATGGGTTGGTGAACACCTCGATAGGTTTTACAGCCAAAGTATGATGCAGCCCTTGATATATATTTCAGTATTTATCAACTATTGCTCATCTGTCAATGTTGGGTCCCAGTGTCTCTGTGATTCTTTGTCTTACCCATATAAATGGGCCAATCAAATAATCAGATTCAATGAAAAATGTGAACAAAAAGCATACATTGAAATATAGTTGATGTGTACCAGCATATGTTGTAGGTATACAATGTAGTGATTCATAACTTTAAAGGTTATGCTCATAGTTATTATAAAATATTGCTATATTCTCTTTGTTGTATAATATGTCCTTGTAGCTTATTTTACACATAATAATTTGTCCCTCCCACTTCCCCACCCCTGTATTGCCCCTCCCTCCTTCCCTCTCCCCACTGGTAACCACTAGCTTGTTCTGTGTGGGTGAGTCTGCTTCTGTTTTGTTATATTCACTAGTTTGTTGTGTTTTTTAGATTCTACATATAAGTGGTATCATACGGTATTTGTCTTTCTCTACCCGACATTTCTTTTGGCATAATGCCCTCTGAGTCCATCTATGTTGCTGCAAATGGCAAAATTTCATTCTTTTTTATGTCTGGGTACTATATATTTTATAGTGATATATATATCTATATATATATATCTATATATATATATCTCACTTCTTCTTTATCCATTCATCTCTTGATGAACGCTTAGGTTACTTCCATATCTTGGTTATTGTAAATAATGCTACTATGAATTTTGGGTGCATGTATCTTGTCAAATTAATATTTTTTTTCAGATATACACCCAGGAGTGAAATTACTGCGTCATGTGGTAGTTCTATTTTTTAGATTTTTTGAGAAACCTCCATACTGTTTTCGACAGTGGCTGTACCAATTTACATTTCCATCAACAATATAGGAAGGTTCCTTTTCTTCACATCCTCACCAGTATTTGCTATTTGTGTTTTTGTGTTGTTTTTGATGATAGCCTCTGACAAGGATGAGGTGATATCTCACTGTGGTTTTCACTTGTATTTCCCTGATGATTAGTGATGCTGAGCATCTTTTCATGTGCCAATTGGCCACCTGCATTTCCTCTTTGGAAAAAATGCCCATTCAGGTCTTTTGCCTGTTTTTCAATTGAGTGGGTTTTTTTTTTTTTAATGTTGAGTTATATAAGTTGTTTATATATTTTGGATATTAATCATATCATTTGCAAATATTTTCTCCCATTCAGTAGGTTGCCTTTTCATTTTCTCAGTGGTTTCCTTTGCTGTACAAAAGCTTTGAAGGATGATTAGCTCCCTTTTGGTTTCTTATTTCCTTAGGTTTAGAAGACAGATCAAAAAAATATTGCCATGGTTTATGTCAAAGAGTGTGAGCAAGAAGCACTTTGAATTTTCACCACTAGGATGGTAGACTACATTTTAACATGAAACTAACTGCCTTTAAAAACAAGAAAAAATATTTAATTCATCATCAAAAAGCTAATAAATGTTTCTGTTTTCAAATACACTCCTGGGTTCCTAATCCCTGCTAATCCCCAAGCCTGGTATTCCTGCCCAGATCTTAATTTCCTTACTTTGAGAGTGAGGAAAGATGGGGGCTAGAGGGAATCTTAACAGATCCCAAGGAAGAAAACCAGTGAATATTCTTTCTGGATTTGCCACTGGTATATAGAGTGCCTCCATTTACACACCGAGAAAAGTGCCAGTAGTCTTCACTTAGAGTCATTCTTTGTCTAATTGTTCTCTTAAGCAATCTGTGTAGCTACATTCACAGAGTCACATTTTTTGTTACTAGAAAGAAGAAAATGAATGCAATAGTATAATTGAGAGCTCACACTTTAGGTATGAAAAGAATCAGTGCTGATGGTGGTATTTGATTTCCTGTATGTGTTGATTTTATTTTCGAGAACAGAGTTTATATAACAAGGCAGGTCATTTCATTTCATAATTTTGTGATTTTTACACGAGTTTGGACATCTACATTAAGAATCTCAAAGCACTTTATTTTTTTATTTTTTTTTCTTTTTACAGCCACACCTGCAGCATATGGAAGTTCCCAGACTAAGGGTCGAATCATCAGAGCTGCAGCTGCTGTACTATGCTACAGCCAGAGCAACACTGGATCCAAGGTGCATCTGCGCCCTACACCTAGCTTGGGGCAATGCCAGATCCTTAACCTACTCAGTGGGGTCACGAGTTGACCCTGCATCCTCACAGAGACTACATCAGTCCTTAACCTGCTGAGCCACAATGGGAATTCGTCAAAGCATTTTAAAAAGTAGGTTCCTTGACTCAGTCACATTGGGGGATGAATTAGTGACAATTCCAGTTGTCAGCCATCACCTGCAAAAGATGTTCACGTAAAAATAGCAGAAACTGTAGAAGAAGAAAAAGACTAAGGAAAATAGACAATGACTGCAGAGGGGACAAAGATGTAAATATTGTGTGATGTCAGAATAGAGCAAATCATTGGTCTTTTGTATTGGTTTTGTTATATCACAGTTACCTTGGTTAAGGAAATCTGCATGTGATCACTTCTAACTTAGTGCACCTTCTTCAGACTGTGGCCCCCAGGCAAGTCTTTAAAGAAGCAGTTGCACAAACTAGTTCCTCTCAAGGACTCTGATCCCTTCGGTGAGCTCAATGCTCTCTATCTCAGCAACCCAGCGTATCTGAGACCAGTGCACCCAGGGCATATGTTACCTCATGATGAAAAGACAAAGGGCTGTTCATCCATTTCTTTCTGCTGCCCCTGCTCTCTTTCTGGCTCTTAGTTAAGGAGCTCTATGGCCAGAGCTCCTTAATTGGTCAGCTTCCCTTTAGTCTCTTTCTTTCTCACCCTTCCAGTAAATCCTCCATATTGACTCTAGCTTTGCGTCTTTCCAGACCAAGACCTATCATGGCATTCTTCCTTCATTGGATTTCCGCATCTAGAAAAAACCCCAGCTCCTCAGCCAGACACTGGGCATTTAAAAACCTACAATCCTCTCTGGAACTGCCTTTTTTTTTTTTTTTTTTGCCACATCCGCAGCATATGGAAGTTCCTGGGCCAGGGATCCAATCCAAGCTGCGGCAAGGCCAGATCCTTAACCCACTGTGCCAGGCTGGTGATCAAACCCATACCATAACAGAGACAATGCCAGATCCTTAACCTGCTGCACCACAGTGGGAACTCCTTGAACTGCCTTTTCAACTTTGTCTTCTTTGCTCACTGTGTTCTGTACAACTCCATGCTGTTGGAACCACTGTTTCTGAATCCTGCTCTCGTCCACTTTCTGGGTCAAGCTCAAGCTTGCTTCTCAGCCTCCCTGTTAACCCCCATCCCTCTACTGCCATTTTGACAATGGAATCCTACCCATCTGTCCTCTATGACCTTGTGCAAATAATCTACAGAAATCTCCTAGATCTCTGGAAGTAATCTACCTCTTGCTTATATTCCCAGAACACTTGGCACCTTTTGCAAAATACTCCTTAATAGCTGGCATTTTTGTCAGTTATTATACTGCCTCCCTCTCACTAGATGATGCGTGCCTTTGGAGCATGTGTTCCTGTGTCTCTTTTTTTTTTTTTTTAATCTTTTTGCCTTTTCTAGGGCCGCACTCGAGGCATATGGAGGTTCCCAGGCTAGGGGTCGAATCGGAGCTGTAGCCGCCAGCCTACGCCGCAGCCATAGCAATGGGGCATCCGAGCTATGTCTGCGACCTACACCACAGCTCAGGGCAACACCAGATCCTTAACCCACTGAGCCAGGTCAGGGATTGAACCCGCAACCTCATGGTTCCTAGTCGGATTCGTTAACCATTGAGCCATGATGGGAACTCCCAAGGCCTGTGTCTTAATCATCATCATGTTCCCTATAGTTCCCAGCACAGTGTGAATATGTGATGGGAATTCAGGGAACATTTCGTGAAAACCTAAGATAAGATTATAGCAGGAATATCATGAAAGTAATATTCAGGAGGTAATACTCAGCGTCGTATTAGTTTTAATGGTAACTTTATCTCTGGCCTTATTTGTAAGACTGTTTGGCAATAAAGACCATGATAGATAAAGCATTTATATCCCCTTTGTTGAAGATAGTCATTATATCTATTTATGTTAAATCTTTATGGGGTGGTCAAAGTCAAAAAGGAGAAGCTCTTGAGTTTGGCATTTTAAATACAATTGGGTGTCACCCAGGTATAACAAAAATTTATAGTATATGGTTATTGAAAGTCACTTCTACCATTGCGTAATATGTGTTTTGGCTCATGGGTCAGGAGTTCTTCCTGGTTTGTTTTTAGGACACTTTCCCTCCTGTACCATGACGAACAGGCCAGAGAGAGTTGGTAAAGAGGAGTCCTGTTAACTATCACTTATATATCCTTTCATCATGTTCTAAGCACTTTAATGTATTTTAAGTTATTTAATCTTTCTAAAATCTCTAGCTCAGGGAGCTTAAAATGTCTTATCTCAACTCTAACAGTCAACAAAAGCAGAACCAGGTTCAAATCCAGATTTTGTGACTCAGAATAGCCAACTCTACCTTGGACGAGAGAATGAAGAAGAGTCGTTCTATAGAAATGTCATTTTCAGTCCATCCCCAGACCTAGCCACTATCTTGGCATATTCCCAGAATATATCTTAGCTTGAAAAAAAAATGCTTCTAATGATTCGATTTCCCTGTATAAACCAGCTTCACTATTTGTGTTTCAGCAATACCTACATTACCCTGAAAAATAGCTGTGACCATTTCCCAAGGTTAGTATGGTTTGTTCTCTGAAAGAAATAATTACACTAGAGCTTATTAGAGCTCCAAAATGGGGACTATGGAGTTCATGCAAGTCTTTTGAAATTATCAAATTGTCTTGACCTTCAAGAAAAGTTAAGGAGATGTCTTCTTCATTCTCCCTGTCTCGTCTTGTCTCCCTTCTTTCTTTCCTTTTTTGCATTTTCTCCTCCTTCTAAATACCAAAGAAATGTTTCTAAGGAGTTCCACTCTTGAGAACAGCTTGTCCAGGTTTTTTTTCTCTTACTTCTCCTATACTCGGGGCCATCCATATCTTTGCCTTCACGGTCCTCAAATGCAGTGTTTCTTAGGAAGCCTATACTCTGATCTCTTTGTGTTCTTCTCCTGATGGGACCCAGCACATTGTTAGAAGCCCTCTCCGTGTGTCTGCCAAGCTAGCTGTATTTCCCAAGTCACAAATAGCTGTTGGACAAATAGAAGCATGCTTTTTGAGACAAGGGAAAGGGATATTAAAATTGAGATTGTTCCAGATCCTTTGGGCGTATGGTCGCCCTAGCTATCTATGTGTATTTCGTGTTCCTTTATTCCATAGCTATAACTTAGCTTCACAAGAGAGCAAAGGAAAGGGACTTGGAGACCCCCATTCCTGACTAGATATGCGATTTCATTCTGTTATTTCTTTTCATTCACAACCCCTCTCCACAAATCACCTAGGGAGATAGGGGCTGGCTAGTTTAGAAGTATCCTGGGGGGGTGTTACCACTCTCTTTAGAATGATCTTCCTCCAAATTGTGGCACATAGCATTCATTAAATATTATGGAATGAGTTAATAAATTATTTGAAATACAGCTAAGTACTCTTGGTGGTCAGCATTCTTCTGCTTTCCATTCTCTGATCCTTGGCGTGTGCCACAAAAGTGAGGCAAAAGCCAACCCAGACTCTGAATTTTCCTGAGAGTGTCTCCGATGAGGTTGAGCGACTTGGTGACATTAGGGAAATGTAAACGTGTCAGAAGCCTCTGTTCTGCATATCTGTCCCTCATCACCACAGTTAATTCCACCCCAGTTTTATTTGGTCGAGGCCCCTCGGATGTGGGGCATTTCCCCACTGTGTACTTTTATCACTGCAAAGTTATACAAAGACTCAGGGTCCTTTTGTTTTACGAAAAATCTGTAATATGGATATAGACTTAAGACATATCCTGCCGTATTTTTCTCGGTACTAGGTGAACTGACTTGCCCTGAAACTCAACACATGTCCGTGGCAACAGAAAGGGAGCCTTTATAAGAGACAAAAAACACATTCTCATTCTGTTCCCTGCAGTAAGTCTAAAAGGAAGGCCAATGTTAACCTGATTTGCTCTGAAGTATAAAGTTAGTTAAAGTTGTTAATAGATGTTACATGACAACAGGGGACTCTGTGGATTCTTAGTACCTATTCAGTCCTTTTCATATGTCTTCTTGTGGGTGACCAGACATGATGCAGCCTAAACTTGAATTTTCTCTTGCTCCTTCTCATTCGTCCAAGGGTTGTGCAACATAGTTAATGTTGTTTTCAGAGCAATTCTAGATGGGTTCTTATACCACTGAATTAAACTGGCTGGAGCTCGTGATCCTGTTGCTTTGGATTGAAAATGATGCGATGACTGGGCCCGGGGCTGGTAGTGTTCTATCTTCAGTCTCAGGACGTCTTTAGCCCGTGTTCCTCCCTTGGGTCCTGGGTGCGTCTCAAATGATAGTGAGGAGATGGCCAAGGTGAAGGGAAGCCGCAGGGGGTCAGGAGTGGGCCTCCCAAGCCCAGCAAGGAGAGTAAGCAAAGGTGTCAGGGAGGAACAGCACAGGGTGTTTGGGAAAGTGCAGACAGTTGGGTGACTTGTGTAACAAGGCAGCAAAATGGGAGGAGATGAGGCTGGATGGGCCGTTGACAAGGCCGGGTGGGGAGGGCCAAGGCTGTGGCGCGGTGCTGAGGGGTTGGTCGGTCCCTCATCACCTGGTACAGGGAGCCTCCCCGTATGAGCCAGGAGCCAGGGGTTAGACCTATAGGCACATACAGCTGTGTTGGCCGTGACTTTGAAAGGCCACCATCCCGGAAGTAGGAAGTGCGATTGGGAGGGAGCCTGGAAGCCCAGGAAAGCGGCGAGGCTGGCCTCCAGGAAGGAACAGAACTGGGGAGGAGGGTGAACTGGGCTGGTATGTTCTGGGGGAGGGGCGGGGGCAGGGCTGTGTGGCTGGTTCGGTGGATCTGGGGAGGGAAGGAAGGGGTCCTGTTTCTGGCGGGTGTGCGGCCACATGAGGGTTGTTGGCAGCTGAGACCAACAGCTTGGGAGGAGCAGCGGCAGGTCGGTCCTTTAATCCAGCGGGATCTACCGAGGGCCTTCCTGGGGTGGAGTAGCTGGAAAGTGTGAATGGGGTGCAAGAGACGTTGTTTGAGGGCCTGATGACACAGCCACGGACACACGTCCGATAGTGAGAAATCGAACTTTGAGGCTTACTGGGAGACATGTGGGCCAAAGATAACAGCTCAGTGCATCCTCGGCTCGCAACCAGTAATTGGAACTGAGAGTGAATCTATCCACCCGACAAGTGCATGGCAGAGGGCAACACTGGGCTCAGTAGACCTCTAGAAGATGTGAACATTAAAATGTTTATTTACTTTTATTTTTAGGAGTCCCCATTGTGGCTTAGCAGGTTAAGAACCTGATGTAGTGTCTGTGAGGATGTGGGTTCCATCCCTGGCCTCGCTCAGTGGGTTAAGGATCCAGCATTGCCATGAGCTGTAGTGTAGGTGGCAGAGGCAGCTCACATCCACAGTTGCTATGGCTGTGGTGTAGGCTGGTAGCTGAAGCTCCTATTAGACCCCTAGCCTGGGAACTTCCATATGCTACAGGTGTTGCTCTGAAAAAGAAAAAAACAAAAAACAAAAAACTTATTTTTAATAGGTAATCCATGCACATTATATGAAATCCAAAGGGTTCAAAAGTGACTCTTTCTCCAACCTTGTCCCCTGGCTATAGTGCTTCCAGCTCTGGGGCTATCACTTTTATTGATGTCTGGTATATCCTTTCAAAGATATTCTCTGCATATGCAAATATGTCCAAAGATGTTTGTGGTGGTTGGGATTATTTCACACAGTGCCACCTAGTTGAGTTGTGGTCCTGGGGACATACCCATCTACAAATGTCTACTACTTAGTGAGAAATAGATTTTTTTTTAATTTATTGAAATATAGTTGATTTACAATGTTATGTTTTGGATGTACAGCAAAGTGATCCAGGAATATATATATATATATATATATATTCTTTTAAAGATTCTTGTCCATTATAGGTTATTAAAACATATCGAGGAGTTCCTGTTGTGGCGCAGTGGTTAACGAATCCGACTAGGAACCATGGGGTTGCGGGCTCGATCCCTGGCCTTGCTCAGTGGGTTCAGGATCCGGCGTTGCTATGAGCTGTGGTGTAGGTCGCAGACACGGTTCGGATCCCCCATTGCTATGGCTGTGGCATAGGCCAGCGGCTACAGCTCTGATTAGACTCCTAGCCTGGGAACCTCCATATGCCGCGGGAGGGGCCCTAGAAAAGGCAAAAACACACACACAAAAAAAATATATATATGTATATATATCGAATATAGTTCTCTGTGCTATACAGTAGGTCCTTGTTGGTTATCTGTTTTATAAACAGTGATGTGTATTTGTTAATCCCAGACTCCTAATTTTTTCCTCCCTCCCTTTCCCCTTTGGTAGCCATAAGTTTGTTTTCTATGTCTGTGAGTCTGTTTGTTTTGTGTAAGTTCACTTATATCTTTATTATTTTTTTTTAGATTCCACATATAAGCAATATTGTATGATGCTTGTCTCTGCCTGTTTTACTTCATGTGGTATGATAATCTCTAGGTCCATCTATGTTGCTGCAAATGGCATTATTTCATTTCTTTTATGGCTGAGTGATATTCCTCTGTGTGTGTGTGTGTGTGTGTGTGTTGTGTGTCTGTATGCCACATCTTCTTTATCCACTCCTCTGCTGATGGACACTGAGGTTGCTTCCATGTCTTGGCTATTGTACATAGGGCTGCTGTGAACATGGGAACGGAGAAATAGACCTTTGAGGGTTGCAGGAGAGGTAGGTGTGGGCCTGAGATATTAGAGTTGCAAGTCATAAGCTGACCAGTGGTAGCTGAAACAGTGAGAGTGTTTATTCCCTTCTAAAAATGCAACAGAGAAGGGAAGAGAGGAGTGAGCAGTAGAAAGAAAAGCAGGGAGAGCAGGGTATATAACCTCAAGTGAAGAAGGGGTGAGACATTATCAAGAAAATAAATTATTAGACAAAAAAAGAGAATACTTCAAGTTGTGTTTTGTTGCAAATAGGTAAGGGAGTGGGGGAAATAAAGCATTATGATAAAATGGAAAGCTTAGGGCTTTTGGGAAATGGAGAGGGACACCCACCTTCTCTACTTGCTTAATTTGCTTAAGACTGACATTCAGGGAAGTCTCAGAAAGCTTATAAACCAGACTCATCTCAGCCGTATGTATTGAAAATATATGAGGTTTTTTTTGTCTTTTTTTTTTTTTGCCTTTTTCTAGGGCCACTCCCGCAGCATATGGAGGTTCCCAGGCTAGGGGTTGAATCGGAGGTGTAGCCACTGGCCTACAGCAGAGTCACAGCAACGTGGGATCCGAGCTGCGTCTGCAACCTACACCACAGCTCACGGCAACGCCAGATCCTTAACCCACTGAGCAAGGCCAGGGACCGAACCCGCACCCTCATGGTTCCTAGTCGGATTCGTTAACCACTGCACCACGATGGGAACTCCAGGATTTTTTTTTTTCCTTCTAAAAACATTCTAGTATCATTTTCCTTATTTTGTATGAACGGGTCCCCTGCTGTCAGAAGCAGCACATAGATGCCAGCTGGGAGGTTCTTAGCTGTAGTGTACTGGCCTCTAGTGGCCAAGAAGGAATGTCCCTGCTCCTGGTGCTGCCTGGCTTCCTTGTGGCTTCAGTGAGGAGAGGAGATTGGGGACAGGGGGTTATGCTCAGTGTCTTAGCTACCGACCATGCGAAAGGCTTCTTGGTACATTGGAGGCTATCTGCTTCTTTACCCAAACCACCCTTTACCTGGATAAGAAAGCTTCTTTAGCCAGGAACAAATGATGGAGGCCGTATTTAGGCCCAGACGTGAATCCCCTTGTTTCTAAGTTGTAGGTAATGTTCTAAAGATAATGGTTTCCACCTGCGAGGAAAGATGCCAAAATAGATGGCAGGCGAGGTATGTTTAGAGGGGACTCGCGTGAGCATGCGAGGAGGAAAATCAAATGGAAACGATATAAGCCAAAGAAGTTTGGAAGCTCTACAGAAGGACATACATATATAATATTGCTTTTAGGGGGGAAAAAAAAAAACAACGGTGATCACACGACCTCTGTAACAGGTTCTTGGACAACATTTGCAACGTTTCCAAGCTTTAGGTTGCACATCAGTTTGCTCATGGAAAAAACACGATATCCTGCATGCAAGTTTTGCTGAAATTACAAGTCAATAGGTAAAGTGCTTATTTTACCCTTTATTGTACAGGGCTAGTATTTATGAAAGATTTAATCAATTTAGCTCTCCTGATTATTTTTACACTTGATCTTAGCCAAAAGGCTGAGAAGCCATATGATGATTTTTAATTAGTATTGTTCTCTAGCAGATACAGGCCCATGCTCAGGTGCGTGACCAGATGGTCTTTAAAGCCCTTCGCAGGCCTGAAATTCCCCATCATCTGACTCTCTGACCTGCTTTACTGCCTGCAAATTCATGAGCGAAGGTAGACAGCAGAAGAGACCAGAGTCATCGTCACATAAGCCCATAGTTGACGCCACTCCACACTCTGGAGGAAAACTCCATTCTTTCCGCCTCAGAGATGGGCACCCAGTCACAAAGGGATGCTCTTGGAAGGGCCCGGAGGCTGCCCGTGGCAGTGGCCTCCCTCCCAGTGCTCTGTGCCAAGAATGCTTTCAAAGTGGAGGAAAAATTGGCGTCAAGCCGAAGTAAATCAAGATCATAAGACTTTGCAGAGTGACTGGAAATGCTAAAAGAGATGTTAAGTAAATAATTGATAGTGAAAACTGGCAAGGACGATGAAGACGTCAATCTGATTTTCGCATGATATAAATATTAAATTTCTGCATGATTATAAATATTCTTAGTGTTTGGGCAGAAAATAATGCAAATAATGTCACATAATTTGTCAGTTCTGTCTGACCGCAATAGAGTGAATAGAACAGTGTGATTAGTGTGCAGAGGGAGAAACTATACAGCCTGCATTGTGACCTAAAACTCACATTTACTTAATTCTTACTTCGGGAAGGGTAGAATGACAAGTTGGTGAATTAACTGTAGTGAATAATATTGATGGACTACGAATTCCTACAAAGAATCCATCACTATAAATCAGAAACTGTTGTGATATATATACACTAGTGTCTGGAATTACAGGGCAAAATCATCATATCAGAATAGGTCATATGATTGAGCATTTACTGAACATCAAAAGCTGTGCAAAGTGCTTTTCATGCATTATCTCATTTAATTCTTGAGGCAGATCGCATATTATCAAATTTTATAGATGCAGACACTGGGGTTCTTTAGAGAATTTCTTTCCCTTCATATAGCTTATTACAATACACAATTATATACTTACTTGTTTGGGTATTTGATTAATGTCTGACATTATAATTGCAATGTTAATGAAGCCTTTTCTTGTGAGATGTAGCTGGGTCTGTTATTCTGGTTGGCGAAGTGGGGGAGGCAGCACAGGGATTTGCATCCAGTTCAACTTCAGCTCAGAGCAGTGGTAGCCTGGGCTTCGCTGTCCACACACTGAGGACTATCTACCCCTCTGGGTTCCTGACTGCTTCCTCTGAATACCAACTGCATGGCAGTCTGATGGCTTATTCCTCCCCCCACCTCTACCTGAACCCCCAGGAAGAAAAGAGGTTCCTCTTCAGCAGCCATTCTTCTAATACATTCAAGTCCAAGAACATCTGTGAAGGGCCTTATCAGTATGAACCCATAATGTACACGCAGAAGCACTGTATAAAGTGGGGACACAGCCGGAGGTGTCACGTGGCCAGAGCAAGAAGACCGCGACCAATGGATGACACCTAACCCTGTGGATTTCCTTCAACCCCGTCATAACTCTTCACTGAAATAACCTATCCAATCATGTCTGCAGGTCCAAGATCTGAATATCACTGGGAAGGTGGTACTAATATCGACACTAGTCAGATGTGCTATTCCAAGATACACCCACTCTTTGATGATTTTAATGCAGGATGAACTTGACCGTGAAACTCTTTTTGCTTTAGACTTGTTTTAGAGGTTGAAGTGTCCCCCCCCCCAGAATGGTAAGTTGAAGTCCTAATCCTCAGTACCTCAGAATGTGATATTATTTGGAAATAGGGCCCTTGCAGATATAATTAAGATGAGGTCATTAGGATGGGCCCTAATGCAATACGACTGTTGTCATAGAAAAAGGGGAAATGTGAACATAGAGACAGACACACAGGGAGAATAGCACGTGAACCTGAAGACAGAGAACAGCGTGATGTGTCTACAAGTCCAAGAGGCAAGCACCTAACAAATCCCTCTCAGCTCTCAGAAGGAACCAACCCTGCCCATACCTTGGTTTTGAACTTCTAGCCTCCAGAATTGTGAGACAATGCATTTCTGTTTTTCTAAGCCATCTGGCTTGTGGTACTTTCTGTTCTGGCAGCCCGAGTAAACGAATACAACTGGTGATACAAGCTTTAAGAAAACAAGGTACAAAGATATCCATTGTCTGTGTTTACTGATTCCAAAGGTACCTTGGCTTCAAGGCAAGAATTTAAGAGCATAGCTAACTTTGATGTCCTCTAAGACCTGTTATTTTCATGAAATCACATTTGGTTGTAATATGTGATGACTAACCTGTACTGTATTAGTTTAACAATTGTTCCTTTGCTGAAGAAATTTATTGAATCTGCTTCAGGTGACAACATAAGAGGTAATGAGCATTTCTGCCAGTAACTGGATAGTTTCCAAAAGTTTCCAAACCACATTTCCTAACAATGCATTCACACAGATAGGTTTTATTCCACTTCAATTTACATATTAAAGAGACATTTTTAGGTTTTCTTAACATTTAGAACATTCAATTTTGTATGGTAGTGCTTTTGTAGATAAGAATCTACCTAGTTATTTCTGTCTACCTATCTTTAAAAAATCCATGATCGCGGAGTTCCTGTCGTGGCTCAGCAGTTAATGAACCTGACTAGCATCCATCAGGACGCAGGTTCAATCCCTGACCTCACTCAGTGGGTTAAGGATCCAGCATTGCCGTGAGCTGTGGTGTAGGTGGCAGACGTGGCTCAGATCCTGCGTTGCTGTGGCTGTGGTGTAGGCCAACAGCTATGGCTCTGATTCCACCCCTAGGCTTAGAACCTCTGTATGCCACAGGTGCAACCCTAAAAAGCCAAAAAAAAAAAAAAAATCCACAATTGCTATTTTAATCATCATATGGCATATGTGTAGGAGCAACCAAAGTTTCTTTCCTAAAATTTCTTTTTATGATCTTTATTTGAGATTTTGTCAACATAAGCCTGTATGAAATGTTAGGAGGATCTCTACCTATAGATCAGAAATTATATCATTTATATCTTCTAAGAATAATCTTATAGATTTTTGTTTTGAAATGCTTCATTCAAATTAATTTTAACATATGAAGACTTTGGTTAAGAAAAAGAAATTGTCCAAAGAATTATCACAAACATAGGTCTTGAAGCTACTGTTTTCCTTCCTGTTGTAGTGTGGGAGTCCATGAGCTTTCTCCCAATAAAGATAAATGAAGGAAAACCACAGTAAAAATCATGATGGTGTGCAAAATTTACATCATAACTAAGGCACAGTGTGCTACCTATTCTCTAAAGTGTTCATTTATAAAAGAAGAATAAGTAAAAGATCTTCCTTCATTTTGGTCATATTAAAAAGATGGATTGAGCCTTCGTAAGTGGTTTTGTTTTTTTTTTTAACTGTTTTTGTATCCATACCCAACTTATTTTTTTTTCAGTTGAGATGAAAAAGATCTTCTCCTTTAATAAGAAAACACTTATTTTTCATTTGGATCCTAGGACTTAGTAAACTCCAGCTAACTGTTTAGAATATATTGAGTAACAAAAAGTATACTAGATCTGCAAGCCAGAAGAAGCTTTAAATTTCCCTCCATTTTGTCCTTCAGAGAGTTTTTTTAAAGGTTAAATTTTAAAAACAAATTTATTGGCATATAGTTGACTTACAAAGTTGTGTTAGTTTCAGATGTACAGCAAAGTAAACCAGTTAAACATGTACATATAGCCTTTCCTTTTCAGATTCTTTTCCTGTTTTGGTTATTACAGAGTAGTGAGTGGATTTGCTTCTACTATATAGTAGGTCCTTGTTACTTATCTATTTTATATATAGTAGTGTGTATATTTTAATCCCAGACCCCTAATGTATCTGTTCCCCCCACACACACCCTACATTTCCTTTTTGGTAACCATAAGGTTGGTTTCAAGATCTTTGAGTTTATTTCTGTTCATAAGTTCTTTTGTATTATTTTTATTAGATTGTACCTATTAGTGATCTCGTATGATATTTGTCTTTCTCTGTCTGACTGACTTCATTTAGTATGATAATCCCTAGGTTCATCCCTGCTGCTGCTGCAAATGGCATGATATTATTCTTTCTATGGCTGAGTAATATTCCACTGTGTATATATACCGCATCTTCTTTTACCATTCCTCTGTCATTGGACATTTAGGTTGCTTCCATGTTTGAGCTACTGTGGATCGTGCTGCCATGAACATAGGGGTGCATATATCCTTTTGAATTATGGTTTTTCTGGATATATGCCCAGGAGTGGGTTTGCCGGATCGTATGGTAGTTCTGTATTCATTTAAGTAATCTCCATACTGTTCTGCATAGTGGCTACACCAATTTACATTCCCACCAACAGTATAGGAGGGTTCCCTTTTCCTCCACACCCTTTCTAGTATTTGTTTGTAGTCTTTTTGATGATGGCCATTCTGACCAGTGTGAGATGATACCTCCTTGGAGTTTTGATTTGCGTTTCTCTAGTAATTTACTGATGAGCATTTTCATGTGCTTTTTGGCCATCTGTCAGAACTGTGATTTTTGTAGTCATTCACTGACCTCCTTGATGGCTTCAGTAAAGGTTATTTGTGATAGTGTTTCTGTTATTTATTTTTATTATTCCACTAGACTATAAAGAAAATGATTGCTTAGGAGTTCACTGGTGGCTCAGTGGGTTAAGGTTTCAGCATTATTACTGCTATGGTATGGATTTGATCCCTGGCCCAGGAACTTCCACATGCTGTGAGTGCAACCAAAAAAAAAGAAAGAAAGAAAGAAAAAAAAAGAAAAGGAAGAGAGAGAGACAAAATGATTATTTAGAAAACTCCATTTTTAATAGCTCCATTTTAATAAGTTATTAAATACCTACAGGACTTTAAAAGAAAAAATTTTCATCTACTTTATTATCATCATTTGTGGAGTTAAAGATTGGGATATCACTTGTGAAAAAGAGAAAAAGTCCTACGTGAAACGTTCCGCAAGTAGTATCGCAGCTAATCCAAGGTTCCATCAGCCATTCTGTGGGGTTACATTGACCACAGTAAACAAGAAAGCCAGTGTCTAGATGCTGCCTAGAATGCTCCTGCCTCTCATCTTTACATTAAACCTTGTTACCTTTATTTTATTTTTCCCAAAGCAATTAACATATTTTCCAACTAGCGTTACATTTTCATCTTTAGTTCTAATATTTCTTGTATTCTCAAACACAGGGCCCTTACCTTTCCCCATATATTATGAGCAATAAAAATCTCTCTCCTCATGACTAAGCTTCAGACCAAACATCCTCATGATCCACAGACAGATTAGCGGTGAGACACAAATCGAAAGTATGTTAGCAATTTGAGACTCAGACCTTCCTTTATTATTTTTAATAAGTACATTTTCACCAGATGCACGGAAATACTGATGTTGACGGTATTTGTTTTCACCAAGGCCAGGGAGCCAGGGGTAGGAAGTGGAGAGAGTGGGAAAGGATGACATCTTGCTGACTTGGCTGAGGAGCCAAACTTGGATGAGTCAGAAGAAACCCGTCTGTCTTTGACCTCTGTCTCACTTTGCATGCAGCTCTCAGCGCCTTAAACCAGGGTTTCTTGTTCCACAGCCCACACTCCTCTTCAGATCAGAAGTCCTCTGTTCTCAGGATCTGTGATCTTTGCTCCGTGTACCTTTTCACCGTCATGGGGTGGAGAGTGCTTGCTACATTTGGCAGTTAATCATCTGATGCTTTAATCTTCAGGCCTTTAAAAACAAAACCCAAGACTTTTGGACAATAAGGTCGTCATAGATCTTTGTTGGCACACTGAGCCTTCCTTGTGCTATGCAGGGTTTGTTTTGGCAGCCGAACGTATCTTATTCTTCTTCGGATTGTGAATAAATCAGGCGATTTTACAGGGCTGCTAGTTAATGAAGTGTTTCATGTTAGATTTGTAGAGTCCTAGTCTGGGTAGCTTACTAGTTATTCTAGAACTGCAGATCGGCGCTCACCATGACTTGGATAGCAACAAAGGGAAAGTTTTTCTAGGATTGCAGAGGCCACAGCTACAATTCTAGCAGTGATTTTGTTTTCTAAACATTGATGAATTTTCCTGATGATTCTCTTGGCCTTCACTTTGAGTGATGCGGTTAAACTAGAAGTGGAGCTTCTTAATCATAACACTACTACCTCATAAGAAGAAACGCATAGGCCCAAAGGGAATAAGCTCTAGGAGTTCCCATCATGGCGCAGTGGTTAACGAATCCGACTAAGAACCATGAGGTTGTGGGTTCAATCCCTGGCCTTGCTCCGTGGGTTAAGGATCCGGCGTTGCCGTGAGCTGTGGTGTGTGTTGCAGACTCGGCTCGGATCCCGCGTTGCTGTGGCTCTGGCGTCGGCTAGTGGCTGCGGCTCCGATTCAACCCCTAGCCTGGGAACCTCCATATGCCGAGGGAGCAGCCCTAGAAAAAGGCAAAAAGACCAAAAAATAAATAAATAAAATAACAAAGGGGATAAGTTCTAGAAATGTGTTTCCAAGCCGACTCACTTGTAGTGCTAGTGCTGCTCCTGCCTGTCAGTGTAGAACCCTAGTGGGAGAAGTACTGGCTTGGACAGTTGCATTGAAAGAGGAAGTCATTGGGCTGAGGTGGCTCTAGTGCTACTGTGTAAGTAAACGAAAGTCTAAGCCTACAAATGCCTCAAGGTTATGAAATTGAAACCTAAGAACAACCAATCACAACAAGCCAACTAGGCTTTAAGCTATAGCCCATCAACGAATTTCCTTTCTTTGCAGCTGCACTCTCTCGATATACTCTTTCCCCTGACTCCTATCTGTGGAGTGCTCCTAGCCATTTCTGGGTTGGCATGGCCCCATTGGAATCACTTTTTGCTCCCATAAGCTCTTAAAAATCTCAATGTTGCCTTTGGAATGGATAAGCAATGAGATCCTGCTGTAGAGCCCTGGGAACTATAGCTAGTCACTTATGATGGAGCATGATAATGTGAGAAAAAGAATGTATATATGTATATGTGACTGGGTCACCTGGCTGTGTAGTAGAAAATTGACAGAACACTGTAAACCAGCTATGATGGAAAAAATAAAAATCATTTTGAAACAATTTCAGGAGTTCCCATCGTGGCGCAGTGGTTAATGAATCCGACTAGGAACCATGAGGTTGCGGGTTCGATCCCTGGCCTCGCTTAGTGGGTTAAGGATCCAGTGTTGCCGTGAGCTGTGGTGTAGGTCACAGACGCAGCTCAGATCCTGTGTTGCTGTGGCTGTGGCGTAGGCCGGCGGCTACAGCTCTGATTCGACCCCTAGCCTGGGAACCTCCACGTGCCGCAGGTGTGGTCTTAAAAAGACAAAAGACAAAAAAAAAATTCAGTATGCCTCAGTTTATCTTTTAACAACACCAAACACTAAACACCTTCAGACCAGGACTTTATTTCCTCCTGAACATTCAGTTCAGTGAATGGATTTGATTTTTGCTACTGCAGAATTCTGGCAAAAGGGAAAATAATCATCTTCAGTTTTCAGTCTTTCTATGTTTTGCCTTATATTTTGATGTACCAGGCTGGGAAAGGCTGCCAACAGTAATAGGGACATTACATGAGGTAGCAGTAATTTCACTGAATTAACGGCATTGAAATTCACTTGAGGTTTTTCTCATTATCAAATTCTATGCCAAATGAGTATTCTGTAAATCCAAATGATTTACCAGGGTGCTATACAGTGTTCTAGAACATTACCTATTTGATTTACATCAGAAATAGTAAGCCTTGTTTGCCATCTAAAATAGTTTTTTTTGATTTTGTGGGGTTTTTTGCTTTTTAGAGCCACACTTGTGGCATATGGAAGTTCCCAGGTTATAGGTCGAATCAGAGCTGCGGCTGCCGGCCTATACCACAGCCACAGCAACGCAGGATCCGAACCGAGTTTGCAACCCACATCACAGCCCACGGCAATGCTGGATCCCCAAACCACTGAGTGAGGCCAGAGATCGAACCCACTTCCTCATGGATACTGGTCAGATTCGTTTCTGCTGCACCACAGCGGGAACTCCCCATCTAAAATAGTTTTTAATGTTGTCTTAAAATGTTTTAAACTATTTTTAGTTGAAGTGTAGTGAATCTGCAGTGTTTTATTAGTTTTAAGTGTACAGCAAAGCGATTCAATTATACACACACACATATATATATATTCAGTTGTACATATATTTTTTTTCAGATGCTTTTCCATTATAGGTTATTACAAGATACTGAGTATAATTCTCTGTGCTCTATAGTAGGCTCTTGTTGTTTGTCTGTTTTATACACAGTAATGTGTATATGTCAATCCCAAACCCGTAATTTATCTCTCCCCCTACTCCTGCTCTCCCCTTTGGTAACCATAAGTTTGTTTTCCATGTCTATGAGTCTATTTCTGTTTTGCAAATAAGTTCATATATGTCATGTTCTATATCCTACATATAAGTAATATCATATAAGTCTTTCCCCACCTGGTATACTTCACTTAGCATGATCATCTCTAGGTCCATCCGTGTAGCTGCAAATGGCAAATTTCATTTTTATGGCTGAGTAGTATTCTGTTCTGTCTCTATGTATGTGTGTGTGTGTGTGTGTGTGTGTGTATCTTCTTAATCCATTCATCTCCTAATGGACATTTATGTTGCTTCTATGTCTTAGCAATTGTGAACAGTGCTGCTATGAACATTGAGGTGCATGTATCTTTTCGAATTAAGAGTTTCCTCTGGGAGTTCCTGTCGTGGCGCAGTGGTTAATGAATCTGACTAGGAACCATGAGGTTGCAGGTTCGATCCCTGGCCTTGCTCAGTGGGTTGAGGATCTGGCATTGCCGTGAGCTGTGGTGTAGGTCACAGACACGGCTCGGATCCCGCATGGCTGTGGCTCTGGTGTAGGCCGGCGGCTGCAGCTCCAATTGGAGCCCTAGCCTGGGAACCTCCATATGCCATGGGTGCGGCCCTAGAAATGGCAAAAAGACAACAACAACAAAAGTTTCCTCTGGATATAAAATATTTTTATGTTCTTTATATTTTAAAAAAATGTATTTTTTAGACCTTTAGAGACTTTGTCTATTTATCTAAGTTAATGGTACATTTTAAAAAGTGGTTGGTATCTACTTTCATACTGTTGATCGAAAAAAAACAACATGGGAGTTGTGAGTTTCAGTTTTATTCAGGGTCTTACTGAGAACTATAGCCCGGGAGGTGGCCACTCAGGAGCTCTGCATAAACTCCAAAGAAGAAGGGGAGGAGCCAGAACATGTGAATTTTTTGACGGAGAAATACATGCAGTCAAGCATACATCTAGGTAAAAGATTACTGAGGATCACAAAGAAAAGATATCTCCAGTGAGTAATTTTCGTGTTTTATGTATGGGAAGATACAAGAATCTGGGGTCCTTGAAATTCTCCCTGAGATATGTACCTTAACTATCTAGGAGCCATTGAGCCGAAGCACAGGAGGCCTCATCCTGTTTTTTCATCTCGAGTTGCCCTCCGTGGCTGTCCGCGGGCGGCTGGAGTAGGTTGTGACGTAACCTGTGTGTGATGAATGATGAGCAATACTCTTTATACTTCTTCCTTGTGGGTGTTCATGGCCTCTTCATCAGAATAAAAGACATTGTAAGAAAAAAAATAAAGCTGGTAATATATGCTTGTTGAGAAAAACGATGATTGCCGTCTTGCTAATGTATGTCTGTGTCTGTCTCAGTACAGAGCAGTGAATATTTGTTGGATGAATAAGACTCAGAGAATCAAAGTGCTCATTGTGGCTGAAGTGAAGCAGAATATGCCACTCCCGAATATAACTCTTGGGCATACGGATTATTTTAGACTGATGATTTTTGAGAAGCTGCCAACACAATAGAAGCTCTAAACACTGAGTAGAAGTTACCCTTTTGTGAGGGCAATTTACCTTTATAAGTGAACATCCATTTGTAAGGGTATCTTCTTTGCACCAGGAAAAGGTGGAGGAAGAAATCTCTAGAAACCCTTATCCATGGAGAAGGGCAAGGACTTAAGTCTGGATAACAACCTTACCCATGTTTATTGTGCTTTGCCTGATAGCTTCCAAAACCTGGCTCCCCTGCCCCTCCAATATTGTTTTTCGTCTTTAGCTGGAGATGGGATTTAAGGTGCTGGCTTGGGCCATTCAGGGAGTTACTCAGTTTTCCTGGGGCTCTCCCATGCCTGTAGGAGGTGACCAGGTTATGCAGCTTTCCTTTGTTTTTCTCCTATTAATCTTTTTTTTGTTTTGTTTTTTGCTTTTTTTTGGTTTGTTTGTTTTTTGCCTTTTCTAGGGCCACTCCCAAGGCATATGGAGGTTCCCAGGCTAGGGGTCTAATTGGAGCTGTAGCAGCCGGCCTTCGCCACAGCCACAGCAACACGGGATCCAAGCCGCGTCTTCGACCTACACCACAGCTCTCGGCAACGCTGGATCCTTAACCCGCTGAGCAAGGCCAGGGATCGAACCTGCACCCTCATGGTTCCTAGTCAGATTCGTTAACCACTGAACCATGACGGGAACCCCTAATCTGTTTTTTATTACAGGGAGGTTCTCATCCAAGAACCTAGAAAGGAAGAGGGAAAATTAATTTCCTCCCCTACATCACTTAGCTTTGGGAACCCCCTGTTGGGAACCATTAACTTTTGAATCCTCTCTCTATACCGCCTTGGGTCAGGGGAAGCGATGGAGCTGGAGCAGCCATGGTATAATCACAGGGCGTCAACCAGGAGGAAAAAGTCAAATGAGTACAAGATGCTGGTTCGGAAAGTGTCCAGTTTCTGTGTCAAGGCCAGCAGTCACATACCTTCAGACTTTCTGTTATGGAAGAAACAGAAACTTCATCTTTGTTTAAGCTGCTCTAAGACGGGTTTTAAAGTATTGCAGCTTAAAGTATTCCTGAGGAGCTCCCCTTTCCCCAGGAGAGCCACAGCTCTTGTTCAGGAACTCACATGGAGAGATGCAGCCTGGAACACTGATGCCAAATAACCATGCTGTGAAGTTCCTGTGTGGTCAGGAACACATGGCTTCACATGACAGGGAACTAGAGGGCTCTCTGTTCTCCGTGCTTTCAAGACTGGCAGGCAGGGAGGGAGGAAGGATGGGACACCGACATCCTAGTTCAAAGTTTAGGACTCAGCTCTAAAGGCTGTGAGACGTGCACCTCCCGGGTCTGCTTTAAAATCTCTCAGGCAGCGTTACACTGACAAAGCACAGGAGCCCTGAGGCATATGGAGAAAAAGATGTGAGGGAGGGAAATACAAGGGGATGTGGAATTTACCTGGAGATGAGGGATTTACTCCCAGCTTGTCTGGCTTGACTGGCCCGGGTGCCAAAGGGGGTTGCGATGAGGAGGGGTGCAATTGTGCGCATGCAGGTCAGAAACGGGCAGGAGAGCGAGCGGGCGGCCCCCCAAGCAGGCGGCCCAGTGCCTGAGACCCAGGAAGCCCCATCTCGCTGAGGACGAGCCCCACCCGAAACCCGCACACATTCTTAAAGGGGCCGGAGCCTGCAAATGTGAGGGAGACTCCCTCCTGACCCAATCAGCCTGACCGATTTCAGAAAGCAGGGGAGCGGTCATTTCCGGCACGAGGGGATGCTGCCCAGGAAAAAAAAAAAAAAAAACAATCAAGGCTCAGTTATGGACCAACACCCACCATCCCGGACGATGGTAACCTTTTGGTGCACGTGAAGTTTTGGATGCCTACCCTGCTGTCATTCTTGTGTCACTTGAACTTTGGATCTGTCTCTGCAGAAGGATAAACATGTTACCAGATACTGGTTGTGATTGTTCCTGCCTCCCATTTTAACCGGAACTGGGGGTGTTCAGGGCCCTTCCCCCATTTCTACGGTCCATAGAGTGTGGCGTTTAGATATGGGCAGAGCTCACATGGACCCAGAGCCCCAGGTTGAGGGAAGACCTTAAAGGCAGGTTCCTGTGATCCAGATGAATCACCTGAGGCCCAGAATTGTTACAAAGCTCATCTGAGTGAGGACTGACAGTATGCCTCTCTGCAATGCCACACTGCCAGCCCACTCCGCCTCTCCTGGCAGGAAAGGGTCCCTGTTCAGAATTTTCTGAAGGACCCCTTATAGGGTTGCGCCAACCCGTGGTTATAGGAAGCGTCGGTGCTTGGAGACTGTCAGTCTCCATGGTCAGTGCAAGTGACCCCTTGGGGGGGCAACAGTGACAGAAATCAGTCAGTTAGCTGAAAGGAGGCGGATTGACAATGCAGTCATTGGGAAAACCATTTATTTCCCCTGCTGCCGGCTTCAGATAAGAAGCATATACACAGCCACCTAAAACAGGAGTGCTGCTTAATATTTTTTCCGGGTCTTTAAATATTCCCACTTTGCGGTGACGAACACGTTGCATATTTGTCAGAAAACATACAATGAAATGTATTCCCGAGCTATTACGTGGGATTTTGTTATAAGGGATTTTAAGTAAGTTTAATATTTTAGTTTGTCAATTATGTTATTTTTCCTTAGGTTTCAAATACGACTAATGAAAATCATAGGTTTGTGATTATTGTTCTGATTGATAGCAAAATTATTAAAGTATTGGGAGAAAATGATTTCCCCACAAAGTGCAAGTTTATTTAACTAATTAAATGAGAGAAAAGGAGAGGGAGAAAAAAACTTTGAGGCTCTTAACATTAGCACCTCAGAAGACGAGTTCCTATTATTAGAAATGCCACAATGGTTATGGAAAATTACAGGCCTATGCCATTTTACTGTCCTTCTCTTTACCGTGCTTCCCAGAAACTGCACCGTTTACAAATTGAAGCTTTGTGGCAATCCTGCATTGAGTGAATCTATTGGCGTCATTTTTCCAACAGCATTTGCTCACTTCGTGTCTCCATGTCATTTTTTGATCATTCTTGCAGTATTTCACACTTTTTCATTATCATTCTTGTATTCGTTAAGATGATCTGTGATCAGTGATCTTTGATGTTTCTACTACGACTCGCTGAAGATTCCCATGATGGTTGCATTTCTTAGCAATAAGGTATTTTTTAATTAAGGCTGTTTAGACAGATGCTGTGGCACACTTAGTGGACTACAGCATAATGTCAACATAGCTTTCACACGCACAGGGAAACCAAAAAATTCATGTGAATCGCTTTATTGCCGTGTTGGCTTTATTGCAGGGTTGGAGCTGAAGCTGCAAGCTCTCTGAGGTCTGCTTGTATTTGTAAAAAAGACTGCAGTAATTTCCTCCCACTTTTCTATACCCAGGAGCATTTCCCCCCCCTCCCCCCGCCGCCCCCTTGTTGGCTCTGTGTTTGTCTGGGTGGCTTAGTTTCGTTAATGGAACAATAGCAAATGTGACATAAATAGAGATTTGAAAAACACTTGCCCTCTTTTGCTGCTCAGGGGAATCCTGTAACCATGGAACAAGCCCAGGCTAGCCTGCTGGATGATGAGGGCCAGGTGACCAAGTCATCCCCTGCCTCACCCGACATAGGGCCAATAATCCCACAAGCGAAGGAAGCCATCTGGGACTAACCAGAGAGAGAGAAGTTTAAGGTCTGAAGGCTAGTAGGAGTTAGCCAGCGTGTCTCTCCGTGCCAACCAGTGCCCAGTATCAAACCAGGAATTACCTCTCAAAGAAGGTGTACTGGTGTCAGGCAAGTAACCGGACCCTCCTCAGCAGGAGAATAGGTGTAACGCCAATCCTGAAAGGTCCTGGTAGATCACCTTTGATCAGGTGGTCACCTGGCAAACAAACAAAAATCATGTTTGTAGTACTCTCGCGATAAACTGTATCCAGCATTTGAACCTGCAGTAAAATGATAGCCCTAAATTAACTTAAAACTGAGATGCTCTATTAAGTCTTCTTTTCCCCGAGTTTTAATAAGGCTTTTATTTAAAAGAAAATACTTTAAATATTTCTATGTAATTTTATTGATTGATTTAAAATTGTATTGAAGTATACTTGATTTACAATGGTGTATTAGCTTCAGGTTTACAGCAGAGTGAATCAGTTACACAGATAGATATATATATAGATATATCGCCATTCTTTTTCCCCCATACAAGTTATTACAGAGCATTGAGTAGACCTCCCTGGGCTATCAAGTAGGTCCTTGTTAGTTATCTGTTTTATATATACTAGTGTGTATGTGTTAATCCCAAACTCCTAATTTATCCCCCCTCCTTCACATTTCCCTTTTGGTAACCCTAAGTTTGATTTCAAAAATCCGTGGAGTTATTTCTGTTTTATAAATAAGTTATTTTGTATCATTTTTATCAGATTCCACGTATTAGTGATATCATATGGTATTTGTCTTTCTCTTTCTGACTTATTTCATTCAGGATGAGAGTCTCTAGGTCCATCCATGTTGCTGAAAATGGCATTATTTCATCTTTTTATGGCTGAGTAATATTCCATTGTGTATATGTACCATATCTTCTTTATCCATTCCTCTGTCAAGGGACATTTAGGTGGCTTCCATGTCTGGGATACTGTAAATAGTGCTGCAGTGAACATTGGGGTGCAAGTATCTTTTCAAATTATAGTTTTCTCTGGATAGAGGCCGAGGAGTAGGGCTGCTGAGTCACATGGTAGTTCTATATTTAATTTTCTTTTTTTGTCTTTTTGCCTTTTCTAGGGCCCCTCCCACCACATATGGAGGTTCCCAGGCTAGGGGTCAAATCGGAGCTGTAGCCACTGGCCTACACTACAGCCACAGCAACGAGGGATCCCAGCCGCTTCTGCAGCCCACACCACAGCTCACGGCAACGCCAGATCCTCAACCCACTGAGCGAGGCCAGGGACCGAACCCACAACCTCATGGTTCCTAGTCAGATTCGTTAACCCCTGAGCCACGACGGGAACTCCTATATTTAATTTTTTAAGGAATCTCCATACTGTTTTCTATAGTGGTTGTACCAATTTACATTCCCACCAACAGTGTTTTCTCCACACCTCCTTCTCCAGCATTTATTGTTTGTAAACATTTTGCTGATGGCCATTCTGACTGGTATATTTATTCGTTATTAATAATGCAGAATCATGCTATAAAGATTTAAAATTTAGTTATGTATGAATCTTAACAATTATTTTTTATTATAAACAGTGAGCATGCAAATGTCTACAAGACAGGAACACTCCTAAAAGTAGCTTCAGGAGTTCCTGTCATAGCTCAGCAGAAATGAATCCTGAGGACGCAGGTTCATTCCCTGACCTCGTTCAGTGGGTTAAGGATCGGTATTGCCATGAGCTGTGGCGTAGGTTGAAGACACAGCTCAGATCTGGCATTGCTGTGGCTGTGGCATAGGCTGGTGGCTCAGCTCCAATTCGACCCCTAGCCTAGGAATCTCCATATGCCATAGGTTTGCCACTAAAAAGACAAAAACAAAAACCAAAACAACAACAACAACAACAAAACGGAGTTCCCGTCGTGGCGTAGTGGTTAACGAATCCAACTAGGAACCATGAGGTTGCAGGTTCGATCCCTGGCCTCGCTCACTGGGTTAAGGATCTGGCGTTGTCGTGAGCTGTGGTGTAGGTCTCAGACGCGGCTCAGATCCCGAGTTGCTGTATATGTGGTGTAGGCCGGCAGCTATAGCTCCGATTTGACCCCTAGCCTGGGAACCTCCATGTGCCATGGGTGCGGCCTTAGAAAAGACAAAAAAAAAAAAACCAAAACACAGGAACAACAACAAAAAAACCCTTACCATAAATCTGTGCAGCCACTATGGAGAACAGAATGAAGGTTCCTTACAAAAATAAAAATAAAAAGTAGCTTCAATTTGATGGTTCCAAGTTTCTTTTAACTCATAACATCTTGGAATAGAACTTCAAGTGAAAGAGTCCTATATTTAGCAGTATGTTAATACATATTTGCATCTCAAGGGACCTAGTTCCTACTACACATGCGAATATTCTAAACAACAATACATGAGTTACTTAGCTTCTGTACATATAAACTGGGAAAGGGAAGAGAAACGGAAAATTTGATGTTATTTTAACATCATTAATTGTTGATTCTTGTAAAAGTTGCATAGGGCCAGAAATATACATGGGATACAAGAACAATAAGAAAAATATTTGCATCTCATTCCACTTGATCTTCACACAAGTAACAAATAATTTTAACTTTTATTTCATAAAATCGCCGCTTCACACTCTGACTCCCTTTTAGGTCCTCAACTCCCTTTTAAATCCCTGCTGTTAGCTTCATGCTTGGGATTTGCCTGATTAATAATTTTGTAACTATAATCTTCTTAGAAGGAATTGTAATTAATTTTGGTAGATTGTATGGTAGATTACCACCGCCTTTATTTCCTCTCCTCTACTATTTCATTCATTTAGACCATAAGGCTTCTGAAGGATATGTTTCCTATTTAGTTTTTCATTTTGTTTTTTGTTTTTTGGCTTCTTCAGCGCTTAATACACTATTCAGTAGGAGCTTAATAAAGGATTGTCGGAAAGTCAGATAAAAAGTCCCTAATTCATCCCTTCTTTTCCCTGACTTGCTTTTAGTCCTCAGTACATTTTAGAAATGAATATGGCTAAGTCGTGCTCAGAATCTGCGAGAGGTGTGAATAGGGATGCGTCTCTGCATTTTTGTCTCCGTTTTTCATTGGCTATAATTCCACGACAAGCAGATATTCCCTTCAAGATCTGGGAAGTATCCTTTTTCTCATGCTCTCTCTATGCATCTCCATCCATTCCTATGCACCAGGGCCAGTACTGACTTAACGTGTGTAGCCTTATCCTGGTCAGTTTTACAGATGGCAAGGAATTTGTTGCTTCAGTGATTTGGACAGATCAATTCAAGTGGTTTCATGCACACATTCAAATAGAACATGATGGAAGATAGTATGAGAGGAAGAATGTATGTGTATGTGTGACTGGGTCCCTATGCTGTACAGCAGAAATTGACACAACCCTGTAAATCAACAATACTCTCAAAAAAAAAATACAAAATTATAAACAACAACAACAAACTATGCCCAAGACCTCACTGGAAAGGGTTAGCAAGGAAGGAAGGATGCCTAGGGGAGATGGAACACACTGAAATTTTTCTTTTCTTTTTTTTTTTTTGTCTTTTGTCTTTGTTGTTGTTGTTGTTGCTATTTCTTGGGCCGCTCCCGCGGCATATGGAGGTTCCCAGGCTAGGGGTTGAATTGGAGCTGTAGCCACCGGCCTACGCCAGAGCCACAGCAACGCAGGATCCAAGCCGCATCTGCAACCTACACCACAGCTCACGGCAACGCCGGATCGTTAACCCACTGAGCAAGGGCAGGGATCGAACCCGCAACCTCATGGTTCCTAGTCGGATTCATTAACCACTGCGCCACGACGGGAACTCCTAAATTTTTCATTACCCTCTGCATTCATTTCACAAGTACACTTTCTGAAAGTTCACTTGAGACCTCCTCTCACCGAATTGTTTGGACGAGTGGCGTTTAATTTCCAAATGATTGGAGATTTTCCTGTTAACGTTCTGTTAATGATTTCTAGTTTAATGCCATCATCATCAGAGATTTCAATTATTTTAAATTTGTTACTGTTTTATTTATGACCCAGGATATGACCTTTGTGAATAGTCCTTGTGTGTTCGGAAAGAATGGGTGTTCTGCTGTTGTTGGGTAGACTGTTCTGTAGATGTCAGGTGAATCCCATTGGTTGACGTTGTTGTTCAGTTTTTTTTTTTTTTTTTTTTTTTTTTTGGCCATACCCATGGTGTATGGAAATTCCCAGGCCAGGGATCAAATCCGAGATGCCCCAGAGGCAATGCCAGATCCTTAACCCACTGCTCCACAGTGGGAACTCCTGTTGTTCAATTCTTTTATATACGTGCTAATTTTTTTTCTAGTAGTTCTATCAATTACTGAAAGAGAGGTGTTGAGCTCCTCAACTGTGATTGTGGATTTACCTATTTCTCTTTAAGTTTTGTCAGTTTTGGTTTTCTGTATTTTGCACCTTTCTTGTATGCTGTGATTGCTATATCATACTGGTAGATTGATCTTTTTCTCATTATATAATGTCCCACTATCCCTGGCGATACTTTTCCTCTAAGGTCTGTTTTATCTGATGATATAATCACCCCTGCTTTCTTTTGAATGATGTTTATATGGTATATCATTTTGCATGCTTTTATTATTAACCTACCTATATCATTATATTTGAAGTGAATTTCTTGTAGACAGTGTGTATTTGGGTTTGGGGAAGGTTTAATTATTCTTTATTCTGCTCTTCCTGCTCATAATCTCTCAATCTCCTGTTTTCCCTTTGTACTTTATTAGTACTTATGTATAGCAGTTATTGCACTTTGTCCTATGTCTTATTTTAACATAATTATAGAAGCAGACTCTTATATCTTTGATCCCCAGATGGAAGACAGGCACATTTTGATGGCCTAAGATCCATATAGTACTATTTTTTAATTCACTGTGCTCTATTCTTGTTTTTTAATTGAAGTATAATTGATTTACAATGTTATTTTAGTTTCTGGTATACAACAAAATGATTCAATTATACGTGTGTATGTGTGTGTGTGTGTGTGTGTGTGTGTGTGTGTGTGTGTTCTTTTTCATACTCTTTTTCATTATGGCTTATTACAGGATGTTTAATGTAGTTCCCTGTGCTATATAGTAGGACCTTGTCATTTATCTCTATTACCTCTTAAAGGTAAACTTCAAGTGTAAACTCCATGAAAGAAATGAGATTTTACATTTTGAAAAATTCATCCATAGTTTACTTGAGGAAGGCATATTGATGTTTCATTGCTATACATAAAAATGCTTATGTAAAAGATTTTAAAAACTCTTTTTAATTCTACCACAGAGAAGGATTATATTAGAGAGTCATATTCTAGAATTCTGAAACCTGGGAAATCTCAATTTAAGAAAATACAAACTAGGAGTTCCCGTTGTGGTGCAGTGGTTAACGAATCCGACTAGGAACCATGAGGTTGCGGGTTCAGTCCCTGGCCTCCCTCAGTGGGTTAAGGATCTGGTGTTGCCGTGAGCTGTGGTATAGGTCGAAGACACGGCTCGGATCCCTCGTGGCTGTGGCTGTGGTGTAGGCCAGCGGCTACAGCTCCGATTCAACCCCTAGCCTGGGAACCTCCATGTGCCATGAGTGTGGCCCTAAAAAGCAAAAAGAAAGAAGGAAGGAAGGAAGGAAGGAAGGAAGGAAGGAAGGAAGGAAGGAAGGAAGGGAGGGGAAGGGAGGGGAAGGGAAGGGAAAGGAAAGGAAAGGAAAGGAAAGGAAAGGAAAGGAAAGGAAAGGAAAGGAAAGGAAAGAAGAAAATACAAACTAGAGTGTATTTGACATGAGAACTTCTTGGGTGAATTAATGTAAGATTGTTAGAGGAGGAAGAACTGTGGTTAAGGAGGGTGTGGGGGTAGAAGTGAATGAAAACTATTTTCATTACCAGTCCACGCCCATCCTCTGCCACAAATCAAATATTGTTACTCCCTAATTTAATGTCAATGCTAACATGGCCCCTCATACATTAATAATAGCAAAAAGAGATTTCTGGTGCCTTACAAAATAAAAGCCTAATTGAATGGGGAAGGACATGTTAAACATAGGCTTAGCTTGGGAACAGACATTTTAAGAAAGAAGTTGAGATCGTTATGACATGGTATATAGATCAGTGAAAATATATGAGCCAAGACTACACAAATCTACATAGCGAAATGTACCATCAAAAAAGCAACTCACGGGAGTTCCCAATGTGGCACAGTGGGTTCACGATCCAGCTTGTCTCTGTGGAGGCGCAGTGGGTTAAGGATCTGGCGTTGCTGCAGCCGCGGCACAGGTCGCAGCTCCAGCTTGGATTTGATCCCTGGCCCAGGCACTTCCATGTGGCATGGGGGCAGCTGAAAAAGAAAAATAAAAAAGGCAACGTATGGGAAATAATCACATTATAGCACAATAACACTTCTGTAAGGATTAGCCCATCTAAAATATTTCTACATGTGTGGATGGTGAACTTGTGAAAACATAGGCAATAAATATACCCTACAACCCCAAGGTAATATTCTTGTTAGGAAGGGGCTTGGGGGCTGCCATTGAAGAGGCATACAAAAGAAGGCACTGGTGCAAAAATATTTCATTTCTTCTTAAAGAGAGCAGGAGCAAGTGTGACAACATGTTAACATATAATACATCTAGGTAGGTGTTAGATGAGTAATTGTTATATTATCTGTATTTCTGTTGTGTATTTGAAAGAGTCATAAAAAGAAAAGCTACATCTTCTTATGCTCAGGGAATGTGTCAGTTATGGACCCTGCTGTGTGTTGCTGAGAAACTCAAAGTGGAATCAATTGCATTGAGTCTTCTAAGAAGCACTTAAGGCGTTCCCGTCATGGCTCAGAGGAAGCAAATCTGACTAGTATCCGTGAGGATGCAAGTTCGATCCCTGGCCTTGCTCAGTGGGTTAAGGATGTGGCATTGCCGTGAGCTGTAGTGTAGGTCACCGACATGGCTTGGATCTGGTGTTGCTGCGGCTGTGGCATAGGATGGCAGCTGTAGCTCCAATTCGACCCCTAGCCTGGGAACATCCATAGGCTGTGTGTCCAGCCCTAAAAAGACAAAAAGTAAAAATAAAAATAAAAAATACTTAACATTGACGCCCTTTTATTCCTGGAGAGTCTTCTTGGCTGGAAGCTGTCAGAACACATTTGGGAAGTGCTGCTTTATTGCGTGGTGGATATCATCATCAAACATTCAGTGCCATTAGTAGTCACCCCAAATGAGTGAAGACACAGACTCAAGCTTTTAACAGATGGACTGTCATATTCCTCCTTGAGCTCCTACCCCTGCTTGACAGTAAGAATCAGGCAGTTTAGATCTGTGGGTAGTTCAAAGTCGGGAGGTATGTCGAGGGTCCTCAATACTGCACCCATGTTCAAAGATTCACTAGGAGGACTCATAGAACCGGATTCTTGGGAGTCAGCATGTAGTTGCAGTCGGGGCTGGGATTTGTCAGCACAATGTAGTAATAATACAGGGCCAGATCTTAAGGGGACACGGCACAGGTGGAGTCTGGAGGAATCCATGTGTAGACCTCTTATGCTCTCTGCCTCCCATGAGGGGGTGGCACAGAACATCTTCTTCCCCCAGCAATTAAAAAGCAGCAGCATGTGTGCGATGTTTCTGCCCAGAGAAACCATTTGAGACTCGGTTTAGGGATTTCGCTCACTTAGGCAAACTCTGCCTATCAGGTAGGAGAGAATACACGGACTTCCAGAAGAAGAGGAGGTACCCAGAGCAAAACATTTTTTGTATAAACAGTCCAGGCACAGCGAACATCCTTATCAATTAGGGAGTGTTAACAACCCTCCCCTACAACTGCTATGGAAAACAGTATGGAGGTTCCTCAGAAAACTAAAGATAGAATGACCATATCATCTAGCAGTCCCACTCCTGGGCAAGACAGTGATTCAAAAAGATACACACACCTGTATGTTCATAGCAGCACTATTCACAATTGCCAAGACATGGAAACAGCCTAAATATCCACCAATGGATGAATGGATGAAGAAGATGTGGTACATCTATATATACAACAGAATACTACTCAGACATAAAAAGTGAAATAATGCCATTTGCAGCAACATGGATGCAACCTGAGATTCTCATACTAAGTAATTCAGAAAGAAAGACAAATACTATATGATATCACTTATATGTGTAATCTAAAATATGGCATAAACGGGAGTTCCCATTGTGGCTCAGTGGCAATGAACCCTACTAGTATCCATGAGGATGTGGGTTTGATCCCTGGCTCCACTCAGTGGGTCAAGGATCTGGCATTGCTGTGAGCTGTGGTGTAGGTCGCAGACGTGGCTTGGATTTGGCATTGCTGTGGCTGTGGTGCAGGCTGGCAGCTACAGCTCCAATTTGACCCCTAGCCTGGAAAACTACATATGCAGCAGGTGCGCCCCAAAGAAAAAAACAAAGATAACATAAAACAGGGCACAAATGAACCAATTTACAAAACAAATGGACTCACAAACATAGAGAACAGACTGGTGGTTGACAAGGGAGAAGATGAATGGGGAGTTTGGGGTTAGTAGATGCGGACTAATACATTTGAATGGATAAGCAATAAGGTCCTACAGCACAGTGAACTAGATATGATTTCCTGAGATGGACCATGATGGAAAATAATATTAAAAAAGAATGTGTGTGTGTGTGTGTGTGTGTGTGTATATATATATATATATATATATATATATGTATGTATGTATGACTGGATCACTTTGTGGTACAACAGAAATTGACAACATTGTAAATCAACTATAATTTTATTTCTAAATTTTTTTATGATTTTTTATTTTTTCCATTATACTTGATTTACACTATTCTGTCAATTTCTACTGTACAGCAAAGTGACCCAGTCACTCTCTCTCTCACACACACACACACATATATATATATTCTGTTTCTCACATTATCCTCCATCATGTTCCATCACACGTGACAGGATATAGTTCCCTGGGCTGTACGGCAGCCTCTCGTTGCTTATCCACTCTAAATGCATAGTTTGCATCTATTAACCCCAAACTCCCAGTCCATCCCACCCCCTCCAATAAAAATACAAAAAAAAAAAAAAAAAACCTTCCCCCAATCCAAGCTCCCAGACAGCAGCCAAAGGCCAAGTTTGCAAATAAACCTCACTAAGGGTAACAGTCTTAGATCTAGAGCTACATTTTCATTTCTGCAGAAGACAGAGCAGCCGAGGACAGTTGGCGGAAACCTCAGAAAATACCATCAGAAGTGTCATGGAACCCTGTGGGGTAGAATGATGAGGCGAAACCAACAAGGTGGAGCTTATTAAGAGAAAACAAGAACTTTACATTAAAGGCCAAAAGATCAATTACTATGCTGGGCGGAGGAGACCCAGCTTGACAGCAATTAATGTGAAAAACCCCCAGGGAGGTTTGTTGCTCAATATCAACTAACAGTGTTAACTGAGCCATTGGAAAACCTAATGGAAACTTATTCTAAATTAATGGGTGTGTCATGTCCAGATCAATGGATGTAGAACCGCCATGGTATTCTGAACCCATCAAACATCATTTGGAAAATGTATACACTTCTAAGGTTCTTATTCTAATGCGGATATGAATAAATAAAAGTGCAGTAGGTAGTACACACTGCTACAGTGACATTGATATATGAGCACTCTTATCATTTTTGAAATGAGGTTTTGATCATTTTGAAATGAGTCTTGTGAGTCTCTTTTGCTCCATTTGGCAGAACTACGACCAGTGGAGGCAGCTTTAGGGGGGCAGATGCAGAGACAATATAAAAAGAGGAGTTAGGACAGCCCACCTATGGAATCAGCTGACATGGGCAAGACTATTTCCCCAGTAGCAGAAGTATTCACACAGCTGGATGACCATGTGTCTCTAGGCTGCATGTGACATTGAAACTGAGATTAGAGCATCTCTTTTTACTCTAAAATGCTTGGCCCTGTGGGTGTCTTCATTTAGACATTTCCCACTGTGCCCATGGCTTGGAGGCTGCTGAGCGGACAGCCAGAGGAAGGACAAGAGTGCCCTCTGCCCGGGTCTGGGAATCTCATTCTGGGTGTTGTCCCAGGAACCTGGGGATGCTCCCAAGCCCTGGGGGCTCCTTTCCTAACGCCGCCTCCTACAGGCAGGCGCTCCATGTGGAGACAAACCTCTTCACTGGCAAGATCCATGCCTGAAATTGCACCTCTAGAACTAACCTTTGGGGGTCATGTGGCAGACATCAGGACGCTACCTCGTGAGGGACTCTGTTGAATTGCAGATGCCATTTCAATGTACACCAGCAAGTTCCTTAGTCCCAACTGACTGAAACTTCTCATGTTACACCATTAAACACTCATTTCTCTGCATCTTACTAATAGGTGGACTTTCACCAAAACTCTGCTAAAAATAAACACCCTGGGGGAAGTAAAGTCTTACCCAATAGCGTATAAATCAGGGTTCTTTAAATGTGTATCATATAAAAATGTTGATTCCTATCAGGAAAAAGTCAGTTGTATCAGTAAGAAAAAAAAATTATCTGTATCGCCACCATGTCTATACACATTTCATTTCCTATATTCTTGACTCCCTTGACTCATTCTTATGCAAACGTATGTCCCTGAAACAACCAAAACCCTCATCCCAGCCAGCTCTCTGCCTCCCCTGCAGCTGTGCCCATAGTGCCTTTGGCTGGAGTCAGGCTCACCTCCATGCAGATAGGTCTCTCTGGAAATTTGTGCTGCAAGCCTCCAGTGGGCCCCTAACGCAGCTAGGCCGTCAGGCTTTTCTTCCCCCATCTAGCCACGCCCCCTAAAGTGTAAGTCCAGCTTCAGTGGGCTCTAAATCCCCCGAGATCCTGATAAATGCACTTTCTGACCTGGCCATGGAGTATGAGAGCCTGTGTTTCTAACAGGCTTCCGGGTAAGTTACGCCACGGGTGACCAGCGGGTAGCAAAGTCCTAGATGACTATTTTATGCCTACTTTTCTCTCTCCAAGCTTCCAACACCTCCTCGCCCACCCCCTCTGCCAGCTAGTGACCTGCTTCCTACCGCATGAGGAAGGTGTAGGAATCCGTAGAAGACCTCGCATCTCCATCACCTCGACTACTGACCTGCCAGCATCTGGACCCACATATTCTGCCTTTCCACCTGTTAACAGATATCTCAAACATTCCTTGTGCAAGAGTGAAGTTCTGATCATGTCAACACAATCTCCTCTACCAAGTTCTATGCACCCATCTGTGCTGATGTCACTGTCACTCCTCCAGTTGCTCAAATCCAAAGCCTTAAAGTGATGCTTGTCGTATTTCTTTCCTTCATACCCTATATCCCATCCTACTTGCTTTACCTTCACAATACATCCAAAGGCTGACTACTTCTCACCACCTATACTGGTACCACCCCATCCAAGGCACCTGGATCACCAGAGTCATCTGTGGCCTCCCTGCTTCTATCCTTGCCCCAGTTAGGGTCTATTTCAAACCAAGTAGTAGAGTGATCTTGTTAAACTTACCATGTGTCATTGAACCTAAAATACCATCAATTGTAAGAAGCAGCCTCATTTTATGGATAAGTAAAGTACACAACATTGCCATGAACTAAACTATGACACTTTGCCTTAATAATAATTTTGTGCAAAACATTCCTTAGTCTCGCCAGAATCTGCCTGCGTTGAAGATACTTCACAATTCCAGTATATTTGACATTTGATTTTGGCCTCACTGCAGCATGTGAAAGTTCCCAAGCGGGGATTGAACCAGCCCCACAGCAGGGACAACACCAGGTCCTTAACCTACTGTGCCACAGGAGAACTCCTTGACACTGTTTAGTGCATCCAGATTCATTTCTTAATGCAATGATAGGCAGTCCTTTCCGGTGTATATCATGAACAGAAGAAAACCCAAGTCCATCTACTCTATACTTGTTGGTATATTTTCTTTGGTCTTTGAAGGCACTTACTTGGTAATTGCTTTGCAAGAAATCACAGACTTTAACTCATTCCTCCAATAATAAACATTCATTTCACTAGTATCAAGTTTTTACACTGCTGCTTTCTGTTGCCCTTTAACTTTTCATTTCAGTCCCAAATCATCATGTAATCTTTTGTTTTTGTTTTTTGTCTTTTTTGCCATTTTTTGGGCCGCTCCCGCGGCATGTGGAGGTTTCCAGGCTAGGGGTCCAATCAGAACTACAGCTGCCGGCCTACGCCACAGCCACAGCCACAGCAACCTGGGATCCAAGCCGCATCTGCGATCTACACCACAGCTCACGGCAACGCTGGATCCTTAACCCACGGAGCAAGGCCAGGGATCGAACCCGCAGCCTCATGGTTCCTAGTTGGATTCGTTCACCACTGAGCCATGACAGGAACTCCCGATCATGTAATCTTTTGGAAGACATTTTAAAACGCAGTTAAACTCTACACGGGTAGTACTGATAATGCACAAAACTTGCCTAAAGGGAAGTCACTAAGAACTTTCCTGAGCAAGTTCCTCTGTGCAGGCAGTGACAACTATGCCTGAACCGCCACCTGGCAGACGATTATTATAATACAGTTTCTACAAAGATAAGCCCAACAACCCCAATCTAAGCCATCATAAAATGTAGGGGGAAAGTTATAAAATTTGATAAGTCAGATCATGTCCCTTCTATAGTCAAAACTATCAAAGGCTCTCTCTTGCACTTACCAGAATCCCCACCGTATCCTATGGCGTTCTCTGTGAGCTCCTTGCCAAGCAACTCACAGAGCTGCTCCTCCATCCCAAGCAACTATGTCTTTGCCCCAGAGGGAGTTTTCATTGGGGTGGCCAGGTGGGTGTTTGGAATCTAGCCATAGGACTATTGAGTTGAGGATATATTTAGTCTGGATTTCTGAGATGTATTTCTCTGGTTCACAGTCCTACCTGGAGGTACGCTCCTTCTAGCTTTCCCATGTAAGGAATCGCTTCCAGAAATTCTCCTCATGTCCACTCTGTTGACTCACCTGGAGTTGGAACAAGAAGATCAAGGCCAAATACTGTTTGGTAATATGAACATGTGCCGTGGTTCCTGGCACCTGCAAGAATGTAGGCAGTGGAAGAGAAACAGTTACGGAAACGGATGGTGTGGTGCCAGAATCTAGACCGTGGGAAACTTCTAATCACCAGACATATAAAATCGTAGACAGAGTGGTTTATTCACACCAGTGCTTGTCAAAACAGACGTTTTCTCCTATCAGGAACATCCTTGAAAATGCAGCACAGCCAATTAAACGCCATGCCATACTTGAGGATTTTGGACGTTTGTGGCAGCTCGTTGGCTTTTTGAGGTTTGTGATTTGTTGCAGTGTCTTTTGTCATTCTCCATAAATCTCCGAGGTGGGGCCTTGTTGGTATTTGTGCCGTTGAATTCTTTCTTTGAAATGTGCCAGATTCGGGCCCCACAAAACCTGAATCCGTGCCCACTGACATCTGTACCACTACCCTAGTTCCCACTCCCCATACTCTTGCCCTGAGCACATGCCTTGATGTCTCCTCACTGTTCCTCAGACAATTCCGACATTCCCTGTCTCTGCACTGCTGAGTCCCCCTGTCTGGAGCCCTCTTCCTACAGACATACCACATTGCTTGCCTCCTTCTCTGTTGAACGTCTTTTCTCAAAATTCACTTTCTCCATAACCCCTCCTTGTCCCGTCCTTTCCTTTGGAATATGCCGTCCATATCTACACACGCTCCTGGAACTTCTTACCCCACTTTCATTTTCTCTTTTCTGTAGCATTTTTCACACTCTAGGTGGATTGTTAACGATGGATTGAGCAATAGGTAGATGATAGACACTATCAACAAATTATCAAGTTACTATGCTTAGAGTTTATTGCCTGCCCCTCCACAAGAATAAACTCAGTAAATATTTGTTAAATGAATGAAACGCTCCTTTTATCAAAATCTGAATCATTTACTGAATTACACACACACCCCCACACACACACACCACTCTTCTAAATCAAAATGAAAACAACTTCTAAGACCTTGAGTGAACCCTTAGGAAAGGAAAATCAAGATGGAGTCAGTATTGCTAAGAGAGTTTTCTAAAATGCAGCTGGGAGGCCATTAAGTATGACTTATGCATGGATGGAATCTGATCTTTTAACCTGAGGAAGTCACCCAGAACACCTGCCAGAAACTCGAGGTACTTATTTGACCCTCACCCTAAAATAACTTGTGACAGTCTATCTACTGATGGGATCCCTACCCTAAAACAACTTGTGACAGTCTGTCTACTGATGGGACCCCTACCCTAAAACAACTTGTGATTCTTTAAGGACGAATATTTTCATACCCACGTCAGAGTCAGTCACAGTTCTCACAGTTCTCACTAGCTTTTAACCACCTTGTGGGTTTTTTTGTCCGTATAAGCCCCTGACTCTCTTCCCCAGAACAGTCTCTTGGGGGTAACCATGAGACCAGGAAGATGTTAACCAGAATCCAGGTTCTTGTTCACGGAGCCGAAGAGTGAACATCGCGAACACACAGGCAGCAAGCAAGCAAAAGTCTTTATTACAGAAAAGCAAATAGCTCCCAGCACAGACACTGGGAGGGGGAGAAAGAGTCCCCCGCCTCCTGTTTTTCTATGGAGGTTTTTCTTTCTTAAGGACGAGGGTGCCAACGTGGGGTCCAGGCATCATTCCTTTTTCCCATTGACCTTGTCCAGTCACCTATATCAGGCCTTAGCCAATAGGGCCCTTAGAGATGGATATGCCCCATCGGTTTTATGGCTACTTTGTTCTTCTTTCCCCTGGACTGGGAGTCACCATTCCTCTCATTCCTTCCCTATCAGGCAGGGGGTGAGTTAGAGATTAACGTCCACCTAAACGTACAGCAGATATACTTTCTATAGAAAACAAAGCCTGAGAATGTTATTTCCTGGAACTCCCAAATCATAGATATTAATCAGCAACTATATCAAAGAATACATCGAAGCCCATGTTTCTACACTAACTACCTAAATCATCATTTATTACTCTGCCTCAACCAGAATATGGGGCTCCCAAGTTATAATTCTGAGGACCCCCAAGTAAACTATTTTCTTATTTGCAGCTTCTTGCATTATTATTATTATTTTTTGTTTGACACCCTTTACTGTGCCTCATAGACATTTACTATCAACCTGCTACTCTAGGCCCCAGAATGTGAACGTGCGCGGAAACTTGTGAGTCTTTGATTAAAGAGCGCCCCCGGGGAAATAGTGTAGGGTTCAGCTGTAGTCCCTGGTTCAGATCTTTTTTGATCGTGCAAAGATTTTTCTTTTAAGACTACATTTTTAGAGCAGTTTCAGGTTTGCAGAAAAATTGAGAAAGGTACAGATGTTTCCCACATACCCTCTGCCCAGTGGTTGCCGATTCTTCCTACAGAAAAAGAACAGGACAATGTTTATAGTTGAATGACTACAGGACAAAAGACAAAAGCCGCCTTTGAAATAAAGCTTCTCACACGCATAGCTCTCGGTACAGGAAACCAGCGAATTCTGTAGTGGTCATTATTTAGAACAATGAGGAAAATGAGAACAGCAGAAAATGTTGAAGGTCGCGAACGCTGGATACAAGCCAAACATTGGAAATGATTGTTTATTAACTTCTTTTCTGCCTGAATTTCTGTCGCTTTTTTTTTTTTTTTTTTTTTCCCCTTGCCTGAGAAGGGAGGGTCTGGGTTTTTTTGTTGTTTGTTTTTTCTACATCTGCCTGATAAGGTAGCACGGAGGGCTCCATTTCCATCATCATGCAGGAGGGGTTGGCGGCAGGATAGGCACAGATGTTAATTTAGCTTCTGTCTCAGAACTTCGCACTTCAGGAGCAATCTTCCTCCTTGTCAGCAGCAAATTAAGCTGCACTTAATAGCGGTGTTTCTTGTGTCTTCACCTGGCCGTGGGCTGCTTTAAGCAACTCCTGTCACTGTGCGAAAGGCTGGATGAGAGGTCATGCTTCTCCTTTTTGCTGAAACAAAAGAAAGATTGAGGCATGTTTTCTGCTTGGCAGGACACACATCCTGGGGTGCTTACATCTTTGGCACAGCTATTCTATGGAAATTTTAATTGCAAGAGCAGGTATCCCCTAAGAGGATCAGTTGTCAGGGGGGGTAAACCATGTTTGTTCTTCATTTATATTACAAATATATTTACAGGCGTTCCCCCTTATGGCTCAGTGGATTAAGGACCCAACATCGTCTCTGTGAAGATGCGAGGTGGATGCCCAAGAGCTTCCATATGCCACAGGTGGGACCATAAAAAAACAAAACAAAACAAAACAAAAACGAACATACTTGTAGCTCTGGTTTGTGTCTCATCTTGACCTTTGACAGCTGTCTGAGAGCTGCAGTTTTTATTCACAGCGTGGTGGACTGACAGGAAGGGGTCTCCAGTGGGCATAGTCTGGTGGAGCCTGATGGCTTGTGGGGCTGGCGGGGGCAGGGGGCAGGGGGCACAAGTGCCAGGGCCTGGGAGGTCATATGGGGTTTATTCCTTTGTTATCCAAGTAAACAAGACACTGGTCTCACTGCCTCCATCCTGGCCCGCACTCTGCAGCCCAAGGGATCCTGTTGAAACCCGAATAGGATCATATCACATCCCGCCACTGCTTCACGCCTTCCCTTGCATTCTCATTTCACTCAGAGGAAAAACCAAGTCTTCACAATGGCCCGAAAAGCCCTGCTTGATCTGACCCGTGTCCTCCTCTTACCTCTCCAACTTTTCCTCCTATGGCTCTCCACCTCCCTCCCTCCAAGCACCCGGGACCACACTGGTCTCTTGCTGGGCCTGGGCCACACCAAGCACTGCCCTCCTCTGGTCCTGTGCATTTTCTGTCTCTTCTGCCTGGAATCCTCTTCCCCTAGATTTCCGCATGGCCCTCTCCCTCATTGTCCACTTGTCTCTGCTTAGAAATTACCTCCTCCGTGAGGCTTACCCTGATGGCCACATTTTAATTAGCATCCTCCGGACACCCCATTCCTACCTATATAACTAGATTCTCTCGTCCCTGCTTTCATTTTCCCTCAGCCTTTTATCATCATTTAACATGCTAGATCACCTTTCTGGACTGTGGCATTGTCTGTCTGTCTTGCTACAGTGTAAGCTCCAACAAGGCACTGATTTTTACCTTGTCCATGCTGTTCCTGGCTCTCATCCAAGCCCCTGGAATAGCACTTGGAATATAGCCAGGTTGAGCATCCATACTGGTTTGCCAGGACTGTCCCAGTTATGCCTGTTATCCTGGCATGCTTATTATTATTTTTTCAAATCATGAATATGTTTTTTAATGGAGATATGGTTGCTTTACAATGTCATGCTAGTTTCCAGTGTACAGCACAGTGATTCAGACACACACACACACACACACACACATATATAAATATATTCTTTTTCAGATTCTTTTCTCATACAGGTTATTGCAAAATATTGAGTATAGTTCCCTGCACTATACAGTAGGGCCTTGTTTACCTGTTTTATATACAGCAGTAATGTATATGTTAATTCCAAACTCCTAATTTTATCTCCCCCGCACTTCCCACTATCCCCTTTGGTAACCATAACTTTGCTTTCTATGTCTGTGAGTCTATTTCTGTTTTGTAAATAAGTTCATTTGTGTGTGTGTGTGTATATACATATTTAGACTCTGCAATAAGTGATATGATATTTGTCTTTGTCTAGTCTACTTCACTTAGTATGAGACTCTCTAGGTCCACCTATGTTGCTGCAAATGGCATCATTTCATTCTTTCTTATGTCCAGGTAGTGTTACACTCTATACACATGGCACATCTTCTTTGTCCATTCATCTGTCGATGGACATTTAGGTTGCTTTCATGTCTTGGCTCTTGGAAACAGTGCTGCTGTGAACACTGGGGTACATGTATATTTTCAAATTATAGTTTTCTCCAGATAAATGCCCAAGAGTAGGATTGCTGGATCGTATGGTAGTTTTAGTTTTAGCATTTTTAAAGGAACCTCCGTATTCTTCTCCATAGTGGCTGCACCAATGTACATTCCTTCCAACAATGTGTAAGGCTTCCCTTTTCTCCACACACTCTGAAGCATTTATTATTTGTAGACTTTTTAATAATGGCCATTCTGACCAGTTCGAGGTGATGGCTCATTGTAGTTTTGATTTGCATTTTTCTAATAATTAACAATATTGAACTTTTTTTCCATGTGCCTCTTGGCCAACTGTCTGTCTTCTTTGGAGAAATGTCTATTTAGACCTTCTGCCCAATTTTTGATGGGGTTGTTTGGTTGTTGGTTTTTTTTATATTAAGCGTTATGAGCTGTTTGTGTATTTTGGAAATTAATCTCTTATCAGTCACATCATGTGAGAATATTTTCTCCTATTCTGAGGGTTGTCTTTTCATTGTTGCTCTTTTTTAAAATGGTTTCCTTTGCCGTGCAAAAACTTTTAAGTTTAATTGGGTCCCAGTTGTTTATTTTCGTTTTGATTCCCCCTGCACTAGGAGATGCACCCAAAAAGATATGGATGCTATTTATGTCAAAGAGTGTTCTGCCTATGTTTTCCTCAAGGAGTTTTATAGCAGCTGGTCCTACATTTAGGTATTTAATCCATTTCGAGTTGATTTCTAAATTGGCATGATTATTAACTGCACTCCTTTCACTGCACAAAGTGTTGGATGATTCGATTTACGGTCACCGTGTGCAGAAGCTCAGTAAATATGTCTTAATTGAGAGGCTGCTCCCTCAGGGGTAGAGCCTTTTCCAGTTGTGGTTCAGGTACATAGTCCCAGGAGAAAATCAGAGCACTCACCCGTATGAAGCAGCTGAGGCTCCGAAATGGTGGTAGGGAAGAGCCGCTGGCATTTGGAAGGTCAAGTCTTTGGGCTACAGTCCATCCATCTCTGATATTCAGGAGCCGGGTACCGCTTTCCTCCTAAGAGCACCGTGGAGTCACTGCTCCTGCAAGAAACCTTGAGGACTAGAAGGTGGACCAGAGTAGAATCGTAGACTAGCATCCAAAACAGAAATCCAGCTTCATAAACTGAGGCCGAAGCGGGTAGCGGCCAGGTAATCAACATTTCAGTTAAAAACTCAGCTAACATGGAGGTCCCATGTGGCTCAGTGGGTTAAGGACCTGACATAGTGTCCCTGAGGATGCGGGTTCCATCCCTGGCCTTGCTCAGTGGGTTAAGGAACCCACATTGCCGCAAGCTGTGGTGTAGGTCACAGATGCAGCTCTCATCTGGCGTTGCTGTGGCTGTGGCTCCGATTTGACCCCTAGCCTGGGAACTTCCATATGCCACGGGTGAGGCCCTAAAAAGACCAAAAAAAAAAAAAAAAAAAAAACCAAACCCTCAGCTAATATAAAGGATCCTTAATACTTGACTCTCTTGAATGAACCCTTTGAACTCTACATATATTCAAAATCCAGCCTTTTCTTCATGCAGACTGTGGCTCCCTTTCTCGTTGCCTTATGTTTCCCTTTATTCATAATATATACTTGAATACCTTTTTAAATGTAGATTTCACTTTTACTTCTTATTCCCTGCATTAGTTTTCTGTTTCTGACATAAGAGACTGTCACAAACTTAGCAACTTACAACAATACACATGTACTTTCTCACAGTTCTGCAGGTCAAAAGTCTGGGTTGGGTTAGCAGGTTTTTCTACTCTGGGTCCCACAGGCCTGCAGTCAAGGCACTGGCTGGCCTGGGCACTTATCTGGAGGCTCTGGGAGCGCTTGCCTTGCTAGGCATCTTCAGATTTTTAGCAGACTTTCCTTCCATGCTGTTTTAGGACCGAAGCCCTCATTTCCTCGCTGGCTGTTGTCTGGGAGTCGTTCACAGCCTCTGGCAGCTGCCCACATTCCCTGGTTTGTAGTCCATTTTTTTATCTTCAAAACCAGCGTCGACTAAAAAAATGCACCATGTGAGCGTTAAGTTTCATTTGGGGCCAGAGAGGACGTAAGCCGGGGAGACAGCATCTCAAGTAACCCTGAGAAAAGGAGGTAGTCAGAGCCAAAGACGACTGCTAATAGCAGAAAGCCAGCCATCTCACATTAAGGAATTTATAGCTCTTTTTCTTTGTATGGGAAGATGCTCATTGAAATCATTCCTTTGCTGTGCACCTCAGCTCTCTGGGGCCACTCTCCTGTATTTTCCCATCCTGACTTTCCTCGGGGTTCACAGTGGCTTCGGTCTGATGGCTGCTAGCTGGCAGGTAGTCTTTGTTTCCTTCCTGAGTTCCCTCGGGGCTCACCGATGTTAAAGGGGGCTGCGATTGCTGAGGACTGTGACACTCTTTGTTTACGGACCTGGCAGGCAATATTTTACTTCTCACCAGCAAGAGCTGGTTGACTGCGTCTCGCACTTGGAACCTCTGTGACTCGCCCCCCGTCTAGCACCTCTCCTCCACTCTCTGCTGCTGCTGCTGCCTCGCTCTGACTCACTTCATTGCTTTTCTCTTTTGCTTTTCTGGATTCATTTGTCTATAAGGGGCCCACAGGGACAATCCAGAATATTCTCTGTTTTAAGATTAACCGATTCATCACTGTGAATCACTTATGAATCAACCGGTCATTGTAATGCACTGTAATAATTATAATAAACAGATTAATTACGGCTGCAAAGTCCCTTCACAGCAGTACCTAGATAAGTGTTGGATTGAATAACCAGGTAAAGGGACTCTTGGGCTCACCTCCTGTTTTTGAAAACATGTACTCTGTTTTCTCTTCAGAATATGTGTTATCAGGCACTGAGGTGGTTTGGGGTGGGAGGTGTTTGGTTTTAATTTTATGGCCGCCCCTGTGGCATTTGGATGTTCCCTGGCCCGGGGTGGAATCCAAGCCACAGCCAAGACCTCCGGCAGCTGCAGTAGTGCCAGATCCCTTTAACTCACTGCCTCAAGCTGGGATTGAACTTGTGCCTCTGCAGCGACCTGAGCCCATGCCGTTGGATTCTTAACCCACTGTGCCAGGGCAGGAATTCCCTAAGGTGTTTTTAACCTGGGAGTATGAGGGCCTCCCTGCTCTGCAACGCCCCTGAATTTCGCCTGTAAAGTGGTGAAATGGGTGGGCAGGATACTGAGCTGTTCTTCAGAAATAAACTCATCTGCTGAGAACCAGATTTGTGAGCGTCTCCAGCTTCTGGCAGCTACTCAATACCTTCATTCCTTCCTGCTTGCAGAGTGTTTAGTAACTCGCAGAACCAGATGTCAAAAATCCGTCTCCAAGCCTGGTTCCCAAGGCCGGGGAAGTGGATAGGAGGGTGTGCATTGTGCTCAGAAAACTCCACGCAGGAGCAGAACTATCAAAACAGTGGCACCCAGGAGTTCCTGTCATGGCTCAGTGGTTAACAAATCCGACTGGGAACCATGGGGTTGCGGGTTCGATCCCTGGCCTTGCTCCGTGGGTTGAGGATCCGGCATTGCCGTGAGTTGTGGTGTGGGTTGCAGACATGGCTTGGATCCTGCATTGCTGTGGCTGTGGTGTAGGCTGGTGCCTCCAGCTCCGATTCGACCCCTCGCCTGGGAACCTCCATATGCCGCGGGAACGGCCCTAGAAATGGCAAAAAAAAAAAAAAAAAAAAAAAAAAGACAAAACAGTGGCATCCGGTAGTGGAGGTGGCGAGATTCCACCCAACTGAGACCCACCAGATAGATGTGAGTTGTAACAGGGACGTGAGGATGATGATTCGGTAACTGCTGCAGGAACTCCTGTCTGAAGCTCAGATTGGTCAAAGGCAGTGAGTCTCCAAGTGTGGTCCCCTGACCAGCAGCATCAGCATCACCTGCGGACTTGTTAGAAGTGGAAGTTCTTGGGCCCCATTCCAGATCCATTGACTCAGAAACCCTGGGGACAGGGCACAGCTGTCCCTGGTTTAACCTACCCTCCAGGTACTTTAGATGCAGGCTTAAAGGATTCTCAGAGGGCTTCCAGAGTGGTTCCCCTTGCTAAAGATTTGGCTGCTCTCAAGACAGTAGAGAGAAAGGAAACAGGTTTGCTCTCTGCTGGGGCCCCGTCTCTTAAGCCACCACACTACGCACTACACAGTAAACGGAAAGAAACACATTCAGGAGGTGAGGATATGATGTAAAAACATCATGGAGACTTTCAATTACCTTTTATGCGTGACACTGTGTGGGCAGAAGATGTGGGCACAGCATTATTTCCTCTAGAAGCTTACAGCCAAGACACAGTTCCTTAATGTCAGATTTGAACCTCTCCTCTAGAGCAGGCGTTTTTGTTGCCCTGCATCTCTGGGGACGTTTCCCAACTATAATAATCTAAGTGTATACTTAGTGCCCAGGGGCAGAAATATTTAACACTTGAAATCATTCCCCAGGAGATTCTGATCAAATTCACCCTTTCTCTCCTCTTGCTGAGGGCCACTAAGGAAAGTGTGTGCATTTCACGTTTCCAACCCAAGCGGAATCTATTCCTAAATCACTCCACTGAAGCCCTTTGGATTTGTCAACTTTTCATTCATGAGCCAGAGTGTGGAGGGCAGCGTTACCAATTTGGCTGCTAGGTGGCTGGTGCTGAAGGTCTAAACAGCAGCAGTGAGCCCTGTCTCTACAGTGAGCGTCTCCTCTGACTGAACTTGGATGTGAAGCTGGCAAGCTGCCTGGCCCATCAGAGAGTGAAAGAATTTATTGTGAGTCACTGTGGGAGGCAGAGGGAGTGGAAAAGGTCAAGGGCATGGGTGAACTCGGACATCTGCCCGGCTTCTAAAGAGAGGCATGAACCAGGTTAAAGGACTCGAGACTTAGTCCTCTTCGTCTTTCTTTGCCAAATACTGGCTTTTCACTGAGACTCTGCTTTTTGGTTTTCCTTTGTTTTGCTCTGCGGATGGACCTCGAAACTCTAAGACCAAACGCAATGGCTTTTCTTGATGTCTTTACATTCACATTTTGACACACCCACGTAGCAATTCCGGAAACATGTTCCTTAAGAGCTGCTTGCACCCTTGCTCTGCCATTTCCAAACTCTGTAAGCTTTGGCAAATCACTTAGCCTCTGCAAGATGTAAAAGTAATAGTTCTTACCTCACTGGGTAATTTGAAGGATGAAATGAGTTCATAAAGATCAAGGGCTTACAACTCGGCCGTACATGGCATAGGCCTGCAACAAATGAAAATTATGGTTGCTGTGGTGGTGGTGGTTTTCCTTGCCCTGAATCTTTTACTTCTCACACTTCCCATCTCTCACCCAGTGTGTACCACATGCCGAGGGACCATCACTAGGGAAGAAGACAAAGGCTCTTGGTTGAAGGAGCAATAATTTCCCAAATGCCACACCCAATCTGCATGCACATTACCTCCTTTCTCTCACTGACCAGGAGTTTATTAATGAAATGGCAGGACAGTGAAAGAATAACAAAGAATTACTTTAATGACCTGAACATGGGGCCTTTTAGCACTTAGAAATGTAACAAGTAGAAACTAGCAAAAACAAATGGTAAACCATTCCAACATAATGTATAGACTCTATCAATCAGAACAGGCAACATCTTGTGCAGTAACAAAGAAGCCCAGCGTTGTAACCACGTATGACAACAAGGGCTTATTTCTTGGCTCATGTAACCAGTCTGTCACGGAGAGGCTGGGTCTCTACTCCACAGCCCTCTACTCTGGCTGACTTGGGTGGTTAGAGCAGCCAGCATCTGGAGGGTTGCTGTGCTCTGACCATGGCACGTGAAAAAGGAGACAAGGCAAATTACATACTAGCTTTTAAAGGTGTAGCCCCCGGAGTTCCCGTTGTGGCACAGTGGTTAACGAATCCAACTAGGAACCATGAGGTTGCGGGTTCAATCTCTGGCCTCGCTCAGTGGGTTAAGGATCTGGTGTTGCTGTGAGCTGTGGGTAGGTTGCAGACACGGCTCGGATCTGGTGTTACTGTGGCTGTGCCATAGGCCAGCAGCTATAGCTCGGATTGGACCCTTGGCCTGGGAACCTCCATGTGGTTGCTGCCCTAAAAAAGACAAAAAAAAAGTTTTTTTAATCACTTAAATTGTCTAAGAAGGAACTGCATAAAAAGATCAATCTCAGTATGATTTTAGGACAATAAATAAGTGGAATTTTTTCCTGAGTTGTTTGTACTATCCTAAATTTATAGATATATAATTCCTAAAGTATATTTTTCTGCAGTATCTTTTGTTCCTGGTGTTCAGTGTGTATGCATGTATGTATTTCAATTGCTTTAATTCTTAGTAACTCCTTAAAAATGTATTTTGACGAAGGAAATATATTTTTGAGAAAGTCTATCAGATTTACTATGTTTTAAGCATGGACTATAGTGGGTTTGTTTGTTTGTTTGTTTGTTTTACGTTAACTCTGATAATTGCATTTAAAGCCAACTCTGAATTATCCATAGTCATGAAATGAGAATGGCAATAATAATAGACAACAGTGTCTTTTTTTTTTCTGTCTTTTTAGGGCTGCATCCATGGCATATGGAGGTTCCCAGGCTAGGGGTCCAATCGGAGCTGTAGCCACTGGCCTATACCACAGCCACAGCAATGTGGGACCCATGCCATGTGTACAACCTACACCACAGCTCATGGGAATACCATATCCTTAACCCACTGATGGAGACCAGGGATCAAACCTGCATCCTCATGGATACTAGTCATATTCGTTTCCACTGAGCCACGACGAGAACTCCTAGACAGCAGTGTCTTAACTTACTAAGTTTTATATTCTTATTTAATCCTTTCACTGGATTAAGGAGCTATTGTTTACCCTTTTTTATGTATTTAGAGATTAAGGAGAGGCTGAGTCTTAACCCTGGTCACACAGGAAGTGGCACAGAGCCTTCCAATCCAGTCTCCCTGGAGCCAGATTTGGTGCTCCTAATACCAGCCACCCTAGGCTCAGGCTCTGACCAAGCCCCCCGAGTGAAATCGGACAAATTTAATTATCCACCTGAACTTATCTACATGGAATCCCCGAATATATAAAACAAAAATGGGGTCACCTAGAGCCAGATAAAATACATCCCGATGAGTTAAGAGCATCCCAAGTATGCTTTACCCAAAAGCATAATTGTCACCTATCCACTAGTAAAATGAGTCCAATACCATGATATCTACATTTAAAGTATGTAAGTACAGAGGAGCAGAATTTCGTAGGTTAAAAGAATGAAAAAACAGTTGTGCTGAATTAAACAGTTGTGCTGAATTTTTTTTTTTTCCTCTTTTGGCCACACCTGTGGTATATGGCTTTCCTGGGCCAGGGATCAAATCCAAGCCACAGTTGTGACCTACACCATAGCTGTGTCAATGCCAGATGCCTAACCCACTGAGCCAGGCTGGGATCAAACCCTCACCATCGCAGAGACAACACTCCATCTGTAACCTCCTGAGCCACAATGGAAACTCCCGCAGCTGAATTCTTAATGGAAAAATAACTATGAAAAACTTGAGTTCAACTGGTACAAATGTCAAAGGCTTGTTTAGTAAACGTAGAGATGAACAGCAAAGAATGTGCCATAACTTCAATTCGCCTCCGAACACGAGAACCTCCAGGCCTGCCATGAGACTTATAGTAGCCCAAGTGTCATAATAGGCTTTGACTTTTCAGTAGGATCAGACAGAAATTACTTTTTAACTCCAATGAATTCCAACATCCTGTTAATTGAATACCTTGACAAGCTGGTTAATGAGACTGTTGACAGAAGAATGGAAGCTCAATTGTTTTTTATTGTGGCTTTTCAATTTACATTTCCTTCCTAAAGAAAAGCTGACAAATTGCACTGGAAAAAATCTATATTAGTGACCAGAAAATAAATTGCTATTACAATAACTTTGCTGAGGTAGGGAAGCTACAGTATAAAGAGCATTTATTTTTAGGTAAATTGCTGGTGTTCAAGAATGTTCTATGTGCAAGGCTAGCTACTAGGCAAAAAAGAATGAAGATGGCATACCTGAGATTGCCATCCTGAAAATGGCCTGCTAGTAAGGTTGGACCTTGCCTGCAATCTGCAAACTAGGATTTTGAGAGGGTTCTCACCAGTCCCAGGACTGATAAGGGTGGGTACAAACAACACGGTTCATAGTGAACTCTGCTTTCCTTCTGGGAGTCAGGAATGTTGATCTATGATTGGCAGAGGGTACTGACATGACCAGCCCCCAGTGAAAATCCAAAGTGCTACGGCTCTAATGGGCTTCCCAGGGCAATAACTTCACACACGTGTTGCTGCATTTTTTGTTGCGGGGGGGCGGCGGGGGCGGCGGTAAGAGTGCACTGAGTGACCCCTCATGGGAAGAATGAAACAGAGCAGGATACGGCGGGCCCTCCAAGGTAGGGTACAAAAATGCCTCCAGTTCCCCATTTCGTGTCGTAGAAGAAGGCTTTAGTCTCCTAGGCCCTTCCTGAGTTCCAAAGAGAAGACTCAAGCAGTGAGTAATTAGGGACGTGAGGGGATGCAGGAGCAAAGGAAAAGCAGTCAAGCAAGGGAAGGAATGATAGCTTAAACAGCTATACTGCCGCGATAAAACAGTCTTAGTTCCTCCTCAAGAGATACAGATAATAATCCAGTGTATATCTTTGAGTTGTTCTGAATAAACTAGTACTCCCTACCTAGGTGGAGGATGGTGACAACTTGCGGACCACAAGTGGGTAGACCTCAGACTGATTGGAACCAGGAGGTTGATGATTGATTAAGATGACGGAAACGTCCTCCCATTACTTCACCACCAACCAATCAGAATAAGGTCCACAAGCTGCAGCCCCACCCCCACCCCAAATGTTGCCTTTAAATCCCCTGAGGAGTTCCCATCATGGCGCAGCGGAAAGGAATCCGACTAGGAACCATGAGGTTGTGGGTTCGATCCCTGGCCTCGCCCAGTGGGTTAAGGATCCGGCATTGCCGTGAGCTGTGGTGTGGATCACAGACGTGGCTCAGATCTGGCGTGGCTGCAGCTGTGGCATAGGCTGGCAGCTACAGCTCTGATTTGACCACTAGCCTGGGACCTTCCGTATGCCTCGGGTGTGGCCTTAAAAAAACAAAACAACGACGACCACAACAACAACAAACCTTCCCCTGAAAGCCATCAAGGAGTTCCAGTCTTTTGAGCATGAGCTGCCCATCCACCTTGCTTGGTGCGCTGCCGTTAATGCTATAATGTCCTTCTCCACAACCTGGTGTCAGTAGATTGGCTTTGCTGCTCTGTGGGCCAGCAGACCCAAATTTGGTTCAGTAACAGAAAGAGAGCAAAAGGAAGCCTAAACGCATATTCCTGTAGATTCCACTTGTATCTTTCCTCCCTCTCCATCTGGCTGCATATCCATACAGCCTCACCGTAACAAATCTAAGCCACATGTGCAACTCTGCACTGAGCCTCATAAGTCCTCATGATGCATCTCTGAATGTGGGGATGGTCTTGGAAACCCTTCAGCACAGCCACTTTCCATGGGCCTTTTACCTCCATAGGCTTTCATTTAAAAAGCAGTACGAAGTTCATGTGTTTCATCAGCAAATTGTAGAAAGACTTGGCGTCTCGCCCCTGTTCTGACAAGATAAATAAAACTTCAAATATATTTGCAATCTGGATTTCAATACATCAGCTTGCAACAAACATTTTACACAATAAGAAGTTCTGGAAGAGAATCGGGCAGGCAGTGAAGGCACACAGCAGAAACAATAGTTCACTTTTAAAGAAAAATAACAATGGCAGAAATGGCATTGTTCCTTTAGCCTTAGGGCACAATTATTCTTTGTTCTGAGAATTATGAGAGAAAAAAAAAATCCAAGAAGCCATATGAAGATCTCCTATGGACTTCCAAAAATATTAGCCAAGGGAGAAGGTGGGCAGAAATAAAGAGGAATCATGTTTTTAACAAATGCTGTCTTTTTGGTTTGTTTTTTTGATGGTTTTTTTTTTCTTTTAAAAATGTATCCTTTATTTTGTTTTTAGTAAACACTGTCTTTTAAAATTACGATAACATTACCTTCACGACAACATCCGTATGTGTTTTGCCTATTCTGTTTAGGTGCTGGAGGGCTGTTAAATATTTGTGAACGAAGGGAAAAAAAAAGTATTCAGACAATCTGTTTTGAAATGGAACTGAAAACAAAAGAACAAAGAAGCATGTTCTTTGAGATCATCGCCTTCAAAGGAAAGATGCCTGACAGAATTAAAATGCCAAAGCCTGACATCAGGTAAAATTAAAATATCACTTTCATAATAAATCTGTCATAAAAAGATACTGTAACAATATAAAATGTTAGGAAACAGTCCTGCCGTGCAATGTACATCTTCTAAACATCACTGTGATTTTTTTTCTTATCCTTTTAAAGCAATGTGATTTTTCAGAATGCATAAAACCCAATGTTCTGACAGTGCTTAATACATTTCATACAGTTTCACGGAGTATTTCCAGAAAATGAGTAATAATTTAAGAAAGAGATTTCATCTATTCAGAGTATGGCTTGACATGCTCTTCCTTTCTGCTGATTCCTGTAATATTTATGCATAGTTAGCATATGCCCCCTTGTTTTTCCCCTTGCCACTCACTGACCACTTTGTAATTACCTTTCCTTCTTCCCTACCAACTCAAGATGCTTAATGGATGAAATGGGGAAAGACGGGTCTTAAGGGGAAATGGATTTTACCAGAAAGTTGCAAGAGGGTAGGATGAAAAAGAAGAAAGCTGTGACAGTAATGTGTGAGGACCAAGATGGCAGGGAATTGCTCTCATTGTAATGTGAAGCCTCTTAAAATGATCTGCCATTAAAATAGAAGTGATGTGACAAATAACGATGGCCATCAAAGAATTTTAACGTCACGAAAAGATTCGTTTCCGGTACTCTCAGTCCCCAAACGATTATTTTCCAATACTCTTTATACTTTTAGAATATATACATTATTTGTTACGAAGACGTCTTGATTTCTGTTGCATGCCGCATAATAAAGGTGAGTGAATTTCAAAGACTCTAAACTCCGGTAAGGAAAGGAAGTGAATCCATGACTCTTCACCTCTGTATTTCTCCCCACCCGCTCAGACTCTTCTCAGAGCTTACTTTATCACAGGAGTTTGGAGAAAGGTGTGAGTGGTGGGAGGTCACTTTGCTCTTTGTTGCTTGGGTGATTTGAGGAAAAATGCACAGTGTTAAGAGTTGGGTGCTTAACTTTTCTTCGGAGAGCATCCTGAGGTCTGTAGCCCAGCAGACAGCCTTGCAGTAGCTCTGAGTGACCTGCTGCCAAGAAAAAGAGGGGCGTTCCTGTTGTGGCGCAGCGGAAACGAAGCTGACTAGGATCCATGAGGACACAGGTTCGATCCCTGGCCTCGCTCAGTGGGTTAAGGATCCAGCATTTCCATGAGCTCTGGTGTAGGTCGCAGACTCGGCTTGGATCCCGAGTTACGGTGGCTGTGGTGCACAGCTCCGATTGGACCCCTAGCCTGGGAACTTCCTGGGAACTTGGGTGTGGCCCTAAAGAGACTGGTAAAAAAAAAAAAAAAAAAAGGAAGAGAAATAAGCCTAGTTCGTATATGATTTGGGGCTAGGGAATCTTGGTAAAAAAAAGCATGGACCTTGGTAAAAAATTACTGAGGATCACAAAGAACAGATATTTCAAGGTCATGATTTTAGTGTTTCTCTGTGTATGGGAAGATGCACCTGTCTAAGGGCTTTTCTTTCCAAAGCGCGCAGAGTGTCTCATCCTGTTTTTCAGGGTGAACTGTCAGTCAGTCATGACATAGAGCTGTCTCCTCGTTCTTCTTCGTTTACAGTTATGTTATTAAAAATTAATTTTACTTTCTAATTCATAATTGAGACGTCGACTGCAACTCTGTATGGTTTTAGTTCTAGAACTTCCCCTGGGTTCCATTTATATTCCTGTTCTTTGCGGCGCGTTCCTGCCTTTGTATTCATGGTGAGAGTATATTTATTTAGTTCCCTGAGCATAATTAAAAGAGCTCCTTTAATATCCTTGCCTGATAAATTAGACAACCGAGTCGTCTTAGGGCTGCTCTTGGCTGATTATTTTTTTCTCCTGCAAACCGGGCCACGTTTTCCTGTTTGGTTGTATCCTTTTGGAGTTTACCCTGGATATTGCGAATGCGATGTCACGGAGACTAGATTCTGTTGTGGTCTTCTGAAGAGTTGCGTTTGCTCTTTTGCTTGTTTGTTTTTAAATCGGGGACATCATTTGGGGGGTTTCAGACTTCATGGTCCGAATCTCCTGAGGTGGCAGCATCTCAAATTTCAGCTCCTTCAGATTTAGCTGCGTTTATTTGAGCCTATCCCAGCTCCTGGGCGGTTCAGCCACAGAACTGAGCCAAGAGTATAGCGAGAAATGGATGCATTCCCCCTCCTGTCTCCTTACCATTCCCTCGCTTAATGTTAGGTGGTAACGGTACAAAATGAAAGACAAGGCTGCAAGACAAGAATAGCTGGCGAAACTGGTAAATTGTAGCAGCAAAATTTGGATCTTCCCTGTTTCTTACTCCATGCAGCACCTGTGCTAAAAATAGAATGTGCTAAAAATAGAAACTTAGCCCTTTCCCTGGATAACCCACTGCTCCCTAAGCTGCAGGCATCCTGAGTTCTCTCTTTTCGGTGCTCCTGGCCACTCTGTTGGTCAATAAACCTGCTTGAGATCGCATTGCTCCTGTCTCTGCCTCCTTCTTCCCTTGTGGTTTCTAATACTTGCCAGTGGCTGTGGTTGCCCTGGATACTTTCCTCTAGTTCTGCAGGCCAGAAATTCTGCAGTTTCCTCTTTTTTTTTTTTTTTTTTTGGTCTTTTTAGGACTGTACCTGTGGCATATGGAAGTTCCCTGCTAGGGGTAAAATCCGAGCTGCAGCTGGCAGCCACAGCCACAGCCACAGCAACACCAGATATGAGCTGCATCTGCGACCTACACCGTAGCTCACAGCAGTGCTGGCTCCTTAACCCACTGAGCGAGGCTAGGAATCACACCTGCATCCTCATGGATCCTAGTCGGGTTAGTTTCCAGTGAGCCACAAAGGAAACTCTGTCTGCAGTTTTTCTGTTGGAGTTTTAGCCACTCCATGTAGAGATATCTATTCCATCCTCAGTCGAAAACATGGAAAACTGGTATTGCGCCCACCCTGTTCCTTCTGAGTTTTGAACTCCCTCCAGGATATACCTGGTTTTGTTTATTCTCCTATGCCTTCCAGTCACTGTCTTATATTATTTTTGATATTTTTTTCCAGAATTTGTTGTTGTTTCCTGTGGCAGGCTTGGATCTAATAGAGCTACTCAGCTACACTAATAGCAAACCTATATAGGTCTATGTGATTTCAAATATGACCACTCTAAAATAAACTTTGTGAATTGAAGTTTTCTGTGGTATTTTTGCTAGTGGGATATTATAATACAAATAATCAATCTAGCTATTAAAGGTCAGCCTACTAAATATAACTTTTCTCTAAGCTATTTAAATATTTTTATTTTATCTTTTTCATTTTGGGCCACCCTGCAGCATATGGAGCTCCTGAGCCAGGGATCAGATCAGAGCCACAGTTGCACCCTAAGCCACAGCCTCGGTAATACTGGATCCCTAACCCACTGTGCCGCACCAGGGATTGAACCCATGTCCCAGTGCTCCCAAGATGCCACTGAGCCTGCTGTGCCACAGTGGGAGCTCCTATTTTAATTTTTTTTAGAAGGATATTTTATTTTACTTATTTTTTTGTCTTTTTGTCTGGTTCCCAGGCTAGGGGTCCAATTGGAACTGCAGCTGCTGGCCTATGCTAGAGCCACAGAAATGTGGGATCCGAGCCACGTCTGCAACCTACAGCACAGCTCACAGCAACACCTGATCTTTAACCCACTGAGCGAGGCCAGGGGTGGAACCTGTGTCCTCATGGATGCTGTTCAGATTTGTTTCTGCTGAGCCACGATGGGAACTCCAAAATATTTTTTAAAATAGAATGTTTCAAAAGATCATAGAATAAAAACAAGAACAGAACTCCCGTTGTGGCTCAGTGGGTTAAGAACCTGACACAGTGTCCATGAGGATGCAGATTCAATCCTTGCTCAGTGGGTTAAGGATCTGGCATTGCTGTAACTGTGGCATAGGCCAGCAGCTGCAGCTCTGATTCAGTCCCTAGCCCAGGAACTTCCATATGCCACGAGTGTCACCATAGAAGGAAAAAAAAAAGAAGTAAATAGAACAATAATTACTTAAATTAAGGGTATATGAAGGAAGAATAAATGGCATTACAGAAGACGTAAGATGAGAATTAAATGCAAAGGGTGTGACCTCGATTCTAAGTCACTATAGATAAAGACATTGGATCTCAGGATAGGTTTTCTCCCTCAAAGTATGATGTGGGTGGACAGAGGCTCTCTTCCATTTAGTGACTCAGGGGTCCAGGTTCCCACAATCTTGTGATGTTGCCATGTAAACAGGTGGCTTGTATAACCTCTGCTACAGGGAGAGAAAGAGCCAGAGAGTTGCTTGCACACAGGCTTTTTATAGCCAGACTTGGAAATGGCCTGCTATTTCAGTCTACATTGACTAGAACTCGGTGAATTGGTCCCTGTCCACCTGCAAGGCAGGCTGGGAAGGTTTTCTTTCTTTGAGTCCAGGAAGAGGAAAAGGCATGGTGAACACATAGCACTGTATGTGTCATCCTCTCCTTTTAATCAAGGCTATTAGAGAAAAAAAAGATATAATTTTTATTTCATATTTCTTTTCTTCATGGAAGAGAGAGATGACCTTCTTTCCACAGTTGGTACTTCTTGCATACTGCAGGAATATTCAAGATTACCTCAGAAGAGTACTTAGTACTTACAATAAAGAGTAATTATTGATTTATAAACAGAGTTGCATTTGGTGGGGGAATGGCATTTTACAAGATGTCCTTTCTGCTCCCTTTTCTCAGTAGTTTCAGCAACCTGCTCTATGTTACAGAGCAATATGGAGTGTATACTTGTACAATAAGAAATATAGTATATATAGCTTTTATATACAAGAATGTAAGCTACAGCCTCTATGGAAGATAGGAGCACTGGGAACCTGCCACTGAGGGTTGGTGCAGCTAAGGCCACCTTCATACTGACAGCCCTTCAACCCCAGGGAGGCTACTGGGCTAGGGTTGACCTTTCTCTCTTGGGGCTATCTGCTCTAACATGTGGGAGTGGCCTGCGTGTAATCCATTTAGGAATCCCAAGCCTGAAATGTTCACTATTAATTACTGATTGTCCCTTCAAAAGTAGTCCCTACATTGGATTTTGGACTTAATATTCATGGACTGTTTTATTGCTATAGTTGGGTTTTAATTTTTTTGAACGTAGACTATCTTAGCTAGTCTTTCATAGTTTATATGGTGGGTTTCTTTGTATCATTGTAATTATCTACCTTTAACCTCTTTCCTCAACCTTACTAAGTAAATATTTAACATAATTAGTTTTTTTAGCTCCTTTCATACCTACATATGGGGGCAAGGGGGGAAAGTGGAGAGAGAAACCAAAAGATACAGGAACATATGTTGCTTTCTATACACAATACAGTATTTTTGTGCAGAAATGATCAAAAACTATTTTCTGAAAAAGCCAATATCTCTGTCACAATAGATAATTTTAGCAAGAAATTATTATTTATTTATTTATTTATTTGTCTTTTTGCCTTTTCTAGGGCTGCACCCGCAGCATATGGAGGTTCCAGGCTAAGGGTCTAATTGGAGCTGTAGCCACCAGCCTACGCCACAGCCACAGCAACATGGGATCCAAGCCGTGTCTGCGACCCACACCACAGCTCATGGCAAAGCCAGATCCTTAACCCACTGAGCGAGGCCAGGGATCCAACCCGCAACCTCATCATTCCTAGTTGGATTCGTTAACCACTGAGCCACGACAGGAACTCCAAGAAATTATTTTATTAATACAACATATAGTATTTTAGACTATATGTTGTAATATATATTATTTCTAGAATTACATATTATAATAGTTAACATAGATAATATATTAATGTATTATAATATTATAATTATATATCATATTTCTAGAATTTACACAATATAAAGTATATGAAAAAAATGCCCCAAAAGGCAAAAGAAAAAAATCCTAGTCCTTTCATTCAATCATTGTTTACAATTTAGAAAACTTATGCACAGAAAACTTGATGATATTTGTTGGTAGAAAGAGGACAACTCAAAAAAAATTTAAAAAAGAATAGAATGGAAAGAGGACAACTCAACTGCAAAATCATGAACAGCTGGTGAGCTGAGGAAGCTGTAGAAATGGAGAGAATGGAAGGTTTGAGACACTGATATCAGAAGAGCATAAAGCAACCAGATGAATGTAAAAGAGTCAGGGAAGAAAACAATTTCCTCTACCCTTGTAAGTTCTTCTGGCTGGTCTAAAGAATTAAACTCATATGAGACACATTAACAGCAGAAAATCAAACAAAAGTGTATGAACATATATACATGGGAGAGACCCAGGAAATCCGAGTATTTTGCCAAAATGGCTGAAGCCCCCGCCTGAAATACCACTGGCGGCGGCTAAAGACAGAAGAGGACTTTGGGAAAAGTGGTTTGGGACTTTATAGGGAAGGAAGGCAATCCACACAGAGATGGAAAAGTAAATGTTTGTTAAACAAATGTTTGCTGGGCCCTGCAGAGGTGGTGGAACACAGAGTGAACCCTGATCTCTAGGCTCTGCTGAGTTTCCGCAATACATCTAGCGCATATTCTTTACAGAGATCGCTAGTGATAGCTCTGTTCTGGGAACAGGCCTTCTGTCTGAATTCTTTTAGGCAGTGAGTTGGAAGGTCCGAGATTCTTCCTGCGTCTTTTGAGCTTTGGTTATTTGCAACTTGACATAATCTGCATGTCAAAGAGACACATTTTGATGCGGCTAATTTTGTTCCCCTGTGGAGTAGAACTATTATAAATGTATAGTTTTAACATTGTTAGGGGGAAAGAAAAGAAATGAAAAGCCACAAACAAAATCTGTTAGATCACAAAAAATCCCTAGTGCTAGTTCCTCGATAGAAAAAAGCTAGAGATAGCTCTTAAGCCCTCAGTATAGAAAAACTGTCACCCCAAACACTAATAACATTAGCCCTAAAAGCCCTGTGGGACCTCAAAGTAGCTAAAGTGCTTTGGAAATAAACAGGATGAGGTAAAACTAATTAATCTAATTTTATGGCTCAAGTTGGGAAAGAGCAATCTGGCAACTTCCTTACTGGATGCAAGAAAAATAAATTATTATATTTATCTTGGTTATATATTTTAAATGTAAGTCTAGCTTCCATTTTCAAATAAGTACTGCCCTTTTATTTAGAAAAAAATCAAGCTGGAGTTTTATTTATTATTGAGTTCAAAATTGAATAAGAAATGACTATAAAAGCTCAAGAACTTATAGACTCATTAAATAAATTATAGAGGAGTGTAATTAAGAAAAGGAAAGTGAAGAGTGGAAAGAAGGAGGGAAAGAGGGAAGGCAGAAGAGAGGGAGGATGGTTTTCTTGAGTTTGAAATAGATTTTGTTTTTAAAAGAAATGAGCCATGTACGCTACAAGCTCCCAAGTACAATCTGAAACTCTCCATTACCAAAGTTCTTAAATTGCCTTTAAAAGTTAAATTACTGTTTAATTCCTCACAGTTTAGGCGTTCTAGGCATCTCTGTTGAAAACATTGACCTGATTACTTTTTCACTTTACTTTTGGAAATTAGTTCTTTAGTCTCTAATTAAGCCTTGTGTGGTAGACTGCATAATGAGCCCCAAAGATATTCACATTCCAATGCCTGCAATCCATGAATATATTATCTAACAGGGTAAAAGGGTCTTTGCAGATGTGATTAAGTTAAGGATCTTGAGGTGGGGAGATCAGCCTGCATTATTTAAGTGGGTCTTAAATGTAATCACAAGGGTTCTTATGAGCAGGAGGCTGAGAGAACTTTGGCAGCAGAAGAGGGAATGCAATAACAGCACCAAGAGATTGAAATGATGTGAAGAAGGGGATAAAAGAGACCCCTAGCCAAAGGATACAGGAGACCTCCACTGATTGGAAAAGGCAAGGAAACAAATTCTCTCCTGAAGTCTCCAGAAAGAACGCAACCCTGCCAACACCTTGATTTTAGGCTTGTGTAGATTTTAGACATTTCTGACCTCCAGAACTACAAGAAAATAAATGTGTTGTTTTAAGTCAGTAAATTGCTGGTAATTTGTTACAGCCACAGTAAGAAACAAATATAGCAAACCAGTGTGAATGGATCTGAAAGCTAAAAAAAAAAGGCTGTAAATAATGTGTATACATACACGTGTGTATACATACATACATATGTTCATATTCGTATATATATATTTTAAAGCTATATTCATATGTAAAAGGCTATTCACATATACATACTTCCTATATACGAAACCAAGTCTCTGACATGTTACTTGTAATAAAAATGAAAAATCACACATTCCTCTGTAATCATATAAAGGTGATATGCGTAGTCACTATATACCACTTGTTCTACACTTCCTCTTAGCCAAAAGGCCTAGAAGCAATTACTGTACCACTTGTGACTATAGTGAAACACAGATGAGATTGGAATATGGCAGAAACTCTTGTGGCTGATCTCCTCCTGAAGGAGTTGGAGGTTTTTTTCATTACATTTTATTGCAGTAGAGTTGATATACAGTGTTGTGTTAGTTTCAGGTGTACAGCAACGTGAATCAGTTATATATGTACATATATCCATTCCTGTTCAGATTCTTTTCCCATAAGGTCACTACAGAGTATTGAGTAGATTTCACTATGCTACAGAGTAGCTCCTTATTACTCATCCATTCCACACACAGTAGTGTATATGTATCAGTCCCAACCTCCCATGTTATACCCCTCCCAATCTCTTACCTTTGCCATAAGATTGGTTTTAAAATCTTAGAGTCTGATTCTGTTTTGTGAACAAGTTCCCCTGTCTAATAATCATTCTTTACTAGATTCTAAATATTAGTAATCTCATATATTTGTCTTTGGTTACTTCACTTAATATGTTAATTTTTAGGTCCATCCATGTTGCTACAAATGGCATTATTTCACTCGTTTATGACTGAGTGATATTCCATTGTGTACATGTACCACATCTTCTTTATCCATTCCTCTGTTGATGGATATTTAGGTTGCTTACACATCTTGGTTATTGTAAACAGTGGGGCAGTGAACATTGAGGTGCATGTATCTTTTTGAATTATGGTTTTCTCTGGCTAGATGCTCAGGAGTGGGATTGCTGGATCATATGGTAGTTCTATATTTCATTTTTTTAAGGAATCTCCATATTGTTCTCCACAGTGGCTGCACCAATTTGCATTCCCACCAGCAGTGCAGGAGGGCTCCCTTTTCTCCACACCCTTTCCAGCATTTATTGTTTGTAGACTTTTTGATGATGGCCATTCTGACTGGTGTGAGGTGATACCTCCTTGTAGATTTGATTTGCACTTCTCTGGTGATGTTGAGCATCTTTTCCTGTATTTTGTGGCCATCTGTATGTCTCTTTGGGGAAATGGGTTGTATATTAATTGATGATCTCTATTTCAACTGTAAAACCTACTAACTGATGTTCATAGCACAATGAAAACTCTTGGACAATAATGTTTATGCCTACTTCTACTCCACTTAACTAGTGGTCTTCTCTGAGAGTAGTTGTGTTTGTTCCCAAACCCATTTATTTCAATTACAGATCCGTAATTTGATCACACATATTATAATTGTATATGTACAATTTAAATTCCATCATTTGAGTCCTAGCCACAGCAATTATACAAACAAAAGAAATAAAAGGCATCCAAATAGGAAGAGAAGAGATAAAACTGTCACTGTATACAGATGACATGATACTGTACGTAGAAAACCCTAAGGACTCAACCCAATTTGAACTGATTAACAAATTCAGCAAAGTAGCAGGATATAAGATTAACATTCAGAAGTGAGTCGCATTTCTGTATACTAACAATGACATATTAGAAAAGGAATACAAAAATACAATACCTTCTAAAATCGCACCCCAAAAAATCAAATACCTGGGAATACACCTGACCAAGGAGGTAAAGGACTTCTATGCCAAGAACTATAAAACTTCAATCAAGGAAATTAAAGAAGATGTAAAGAAATGGAAAGATATTCCATGCTCCTGGGTTGGAAAAATTAATATTGTAAAGACGGCCATACTACCCAAAGCAATTTACAGATTCAATGCAATCCCTATCAAACTACCCAGGACATTTTTCACAGAACTAGAAGAAACAATCCAAACATTTATATGGAACCACAAAAGACCCAGAATCGCCAAAGCAATCCTGAGGAACAAAAACCAAGCAGGAGGCATAACTCTCCCAGACTTTAGGCACTATTACCAAGGCACAGTCATCAAGACAGTGTGGGACTGGTACCAAAACAGACACAGAGACCAATGGAACAGAATAGAGAACCCAGAAATAAATCCTGACACCTAGGGTCAATTCATCTTTGACAAGGGAGGCAACAGCATAAAATGGGGAAAAGAAAATCTATTCAGCAAGCATTGCTGGGAAACCTGGACAGCTGCATGCAAAGCAATGAAACTAGAACACACCCTCACACCATGCACGAAAATAAACTCCAAATGGCTGAAAGACTTAAATGTAAGACAAGACACCATCAAACTCCTGGAAGAGATCATAGACAAAACATTCTCTGACATCAACTTCATGAATATTTTCTCAGGTCAGTTTCCCAAGGCAACAGAAATAAAAGCGAAAATAAACCCATGGGACCTAATCAAACGGACAAGCTTTTGCACGGCAAAGGAAACCAAAAAGAAAACAAAAAGACAACTGACAGAATGGGAGAAAATAGTTTCAAACGGAGCAACAGACAGGGGCTTAGAATCTAGAATATACAAGCAACTTATACAGCTCAACAGCAAAAAAGCCAACCACCCAATGGAAAAATGGGCAAAAGACCTGAATAGACCATTCTCCAAGGAAGATATACAGATGGCCAACAAACACTTGAAAAAATGCTCAACATCCCTGATTATTAGAGAAATGCACATTAGAAGTTCCATGAGATACCACCTCACACCAGTCAGAATGGCCATCATTCATAAATCCACAAATAACAAATGCCGGAGGGGCGGTGGAGAAAAGGGAACCCTCCTGCACTGTTGGTGGGAATGTCAACTGGTACAGCCACTATGGAGAACAGTATGGAGGTACCTTAGAAATCTATACATAGAACTACCACATGACCCCGCAATCCCACTCTTGGGCATATATCCAGACAAAACTCTAATTAAAAGAGACACATGCACCCGCATGTTCATTGCAGCACTATTCACAGTAGCCAAGACATAGAAACAACCCAAATGTCCACTGATAGATGATTGCATTAGGAAGATGTGGTATATCTACACAATGGAATACTACTCGGCCATAAAAAAAACCCAACATAATGCCATTTGCAGCAACATGGATGGAACTAGAGACCCTCATACTGAGGGAAATAAGTCAGAAAGAGAAAGACAAATACCATATGATACCACTTATCTCTGGAATCTAATATAAGGCACAAATGAACGTTTCCACAGAAAAGAAAATCATGACTTGGAGAATAGACTTGTGGCTGCCTGGGGAGAGAGGGAGGGAATGGGAGGGATCGGGAGCTTGGGGTTAACGGATGCAAACTATTGCTCTTGGAATAGATTTACAATGAGATCCTGCCGTGTAGCATTGAGAACTATGTCTAGATATTTACATCACAACACAGCAATGGGAGGAAAAAGTATGTATACATGTATATGTAACTTAGTCCCCATGCTGTACAGTGGAAAAAAAAATAATAAATAAATAAATTCCATCATTTGATTAAACATTTCATAAACGGATAAGATAGAAATTGGAAAGGAATTTTTTTTTTGTCTTTTCTAGGGCCGCACCTTTGGCATACGGAGGTTGCCAGGCTAGGGATCTAATCGGAGCTGTAGCCACCGGCCTACACCACAGCCACAGCAACACCAGATCCGAGTCGAGTCTGCGACCTACACCACAGTTCACAGCAACGCCAGATCCTTAACCCACTGAGCACAGCCAGGGATTGAACCCACAACTACATGGTTCCTACTTGGATTTGCTAACCACTGAGCCACGACGGAAACTCCAGGAAAATTTGTTTTCATGAAAATACTTTGGAATGATTTAATGAAAATGAATAGCTAATATAATTGCTGTCAAAATATGGATAGGGCAATAGCTTAAAAATTTTGGAAAAAATCATAAAAATCTAGGATTCTTTCCTAGACTGCTTCATGAATGTCTTTAGTTTCTTTTTCTAAAAAAAAACTTATGGACACACTCATGACATATGAAAGTTCCTGAGCTAGGGATTGAATCTGAAACCTATTCTGCCACTAAAGCTGGATCCTTTAACTCACTGTGCCAGGCTGGGGATCAAACCCTCACCTCTGCAGAGATCCAAACTGCTATAGTTGGATTTTTAACCACTATGCCACAATGGGAGTTCCTGCATTTAGTTTCTTAAAAGCTCTTCTCTAAGGACACCCAGAAGTGTAAATGAGAGATGACGTTGTGTTAAGAATGTAAACTTGGGAGAAAGACCACATGAGTTTTAATCTTATCTTGACTGTATACTGATTGTGTAATCTTAGGCAAGTTTCTTAACCTCAAATGTAAAATAAGAATGATTGTAATTGCTACCTCAAAAAGATACTGGCAAGACTAAAAGCATATGACACATAGTAAATGCTCAACTGTTATTATTTTTTTTTCAACTGTTATTATTAATACTGGTACTGCTACTGTGTATGTGGTTTATTCAAGAATGACTACCTGGACCATCTATTCAATTTATTTATTTGTTTATTTTTATTGAAATACAGTTGGTTTACAATGTTGTGTTAATTTCTGGGGTACAGCAAAGTGATTCATTCAATTATACATCAATTATACACACATTCTTTTTCATGTCTCTTTCCATTATGGTTTATCACAGGATATTGAATATAGTTCCCTGTGCTATAATGTTTATCCATTCTATATACAATAGTTTGCATCTGCTAATCCCAAACTCCCAATCAATCCTTACCCGATCCCACTCCCCCTTGTCAACAAGTCTGTTCTCTATGTGGACCATCTACTGATGGAGTCATGCTCAAGAAAGACTCCTGGGCTTTAAGTCAAAAGACTGATAAAATCTACATATAGTTTTATGGTAAAATGATCTCTAATTATTCAACTTTGCCAATTAACGAACTTTTGCCAATTAATTCCAATTGTAATTGCTTTCGATAAGGGATTCTCCTAGAAGTTGATTTATTTGTCTGCATATTAATAGTTTGAAAAACACAAAAAATGAGACCCAATTGTGTGAAAATACAAAGCTCCCATGGCACATAAGTATCATTCCACTAAATCATTTCTTCCATACATTTTTAAGATTAAGAATCTAGGGAATTCTCATGGCACAACAGAAACGAATCTGACTAGTATGCATGAGGGTGCAGGTTCAATCCCTGGCCTCGCTCAGTGGGTTAAGGATCTGGCATTACCATGAGCTGTGGTGTAGGTTGCAGACCTGGCTAGGATCCAGAATTGCTGTGGCTGTGGTGTAGGCAGGCAGCTGCAGCTCCAATTCTCCCACTAGCCTGGGAACTTCCATATGCTGCAAGTGCGGCCCTAAAAAAGAAAAACCAAAAACAACCCCAAACAAACAAAAAAGAAAAACCTGATTGTGATGAAACTAAAGACATATTAGAACTGAAGACAAAATGGCCAACAAACATTCAGACTAAATAGAGAGCAAATGCAAAATTACTGATGTTGTATTGACTTTTCTGTCAAAAGCTGGATGTTTGTTTGACTAGAAGATTTCAGAATTCAATCTCACATCCTAGATTAAGAATCATGATTTTTAGCCTGAAAAGGGATACTTATGATTTACAGGCAAGAGCACAAAGTGAGGTTTCAGAAGCCCTGAATTCTAGTCCCAACTCCATTCTGTATTTAGGTGAAGACACTTAACCTCTCAGAGCTGAGTGATTAGTGGATTCTAATCTAGTCCTTGACCCTTAGCAGCCATGCCTTGGACATAGTGCTTAACTTTTCCTAACCTTGGATGCTATTTGCAAAACAGGGACAATAATAGAACCAAACTGTAATAGGTACAAATGGTGATGACATGGAATATTCATATGTAAAGAGCATAGCACTGTGTCTGGGGCATATATTAACTAATATAATAATCAACAGATATTAACTGTAGTTTACCTATTCATTTGTTCTGGAGGTGGTTAGAGAGACTGGCAGGAAGGAATGACTGTCAGATCCATGGCATTAGTTCACTGAAAGGGAGCTATTTAAAAAATATACTATTAGAATTTTTCAGCCTCTAAAGAAATGCTGGTGTACTAAGGCATAGTCCTGAGTGACCACACCCTAGTCAGTCAAATCTTTCTTTACAGATCTTGCTCTTTCACATGAAGCTCCAGGGAATAAAAGAATATGCAGAAGTATAATTGATATTTATAGTAATTATTTTAGCTTTTATTCCAGTATTGACAATATCAGATTGATTATCCTTTCCCGACATTCAGCCACCAAAAAGATGATCCACATTTCATGTAGTTAGGACTTAGAGAGTTGACCTGTTTGGGTCCTCCAGGAAGTCAACTCCGAGACAATCAGGCTTACAAGAGGTTCGGGGGAAGGGTGGAGAAGTAACATCTCTGAAAGGTGAATGGGGGAGGAAGGCTTGGGCACAGAAGACACCGATTTGACACTTTTGAAGGGAACGTGGGCAAGGAACACCTCAGAGAAAACTTAGACCAAAATGCACATCCAATAAAGTTTCAGCCAACCCAAGAGGGAATTCCAGAGCAAAGATTGCTCCATAGAGGAGACCCACATTGGGCAGGAATGGCCGGGCACCAGTGCCCCACCATGCTCATTTGAATGCCAACTAAGCATGCATAGCACCCCCACCTCAAAAGTGGAGGCGCATCCCGAAGATGATGTAGCCGAAGGCTGCCAGTTAAGCCTTCTCCTTGTAGCTGAACAACAGTTTTCTTTCTTGAAGGAGTATCTGAGAGGCATAGTGGAATGGCTACCAGAGTTCCCACATTATACCTTCCCTCGATATAGTTTATTATAGTAAGTTATTTCCCTGTTTTTATGCCTTACGTCATTTAACATTTTATAAGTTAAAGCCTTTAATTTTTTTCTTGAGTATATTTTGCCAAAGTTTTGAGTTGTTAAAGGAAGGAACAAATTGCATATTACAGTAAAGGATTTTAAAATACATACTTGAAAGTTGATTTTCTTTTTAGAGACAAGGAAGTAAATATTCATTCTTGTCTTCCCAAATATAGCAATAAAATTGGCGTTTAAAATGCTGACCTACCTAACCATAAAATTTCATTTATATTTTGTGTGATTGAAATTCATAAGTTTAAAGTTATATTTTCAATATTATAAGCACGTGTTAGATGCAAAAACAGCATCCTCTATTAGTTTTCAGGTTCGTTGAGGATAGGCGTTGTATCCATGTTGCCAAGTACTTCCCAGTTGTAATGAGCAAAGAATCACCTCACGTTTCTTGGATGTGATGAAGGATTACTTAAAGTAGACCTTTCACATCAGTGAGATGTATAAAGCATTCATTGAAAATGAAATAGGTTTTTTACATATCCTTACTTTTTACCAAATTCAGGAAGGTGACAGACTATGCTTTTGGATTACTCTGTCACATAATAAATAAAGTTGAAAGCGAAATGAGCAGTGGGGTGTTAGAAAGGTAAAGCTGTATGCTATCCATCATGACCGTATACTAGAAGATATTCTCTTGTATATGTTTTTACAGAGATGTATGGACAGATTGACAGATTGAATTCTGTGTTTATACACTGGATGTTCCAATTCACTTTAAGATACTTTTTAAAATGTGAATATTGGCTTCCTGGATTATCTAACAATTTAAATAAGTTAACCTCCACATACATGGCAGTCATAGTTATTATGTTACTAATATTTATATTCTGCAGCCAAAAGACGTTTCCTGTATTCTGATGAAACTCAGTAAATATAAATTTGTTCGTTTATTTAACATCTCCTAAGTATGTCACATATTGCTGAGTATTTTTTCCAACATTTTACTATAAAATTTTTCAAGGACACAGAAAATTCAGAAGAATTGTACACGGAACACTCACCACCTAGATTCTACAAATAGCATTTAATTTTACCTGGTTTAACACATTTATCTGTCCATCTGTCCATGACTTCACCCTTGTATCACTCTAAATTATTTCAACAGATTTGAAAGCAGATTGTACATATCCGTATATTCCCCCTAAAACACGTTAGAATTCACTAGAGGTTGATATTTGACTGTATTTTTTTTCTTTTGAGGTAAAATTTCTATATAGTAGAATGCAAATGTCTGGAGTGGACCAGTCAATGAGTTTCCACAAGTGCACAAACCTGTGTGCCAAGATACAAAATATTAATATCATCCCATAAAGTTATCTCATGCCCCCAATACCACTTCCCAGCCAATCTCCCAACACCCCATAAAAAATACCATTCTCTTTTTTTCCACTGTAGATGAGTTTTGCCTGCTCTAGCAAAGTCATGTAAAATCATACATACTCTTTCATGTAAGGCTTTCTTCTCGTGGCATATTCTTTTCAGATTCATCCACATTGTCACTTGTTTCAGGAATTCATTCTTTTTTTATTGCTGAGTAATATCTCATTGTGTGAAGATTTCAGGTTATTTATCCATTGCCTTACTGATGGGCAACTCTGTTTCCAATTTCAGACTTGTAAATAAAGCTCTTATGAACCTTCTTGTACTAGTCTTTTCTGTACATATTCGTTTTCATTTTTCCTTTTTTTTTTTTTTTTCCTTTTTAGGGCCATACTGTGGCATGTGGAAGTTCTCAGGCTGCCAGCCTATGCCACAGCCACAGTAATGCAGGTTCCGAGCTGGATCTGTGACCTATGCTGGAACCTTAACCCACTGAGCGAGGCCAGAGATGGAACCCACATCCTCATGGACACTATGTCAAGTTCTTAACCCGATGAGCCACAACAGGAATTCCTGTTTTCATTTTTACTGAGTAAATACTGATGAGGAAAACTGGTTATGGAATAAGCATGTGTCTAGTTTTAAAAGAATAATTTTGGAGTTCCTGTTGTAGCACAGTGGAGACGAATCCGACTAGAAACCATGAGGTTTCGGGTTCAATCCCTGGCCTCACTCAGTGGGTTAAGGATCTGGCGTTGCCGTGAGCTGTGGTGTAGGTTGCAGACATGGCTCAGATCTGGTGTGGCTGTGGCTGTGGCGTAGGCTGGCGGCTATAGTTCTGATTAGACCCCTAGCCTGGGAACCACCATATGCTGCAGGTTCGGCCCTAAAAAAAAAAAAAAAAAAAAAATCATTTCTAATTATGTTCTAGCATATAAAACATAATAGACTTTTATTTAAAAGAAAAATTTCTTTTAAAACTAGACACATGCTTACTCCATAAACAAACAGCCAGATCGTTCTCCAAAGTAGTTGTATGGTGTTTCACTCCCATACAACTACTCCCACCAACAATGTGCGAATGTTCTGATGATTCCATATCTTCAATAAAATTTGGTGGTGTTAATCTTTTTGATTTTAGCCAAACTGGTGGGTGTGTTGTATTAGCTAATAATGGCTTTATTTTGCATTTTCCTGATGACTGACGATGTTGGACTCATTGTCATGTGCTCATGGGGCCATTCGTATCTCTTCCTTAGTGAGAGTTCTATCAACTTTTTTGTTGATTTTTAAATTGAATTTTTCTTACTATTCAGTCTCAGAAAGTCCGTATGAATGTTGATAACCAGTATTTTGTGAAATATATGTTTTGCAAATTTTTCTCCCAGTCTGAAGATTATTCATTAATTTTTGAAATGATATCACTTGATGAGCAAAAGGTTTAAATTTTCATGAAGTCTAATTCATCATCATTTTCATTTATGGTTATTGCTGTCTTCGCCTGTCTTAGAAATCTTTGCCTACCTCCAAGTCACAAAGATATTCTATGTTTTCATATAAAAGATTTATGGCTTTACTTTGTACATTTAGATCTCTGTTCTATCTCAAATTAACTTTTTGTGTGAAGTAGGAATCAAGCTTCAATTTCTATGCATATGACACCCAGTTGTTCCAGCATAATTTATGGAAAAGGCTTTCCTGTCCCCAACAGATTGCCTTGGCTACTTTGTCAAACATTAAATGACCATACACATGGGAAATTTCTAGGCTCTCTCTTTAACTCTATTGATATTTTTTTTTCGGTCCCTATGCCAGACTGTCTTTATTACTATGACAGTATAGTAGGTGTTAAAGGTCAGCTACTATAAGTCAAGTCCTCTAAGTTTGTTCTTCTTTATCAAAATTGCTTTGGATAATTTGGATTCTTTTTTTTGGTCTTTTGCCTTTTTAGGGCCGCGCCTGCAACATATGGAGGTTCCCAGGCTAGGGGTCTAATTGGAGCTACAGTTGCTGGCCTAAGCCAGAGCCACAGCAACACCAGATCCAAGCCACGTCTGTGACCTACACCACAGCTCACGTCAACGCCAGATCCATAACCCACTGAGCGAGGCCAGGAATTGAATGCAAAACCTCATGGTTCCTAGTAGGATTCGTTTCTGCTGAGCCACAATGGAAACTCTCCATGGATTCTTCCTTTTCATTTCTTATATCTTTGTTTTCCTATATGCCTTTTATAATCAGTTTGACTATGTTTTTAGGTCTGCTGAGGTTATGATTTGAAGTGTGATGAATCTAAAATCAAAATTGGGAGAAATATATCTTAACATTATTGAGTCTTCCAATACATGAACATGGTATAGCTTTCCATTTAGTATGATCTTTCTGAATTTCCATGAGCAGTTTTTTGTAGTTAACAATAAAGAGGTCTTGCATATCCTTTGTATCCCTAACCACTTTATAGTTTCTGATGTTATTGTAAATGAAATTGTTTTATTTTCTAATTGTGTTCTAGCCTATAAAACACAACTGATTTTTATTTCCAAATATATAGATACTTGTCTAGAAATCTGTTGTACATGTTTTTAATTTAATCTCTTTGTAGTCAGAGTACATACTCTGTATGAGTTAATTCCTTTTATTAACCTTAGGTTTATGACCCATCGTATGGTCTATCATGCTAAATGTATATTTACCAAGATTTTTTGACAAGATACAAAAGGAATAGAAACATTAAACTCTGCTTTCTTGCAGTTTACTGCCACATGGGAGTTAAAAACATAAATACTTAGAACAATATGACAAAGTCCAGAAAAACTAAATTATATCATCAGTAGGGATCAACCTCATAAGTGATGAAAAGTCTTAAAGGATTTATTAGAGTAGGGACTCAAGGAATTTGCTTGTGGTGCAGTGGGTTAAGGATATGGCGCTGTCACTGCAGCAGCTGTGGTGCACTGCCGTGGCACACATTCATTCCCTGGGCCAGGAACTTCCACATGCCTCAGGCATGGCCAAAAAAAAAAAAAAAAGAAAGAAAGAAAGAAAGAAAAACAAGAGTAAGAGCAAAAGAGTAGGAGCTCAACAAGATATGCACCCCTCCATTCTTGCTGGACATAAATGTTTGAGCCAATTCTTTTTTTTTTTGGTCTTTTTGCCATTTCTTGGGCTGCTCCTGCGGCATATGGAGGTTCCCAGGCTAGGGGTCCAATCAGAGCTGTAGCCACCAGCCTATGCCAGAGCCACAGCAACGTGGGATCCGAGCCATGTCTGCAACCTACACCACAGCTCACGGCAACGCCAGATCCTTTAACCCACTGAGCAAGGCCAGGGACCAAACCCGCAACCTCATGGTTCTTAGTCGGATTCGTTAACCACTGCGCCATGATGGGAACTCCTGAGCCAATTCTTGAAGCAAGTTCTGGGCACAAAGTATTAGGTTGGAAGTTGGAGAACTAATAAGTGAAATGATTAAGGGATTATAAAAGGATTTTGCACGTCATGAGAGGAAGACAGCATGGAATCTTATTTCCTTTTTCTTCTTTTCCCACAAGAACTTTTTTTTTTCCTTTTCTCATGCCTTTATTTTTTTAAATTGTAATCAATTGTTATTTCCCCAATATATATTTTTTTCTACTGTATAGCATGGTGACCCAGTTACACATACATGTATATATTCTTTTTTCTCACATTATCATGTTCCATCATAGGTGACTAGACGTAGTTCCCAGCGCTACACAGCAGGATCTCATTGCTAATCCATTCCAAAGGCAACAGTCTCCATCTATTAACCCCAAGCTCTCAATCCACCCCCTCCCTCCCCCTCCCCCTTGGCAACCACAAGTCTATTCTCCAAGTCCATGATTTTCTTTTCTGTGGAAAGGTTCATTTGTGTCGTATATTAGATTCCAGAGATAAGTGGTATCATATGGTATTTGTCTTTCTCTTTCTGACTTATTTCACTCAATATGAGTCTCCAGTTCCATCCATGTTGCTGCAAATGGCATTATTTTGTTCTTTTTAATGGCTGAGTAGTATTCCATTGTGTATATATACCACATCTTCCTAATGCAATCATCTATCAGTGGACATTTGGGTTGTTTCCATGTCTTGGCTATTGTGAATAGTGCTGCAATGAACATGCAGGTGCATGTGTCTTTTTTTTTCTTTTTTCTTTTTTGTCTTTCTGCTATTTCTTTGGGCCGCTCCCACGGCATATGGAGGTTCCCAGGCCAGGGGTCGAATCGGAGCTGTAGCCACCGGCCTACCCCAGAGCCACAGCAACGCGGGATCCGAGCCGCATCTGCAGCCCACACCACAGCTCACGGCAACGCCGGATCCTTAACCCACTGAGCAAGGGCAGGGACCGAACCCGCAACCTCATGGTTCCTAGTCGGATTCGTTAACCACTGCGCCACAATGGGAACTCCGCATGTGTCTTTTTTAAGGAAAGTAGTGTCCAGATATATGCCCAAGAGTGGGATTGCTGGGTCATATGGTAGTTCTATGTATAGATTTCTAAGGTACCTCCATACTGTTCTCCACAGTGGTTGTACCAACTTACATCCCCACCAACAGTACAGGAGGGTTCCCTTTTCTCCACACCCCCTCCAACATTTGTTATTTGTGGACTTATGAATGATGGCCATTCTGACTGGTGTGAGGTGGTATCTCATGGTAGTTCTGATATGCATTTCTCTAATAATCAGGGATGTTGAGCATTTTTTCATGTGGTTGTTGGTCCCATCTGTGTATCTTCCTTGGAGAAATATCTATTCAGGTCTTTTGCCCATTTTTCAATTGGATTGTTGGCTTTTTTGTTGTTGAGTTGTATAAGTTGCTTGTATATTCTAGATACTAAGCCCTTGTCCGTTGCATCATTTGAATCTATTTTCTCCCATTCTCTAAGTTGTCTTTTTGTTTTCGTTTTGGTTTCCTTTGCTGTGCAAAAGCTTGTCTGTTTGATTAGGTCCCATTGGCTTATTTTCACTTTTATTTCTGTCGCCTTGGGAGACTGACCTGAGAAAATATTCATGAAGTTGATGTCAGAGAATGTTTTGTCTATGATCTCTTCCAGGAGTTTGATGGTGTCTTGTCTTACATTTAAGTCTTTAAGCCATTTTGAGTTTATTTTCATGCATCGTGCGAGGGTGTGTTCTAGTTTCATTGCTTTGCATGCAGCTGTCCAGGTTTTCCAGCAATACTTGCTGAAAATACTTTTTCCCATTTTATGTTCTTGCCTCCCTTGTCAAGAATTTTTTCTAACCTAGGATTTGTGAGGCTTTGTAATTAATGGCAGAACTACATTGCCAAAAAAGGTCTTGGTGACGAGAAATATTCAGGCATAGAGTAGAGGGGGGTGCAGGCACTAGGAGAGCAAGGGGAGTAGCCACAACTAATTTACTTTGCATAGACCAGGAAGACCTAGTGGGTAACTTTTGAGCTGGGTCTTTAAGAATATACCTGCCACATTAAGAGAATAGAAAATCCTAATAGCTTGAAAGTATAAGACAAATACAGAGAGCTGCTTAGGTAGAGAGTAGAGGGAGGAATTTGCAAAGGTGCCCTAGAGTCGGAATTAGAAAATTTGTGCTTAAAGAGTTTGTATTTTCTGTTTAAGTGGATGGGAGTCATGGACTGTCTAAAGCTATCTGGTGGAACCGAAAAGGGTGGATAGGATTTGGGAGAAACTAAAGACAGGGAAACTAGTTCGTTGGTAGACCATCTTAGGTCAGGTGATTGATGATGAATCTGAAGTGAGGCAGGAAAGAGTCATTAAAAGGTAAGACCTGGAGTTCCTTTCGTGGCTCAGTGATTAACAAATCCAATGAGGAACCATGAGGTTGCAGGTTTGATCCCTGGCCTCATTCAGTGGGTTAAGGATCTGAGCTGTGGTGTAGGTCGCAGGTGTGGCTCGGATCCCGAGTTGCTGTGGCTGTGGTGTAGGCTGGCAGCTATAACTCTGATTAGACCCCTAGCCTGGGAACCTCCATATGCTGCGGTTGCGGCCCTAGATAAAAATTAAATAAATAAAAATTTAAAAAGGTAAGACCTGAGGGAGGTAGAATGAGTAGACAAACTACGGATAGAAAAGGAGTCATGGGTGAATGTCCCATTACTTTCTTTCTTTTTTCTTTTCTTTTCTTTTTCCTGAGCCCGCAGCATATGGAATTTCCCAGGCCAGGGATTGAACTCAGCCACAGGAGTGACTCAGTCACAGGAGTGACCCGGGCCACTGTAATGACAACACCACATCCTTAACCCACTGCGCCACAAAGGAACTTTGAGTTTCCCATTTCTGATGTGTGACGGGGCACATGGGAGTTTCATTACAGGGAAAGAAACTGTAGGACAAAAGGCAGAGTTTGGAGCCAAAACTGAGTTTCATTTCTTATCGATGGAGGAGGAAAGATCTATTAATTTTAACCATAGCGCTGAAGATTAGAAGTGGGAGGGCTAGAGATTAGATTTGCAAGTCATTAATATTTACCGGGCAGCAGTCAAACAGAGAACCGGAACTACACCCACCTGGTGTGTCTTAGGGAGCCTGGACTATTGAATGAGAAAAAGGCTGAGATAACTCGTGAGTCCCCTTCTGGGCCTTTGAGTAACTATTAAGAGGGAAGAGGATAACCAGGAGATGGAGTGCTAGTGAAGCACACAGCCTGGCAATACCAACTCGGATGGTTTGGTCCTTAAACTTGCTTGATTTCTTAAACAAGAGGCATCTCATAAAAAAGCAATCGTGGGAGGAAATTAAGCTCACGTCATGTATTAAGGAGAACATCTGAGGGTTTATGCAAGAGAAACCAATCTGCGCTAGCTTCAGTAAAATAAAACTTTCTTATGAGAATGCAGTGGTGCTTCATAGAAGTCAAGGGTAAGAATGCCACTATAACTTGGAGGTGGACAGCCACTGAGAATCCAGCCTTGGGTCCACTCTGTTTCCCTCTTTTCTTTGTCTCTTCCCTCTTTTAACTAGTTTTTTTCTCTTTCTTCTGATGGCATTAACTCCTAAATTGATGTTACGGCTCCAGACACCCAGTGTTACCAATTCCCCCTTCCCATTCTAAGTCCCCAGGCAAGTTCTCTGATTGGCCCAGCATGGGTGAGATGCTCCATCCTGATCCAATCAAGTGTGTGCGTGTGTGTGTGTGTGTGTGTGTGTGTGTGTGTGTGTGTGTGTTTAGGGGCCAGTGGACTCCAGGCCAGTTAAATCATAATATCTGGGGATGGGATCCAGACATCACTATTTGTTACAGGTGTCCCAGTTCTGGAACCAAGGCTGTTATTTTTATGAAAATAAAGACTGTGGTAGGGTTAATAATGCCCTCCCCCACCCCGGCCATGTCCATAGGTTAATACCCAGAACCTGTGCAAGTATTACATTACACAGCAAAGAGGAATTGAAGATGGGATTAAAGGTGCTAATAAACTGACCTTAAAATAAGGAGATGATTTTGGATTATTGGGGGGGCTGCCCATATAATCACAGGGGTCCTTAAATGTGGAAGAAGTAGGCAGAATTGTGTCTGAGAGAAATGTCATTGCTGGCTTTGAGGATGGAAGGGGACCATGACCCAAGGCATGTGGGTGGTGTCTGGAAAGTGGAAAATCAAGAAAGAGGAATCTCCCTTTGATCCTCCATAAAGGAATTCAACCCTGCTAACACCTTAATTTTAGCCCAGTTGTGACCCTTTTCAGATTTCTGACCTCTAGAGCTGTAATACATTTGTGTTATTTCAAGCCACTAAGTTTGTGGCGGTGGTGTGTTTTGTTTTAACAGCAGCCATAGAAAACCAATAGAGACATTATTGAAAAGACTGGTTGGTACTTGAATAAATGAGAGAGCGATCAAAGATAATCCCAAGGCTGTATTCCTTAAATACAGTTGTTCTGGGATGAACATTTCTTTTTTTTTCTTTTTAGGGCCGCACCTGCAGCTTATAAAGGTTCCCCAGGCTAGGGGTCCAATCAGAGCTGTAGCCGCCGGCCTTACACCCCAGCCACAGCAACGCCAGATCCGAGCCACGTCTGCAGCCTACACCACAGCTCACGGCAACGCCGGATCCTTAACCCACTGAGCAAGGCTGGGGGTCGAACCTGTATCTTCATGGATGCTAGTCAGATTCGTTAACCGCTGAGCCCCAGCAGGAACTCCAAGGATGAACATTGCTTTTTGTTCTCTCTAGAACTTCTCTTCTGAAAACAGCATCTCCTTCTATAATTTAGAAATTTTCTCATTTTCTCTTCCAACTCTGTGGTTCTACTTGGGTTACACCTGCACTTTCTCTCCAAGAATTGTTATATTACTTGGCCTCACCCAGTCATGCTCTTTATCTGGTATTCCAAAAACTGGAGCTTTGGAAAGAGGCGCATTCTGTCTGGTAACAACTTGGTAGGTATGAGCTCACTCTTTGTCAGAGGCCATGGTTCCAAGTCTACAGAGCATGACTTTCAGAGGGTCTGAAGAATGACCCCTTCCAAGAGAGGGAGGGTTGAGAGGCTAACCTGGAATTTGAAGCATTCAGTTACTGATTCCATTTATTCCCAAGGCCAGTCATAGACTTGCCCTTTTGCAACTTGGGTTACACAATAACTTTTCTCTTTTTGCCTAAGCTATTTTATGTTAGTTTTCATCACTTCATCAAAATGTTCAGACAAATTCAGACATAAAATAAGAAAATAAATCCAGTATCCAAATGGAAGTGAACAAACGTATATACATTTCTATTAGAGATGCAAACATTGTCTTTATTAATAACCCAGTTTTGTTTTTCCTTTTAGCACTTTCTGTACGTGAAACACTTTATCAGTGAAATGACTAGGACAAGGTCCTACTTCTAGGCACTTAGAGATTTATTCAGCCTACAGAGTCTGTGTCTGCATTTGCCAATATAGAGACCCTCTTACAATATGTCCTGACTATAATTCCCCTAATGCTAACTTGACAAATGCAAAGCAGAAATGACTTCAGAAAGCCTGGTTTGTAAAATAACACAAACAGAAAAACCACAAAGGTTAATGGGGAGGATTTCAGGAAATTTAGATCTCTAAGGGCAATTACCAGTCTCTTCTCAAAAATGTCCCTTTCCCTTTTCAGTCAAAACGCTTGCTGGGAAGGACTATTGGTGTGGCCCTGTGGCAATTCTTTTATTCTTAATAAGCTACATGTTTCTCAGTTCCATCATAACTAAAGTAAAAAGAAGAAAGGAAAAGTAATTTCAAATAAATCACTTCGGGCCCACAAGGCAAGCCACTTTGGATTCACTCAGGTGTGTTTATTTTAATAGCTGCTCTGAAGGCATGTGAGATACCACAGCTGACCAGATTTTAAACACAAAAGTATGGAACTTAAAACTAAGCACACATGCAGCATGGAATAATAATCAAGTTAGGCTTCTTAAAATGCCAAGTGCCAGAAAACCTGAAACCAATAGGGTAAAATCCACAGGACAACACAAGCTGAATATTCTGTTTCTCAGAGAGACTTTTAAGAAGCCCAAATTTTGAGGTGGCTCCCTAAAAAGTAGGGTCACTCATTGGTCTTATTTGACAACATGTGTTCTTCCCAAGATAGTCAGGTAGGTTTATTTAAGACTCTTTTTTAAAGAAAAAGCAGATGTTGTCAGCAGTAGGCCAGAACCAGCAAGAGTTTGGTCTCAGGGAAAGGGCTGAGCTGTAGCAGTGGGCAACGCTTGGAAAGTCGCTAACCACGTTCTGGGATCACAGACAGAGGAGATATGTTAACTAGGATGCCCTGCACTGGCGCTCTGCGAGTGAGCAATTTCTCTGCCGCTCACCTCTGGAGGGCTGAGGTTTGCGCGCGATGAGGAGAGAGGCCAGTGGGCGGGTGGGACAAAGTGTGGGGAGATAGGCATGCAAAAAGGCTGCCGAGGATCTAGGGTGGCTCCAGGGAGAGGCGCGGTGACCCTGGGGGGGGGGGGGGCGGGGGCGCTGGCTAGCTTGGCCCCGCGCCAAACTGGGATTTTCGAAGTGTGAGTGTGTGGGGGGTGCACCCCGGGGCCTCGACGACTTATCCGCCAGTGTTACACACATGCCTCTGCGGTGGAAAACAGCCCCGACCGGGTGCCTAGAGCAATAGTCTTCTGGACCGGGGCGGCGAGGGCCCCGCTCCTCTGTTTCCCACCCTGCCTGGCCCCGCCTCTCCTCTCCTAACCCCGCCCGGGCCCCGCCCTCGCCACTTCCCACCGCCCTTTCCGTCGGCTCCAGGCTCTAGGCTCGGAACGGGTTTGGGGAAGGTGGGAGCGCGCAGGCGCAGTTGGCGGCTGGCAGAGCGCAGAGTAGCGGCGCGGGGTGCGCGGTGAGTGCTGTGGCCGCGCGGGGCTCGGAGACGGGGAACCTGGTTCTGGCCGAGCGTCCCAGGAAGGATCGAGGTAGGTGCTGGTGACGCCCCGGGGAGCCTTCGGTCCAGTAAGGAGAAACCTGCCAGACGTGCTGGCAGCTGGGTTGGCGCGCTGCCGGAGTGTGTCCGGCCCTGGCCGCGTGCGGAACGGAGTGCGTGGTGGTGGGAGCCGGCGAGGATCTGTTTGAGGAGAGAAATAGAAGGAAAGGGCTCCAGAGGCTGGAAGTCAGGACTCAAGCTTGGCAGGACCGGGAGGTTCGCCAAGAGCGCTGGAGGGTGTCCCAACTTCAAGTTCGGTATCCCCCGGTTGGCGCCCCTGAGCGGCGAGCGTCCCAGGCCTATCCCTTCCCCCGGCTGCCGTCTTGGAGTACGGAGTTGCCAGGAACATTCCTCATCGCGAGGGGAAGAGGATTTGGAGGAGGTGGGCTGTCGCCCCAGGCTAGTGCCAAGGAGGGCGTGGCATTCGTGTGACTTTCTTCACCCCGCCCCCGGGAATGTGTGGGTCTTCTGGTACAGTGTGCTCAGGGACGTTTTAACAAAGGCTGTGACTGTTTTCTAGGCAGTGGCGGGTGACAGCGGGGGTGGGTCAGTGGAGGGGGGCGCACGAGGTCGCGGTGCGGCAGTGGGGGACCGGGAAGCAAGAAGGGGGCAGGCATGGGGGGGGGCGTAGAAGGAAGGGAACAACCCTCCTGCCTCAGCGTTTTCCTCCTTCCTGGTCCGCTGATTTTGATCAGTGGTAGAAACAGCCTCGGGAGAGAGATGAGTGGAAATTAGTGTGTGTGTTCAGGGCCATTGGTTTTGTAATTGAGCTGTTGATGTATTTTCTAAGTGTCCCTTCAGGAGAAAGGCGAAACTGATGGAATTTAAGAGGAAATAATTGAATGGAAGGATGAAGAGGTGCAGTGTCAAAACTTAAAAACTATTAATGCCTTGAGATAGTCATAGTACAGATGAAGCCAAACTTTAAAGGATGTGGAGGTGTGAAAGTCAGGGTAAGTGGAAAGTTAATTAGGGTGCGGTTGATTGTTGCAGTCAAGAGTGGATTGTGTGTGTGTATACATGTTGCCAAGTTCTTCGGCAGATTCACTTTAGAACCTTTAAAAACGATATTAGGGATATAAAACACCAGGGCAAATACTGTAAATTTGGATAAGGTTACAAGGCTTTTGTTTTCAAATTTAGGATCTTTAGGAAAAGTAGTATATGTGTTCCCAAGCATAGATGTTGATATTTTTACTCATTTGTTTAACTTAATACAATTTAACAAACTGAACTTCCTCCTCCTCCACCCCTTTCCCTTGATTGTGAGTCCTGTATTATAAACATTTACTTTCAGATCTGAAGTGTGTTTAAAGGCACAGCCAACCGCCAACCCCCAAATCGTGAAGTGATCAGAATTTCTTCTTGTGTTATTGTCATTTTACTTTTTCTGTTCCTCTTATTTTAAGTTAAATGCCACTGGCATGACCAAAGTGTGGGAGGGAAGCGTTAAGGATACCTTCTCCCTTTTCCAGGGCCTGATGAACTCCTCTCCATCCTTTCAGACTCAGCCCAGTTCACCACTTGGAAAAATTTCTCAAATAGCTCAGAATGAATTAATCTCCTCCCTTTCTGTTCAACTGATACCACTGGCCTTATTTCTCTCTTGCTACTAGAACCTCGGTCTTCTGTGTTACCCCACTATCTAGGGCTATTGGGTATGTACTAAATGCCTAATAAATGCACTTACAGTTTGATGTTAATAAATGCTGTTAGGTAGTAATTAAGATCACGTAACGTTAATGGGATAATAGAAATTCAGAAAGCTAAAATTATATTTAATATTTGGACAACATTAATTGCAATGTGAATAAGAAATAAGTATGGAAATACGTTTCCATGTATTAGTCCGTGGAATCCTTCTAAAAGAAGGCAAAACCGCCATCAGAAAAAGGCCAATTTTTTTTTAAAAGGTCAACTTGTGATACTGAAACCAGTGAAAAGTCAACATGACATGAAGATTTGTAGAAAGACAAATAGGGTGCCTCTTTGCTGCTGGAATTTAGGAAATTTGTGTGGATCAAGCTGGCAAGATGGGATCTTCTGAAGGCTAATATAACTGAAGAACCTGTAACCTATTAGACAATTAAGGAGATTCATCAGTCGTATTATACTCCCGAATCTCAAGGTGTCTCGAGCATTTGGCTAATGAGTCTCTTTCACATTGTAGTGCCTTTAATAGGCTTGGCCTGACTCTTTCTGCCAGCCAGTTCTCTCAACTCCATCAGCATCGTTAGCCTTCCAGTCACCTCTGGCTGATAAGAGGAATTATTTTCCTCTTGCTCCTTACCACTCAAGCACATCACCCCCACACCTAGCTTTCATCTGCTAAATGGATTTACCCATTGGAGAGAATATCATGAGCCAATGATTATTCAATGTATAAGTAAATAGAATTGAGACTTCTAAAAATGAGTCAGGATTGGAAGTTCTCTGTGGCACAGCAGGTTAAGAACCTGGGGTTGCCACCGCAGCTGTGACACAGGCCGCAGCTGTGGCGAGGGTTCAATCCCAGGCCCAGGAACTTCCACATGCCATGGGTACAGACCCAAAATAAAAATAAAAAATAAAAGTCATAAAAATGAAGCGGGGTCGGCTACTTGATTAGTCCAGGTTTCTGTGCCTACAAAGCAGAAAACCTATTTTGGCTTTGAGTAAACGTCTAAGTTTTCTCCCCTCACTTAACATAGCTCCTCTCTACCTAAATGTAAAAGCTCTTCATTTCACTTTTTGAAATATATGGTATCAACACCCCCCACCCCACAAATTAAGTGCCTGATTTTCATGAGTAAAATTTGGGACTCAGAGAGAATGAATGGCATCCATTAAATTTCTTTTTTATGAAAGTTCTACATCCTCTGTGGTCTGTAGACTCATAGAAAGAAAATATTCCCACCGCTGTGATTAAGGCTTCCTACTTTAAACTTTCCTCACCTAGACTTCCTCCCATAGACGTTCCTCTAATTCTTTGACCGGTCAACCTCAGTCACTTCCCCTGAGTCATCTTCTTGGGGTTCTGTCCAAGACTCACTCTTTCCTACTCTGTGCAGGAGACAGTAATATGGTGGGCAGGGGCATGAGATGTGGAGGCAAGATGTTCCACATTTTTCTTTAAGTGTCAGTGTCCTCATCTGTGAAAATGATAATACCTGATAAGTGAGATCTGGTGTATTAATGGCTTATCATAGTATCTGGTACATACTAATTGCCCTAAAAATGGTAGCTGTCATTATACGCAATTGCCATTTCTTACAACTGAAATTTCAGTAGCAATTAATTTCAAAATATGGACATATCGACATCTGCTCTGTTCCAGCTTCAGTTCTGTGATTGTAGAGTCCTCTTATATACATAAAACAGGCGTCTTAGCACAGTGGTTCTCAAACCTCAGCATGCACAATAATCACAAAAATGCATAGATTTCTGAGCCTCACCGCTAGAGTTTCTGATGTCTGAGTCAACGTCTGAGAATTTTCATTTCTTACAAGTTTCCAAATGATAGTGATGCTGCTGACCATCAGATTACATTGAGTGGCACTGATCTAGATGGCATTAGGACACGTTGGCAGGAAGGAAGTGAAAGGAGACCAAAAGACAAAAAGTTATTAAAGAGAGGAGTGTGCTTAAAGCTGATGGCATAAGATAGCTTGTAAAGGAGTTCCCGTCGTGGCGCAGTGGTTAACGAATCTGACTAGGAACCATGAGGTTGCAGGTTCGGTCCCTGCCCTTGCTCAGTGGGTTAATGATCCGGCATTGCCGTGAGCTGTGGTGTAGGTTGCAGACGCGGCTCGGATCCCGTGTTGCTGTGGCTCTGGCGTAGGCCGGTGGCTACAGCTCCGATTCAACCCCTAGCCTGGGAACCTCCATATGCCGCGGGAGCGGCCCAAGAAATAGCAACAACAACAACAACAAAAAAGACAAAAGACCAAAAAAAAAAAAAAAAAGCTTGTAAAGTTTGGAAAAGATAGGACTAAGAGAACACAGTTGGTTTTGGTGACCCGGAGTCTTTTTGTTTTGTTTTTTCATGTGTATCAGTTACAGAGGGTCGATTTAATTATACTACTCAGTTGGTGGAATATTATTATTACAACTAGGAAAAACATACCGCAGGTATTTGAGGTAATAGTTCTTAATCTGGGATGTGCATTTGACTCTGTTAGGGAGCTGTTTTCACCAATTGACTTAAACGTTTAGTGCCCTTCCTCCCGAAGCAGACTCATCAAACTTGAGTGTGGAACCAGCACATGAGAAAATACCAGGAGCTTTTCCTGAATACCCTGGTTAAGAAACGCTCTTTTGAACCGTGGTGGTCAGGAAGGAGAAGTGGTAAAAATAAACTTTTTTTTTTTTGTAAATTGTTGATGAAGGGAGGAGGGAATTAAAAAAACTGGAGTTTGAGAATTTTCAACAATCAAAGAAATTGGAATGTGTCAAGAAGTGAAAAGCCTGCTGGAGTGTTTGAAGGTGTCATAAGGAGATATAATTGAGGAAATAGAGAACTGGACACAGAGATAGGAGGGAATGGAGCGGGGACCAAGATAATAGCAGGGAAAAGAATGAAGAAAAATCAATCTAAAGGTAGAGAGGGGAGCAGTCGAAGGAATATTCTGTAAGGGCAGCTTGTTTACACACTACTGTTCTTCAGTGGAACTTAAATAGTCCGTGAACTCTATGGATTTTTCAAGTTTAATATTGTTGGTAAATAAACTAGTCAGTTCAGCTATTCCAGCTACCTCTAATGGTTATACAATTGTGTTTTTTCACAACTTTTCTCATTTAGAAGAATTTTTTTTTGAAATTAAGTCCAGACACACTGTGCTGTAATGCTTTTGTCCAAGCCCTTGCTATAATATCGATGTATCATCAGTATGTACATGATTATTATTCAACAAATGTTTGTGTGCCTCTCAGTTGCCAGGCATTGTTCTAAGCACTTAAGGATAGAGCAGTGAATAAAATCTGTGCATTCTGTTGGCTATTTCTGTCTTCAAGGAGCTTACATCCTTTTAGAGGGAGGCTGAGGATAAGTTAAATAAAAAAATGTAAGTGCACATGTGTGAGCTTTCTATATATACATATGTATGTGTTTGTGTGATTGTGTGTGTGTGTGTGTAGTTATGTAGTGTTGTATTCTTCAGAGAACTACGAAGTGGGGAAAATGAATAATAGGGGAGCATCTATAGGTTTTCACGTATAGGTGAACGGGATCTGTTGGAGGTGGTGATCAGGCAGGACTTTGCTGACCACAGAGTCTTTGATGAGAACGCCATTTATTTGGAGAAAGAGATCTCTGGGTGTAGAGAACAAGTACAGAGGTCCTGAGGCGGTGTTTTTGAGACCTTTTTGTTAGGAATTACAAAACAGTCCTTGTGGCTAGAGTAGCATAAATAAGTGGGGGTGAATAACAAGAAACAGGGATAAGTAAGTAACAACGTGTGTTGGAAGGTGGGAAGAGCATATGAGGGCTATTCAGCTCATTTTGAGAGGACATTGTAAGGATACAGAATGAGAAGGAAAACCAGAGAGTGTTTCAAGAGAGAGATGATCTGATCTGATTTTTCTTTTGCAAGGATTAATCTGATTGCTTTGAGGAGACTAGATTGCAGGGGGAGCAAGAAGACAAGAGCGACCAGGATTGAGGAGAAGCTGTGATGGCCTGGACCAAGAAAGTGTAATGCTGGAGATAGGAGAAGTGATCAGATTTCCTGCTCACTTACAGGAAGTGGAATTGGAAGGGCACTGTGACAGAGGAAGAGAGTCAAGGGTAATTTCAAGGATTTTGATCTGAGCAACCAGAAGGGTGCAGTGGCCATTTAGTGAGATATGGAAGATGGTTGGAGAAAGAAAATTTGAGAGAAGGAAGACCAAGAATTCTGTGCTATGCATATTGAGTTTGAGATGACTTTTTGATATCCAGGTAGAATTCAGGAGAGTGGTATGGGTGGACAGGAAGCTCTGGGGATGGATCAAATCATTAGAAGGGAAGAGAAGAGGTCACTCCTTGGCTTTCAAAAAAAAAAAAAGAACTATTTTTAGAGCATTTTAGATTCACAACAAAATTGAGCAGAAAATCCGCAGTTTCCATTACCCCCAAACACACACAACCTCCTCCACTACCAGCATCCTGCAACATAGTGGTACATTTGTTAGAAGCAACAAACCTCCACTGACATAGTGTCATCACCTAAAGTCCCTGGTTTAGACTTCACTCTTGGTTTTGTACATTCTATGGGTTTGAACAAGTGTTAAATGACTTGCATCTACCATTGTAACATCATACAGAATGATTTCATTGCCCTAAAAATCCTCTGGGCTCTATGTAATTCATCCGTGGCAACCCCTGGCAACCCTGATCCTTTTACTGTTAATATAGATTTACCTTTTCTAGAATGTCCTATATAGAGCTGGAATTACACAGTATGAGAGCTTTGTATGTTGGCTTACTCATGTAACAATATGCGTTTAATTTTCATCCATGTCTTTTTCATGGCTTATTGTTCACTTTTCAGTGCAAAGTAATATTCAATTGTCTGGATATATCACTTTCCATTCACTTATGAAGGACATGTTGCTTGCTTCCAAGTTTTGGCAGTTATGAATAAAGCTGCTGTAAACATCCTTGTGCAGGTTTTTTTGGTGGACATAAGTTTTTAACTCCTTTGGGTAAATACCAAGGAGCACAATTGTTGGATCATATGGTAAGGGTATGTTCGCTTTTGTCAGAAACTGCCAGATTGTCTTCCAGAGCGACTGTACCATTTTACTTCCCACCTACAATGAATGAGAATTCCCATTGCTCCACATCTGCACTAGCATTTGGTTTTGTCAGTGTTTCGAATTTTGGTTATTCAAATAGGTGTGTAGTAGTATCTCATTTTTTAAATTTGGAATTTACTAATGACATACTGAACATCTTTCCATATTATACTTGCCATCTATATATCTTCTTTCTTGAGGTGGCTGTTAGGTCATTTACCCATTTTTTTAATCAAGTTGTTCATTTTCTTACTGAGTTTTTAGAGGATTTTTTTGGTACATTTTGGAGAACAGTCCCGTATGAGATGTCTGTTTTTGTTTTGCAAATATTTCCTCTCAATCTGTGATTTGTCTTCTCATCCTTTTAACATCGTCTTTCACAGTCCAAAAGTTTCTAATTTTAATGAAATACAGCTTATTTTTTCTTCCATAGATCATGCCTTTAGTGTTATATCTAAATGTCATTGCCATAGCCAAGGCCAAATTGGCTTTCTCCTATGTTATTTCAAGGAGCTTTATAGTTCTGTATTTTACGTTTGGTTTTTGACCCATTTTGAGTTAAATTTTGTGAAGGATGTAAGGTCTGTGGATATTCAATTGTTACAGCACCATTTGGTGAAAAGACTGTCTTTGCTCCATTATATTATCTTTTACTTTGTTAATAATCAGTTGGCTATATTTGTTTGGGCCTTTTTTCTAGGCTCTCTGTTTTATTCCATTGATCTATTTGTATTCTCTCCCCAATATCATACTTCCTTGATTACTGTACGTCTATAGTTAGTCTGTAAATAGGGTTGAGTCAGTCTTCTGACTCTGTTCTCCTCTTTCAATACTGAGTTGACTGTTTTAGGTCTTTGGCCTCTCCATATAAATTTCAGATTAAGTTTGTTGATATCCACAAAATAACCGGCTAGATTTTGATTGAGATTGTGTTGAGTCTATTGATCAACTTGTGAAGAACTGATATCTTTTTTTTTTTTTTTTGCTTTTTAGGGACACATCTAAGGACTGCCATCTTGACACTATTGAATCTTTCTATCCATGAAATTGGAATGATTCTCCATTTATTTAGTTCTTTGATATCTTTTGTCACAATTGGGAGAAATTTTCCTCATATAAATATTGTACATATTTTATTAGATTTATACATACGTAATTCACTTGGGATGCTAATGTAAATGGTAATGTTATTTTAATTTCAAATTCCAGTTACTACTGGTGTATAGGATTTTGATAATTTTTGAGTATTAATCTTGTATATTGCAGCATTGCATATTATAGGAGTTTTTGTTGTTGTTGTTTTATTCTTTTGCAATTTCTACCTGACGCTAATGCCATCTGTGAAAGTTTGATTCCTTACTTACTAGTCTGTATAACTTCAAAAGGAGTGGTGAGATGAAAGGGAGAGAGCATTATTACCTCGTTCCTTATCTTCGTTGAAGAGCTTTGAGTTCTCAATATAAAGTATGATATTAGCTTTAGATTTTTTTGTAGATATTCTTAACAAATTGAAGAAGTTCCCATTTATTTCTGGCTTGCTGTGTTTTTAATCTTGTATGGGTTTTGGATTTTGTCAAGTCCTTTTTCTGCATCTATTGATATGCTCATGTTATTTTTCTTCTTTAGCCCATTGATGTGATGGATTGCATTAATTGATCTTCACATGTTGATCCAGCCTTGCGTACCTAGGATAAATCTCTCTTGGTCGTAGTGTGTAATTCTTTTTATACATTGTTGGATTTGACTTGCTCATCTTTTGTTGAGGATTTTTGCATGTCTGTGCGTGAGAGACACTGGTCTGTAGTTTTCTTTTCCTGTAATGTCTTTGTATGGTTTTGGTATTAAGGTAGTTCTGGCCTCATGAGTTAGCAAATATTCCCTTGTTTTCTGTCTTCTGGAAGAGATTATAGAAAATTGATACAGTGTCTCCGTAAATGTTTGATAGAAATCACAAGTAAGCCTGTCTAGGCCTTTTGCTTTCTGTTTGGGGAGGTTATTAATTTGTGACTTAATTTTTTAATACATATAGGCCTATCCATATGGTCTATTTTTCTTATGTGAGTTTTGGCAGATTGGGTCTTTGAAGGAATTGGTTAGTCTAGTTTATGAAATCTGTGGGCATAGATTTGTCCATGCACTCCATAGTAATGTCTTTTATTTCATTTTTGATATTGTAATTTTTATCTTTCTTCCCCCCATAGCTTGGCTAAAAGTTTACAGATTTTATAGATTTTTTTTCTTATTATTTCTCTTCTTTTGCTTACTTTGAATTTAATTTGCTCTTTTCTGCTTTCTTTCTTTCTTTCTTTCTTTTTTTTTTTTTCCTGTTTAGGGCTGTGCCTATGGCATATGGAAGTTAATAGGCTAGGGGTAGGATTGGATTTGCTGCTGCCAGCCACAGCCACAGCCACACCAGATCCAAGCCACATCTGTGACCTGTGCTGCAGCTTGTAGCAAGGCCAGATCCTTGAGCCACTGGGCAAGGCCAGGGATTGAACCCACATCCTCATGGATACTTAACCCACTGAACAACAACAGGAGCTCCTTTTCTGGCTTTCTAAGGTGGAAGCTTAGATTATTGCTGATTTTAGATCCTTTTTTTTTTCTTTCTTGTTCAGCTGCACTCGTGGTATATGAACGTTCCCAGGCCAGGGATTGAATCCAAGCTGGAGCTGTGACCTGCGCCATGGCTGCTGTAGCAATGCTGGATTGTTAACCCTGTGTGCTGGGCTGAGAATTGAAGCAACACATCCACAGAGACAAGCAGATCATTAACCCACTGCGCCACATTGGGAGCTCTTGATCTTTTTTCTTTTTTATTGTATGCAGTCAATACTGTACATTTCCCTCTAAGCATTGCTTTCACTTTATTCCACACTATTTGGTAAGTTGTATTTTCATTTTCATTTAGTTCAGAATATTTTGAAATTTATTTCGTGACTTCTTCCCTGACCCATGTGTATTAGAAGTGAGTTGTTTAATCTGTGTATTTGGGGATTTTGCAGTTATCTTACTGATTTCTAGTTTAATTCCGGTGTGGTCTGAGAGCAGACATTATGTGATTTCTATTCTTTTAAATTTGTTAAGGTTGTGTTTTATGTCCCAGAATGTGGTCTGTTTGCTGCATATTCCATCAAGCTACAGAAAAATGTGAATTCTCTGTTGTTGGATCAAGTAAGGAGATCAGTTATATCCAATTGATGGTGCCGTTCAGTTGGACTATGTACTTAATCAATTTTTGCCAGTTGGATCTGTCCATTTCTGTTAGAGCGATGTTAGCCTGCAACTGTAGTAGGGGATTTATCTATTTTTCCTTGCAGCTCTTTGGGGTTTCGTCTCATGTATTTTGACACTTTGTTGCAATGTGCATGCACATTAAGGATTATGTTATGTCTTCTTGGACACTCAACCCATTTATCCCAGACAACTTTCCTTGCCTTGAAGTAGCTGTCCGAAATCAATGTAGCTGTTCCTGCTTTCCTTTTTCTTTCTTCTTTTTTATTGAGGTATAGTTAGTTTACAGTGTTATGTTACTTTCAAGTGTATAACAAAGTGATTCTGGTAAATAACTTTCCCATAAGTTTTTATAAAATATTGAATATAGTTCCCTGTGCTATGCAGTAGGTCCTTTACCTCTTTTATATATAGTAGTATATATATGTTACCACGAACTCCTAATTCATCTCTCTCCACCCCCTGCTATCTCCTTTGGTAACCATAAGTTTGTTTTCTGTGTTTCTGAATCTGTTTCAGTTTTATAAATAAATTCATTTGTATCATTTTTTAAAAAAATATTTTAAATATAGGCGTTCCCGTTGTGGCTCAGTGGTTAACAAATCGGACTAGGAACCATGAGGTTGCGGGTTCGATCCCTGGCCTTGCTCAGTGGGTTAAGGATCCGGCGTTGCTGTGAGCTGTGGTGTAGGTCGCAGACGTGGCTTGGATCCTGCGTTGCTTTGGCTCTGGCGTAGGCCGGTGGCTACAGCTCGGATTGGACCCCTAGCCTGGGAACCTCCATATGCTGCAGGAGCCGCCCAAGAAAAAGTCAAAAAAAAAAAAAAAAAAAAGATTCCAAATATATTTGTCTTTCTCCATCTGGCTTACTTCACCTAGTGCGATAATCTTTAGGTCCATCCTTGTTGCTGCAAATGGCATTATTTCATTCTTTTTAATGGCTAAGTAGCATTCCATTGTGTGTGTGTGTATGCGTGTATACACCTCACATCTTTATCCATTCATCTGTCGATGGACATTTAGGTTGCAGTATGGCTTGGCTGTTGTAAATAGTGCTGCTATAAACATTGGGAAGCATGTATCTTTTTGAATTACAGTTTTGTCTGGGTATATGCCTCGCTCAGTGGGTTAAGGAGCCTATGTTGCCGTGAGCTGTGGGTCGCAGACATGGCTTGAATCCTGCATGGCTGAGGTGTAGGCTGGCAGCTGCAGCTCCCATTCGACCCCTGGCCTGGGAACTTCCATATGCCATAGGTGCGGCCCTGAAAAGAAAAAGAAAAAAAGCAAAAAAGAGAAAGTTTTTCATTTTACCTTTAGTTTTTCATTTTTGATGCTCTTCCCCTTTTTATGTAGATCCTTATTTCTGACCTGTGCTATTTTCCTTCTCTTTGAAGAACGTCTTTTAACATGTTTTGTCAGGCACATCTCCTGGCACACAATAGCCTCAATTTTTGTTTGTCTGAGAAAGTCATTTTTTTCTCCTTCCCTTTTGAGAGAGAATTTCTCAGGGTACAAAACTCTCAGGTTGTTAGTGAATTTTCTTTCTCTCAACATTATAAATATTTTTCACTCCCTTCTTGCTTGCTTGCTTGGTTTTGAGAGAAAGTCAGACGTACACTTGATCCTTAGCCACATGGGGGTTAATCCAAGTGAGTATAATTTATAGTCATCCCTCCATAGCTGCGGTTCCTCTGCATTCGCAGAGTCAACCAACCACAGACTCTGTAATATTGCAGCATTTACTATTGAAAAATGTTTGCATAGAAGTGGACCCAGGCAATTCAAACCCCTGTTGTTCTAGGATCAGCTGAAAATCTTATCTTTGTTCCTCTGTGGGAAAGTCCCATCCTCCCCCAACCCCTTGGGCGTCTTTCCACATTTTTTGTCTTTGATTTTCTGCAGTTTGACTATAACATGCCTAGATGTAGCTTTTTGTTTGTTTGGTTGGTTGGTTTTTGTTTTTCAGCCACACCCATGGCATGTGGAAGTTCCCTGGCCTGGAATTGAATCTGCGCCACAGGTGCAGTAACACCGGATCCTTATCCTATGGGGCTGGGCTGGGAACTGAACTGGCTCCTCCACAGAGACAAGCCAGATCATTAACCCACTGTGCCACAGTGGGAACTCCTGTTTTGTTTTGTTGCGTTTTTAAGCATTTATCCTTCTTGGTATTCTCTGAGCTTCCTGGATCTATGGTTTGGTATCTGACATTTATTGGGGGAAGTTCTCAGTCATTATTGTGTCAAAAAATGCTTCTGTTTTCTATTTCATTCTTTCTGGTATTCTCATCATACGCGTTATGTCTTTTGTAGTTGTCTTAGAGTTCTTGGATGTGTTTTGGTTTGGGGACATGTCTACTACCATTTTCAAGCTTAGAGATTCTTTACTCCTCTGTGTCCAATCTACTAATTATCCCATCGTAGACATTCTTTATTTCCGTTACAGCATTTTGGATTGGGAGCGTATCTTTCTGATACTTAGAATTTCCATCTCTGCTTACAGTATCCATCTTTTCTGGACTGTTACTTACTTTTTCCATTAAAGCCCATAGCCTGTTAATCCTAGTATTTTAAAATTCCTGGTCTGATAATTCCAACATGCCTGCCATATCTAAGTCTGGTTTTATTTTGATTTTCCCCCTTCTTCACAGGGTTTAGAAGACAGCCTCTTGGTATTGCAACACCTTTCCTCCAATGGCAAAATGACTGGGTTATCCTGAAACCCTTGAGGACCATAGAAATACTATTGTCAGTGCAAGTTGACTTTAGAGTTTCCTCAGGAAATGGCTTTACACAATGTCTGTCAAAATTGTATTCAGCGTTTCTTGAACACCTTTGCTGTGAAAGGGGTGTGCCTTACCCTTTGTAAGGAAGAAACATAAATACTTCCCAAGAATGTTACTGAGCATAATGAAGTGAGAGTCAAAGAAAGTGCCACAGGGCAGAGATAATCAGAGCTCTTAAAAATGCTCAGTGGTTGCTTTGCTTTCTTCATTATTGTGTGGTAATAGCTGGTATACTTCTTTTCAAGCTCATTCACATACTTACGATGAATTTTTGATAGCACTCATTATCTTCTTGAAAGGCTTGGCAGTTAAATGGGCCAGAATTTAAATAACAATTTGAGCTTCTTAGGTACATTTTTCACTGCCTCAGAATTTAGAATCTAGGATTTCTTTGGGAAAATGTATTCTCTTTTACATTCCTGACTTGGAATAAGTTCCTTGCGTGCTCTTTTTTCCCTTCTTTGTGTCTTAGAAGATAGGCGTTATTTTCTGGAGTCCTAGTTAACCAAACTCCTCCTTTTTGAGTGACAAAACCTTGTTATTCAAAGCACTGTATATTCTGTGTATCTGTTCCATTCTGGCTCCAGAGAGCCTGTTCTTTGTGGTTTCGTTTCTAATGTTATGCATCACAATTTTGTTAAAAAAAAAAAAATCCATATGACTAACTTGTCGCAGTAATCCTTGCTGACATGTTTGCTTCAGGGAGAAAACTGGCAAAGTTAGAAACACATGCCTCGTTTTAAAATTTGCTGTCACTGCAGAAAAAAAGTTAATGGAATATATTTCTAGTTTTTTCCTCTGTTAGTATTACTCATGGGACCGGTATAATGATTTTGGCAAGAATATATTTACTTTGCTGTGTAATTTTATCATTCCTCAGTATCACTCATTTTTTCCCTAGGATTTATCAAGAAAATATTATGATGTAGAGAAATTGAAAAAATTCTTTTTTTAGGTTCATAAGCAGTCTGAAAATGTTTTTTGTTGCATTGATAGGAAGTATGTTGCAAATTTTAATGTTCCCTGAGTTTCTCTTACCTGTTTGTTTTGTTTTTTGGCTGCACTTGCAGCATGCGGAAGTTCCCAGGCCAGGGATCAAACCCATGCCACTGCTGTAACCAGAGCCACAGCATCAGCAATGCTGGATCCTTAACCCACTGAGCCACGAGGGAACTCCTGTTTTTTTTTTTTTTTTAAGCGTTCCTTGAATTTAAAAGTTCCTTTAACTTAAGATGCAAATGGTAGACATGATTATTAGCATTTTCTTTAAACTATGAATGTTCATGCAGTTCATAGATTTGACCTTGGCAGAGTTTTCTTTAGTCCATTCCCACTGCGGTTGTCCTTGTTCAGGATTCATTACCACTTTTTTTTTTTTTAATTTTTATTTTTTGTCTTTTTTTCTAGGGCCGCACCCACGCCATATGGAGGTTCCCAGGCTAGGGGTCTAATCAGAGCTATGGCCGCTGGCCTACACCACAGCCACAGCAACTAATTTAAAAAAAAAACAAAACTCAATGAATTTTATTACATTTATAGTTGTATAATGATCATCACAACCCAATTTTACAGCATTTCCATCCCCAACCCCCAGCCCACCCCCCCAAAGGGTCTCCTTTGGAAACCATAAGTTTTTCAAAGTCCTTGAGTCAGTATCTGTTCTGCAAAGAAGTTCATTGTGTCCTTTTTTTCGATTCCACATGTAAGTGATAGCATATGACCTTGGTGTGTCACTGTCTGACTGACTTCACTTAGCATGATCATTTCTGGGTCCATCCGTGTTGCTGAGTATTTATTACTTCTCTCTGAACACTGTAATCGTGTCCTTTTTACTGGTCTTCCCGTCATTTCTTCCCAGTCCATAATGCAAACCTGCCCATCCACAGATAGTGAAGCCTCCTCCAGCCTAAGGGTACCACCCTGCATAGTGCTTCTAGAAAGATGCATCCAGCCCTGAATACGGAACTCTTCACTTTCTGAAAAGATTTGTCTGTGCCTAACCTTTCTGAGTTGGCTTCTGCTGTTTTCTGAGTTCCTCATTTGCATTTTAGCTCTTAACTATTGAACGGGTGCAGCTCTCTGCCAGAATCTCAGCCTCATTAGCCAGGGGTCAGAGCATCTCTGTTGTCTTTGTCTACTGGGTGTCTGCCTGGTTAAGGTTGGAAATCAGCATTTTGAATCCTTCTGAGCTCCTTGCCACTAGGTTAAGTGGCGTCTGGTGTACTTCATCAGGGCCTTCTGAAGACCAGGAAAGGCACTGGGGTAAATCCTGTTTAGAAGGAGATTTTGCTTTTTCCCTCTGGGACCCAAACACACTCTTAGCAATCCTGTCCTTCACAGGAGTATAGCACATTCATTATTCAGAAGATTGCCCACATTTTTTTTTTTCTTCTCCTCTGTCAAGCAGATACCGGCCACGTGGATTATTTTCCTTAATAATGTCAATAACAGCAGTGACAGTAACCCCTTTGTTGTACCAGATACTTTACTTTTATTATTTTTATTACCTTGTATGGAATATGACATTTATCCCCGCTTTATACTGAGGACACAACAGTTCAGAGAGGTTAAGTGCTCAGGATTACTTTGGGGTATGTGGTAGGGCTGGAATTCCAGCGCAGGTCTCTCTGACTAAATCTTGGGGGTTGTTTCAGGAGGCCCCTGAAGCATGAAGCGTGCTTTGGGGCTGCCTCTTCCCATTCTCAGCTTTATACAGTAAAACTCTTGTGTTTAAGAGGAGAACATGTATATTGAACACTTACCAAGCATGCATCTCAAGCATCAAACATTATGGTCTAGCAAGCATTAAGTGCTTGAAGAATGTTGAATGAATTGATGAGTGAATGAATGAGAGGGTATTAGGTAGATTTGTTAGAAAGGGTAATCTCTGTGCTGAACACAGTGGCAGGCATGTGGATGTGGTAGGGACTCAAAAAATATTTGTTGAATTAATGAGATTATCCACTGTACCCTTCTGTTAAAACATGATGACGAATCTAAGTATTTGAGTGATAGATCTGGTCTTTTGGTGAAGAAAATATGGGTTTTAATGGATGTTTTTTCCTCTGTATCTCTCAAAGAGTAGTTGCTATCCTTTGAAGAACTCCACTTCCGGAACAAGGCTTGATTTACCTACTTCATCTCACTGGACCTCTCACTCATTCACTCCCTAACACTCCTCTCTTGACCTCTGCCCTTTGCCTGGGTGAAGCCATTCATTCCCACGCCCAGCTACATTGTGCACAATGACAACTCCCACAGCTATATCTAGTCAGAATTTTTCCTTGACCATCGAGGCTGTAAAAATGACTGTCGACCTTCAACTAAAATGTCTTAGAACTTTTCCCCCTGTCCACTACCCCATGTGCAGGCCTGCTGCTTCTCCTTGGGGTCTCAAATTGTTAAAGGGAAGGAAGCTCTGTATTCAGGACAGAGAGCTCTGGGTAGGAAGCAGCCTGAGTACAATCTTGAACATGACCACATGCGGTTCCCTTAGCCACTGCTTTGGAGTCTTGGCCTAGAGTTAAAGCCTCTCTCTTAAGGGGCTAACAGGAGTCTCCCTCACTCCCTCCAGACAAGCTTCTGTCTTTTGGTGCTTCTCTGGGCCAGGTGACCTTCTACTCCTCCTTGCTGATGCCAGCAGGGGTGACAGGAGAGGGAGACCTCTTTCTCCTTCCTTTCTCAAGCATGGTGTGTGACAGAATATACTCTCATGCCGCATCTACAGAACTCTCTCAGGGTTAGTGTGGATTTTTTCCTCCATTGTCTCTTTCTTTCCTGGCTGCATAATAGACCATGAGTTGTTTTGTGATGTATTTTTCCTAGTACTTCCAGTCTTCACGAGAGGCCTGCCCGGTGACACTGTGCAGTTAACTCTTGGCTATTTCTCTGGACCTATCCATGGCTTCTCCTTGTGCTGCAAGTCACTGGACTTCAGTTGCTAGTGTTGTTTTCTTCCTGTTACATTACTACAATGGTTTTGCTTCTCTTTTTTTCCTTCATCACACACTGGTGGGACTCAATTGTCTAACACTGTATATGAAATGTCTTCAAACAGCCTTAATTAAGTCAGATGCTGTCTCTGTGTAATGTTGGCAAAGAAATCTTAAGTGCTTCCTTCCTACATTTAGTTGCGTTAAAGAGAAATTTCTAAGGAGTATTTTGTTCTTTTTATTCCAAAAATGTTTACTATAGCTTCTTATTGATCGCTGTGGATTCTATTAAAATGACCAAAAGTCACCTCCACCTTGGCACAGGTAAGTCTTAGTTGCTGTGTGATCATCCATTGTCTTTCTGTCCACATCTGTATTTATAGAAATGTAATTCAAACTCATTTTGCTGTGGCTTCCCCAGCTAGTCAGGACCAAGACAGACTGTTAGAGAGCTCTGATACGAGTTTGTCTACAGCCTAAGGTTCTAGCACTGTCTGGGGTGGATGTTTCTGATGACAGTATGCCGGTTGTTTGAGAACCATAGCTTTTGGTCTGACCTTACTCTGTTTGACCAGAAGCAGCATCATTAATTCCGGGGAGTATTACCAGACCCTGAGAGGATCCCTCCATAAGGACCAAGACTGAGTGCTTAGGGAAGCCATAAACCTCGGGCACCAAGGGCACCACTTCCTTCACCGTGCCCTACGCATAGCTGCCATGCGTAGGTCTCCTACTTCAAGGGGGCCTGTACTTGGAGTAGTTAGTTCTATTTGCTTGCGTGGGTAGATGACAAAGGATAGTCTGTTAAACACTTCACACTTCGCCTTCTCGCTCATCACTTGCTTTTAACTAATTCAGGGCCCCACTGAGATGTGCAGTGTCACCTCTTAGTAAATGCTTTGGAAGTCTTGGCATGGAACATCCGTCTAGTGTTCCTGGCTCACAGAGAAGCAGGTAAGTTGAGCATATTGTATGTAGAAGCGCTTCTCTGCGCAGCACCTTGGCCACCTTGCATGTCTTCATTCATGACACGGGGCCATGCTTGACCATCGTCTGACTCAAGGCTCGGCAAAATGCCCCGTAGTTCTTCCTGGAGCCAGAGGAGATAAGCAGCCTGGTGAGGAGTCGCCACTAGGCAGTTTCCCCTAACATATCTGTGGGAACCTGTCATACGTCCATTTCTCATCCATCTCTTAGTGCAGCTGAGCGCAGGTGTTTCCACCTTGTACCCTGTGGAGTACAACTTGCGGTATCTGTGTCAGTCTGTAAAACTGCTTAGTTTAGTTGAGAGGTGGCTCCTCTACAGCACCATGACACATCGCGGGGACTTCTGTCATCTGCCCCTCCTGTTTGATGTCAGCATGTGGGATTAAGGACTCAGTGTGCTGACACCATGCTGATTTTGCTTTTGCTGTGTGTGTAAGTAATAAATTGTCTGAATCCATTTGAGCTCATTGTCTCCTTACCAGCCTAATCTAGGAAAGTGCAGCAGCCAGCCTAACAGCTGCACTAGCAATACTTGTGGCCCCATGAGCCACTGATGTGTTGCTTTGGGAATGTTTGACTGTGACACAGTGGGGCTCACACTGACCAAACACTCAGCTGCTGTACGTACCATGGGGTATTCTTTGAGCCTTGTACTTGTCTCTGGGCAGAGAGGGGCCTGTGGTTTGTAGGTGGGCAGAAACCAAGGCTTTCTATTGGAATTACCCTTTTCTCCCCTAGGCAGGCCAAAGAAAATACCAAATCTGCTCATTAGAAAGTCTTATTTATGCAACTGCAAGGACCTCTCAAATTCTGAAGCTGCCCCCAGCCTCCACATCTCCCTAAGTGTAGTAGGAAACAAAGACCAGTCACAGTGTTTGGGCCTACTCAAAATGATGTATTTTCTTTTCTTTTCTTTTTTTGTCTTTTGTCTTTTGAGGGCTGCACATGGAGGTTCCCAGGCTAGGGGTCTAATCGGAGCTACAGCTGCCGGCTTACGCCACAGCCACGCCAGATCCGAGCCTTGTCTGTGACCTACACCACAGCTCACAGCAACACCAGATCCTTAACCCACTGAGCAAGGCTGGGGACCGAACCCACCACCTCATGGTTCTTAGTCAGATTCGTTTCCACTGCGCCACGACTGGAACTCCAAAATGATGTATTTTAAATGGTACATTCCTCCTTAGGAGGTGGTTCCCTCTTGCTCATGGATTTTGTGGTATTTTGGTTTACAAAGAAACCAAATTTTCACCATACAGTAATCTACAAAAACATTTCTATTCTGGCATTAGATCTGGGAAAAATAGAAGACAGCATGGAGAGTAATTTCTATTCAAATATTTTTGAAAAAATTTTTTACAATACTTGTTTTTTATATTATGCTCCTTTTTTAAATACAGACTTTTTTTAAGACTATAAATTTCCCTCTAAACACAACTTGAACTGAATTCCACAGATTGTGTTTTGTATTTTCATTACCATTTAGTTTAAAATATTGTCTAATTTCTCTTGTAATTTATTTTTAAATTTTTTGTGTTCCCCCGTGTTGAAAGCTTTTTATCCAAATGCAGTCATACTCATTTCATTCTATACCCCTATAATGTTTATTCTAATACAGTAATATTCCTTCAGTTTTTCAGATCCCTTTCATCAGAAAAGTTAGTGTGTAGTTTATTTTTCGACCCAGTGATTATTTATAGAGTTTTATTGTTTTACTGGCTTACGTATTGATATTTGGGAGGAAAACGTTAACACAGTAGTTCTGGTTGCTAACTCTTTCATGTTTCTGAGGGAACCTGGAACCATGATTGACTCTTGGTCAGCCCTCTGCATGTTTTTGTGTTTAATGGTTGGTTTTGTTTTGTACACCAGGAGCAATAGACCGTGCTGTACCCGTTTGTTAGAACTGCTTTGTACAAACATCCGGATTGATGAAGTGTACCTAGTTTGATTGCTGGGGTCTTGAGTTTCAGTTACCATGGCTGGTTGCATGGCAAGATATGCCTGTATGACTAGCCCTTCGTACACAAATCATGAATTCTGAGATTCACATGCTCTTTCTCTCTTCCCTGGGCAGAGGTATTTTGCATTTGTCCCTGTATTTTGCTTCTGGAGAGAAATTATATATAACAAGTCTGTGTCTGGCTTATCTTTACTCTACCCTTGACTCTGATAAATGGCCACGAGTGGAACCTACTGTAAAGTCTCTTCTTGGTGAATCACAAACCTGAAGTGGTCCTGTGTGCCCTAAAACCATATTCTATTTTGATTCTATTGTGGTCAGAGAACAAACTCCATATGATTTCAGGGTTTTTTTTTTTAAGAAAAAATTACTGAGGTTTGTTTTATAACCTAGAATATGGTCTTTCCTAGTAAGTATACCATGTAAGTCTGAAAAGAATGTGTATTCTGCCATTATTGGGTATAATGTTCTATAAATACTAATTTGGTTAAAGTGGCTGATAATTTTGTTTAGGTCTTCTCTGGCTTTCCTGATTTTTTTTCTTTTTTCTGGTTTAATCCATTGCTGAGACAGGAGTGTTAAAGTCCCTAACTAGGACTGGAGAATCGTTCATTTCTCCCTTAGGTTTGTCAATTCTTGTTTCATGTATTTTGAAACTCTGCTATGAGATGCATACACATTTGAGTTGATGCCTTCTCTTAAATTGACCCTTTTATCATTAAGAAGAGTCCTCCTTTACCTCTGGTAATACATTTGGTTTTGAAATTTGTCTTGTGATGATAATAGCCATTACAATCTTTTGTTTATTACTCTTTGCAAGATACATATATATTTTTTTCATCTGTTCATTTTTAACCTGTCTATTTATATTTAAAATGACTCTCTTGGAGTTCCCGCTCTGACTCAGTGGGTTAAGAACCCAACTAGCGTCCATGAGGATGTGGGTTCGATCCCTGGCCTTGAGCAGTGGGTTAAGGATCCAGCATTGCTATAAGCTGTGGCGAAGCCCACAGATGTGTTTCAGATCTGGCATTGCCATGGTTGTGGCATATGTTGGTAGCTGGAGCTCCAGATCAACCCCTAGCCTGGGGACATACACATGCTGCAGGTGTGGCCCTAAAAAGAAAAAAAAAAAAAAAAAAAGAGTGCCTCGTGGCTATGGAGCCCAGGCCCCTGGGGCCTGCTGCCATCCCCTTACCCCTCTGGGCTCCTAGGCTGGGGCACTTGTTCTGGCTTATCAGCATGGAGGACGAGGAGGAGAAGGCCACTGAGATGGAGTTACTGTGCATGAACTGCTACCGCAGTGGCATGCCAACGCCTCACCTCCTGCTCAACAAGATCCCCTTCTTCAGAGAAATAATCCTGAGCTCCTTTTCCCACGAGCACTGTGGCTGAAACCACACAGAGATCCAGTCAGCAGACAGGATCCAGGACCAGGGAGTACACTACAGTTTGACCCTCAGAACCCAGGAGGATGTGAACAGAGAAGACTGACTCTGGCACCATACGGATCCCAGAGCTGGAGTTTGAAATTCCTACCTTCAGCCAGAAAGGCGCTCTGACAACTACGGACGGATTGATCGGCCATGTTCTCTCTGGCCTGGAGCAGGATCAGCCCACCTGAAGTGCAAATGAAGAAGCCATAGCTGAAAGAATTGATGAGTTCATTGTCAAACTGAAAGAGCTAAAGCAAGTGGCCTTCCCTTTCACCCTGGCTGTTGATGATCCCTCAGGGAAGAGCCTTGTGGAAAACCCACATGCTCCCTGGAAAGATGATACCCTGGTGATCACACACTGTAATCAGACTACAGCAGGAAGAGATCTGTGGCTCTGGGCAGAGGCGCCACAAGAGGAAAATCTCAGAAACGAAGTGCTCCAGTTCAGCACAAACTGCCTGGAGTACCCTGTTCTGGCCCAGACCGACCTGAAGCTAGTTGGAATCCCCCGTTTAAGGAGGTTATCATCATGGCTACCAACTGCAAGAATTGTAGCCATTGGACCAATGAGGTGAAATCTGGAGGAGCCATAGAGCCCTTGGGCACCAGGATCACCCTCCACATCCCAGATCCTGAGATATGAGCAGAGACCTGCTCCGGTTCAAGACATGTAGCACGGAAATCTTAGAGCAGGAATTTGAACTGGGAATGGCTGTCCTCCGGGGCAGGTTCATCACACTGGAGCGGATGCTGAAGCTTGTCTGGGAACTGGTGACCAGGAAACTTTTCACACTGGGTGACAGTTTGATTCCTGGCCAGGTGGAGAAACTGCAGGAGTTTAGCCAGAGGTTCGACCAGATCCCTGAGGGTGACACGAAGGCCCACTTTGTTATGGATGATCCAGCTGGAAACAGCTACTTGCAGAATATACATATACCTGAAGATTATCCTGAGATGAAGGTAGAGCATTATAAGTGCACATTTGACCCAAACGAGCAGCTAGGGCTCAACGGCGTGAAGATGGAGGGCTTTGAGACAGTCCTGGCTTCCCAGGGGTGGCAGTGGGTGGTTCCCGGCCAGCCTCCAGTGCTGCTCAGACCACGGAGTTATGTATTGCTATTGGAAAAGGCTGGTGTGTCAGTGGCCAGTGGACACCTGGTCTGAGTTGGAGATCTGGCCACTCTTTCTGAACAGTTTGAGATGGAAGTGAAAGCCTCTGGGGTTACTTGACCTTATTTTAGCAGTTTCGAATTGGCTTGGAAGAAACCCAGAAAGGAACCATTAGGCATGTCGTTGTCACATTTTTCCAATCACGTCTTTACCCTCCCTCCACGCAATGCTCTCTCACCTCCAGTTGGAAAAGGTAGAAGACAGCTAGATCTGGAGTTTGGGAGTTGGTTTGTGTATACAAAATACTGACTTTCAACCGGAAGACAGTCTCCTGGGGCGGGGGGGGGGGAGGATCTAACATAGGTGAAGAAGTTCTCATTAAAATGGTAGCTTTCAGACCTCAATAAAATAAAATGTGTCTTGTAAACAGCATTGACTTGTGTGCTTTGTTTATTTTTATTTTTTATCTTTGCCTTCTGACAATTTCTGCTGCTTACTTGGAGTGTTTAGTTCAATGATCTTTAATGTAATTACTGACATGATTGGGCTTAGGCCTGATATTTTTTAATTTTCTACACATCTCATCTGTTTTTCCTTCCTCTCTTCCTCTTTCCTGCCTTGTTCTTAGAGTATTTGGATGTTTTCAGAATTCTATTTTATTTTTTTGTTTATTGATATTTTAGCTGTTCCTTTTTGTACTATTTTTATAGTGGCTGCCTTAGGGATTACAATGTACAAACATAACTTTCCACAGTCCACTTAATTAGTTAATAATGTACTACTTAGTACATTGGTTAATAATGTACTACTTCAGGTAAAACACGGAAATCTTAAAAACTTACAGGTTCATAGCTCTGTCCTTTTTGTTATAGTTGTTAAATATACATACACACCTACACACCCATATCCCCCACCAGATCCTGTTATTTTAGTTTAAAATAGTTATTTGGTTTATAAAGAAACTTAAAGGAAAACAAAATATAGTCCTGTATTTACTCAGCTGTTTTTCATTTCTGATGTTCTTTATTCATTTGTAAGTGTCCCAGTTCCATCTGGCATCATTTGCCTTCCATCTAAATAACTTCTAACATTTCCTGCAGTGAAGTCTGCTGCTAACAAGTGCACTTCTTATAGTGGTCTGCCAGTGACATATACTTTGAGTTTTCTTTTATCTGAAAGTATCTTTATTTTGTTTTCACCCTTCATTGATCTTTTCCTTGGATATAAAATTCTGGGTTAACATTCCCCTCCCCCCCCAAGGCTTTAAAGATGATGTTCCAGTCTTTGTCTTCTTCCATGGTTTCTGATGAGAAGTCAAGCATTAATCAGCTCATTATTCTCTTGATGGTGATATATCATTTTTCTCTGGCTGCTTTCAAGGTTTGCTTTTTATTTTTGGCTTACAATCATTTGTTATGTATATTGGCTGGGCTTCTCTGTGTTTATCCTCCTTTAATTCATGTTGTTTCTGAATTTCATCTGTTTTGGGACATTTTCATCCATTATTTCTTCAAATATTTTTTTTTCTTCTTCATGTGGCCTTCTAGTTACATTTATTTATAACTGTATAATATAACAGATCTCTTAGCTTCTGTTGTGTTTCCTTTTTTTTTCTATCCATCACCTTTCGTCATTTCTCTTGGTTCGTCTTTAAGTTCGCTTACTCACTCCTCTGTCATGTTCATTTTGACATTAAGTAAATCTGGTAATCTTTTTTTTTCAGAAATTATACATATTTTTATCCTAGAATTTCTTTTATATTATTTCTGTTTCTCTTCTGAGGCTTCTAGTTTTTCTGCTGAAGTTTTCATCAATTTTTTATTCCACCATCTCTGCCATAATTGAGTCTGGTTCTCATGTTCTCTTTGTCTCATCTAACTGGGCTTTTGTTTTTTATTATGGTTTGATTTTTATTTTGAAAACTAGACATCATGTACTGGGTAAAAGGAACTAAGGTAAATAGGCCTTTACTGTGAGTTTCAATGTTCTGGCTAGAAGTTAGGGTGTGTATAGTATTTACCATAGCTCTAGGTATCAGAGGATAAAATTTCCTCAGATGTCTTTATCTTTTACTCCCCTGTTATCTTTGGGTTCTCCTTGGGACTTGTTCTTAAATAAGGTCTGGGATGTGCTGTTCTTTCAGTTTTATCCCCCTGTCACTATACAAGAGTCCTCTTGATATGGTGGGAAAGTGTGGGGAGAGAGGAAATGTTTTATAATTCTAAGCTTGGGTTTTAGTCTTTTAGTGACCCTCTACCCCTGGGCTGTGACCTTCACATCTGCTTCTCAGTTTTTGTTTTTCTCCCTTAGAAGAGATAGGAAGGTGAAATGGGGGCTGGAATTGGGTAATTTCCTTCCCCCATGTGGAATGCCAAAGGAGGTTAGAACAAACTGGCTGTTTGAGTATTTTGAGCCAGTTTGGGTATTTCACTTCCTGAAGGTTGATTAGGCTCTGTTAAATAGTTTCCCCTGAGGGCAGGTCTTGTTAAAAGGAAGAGAATGTTCTGAGCATATTATAAAATGGCTACTTTTTCCCTCCCCCTGCTGGAAGCCTGAGGGAATTTTTCTCTGATCTTTGCTGTAAAAACTTAGAAGTCCTCTTGGAGGTAAAACTCAAAAAAAAGTATGAGGGGGCCTCCGCAGATCAGATCCCCCCGGAAGTTTTTAACTCTCAAATTTGTCCACACAGAGCCTTCAGCAATCAACTGTAGTTTAGGTTTTCTACTCTGGTGCTGGATCTGGAATTTCCTGTTGCTGGGCTTCTGCTTTGGTAAGTTGTATTTTCTGTATCCACCTGTCTGTCTCTACAATTTTGGGAGCAGTGGTTTGCCTTGGGATCTCAGTCCTCTGATGGATCCAGAAAGAGTTGTTGATTTTTCTTATTGTGAGAATGTAAGTGATAACTTCCAAGGTCCTTATATGCCAAGGTCGGAAGTCAGGTTTTTATGAATTGAAAACATGCCTTCTTGTATTTCATTGAGGATAGCCATTTCAACATCTTTGTTTTGTTCCAGCATCTTGATTCATCTTGGAATTGGACTAGAATGACTTTATTTTCTTATGATAATGTGTTACATTGTGTGTGTGTTATATTTTATTGACTTTTTGGTATGCTGGGTACTTTTGGGATTATACCTTGGATATTAATGAATTTTAAGCTGAGATTCTGGACTATGTTATTTTTTTAAATTGTTGTGCCAATTTCTGCTATATATGTATATATACATCCCCTTTTCTTTTCTTCCATCATGGTCTGTCCCAAGAGACTGGATATAGTTCCCTGTGCTATGTGGTAGAACCTCATTGCTTACCATTCTAAATGCAACAGTTTGCATCTACCAACCCCAAACTCCCCATACATCCCACTTCTTACCCCTTCTGGGTGGCCGTTACAGTCTCAGTTCAGAATTTGTTCCTTTGCTTTGCATTTATTCCATACCAGCATAGTTCAGGATTCAATTAGAGATGTGGACAGACAGAGTTTGGGGGTTCTCTCTCTGGCTCTCTTCCTTCTGGGGTTCTCTCCTTCAGCATTTTTCCAGTTCAGCTTCTCTGGTTCCCTAGGCCAGGATGATGTCTTTTTTTCACATCTGTGCTCCCTCCTCCACTAGCTGCTGTACGCTACAAATGCTGCCTGTAGCCTCAGGCTAAAAGCCACAGTGACTGAAACTTAATTGTATGGTTCCCTGTCTCTGTCCCTCCCAGCAGTTGTGAGTTCCCTCTGAGCATCTGTATGCTTTTGTGCACTACCCAGTACTTTACGTTCGTTTCTCTTTCTATGATAGCCAGGCTTCGTGATTGTATCCTGTTGTGTGTGTGTGCGCGTGCGCGTGCATGTGCGTGAGTGCAGGGGAGGGAGAGAGTCCTGTATGTTCTGAGTTTATCATACCCAGAAATGGAAAGTTTTGAGGAATATTTCCATGAGGGCAAGAAACCCAATTTACTTTATTGAATAACCTCTTAGAAACCAAGACCATGTGTTCCTTTAGTGAATGCTGGTAAGATAGAACCTTGTGATGTCCTAGCTTCTTGTTTTATAGACAAAAGGGAGTAGGGGAGGGAGACATATTAGAGATGAGCTGAATCCTTTGGGGGCTGTGAGCAACTGATATGATACCACCTCACTGAGTTGTATTGAAAATGAAATAACTTTTCACCAAGCTTGGAGAGTTTTTTTTTTTTAAACTATTTACAGCTGTTTTGAATATGTTAGATGTTACTCTGCTTCGTACAGTGTAATAGATATTCAGTAAACATTATTTCACTGTAGTAAATTACCACTAATGAATTAGCTAAGAGTGAGCATTTTGATTATCTCAGAAATCAGATGATTAAAGGAATGTATTTGTGTATTTTTCTTCTTGTACTCTTGAAGATATGCAGCTGATATATACTTCAAGCCATTTTTTTTTTTTTGGTCTTTTTGCTATTTCTTGGGCCGCTCCCGCGGCATATGGAGATTCCCAGGCTAGGGGTCCAATTGGAGCTGTAGCCACCGGCCTACGCCAGAGCCACAGCAACGCGGCATCCGAGCCGCGTCTGCAACCTACACCACAGCTCACGGCAATGCCGGATCATTAACCCACGAGCAAGGGCAGGGACCGAACCCGCAACCTCATGGTTCCTAGTCGGATTCGTTAACCACCCTGCCACGATGGGAACTCCACTTCAAGCCATTTTAAGTGAGATTATTTTGTCGGTGATAGACTTTGTTGTGTAGTGCTATATAAATGCAGTGTTTGGGAGGAAGTCCCGCTGATGGTTATTTCTTCCATGTAACTCACTTGTCGAAGGACTGCAGGGAATAGTGAGCTAGGTAATTAAAGTTCATTTTGTAGTTTCCACATTATATTACAGCCACAGTAAATGAGATGATTAACTTGAACACCTTAAGAATGTATGTAGTAATTAGGAGGTTTATAGAAATCATCAAGGAATTTGCAGCGATAGAATAGCAGAGAATTACAGTTCTTCGAATAATGGGGTTAACGTGTTCTGGGGAGTATGTCTGCACACATACAAAGTATAAAATTTACCAAATCACAACTCACAGTACTTTTGGTTCACTACCTGCCCTCCTGTTAATTCACATGTAGGAGATCGTGTTGGGTCTTGATAGCATTTGGGTAGATCACAGGCGGTGCTCGAGGTGCTCCTCACTCCTGAATGGGGATGAGATCAAAGCAGCCATGTTGGCCTGTCACTAAAGTCAGAGACTTGGCATTGACTTGACAGTGCGGTTATTGTAAAAGAAGCGCAGCGTGGGGCTCTTTGCTGAGGTTAATCCAAGTATGTAGCATCCCAGCTCAGAAACTGGTTCAGTTCACAGTTCTCTGCCCCAGGTCTCCATTTGCTCAGTGCTGTAGGCGTATTGGTGAACCCTGAGAAGGCTTAGGACTTTGAAGAGATTGTGCCAGCTTTCCCGCTGTTGGCGCTTAACCTGTAGCTATGGATCCCCCTGTATGCACCTTTTTTTCTGGGGTTGAAATCCAGTGCGCCAAAGGCACTTTGAGGCCTTAATTGCATGACTGAGCACTAAAAATGTGAAAACAATTGTAGAGCAGACGAACAAGGTGAGGCCAAAGAAGGTTTTCATGGATATTCATGCATGTTGCCAGCAGGATTCAGTTTTCTCCCCCCACGTGATTCTGAAAGATTCATGAATAATTTAACAAATTTATGTTTGAGGCTTCTTAGCACCCAGTTGCATTCCTATTGTTTATGAATCAGACCACATCACTTATGGCCCTGTGTCTTTCTCTCCCATTAAGATGAATGCTTTAGTTCTGCAGGCAGTGAGGAGCTGTATTTTCTTTCCTTTTTTTTTTTGGTTTTTTTTTGGGGCCACACCTGTGGCATATGGAGGTTCCTAGGCTAGGGGTCGAAGCAGAGCTACAGCTGCCGGCCTACACCACAGCCACAGCAACACAGGATCCGAGCTGCGTCTGCGACCTACACCACAGCTCACGGCAACGCCGGATCCTTAACCCACTGAGCAAGGCTAGGGATCGAACCTGCATCCTCAAGGATGCTAGTCAGATTCGTTTCTGCTGAGCCACCACAGGAACTCCAGGAGCTGTATTTTCAAGGGACTTTCCTGTATTTCACGGTGGCTTGTGTGACAAGGAGGAGGAAGAAAGTCTGTTTTAGAATAAACTGCATGACGTGTTAGAATCCTCTAACGCTTATAATGAAGTTTGATGAAATGCTTTTCCCTAGAGAATTTTCTCCTCAAATTAGTAACTAAATTGCTATGTGGGAGGAACCTTCCCAAGACTGACTTTCCTTGGTAGCCAAAGCAGGACGTTGCAGACATTTCAGAAGCAGTTTCCAAGGAGGTGAATTGAGGGTGAGGTAATTTTCTTAAGTACTTGGATCCTGATCGTCTCCAGAGGCTTTGAAGCCGTGGTTACAAAATAGACTGATTTGATCTCCTGGGACCTTGGCCAGGTTTGTAATTGCCCTGAGATTGTTCGTGTTCACAAATGACAACATGACGTCCTTTCCTTTATTCTAGGAGAGAGGTGCTTCCCAGATGCTAAGAAACAAGCTTGATTTTAGTTTGGAAGACTTGGAAGGTCAGACCTCTTCATAGGCCAAATCGCAGTATATCTCAGCTTCAGTTGTGCAGCTGCGGAGTTGTGGCGGCTGTTTTATTGAGACAGCTTTGAAAAAGTCGATTAGACTGTAATCTGCATGCAGGCAGCTTTTATGTCATTTCGGTCATCATTGCCTCCTGGCACGATGCTTGGCTGTGGTAGATCCTTGTACGTTTTTGTTGGAAGAATGGGAAGTCTGTTGTATTTCAGTGTCCTAGGTTTCTTTACTTGTTTTAGCCTGGGAATAGAGGCGGTGATGTTGGACAGAAGGCAGGGCAGGATTTCCCTTCTGCCCCTGGCAAACAAGTCTATTTTCAAATCTCTCAAGTGTCACCTGGTCTGTGAAGCCTTCATATTTTTTCTGGTAACCACTGACTTGGCCATTTCTTACTGTCATGTATCCTTTGCTTCTCTTAGAGCATCTGTGCCATTTTTTATTTAATTTTTGATGTGTATCTAGCTCTTTAAACCCCAGGGGAGAGCTCAACTTATGGTTGGTTTGTTTACCCTTGGTATATGAGTAGGAATGAGTTTGGCTGCATTTCACAGGCAATGCAATTCATAGAGGCTTAGGAAGGGTGTAGTTACCTGACAAAATAAGTTTGGAGGTAGGCAGTTCAGGGCCGATGTCTTTAAGGACACATCTTTGTTTTTCCAACCCACTAAGTGCAGCATGTGGGTTCTCATTCTCATGATTGTACAGTGGCTGTACTCCACACCTCACATCTGTATTCCAGGTAGGAGGAAAGAGGGCAGATGGCAGTGGGTTTGCCTGGAGTATGTCCTCTTGAGAAAAAGACTTCCCCCTTACGCTGCATTGGCTAGAACTAGGTCACATGTACACCCTTCGTTACAAGGGAGTCTGAGAACTTTTCCAGACCTTCTACTAGAGAAAGGCTGGAGGCAAAGGCATGGCGAGTGATGGCATTTGTGTAGGTAGTCTGCAATGTCCTGCTGATGACTGGGGGTCTCCCTCAAAATGGTCCTGGCACGTGTCCAATCAATTATGTCACATATTGAACCTATTTTAGTAGCAGGCTTACCATCTTACATCTCAAGGACAGAATTTGGGTTTTTGCTATTTCTTCGGATTCTTTGTATCTGTTTCCAAAGTGTGATCTGGCTCTTGTTTTCAAATTCAACTTACTTTGACCATTTTCAAGATGAAGGATATGGTCAAAGATGGAAAAATAAGCAGTAGTCTAGAGAATGTGGTTCCAGGAACTTGGCCTCAGCACTATGCAAACCCTTTAACTCTGTAAGTGAGGGCTCCATAAATAAGCTGTCTCCTTCCTAGGGTTCTGTGATTACTAGAAGCCCTTTAGCTTTCAATTCCTTCCTCCTTTTATGAATTGTGTTTGATAGAGGGAGGGGCTGCTGCACTTGATGGGTCCCCTTATTTGTGGTGCGAGTATGGTTAATTTCCACGTCAACAGTTTCTGGATGTCGTCTTTTTTAAACGGGTTGGAATGAAGCTGGGGGCATCTGGGAACCCTTAGGCCCCTCTAATCTTTGCTGCTGCCCCGCACTCTGACTCTCTGTTGCCGTCTTAGGGTACTCCTTCCTTTGATGCATTCCTTACTGTGTTCTCTAGGTAGTTGGGAATTTTAATGTCTCTTTCTTTATCCAAATACAGAATGTTTGTTTTCAGTGGTAAATTCCCTTACAGCAACAGGAAAACCCAAGAGTTCTGGTTAAATATCTATTAGACCAAGCTTTCCTCCACAGGACTTCCTTTTAGTTGTTCTAGGAGAAGCAGGGGCTTTTCTGAAGGTCTTTATATATTTTTTTAAATATTTTTTTACAATGATCTGTAAATTTCTCTGTACAGTGAAGTGACCCAGTTAAGGTCTTTTGTATTTTTGAACTGCTTCTCGGAAATTTATGTACAATTTGGTTTAGTGAGAATTATTTTCCTCTTTAAGGCCACAAGTATAAGGAGGAAGAGATCAAAAAAGGGTCATCCAGGTAAAGACCCTACTTAGAGGGTAGTTATTTTGGGTAGATGTTTTATTTTTTTTTATTTTTTTGCCTTTGAGGGCCGCACCCATGGCATATGCAGGTTCCCAGGCAAGGGTGCAAATTGGAGCTACAGCTGTGGTCCTACACCAGAGCCACAGCAACTCAGGATCTGAGCCTCGTCTGCGACCTACACCACAGCTCACTGCAACACCAGATCCTTAACCCACTGAGCGAAGCCAGGGATTGAACCTGCAACCTCATGGTTCCTAGTCGGATTGGTTTCTGCAGTGCCAGGACGGGCACTCCAGATGTTTTGTTTTTTTGAGAGAAAATGTTCTTCAAGTGTGCTTTAAAAACAGCGTGTATGCCCCCAAAGAACATAGAGCGTGAAATGTTGACCAAAAGCTATAGGTTTTTAAAAGAAGAAATACAGCTAGCTCATACATACGTTATGTATTATATATTCAACCTAATTGTGATCAGGGAATCATAAGTTAAAGCAACAGGATACCATTTTCCATTTATTGAATTCACAAATTTGAAAACCAAAAACCTCAGACTCATTGCTGACAAGTGTGGGGAATAGACTTTAAAAGATTTGTTTTCATGGTGGAAAGTGAAGCATACCAAAAAGTAAAGGGGCCAACATTCAACGTTCATCATTTTATTTATTTCAGATCTTTTTTAAAAGGCCTAACCCTCCCTAATCTGGTTCCCTTTCTTCCTCCCGCCTTCCTTCATTGTCAGCCTCCCTAAAGCCAACCTGAGGCAACCAGTCTATGTAAACAGGCACTCTTGTACACCGGTGGTAAAAATGAAATTGCTTCAAACTTTCTGGAGGGCAAGTCAGCAGTATTTATCAATCGCCCTAGGAATTTAATCTCCAAAAATGATGAGATGTGGATAAAAATATAGATGGGTCCATTTACCAACATTAAAGAAATAGAACCATCCTAAAGGAACACCAATAAAGGACTGGTTAAATAAATGATAAATATTCATGTAATGGATTATGAAGCAGCAATGAAAATTCATGCGTGTTCCAAGTTGTCTACCCTAAGTATATGTCAGTGAATATAAAATATTTCTCATACATGTCATACAAAAATCGGTAGTCAGTCCAGTGTTAAAACATATACTTTGGTTTTGTGTTGTGAACAGTAGAAAAAGAAAGGTAAGGGGAAAATGGAAAATTATGAGATTGGTTGAGCTTATGATGAAAGAAAGACAGTGAAGCAGGTGGCTGGTTTGTTTAGGCTGTTCAGCGGACTTGGTGTCTTAGCTAACTGAGTATTTTTTTCCTGTGTCACCTGATTGCTGGGTGCTGAAGTGCAGAAAGGCCCTCAGGCAGCTCTGAGATCTGGCAGAGAGAATACACAGATAACTGGTGAACTAACAAGAGAGTAATATTTGACAAATGAGTACTACAAAATTGAATACTATAGAAATTCAGAGGAGAGGAGTTCCCATTGTGGCTCAGTGGTTAATGAATCCGACAAGGAACCATGAGGTTGAGGGTTCGATCCCTGGCCTCGTTCAGTGGGTTAAGGATCCTGCATTGCCATGAGCTGTGGTGTAGGTTGCGGATGCGGCTCGGATCCCGCGTTGCTGTGGCTGTGGTGTAGGCCGGCGGCTACAGCTCTGGTTAGACCTAGCCTGGGAACCTCCATATGCCGTGAGAGTGGCCCAAGAAATGGCAAAGAGACCAAAAAAAAAAAAAAAAAAACAGCAGAGGAGAGATTATGTCCTGTTGGACTGATAGAGATGCATTTCTAAGGGGGTGGGGGAATTATACTGTCATTAATAATAACTTTAGGATTCAAATAAGCTGAAAGGAAGGGACATCACATTTAAGTTAATGGGAATGGGATCAACAAAGGCTTGGGAATGGAAAAGTATATAGCCTTTGTAGAGAGCTAGTTTGACTTGATTTGTAGGATTCTTGGAGTAGAAAAGCAAGTAACGAGGCCAGAACTCAGCCTACCATGTTTCTCTTGTCTTAGGACCACTGATGCAGGTTTGCATGCAGTTGTGTTGGTTGCTTTTAGTTGCAACTCACAAAACTGTCCATTTTACTATCAGAAAAATCGACTCTAGGACATATGATTTTAAACTGAGAGCTGAACATTTTCTGTTCTTTGCTCAGTACTATAGTGAGGACAGCATTAGAGTGAGAATCTGACCTTGGATGTGCTACAGGCTGTACCAAGTAGCAACCCTGTAATCAAACCAAGCCTTAGTTTCCTCATCTGTAAAACAAGTGTGATATTATTCCCCTTGCTGAGCTCACAGGGTTCCTAATGTGCAGATCAAGTAAAATGATCTGCTGATTCTTCTCGATGCAGTGTTGAGGGAGCGAAAAACCATCTTCAGACGGAACCCCCTCTGCCCCATGTGCTCCCTCAAGCTCAACTCTGATGCAAAGCTGTGCAACTAAGGGAAATAAAGGATTTACAGAGAAATTTGAACCCAAGTGAACATTGAGTACCAATGTGGCAATCATTCAAGAAAATGTTCCCCCACCCAGTACCAAAGTCTTTCATGTGTTGACACCAGACAGTTGAACTGCAGTTTAGGTTTGGGGGTTGCTTTTTAGCCATTATTATATTGGAACAAACAGCCTCTTTTGTTTTGGCTGATTGATCCCAGGGTTGTACTGATTTGGTAAACTAACTTGACAGGAGTTCCACAGTGTGCTTCCAAGTTGTGCTGATTCTTAGGGACCGAAGGCTACGCCCAAATGAACTGTAATACCTCATCCTTAATTCTTTAAAATGGAATGATAGTCTGAATTCTCTTGGCCCATGCGATTGCTTACTGACATTTTTTTCAGGGCTGCAGCTCTTTTTTGGAGAAGGGCCAGCAAAGTGAGTCAGATCATTTAGGATTTGTTTGTAGATGGGCCGTCAGGATGTTTGTCTGAATCAGCCAGGTACAGTGAGTTTCCTTTGGGGTGGGTATTCCACTGGGCCTGGTGTGTTTTTGATTGTATCTGGGCAGTTTTATGAAGCCATTTGAGTGGGTCAGCTTCTAAATGTATTCTACAAAGGTAGTACACACTGCTTCTGTGCTCTCGTCCATTGGCCTGCTTATAACAAAGAAAATTACAGAAGTTGTGCTGTAGAATGCCTTATGGTATTTACTGTATGGATGGTGAAGCTACTGTTCATTACATTTCTTCTTTTTAGGACACTAGGGATAATTTTTCTCTCTAATCTCAAAATCATAAGGAGGCTTCCAGGCAATTGTTTTGTTTTTATCTTAGAGATACCATGGCTCGTGTAAGGAACAGTGTTTTCTCTTGACATTGGCTACTAAGATACAGAACCTTTCGACAAGTTTTTTGTATACAAACCTCAGTCTTCTCTTTTCGGACTATGTTATCCCGAAATTCTATTCTTGATTTTTCTCGTTGTCACATTTTCCTCAAATGCTTTTTATTTTAAATTTTATTTTGTCTTCTTTTATAATCCAATTTTACATAGAACATCTTTCTTTCCAGAAGTAGCTAAGGTATGAGTAAATGAAACTAATTGGATACTGAAATACTAAGTTTAATGTGTTGAAATGGTGTCTGTTTTGCTTTTGTTGGTTATTATGACTTGTTGGTAATCTAGGTGCCAAACTAGGTGATATCTTGAAGTATCTAACAACTGAACTTTTTGATAAGATAGCATGCAAGGTAAAGCATCAGGTGATCATATGCCTACAGTAACCTCCACAGTGAATACCTCAAGGGCACGAGTTGTATCTTGGCCCTTTCCTGGTCAGGCTTCTCAAGTCTCAGTTCATTTCACCAGGAAGCCTTTTATAGGAGAGGAGACAGAGTCCCAGATATTTTTCAAAACTCATGAAGTAAGCAGAACAAAAGACCAGCGCCATGCATGTTCCTTCATCAGGATCAGTTCTCCCACACCCACCCTGTATGATCCAAGTCTTTCATTGCCATACCGGTCATCTTTATTTTATCATGAGAAAAGTCCAATTTTTGTAGTCCATGTCAGCTAGGTATAAAGTAATTTACACCTATGTGAAGAGCTGATAAATCCCTCTGATTTTCCTTTTAATATGTGCTTATTTGCCCTAAGGGGTAAGATAGCTCTACCTCTAGATATTTAAATCCAGGTTCTCCCATTTATTGGTCCCAAGGAAATAATAAGAAATGAGAATAACAGTTTATATTTTTAAATATACACTGCTACATTATTTATGACAGCCAAAAATAGAATCAGTTCTTAATGGCTGCATAAATTTTTATTGTGTGGATGTAACAAAGTTTATTTCTGGATGCTCTGTCATTTAAGGAGTGGCTAAATTATGGTACATGAGTATAATGTAGCCATAAAGAATCGTGTTTACAAAGTATTTAATTTCATAGGAAAATTATGATGATGATGTATGAATGAAGGAGTGGGATGGATTGGGAACTCGGGGTTAATAGATGCAGACTCTTGCCTTTGGAGTGGATGAGCAATGAGATCCTGCTGTATAGCACTGGGAAGTATGTCTAGTCACCTATGATGGAGCATGATAATGTGAGAAAAAAGAATATATACATGTATTTGTAACTGGGTCACCATGCTATACAGTAGAAAAAAAATAATGTATTGGGGAAATTTAAAAAAAAAGGAAAAAAAAGAAAAATTTTGGACACAAGATGGAGTATCATATGAGCTCAACTTGTTAAAATACAGTATTTTATTTTTTCAATAAATTTTGCATGTCTAGTCTGTGTCAAGGAGAGTGATGGGTATGAGGATATAGCATCAAACAGATGGATGTGATCCCTACCAGTATTAAACACAGTGGGACATGATTATGAAATTCAGTCTCCCTTTGGAGATTAGTGATTTCTAGTCAAACGTGATTAAGCTCATTTTCTAGTTTGTGGATTCTGTAGGACCTTGGTTTCATTTCTCTTCTGTTTGTCTGGAAAGTAATAGCTCTCCAGTTCAATTAGATTGAGTGGTAGAATTTAAAAACAATAGCAACAGACAGTTCAAGCCTAACATTCCTAGTCATCTTTAGATTTTTTTTTTTAACCTAGTCACTGTTTTTTTTTTTTTTTTTTTTTTTTTAAACCAATGACATCAGTGTAATAGCTTCTCTTAGGAATCTGTCCTTCTCCAGGAGAAGATACTAGTTGATGAAGGATAAAAACCATTTCTGCCTGGTTTTTTTTTTTTTTAACCTTACATGTGCTTTTATAGAATGTGATTCTTGTTGCGTAGCATGAACTTTTGTTCTTGAAACAGATTTTCTTTCTTTTTTTTTTTTTTTGGTCTTTTTGCCTTTTTTAGGGCCTATCCCTCGGTATATGGAGGTTCCCAGGCTAGGGGTCGAATCAGAGCTGTAGCTGCCGACCTACACCACAGCTCACAGCAACACCAGATCCTTAACCCACTGAGCAAGGCCAGGGACCGAACCCACAACCTCATGGTTCCTAGTCAGATTCGTTAACTGCTGAGCCACGACGGGAACTCCTGAAACAGATTTTCTTTAAAAACTTTTAAGTGATAGGAAATAGACCTTTAGTCAAAAATAGTTTTTATTGAAGAAGCTATAACTCTTGTTTCTTTAAGAAAATTATCCTGTAAAGTACACCTTCTTTAGAACTAAGGTTAATGTTTTAATTTAATGTTTAATGTTTAATGATCCGTGTCAGACCATTAAATTTTGGTTCTCTCAGTAGCTTTAGTGTAATATCCTTGAACATATTCACTACAATGATAGGCTTTGTTAGGTAGTGATGCAACTTATTACATGTCATAGAAAGAACTCCTCTAAAGCCTCAAGGGTGTATCAGATTTCATCCATATACTATTTGTTATGATTTCTCAATGCCTTTTTTTGTAATGTGCGTGCAACAGTAGGACAGTGGGAATATTAAAAACATGAGACCGAATTTTTCTTTCCTGGTCGAATTACAAATGTTGAGCTCTTGAAATTATTTAGTATATCTGACCTCATTTATTTAAAAACAGTAGAATAGCCGAACTTCTTATAGGATGACATGTAAAGCACCAATTTGTTGCGTCTAAGGCTAAGATTTTATGCTGTAGTATGCCTAAGGTAATACAACCAAAGCCACATTGTTTTTTCGTCTACTTTTTCACTCACACATGGTGTCCATTATGCATTGATCTTGTCCAGCAGTATTAACTGCCTTTAACTGATTGTTCTGCTATCTGAAGAATCTTATTAAAATTTAATCAGTAAACTAAAAATAAGCAGCTAATGCCATAGTGCGTTCTGGTAACTCATAAAAGAGAAAAAGAAAGTAAGGCCTAATGTAGGCTTATGAGGTTAAAGGAAAGTGAATACACTTATACATTTATTGGCTATTCAAGGGTATATGTAATTACCATTTTCCTTTCTTGAGACGTGCGATGTAAGGAGACCACACTTTTCCATTTACAAAATACTTTTCCGTTTACAAAATATCTACCACTTTGCCTACTAGCACTGAACCGCTCTGATTGTATGGCACAGTGTAGGGTTTAAGTCCGTCTGTGCCCCTTGTTTTCCTCAGAAAAGCTTTTCTGGACGGTGACTGTGGCTAACATGGTTCTTGAATTAGGTCCGGTGTGGGGGCTGCACTTCCCATCCACCAAGAAGCAAGTTCTCCCCACATGCTTCATCTTCCTAATAGCCTCTCCCTTTTTATCTCATTCCCCCATTGAAGGCGCTTTCTGCCTTAGTGTTTTTCTTGTTTCTCTTTTTGAAACATTCCTAGATTTAGAAGAGGCACCTAACCGTATTCCTGTTACTAGTTTGATCTTTCTTTTTATTTTCAGTGGCTCTGTTCTGCTGCCCAGAGGGACTTGTTTTCACAAAAGCACGGGCATTCTGCTGATCCTCAAAGTAATATTTGCTTAAAATGGGCACAAATTTGGAACAGGCACTTCACATAAGATATGCAAATTGCCAGTTAGTTCATATACAATAAGGTGTTCAACTTTGTCAGTCATCAGGAAAATGCCTGTTGCCATACCACTACCACCCCCCAGAATAGCAAAGATGAAAAAGACAGTACTAAGGGTCTGCAAGGAGTTGGAGCAACTGGAACTCTACTCTAGTGCTTCTGAGAGTTTCGGCTGGTACAAGCACAGTGGAAACATGTTTATCAAGTCATGGTAATGGATAGAGCTGAATATAGGCATGCCTGTGAGCCTAGTAATTCCACTCTTAGGCAGAGACAGAGAAATAGTTACACAGGTTCCTAAAAAAACATATTTAAGCATGTACAGAGCATTATGTGTAATAATAAACCCAAATGTCCATCACCAGTAAAATAAGTACATTAATGGGGATAGGTATCTAACATGGAATTAGTAGTGAGAACAGATGAACTATAACTGCCTGTAACAATGTGGATCAATCTTAGAAACAAGATGTTGAGCAGAAGCTAGATCCAAAAGAGTATATACCCTGTGATTCCATTTATATGAAGTTCAGAAACACTCAAACCTCATCTGTGATATGATAAAAGCAGGCTAGTGGCTGCCCTTTTTAGGAGATAGTGACTAGATGTGGGCACAAGAGGTGGGCTCCTGGGGTGCCAGTAATGATCTGTTTAGTCTCCTGATCTTGGAACGGGTTACACGGTGTGCTCACGCTATGAAAATTCAACAGGTATATATACTTATGTTTTGTACACTTTTCTGTATTTATGCTTCATTTGAATAATTTATATAAAAGTAATAAGTACTATATTACTGCCACATAACAAATTTTTGAATTTTATTGAGATATAATTGACATACATGTACGTATTTAAAGTGTAAAACCAGATCGTTTTTTGTGTATGTATACCCCCAGGAAATTGTCAACACAATCAAGATAATGAGTAACTTGTCACCTCAGAAATTCCTCTTCTTTCTTGTAGTCTCTCCTCTCATTTCTTTTTGATGGCTGAAAAGTTTTATTTACATATATAAAGTATCTTTAAAATCCACACTGAGGTATGCTCAGAGATAGCTCAATCTAATGTTTTGTTTAAATTGTAGACCTCTCACCCTGTTGGGAGGAAGAAATCCCTCTCTCAGTCAAGAACATATAAGCCAGATTGCCTGGGTTAGAATTTTAGCTCTGCCACTTTGCAGACTATATGACATTGGACAAGTTACTTAACTACTATGCATCAGTTTCCTTATCTGTACCTCTAGTGCTAATGCTAGTACTATACCCAACTCATAAGATTACAGAGATTAAAGAAATTAATATACATAATTAAAAAGCAATATGTTACTGTCCTGCTGTTGTTGTTCCCTTAGGTTGCTTTGCTAAAATCCTCAGTTCTCAGTTTTTCCTGACGATAATAAAGCTGTGCGTTGAGAGGGCCCTACCTTCAAATATCCTACTGGCACCTACCTCTCTCTTCCGTTCACATCTCCTTCTGTATCACCTCCCTCTGAGCTCCTTGCTGAAGGCGAGGCGAGGTATGCATTTGAAACCAGGCTTTTTTTGGTATAATGTCTTAGAGGGACATTTCGTGTGCTAAGAGATACCCAAAATAGGATAGTTTAAAAATCCCAAGACCTTATGAGTCAGGATGTCAGAATACCCTTGCATTTATTTCTACATGAAAAGTTGTTAGTGATCACTGTGATGGTAGTGGTTGTACATGTACAATAGCTATTCCTTGGATATATCCTAATACATATCCTATGAAAGATTCAACAAATAAAGATGTTATCTGTCCTTGAGAAGCTTACTGTCAACATGAAAAAATATAATTAGATTTTGAAGTAGTGCCTATGGAAAGACTGGGATCAGGTATTAGAGATACCAAAAAGGAGGAAAGAGTAGGTCTTACTGATTGGTTATGTTACATTGAGCTAAGGATACTGCCACTGTTGTTAAGCCGTGAAGTGGGAGTGTGTTTTACTACTTCCCCTAAACTAGAAACAACCCAAATGTCCAACAGTGGTTGAATTAGTAAATAAATAGTGATGTGTATACCTAACATGGAGTCAGTAGTGAGAATGAATATATTACAACCACATGCAACAGTATAGATGATTACATACATGATGTTGAGTGGAAGAAGCTATTTCTCAAAGAATACACTGTGATTGTATTTATGTGAAGGTCCAAAAAAAAAAAAAAAACCCTTGCAAAACACATCTATGGTATAAGAAATCAGGTTAGTGGTTACTAGTAGTGCTTACCCCCCCGCCCCCGCCCCGCCCCGCCGGCTTTCCTCACCTTGCTGATTCCAAGTACAAGGCTTGCCCCAATCACCTTCACCACCACTGTACCATCGCCTGCGAGGAATGACCAGGGATCTGTTCTTCAGGGTTTCCGGTCCCGGGAAGTTGCAAAGAGAGCAGTCTACATGGCTGACTCAGTGGGGACTGAATAAAAAAGCCTCCGACCAAGATAGGCTTCCTCCTAGCAGGGAGGTCATCGGCAAGGGGATAACGCCTGTCTATCCCAGAGAAGCCCTCGCCGTGGCCCACCAGGAAAAGTTCTGTCCATACGCTTGCGCTGGTGGTCTGTTGAATGTAAAACCACTCCCAGGAGACTCCTGGGCACTCATGCAATGCCCCTCGCCGAAATGGGCCATCGTTACTCATCTCTTTGGTCCCTGTGGATCTGGCCCTTCTGTCCCAGGCCCCTCTGACTTCTCTCCTCCCTTAACCCAGGGGAGCCTCTCTGGCCTGCGTCAGGGAATGAGTGGAACGGATTGCAGGGAGAGCCCATACCCTCATTACATTCTTCATTCATATTGTCTCCACTGTACCTGAGAAGACAAAGTTAGGACATTTTTTCCTCTTTTTCTGACCCAGGCTTCTCTTTATTTGAAGCAATGAGCGCAGAATAACTTCATTACTTGTGGAGGAGGTAATAGGTAAGGAGTAGCAAAGAAGGGAAAAAATGAACTCTTGGGAGACATAAACTTTTAAATAGCTTCAGATGTCATCCCACAGTACTTGGGTTGAACGAGATGACAAAGATATTAATCTTATAGTTACGGAATTTAGAGGTAAAGCTACTTTATATATGTGATGGAAAAAATCCTTGGTTTCAGATTCTTGATGTTTCAGGTGGTAGCGGGATATCCAGGTGTAGGTTTCTCTGACGCCTTTGAAAGTATGCAAGTTAGGGGAAACACAAGCCTGGATCTATAGCTTTGTATTTTATTGCGATAGACGTGATCATTGAAACATTATTGTAGATGAAATAAACGGCTTCTCCTAGGAAACACTGTTGACGTCAAGTGATTTATAGGACATCTGGATTATTTGATGTAGTTTGTGATGACTTCTTTTTACTCACTGAGGTACTTCTATAGCTTTAGCCTGATTTATTTACTTACCCTTATCTTTAATATTTTATTGTGTACTTGAAATATAAGTCCTGCTGTCACATAAAATTAATATCTTTAACTTAAAGGTTATTAGAGAATTTTCTAACTGTTGTTATTGATAGTGCTAGACCTTTGTTTCAATAATATTTATCTTGGGCTTACTGGTATTTCTTTTGACTTGTTGACTTATGGAAATTCAGTAAGCCCTTTCATGTATACTCCAGGGGTTGGCAAATAATGGCTTGCTGCCTGTTGTCGTATGGCCCGTGAACTGAGAATCGTTTTTACATTTTTAAATGGTTGAAAAATTTTAAAAGGATATTTCATGACACATGAAAAGTATATAAAATTACAATTTCATTATCCATAAAGTTTTGTTAGAACACAGTCACACAGAAATTCATTTCTCTGGCTGCTTTTCTGCTACAACAGCAGTCAATTAGTTGCGGCAGAGACCATATTGGCCTGCAAAGCTTAAAATATTTACTCAGTGGCCCTTTACAGAAAAAGTTTGCTGACTCCTGGTCATTGATAAACTACTAAAAGACATATCAAAAAAGTGTGTGTTTACATAGGTAGTCATTTAAATAACCTCTAGCTTCCTTTTCTGCCTCACTTTTTTTTTTTAATCCTTTGAAGTACCACGATTTATCCCAATTTAACATGCTACATGCTTTGCTTGGTTAAATAAAGAAGCATAGGTTCCCAGCCAGGTTGTAACTTTCCTGAGGGCAGGGATTTTTGTCTTTTTAATTTACTGCTCTATCTCCAGCACCTAGGCATGCAGTAGAAACACACTATGTGTTTGAGTAGTCACACAGTATATATTTGTTGAATTGAAAAGATGACCATACTGAATGGACTACCTATTACTGTACCCAAATCTGAGGATAACTAGAGAACAAAGTGTCCTTTCATCGTTTGCATAACTTGTCTCCCTTTGCTCTCCTGATTCAAAATGTAAGAATCCATGGAATGGAGCAATATCTGACAGCACTTTGGATGCTGCTGCCTCGTGTATATCACTTGGAGGAAGAGCATTTATAAACACATGTTATATATATTAATTTTAAAATTATTCAGTAGTGTCATATTATGGTTTTATAGTTTATTGATTTTATAATAATTACTGTATTCATACTTAATGTTTATATATTACAAAATATATTTTTCAAGCCTCTATGTCAGTTATTATATTTGTACCTTGAGGTTAATGGGCCTAGCAAAGTGAATGGTGCAGAGTAAGTACTCAAAGGTTAGAGTAACTGAAGATTTAAGCAAGCTCTTTGGGAATTGATTGTATTATGAATGCAGAGGTATTGTTTAACAGTTTCCCATCACATTTAGTTTAAAATTCAACTATAATAAAATTTAAAAAAAACTGAAATTCAGACTGTTTTTCAGCCAGTAAATTCTTGTATGATTTAACCATTTGTCTCTGTCTCCAACCTCTTCTCTCTTGCTTGCCATGTTAAAGCCATACTGAAACTTCTTTAGATTTCTCTAATACTTTAAATTCCTTTATGTATAGTTTTTTTTTTTTCTTTTTAGGGCCACACCTGTGGCATATGGAAGTTCCCAGGCTAGGGGTCGAATCAGAGCTGCAGCTGCCAGGCTATGCCAAAGCCATGGCAACACCGGATCCGAGCCACATCTGCGACCTGCACTGCAGGTTGCAGCAATGCCAGATCCTTAACCCACTGAGTGATGCCAGGGATCATACCTGTATCCTCATAGATATTAGTCGGGTTCTTAGCCTGCTGAGCCACAACGGGAACTCCCTATTTATAGTTTTTTTTTTTTTTTTTTTTTTTTTAAAAAGAAAAATTATTATGAGCTCCGATAGATAGACTCTAAGCGGGGATCAGATTTGTCTTATTCACCATCAAGTCCCCAGTGCTTCGCAATATTACTGACATTTAGTAAGCAGTAAGTAAATATTTGTTGAATGAGTACGTATATGCCTTAAAAAGCGCTGGACTTCGTGTCAGAACTCCTAGGTTAAAATCCTGTGGAATGTGTTCTGAATCTTGTTTTGGATGCCAGTTAAACAGGTGTTTTTTGTGAAGTCAATGAGCTGTACACGTATAATACGAGCACTTTTGATGTAAATGTGTTGATGAGGTAAAAATAATCCTGGGGTGCCCCTCCTTACTGATTATGTGAAAATCAGTTATGTGATTTTTGAATGCAGTATTCAATTCCATTCAGTCTTTTGAGTTATGTGAATCCATTTCTTTGAAATTTCCTTAACCAGTTATCCAAAGGTATTGTTGTACCCATTAAGGCTGTTGTGAGCACCGATACGATGAGGTATGTGAAAGTGCCTCATTGTTGTAGATAAACAAATATACCAGTTGAAACGTTATCATTGGAAGGATGCAGAAGTTGAGAAGATGCAGAGGGGAAGCTCTGCGAAACCTCGTAGAATAAACACATTTCTTACAGAGGGGGGCCCTTAGGCAGCTGAAGAGCTGGGGTTTGAAGAGACACGGTGAGAAGAGAACAGAGTTCATCTCATCTCTAGAGTATGCCACAAGACCTAAAGGCCTGAATTTTAAAGGGCTAAAGGCCCTCTTATTCAAAATTACAAGGACCTTGGGGCTTGGGGAAGAGCAGGAGAATAGGACTGGCAAAGCCCTTCGTAGGGTAGCCAGAAATTAATGCAAGGGTATATCTTTGTCCTCCACAGTGGAGAACAGTGAGGTGATTGACCTACCTCATCAACCATGAGAGAGCCATGTGGCTCAAAAACACAGCCATCGTTGAAGTCCTTCTCTACGTATTAAAATATACCCTGCAGTGTTTCAAAACTAATAAAAAGCTAGATGTAATTGAATCTCAGGAGATTACTGTAAGAAGAATCACTACCAGGATTAGGAGTTGCCAGGCTATGATTGTCCCTGGAAGGCTGGGAAAATAGACACTAGCACATGTAAGGACATCAAAGATGGCAAAGGAGGCTCTTAAAGAACTGAGGGCACCCATTCCAAACTTCAGTAGAACATGTACCTGAAGCTAAAACTTTAAAATCGAGTTTTATTTTTACATAAATGGGGTAGTACCCATCGTGGCACAGTGGTTAACCAATCCAACTAGGAACCATGAGGGTGTGGGTTTGATCCCTGGCCTCGCTCGGTGGGTTAAGGATCCGGCGTTGCCGTGAGCTGTGGTGTAGGTTGCAGACGCGACTTGGATCCCGCATTGCTGTGGCTCTGGCCTAGGCCAGTGGCTACAGCTCTGATTCGACCCCCAGCCTGGGGACCTCCATATGCCGTGGGAGCGGCCCTAGAAATGGCAAAAAGACGAAAATAAAATAAAATAAATGAGTTTTTAGAAACATTCAGCTCATAAAATATGTATTATTCTACCCTCTGTCTTAAGTAGTAATATTTACACTTAATGTATTAAGCCAGATTGATCACCAGAAGTATATTGAACCAAGACATTTTGGGAAAGGAAATCTGTGTTACTATCCTCACAGGTCTTGCTCACTATTTATTTATTGTTATCAAGAACTGTTCTGTTCTCAAAGGCTCCCTCCCTCAAAGGCTATGAAATTAGGGCTATGAACAATAACTTCATTATGGATGAAGAAACTGAAGCTTGGAGAGGTTAAAAAACTTGCCCAAGGTCATGTAGCTAGTAATTGGCAAGGCAGGCCTCAAACCCTGGTGGTATGTGTGGTGACAAAGCCCACACTCTGACCTGGTGGTGGATCACGTGTCAGGGTGTACCTAAGCTGCCATCATTTAAGAGGCCACAGTTCTGGAAATTGGCTGAGTCCTATCATGTCTTCCATGTGTAAGAAATCTACCCACAGAGAAGAACTCTTAAAAACTGTCGACTGATGAATCTTACTTGAATATATTGGAAGAGAGTAGCCTCTGTAATGTTGTTACTGGACTGTAAGCTCCCAAAAAGGGAATTTGTCTCTTTTGTCTGCCATGTTTCTCTGAAGCAGAGTTTCTCAGTCTTGACACTATTGACATTTTAGACTGGGTGATTTATGTTGTGGGGAACGGTTCTTTGAATTGTTAGGATGTTTAGCAGGATCTCTGGCCTGAACCCAGTAGGTGTTGGTAGTACCCCTCTCCAGATGGAACAAGCAAAGCTATCTCTAGACGCTGCCAAATGTCTCTTGGAGAAAAAATTACCCCCAGTTGAGAACAACTGCCCTTTTAAAGAATAGAGCAGTGCTGGCAAGTAAAAGTTACCCAGTATTTTTTAATTGACTGGAGACAGGCATGAACGGTGGTCCACAAAGTATACTGCTTGTGACATGCATGCAAAGTAACTAGAGGGAACCTTGAGAAAGTTCTAGAACTTTAATAGTTATGCATTTTTATATGCATTAGAAAAAGAAAACATACCCCATCCATGATTTCATGTCGTATTTTATAGGACCATGCTGAAGTAGATACTGAAATTTAAAAAAGTCTTAATTGAAGGAAACATTGTATAAACCATAAATGCTTTTAGCAGAAACCATAAAATTGATCAAAATGGTATGTAAACGACTGGAGTTTGTTACATTGATCTTTACCAAGGGAAACCTAGGCAAACTGTGTCCTGAACATACTTAGTAGGAAAGCCCTCACTGGGAATGATCTGGTGTCCTGCACAACCTAGACACAGATGTAGCAGACAGATTGCTGACCCTCTGAAAACTGGACTGTCTGATAGATAATGTAAGGGATGCACATCTGTATGAGTTAGCACCTAAGTTCCAGATTGTATGAGAGTTCAGAGGAAAAACAGATGACCTCCTATTCCAGGTGATGAGGAAAGGCTTCCCCCCCTGATAGTGAGGGACGAATGGGACTTTGGTAGGTATGCGTAACGCAGAGAAAGAGAGCAGAGGCCTAGAGCTGCAAGTTTAAAGTGTAGTTAAGGGTTGAGTAGAGGCCGCTTTAGCTGGAGTGTGGCGTAGCCGCTAAAGAAGGTGGAACCTGCTTGTCGAGAATGTTTCATGCCAGGCTGGGGTAAATCCATGGAAAGGTGATTTTTTTTTTTTTTTTTTTTTTTTTGCTGTTTTGTTGGGCCGTTTCTGCGGCATATGGAGGTTCCCAGGCTAGGGGTCCAATCGGAGCTGTAGCCACCGGCCCACGCCAGAGCCACAGCAACGCGGGATCTGAGCTGCGTCTGCAACCTACATCACAGCTCACGGCAACGCCGGATCGTTAACCCACTGAGCAAGGGCAGGGACCGAACCCGCAACCCCATGGTTCCCAGTTGGATTCGTTAACCACTGCGCCACGACGGGAACACCGGAAAGGTGATTTTTATTTAGATTTTCTAATGCCCGGCTAAAAGCTGCTTTGTGGTCTTTAAGTGTGTTGCCATTACTTTAGAAGTCATGTTTAGCTCGGGAGGGGATCTGACCGAGAGTCAAGATTGACGAATACTGCTGCTTAGAGAAGTATACAGACCTAACCATACACACACCCACTCCAGGTGAAAGAAGAGAATAAAGCAATAGGGGGTCAGAGGAGAAAGAGAAAACTAAACCCTGGCAGCAGGAGAAGTAGTGACGGGGGACCGGGGGAGTTGAGCGTTGGGGGTGATATTAGCAGTAGGCCTTGACCTCCACATCTCTGTAAGGAAATTGTCTTCTGTAAGACAAGATTCAGATCTTGGGAAGTTGACTCCTGGAACACTAGGTGAGTCAGCTGACAGATAGCATCGATCTTTACCTACTTGGTGTCATCTTGCCCTGGAAGAGAGCTGCCAAGAAGCAGCCTGTTCTCTCCACCACGTTGACCTCTGGAGAGGCCAGTCCTCCTTGAAAATCTCGGCCTATGCCTGACAGCTCTTCCCTTTGTAGTCCCCCTAACACAACTGAGAATGGCTTGATTCTTTTCAAAAAGACTATTAAATGTTGAAGAATAAACGAATAGAATACAAGAAGTCCTGGCAGTCAAATCTCTTTGCCCTCTTGCTGCCGAAGAGAACGTCTTAAAAATCCAAACATAGCCATATGATTGCCTTGCTTCACTCTTTCATAGCGTCTCACTTGTACAGGGATTGCCTTTTAGTGTATTAACTTTTTTAGGGTTTTTTCCTGGAGTGAGAAAGGTTTTGGAATTCTCTTTACATGCTTCCTTTATTTATCTGAGTTATTTATCTGACTTGGAGAGTTAACAATGAAAATTGAGATGCTACTGGAAAGGACGAAGGGCCTTCCTGTGAACATGTATGAGAGTTCTAGCTCTTTCCTAAAGCCTTCCCAGAATAGCTTCACCCGAAGGGGCAGGGCTCACAAAACCGCTTTCTCATAAGGCTGTCTCAAGGAGAAACCCTAGTGTGTGGGATACAGCCCATCACCCCAATTCAGCCTCAAGAGTTTGGTCCTTGGCCATTTTACATATTAGTGTTCTGCATTAGATTTTTTTGAGAGTGGGCCGCTGCTTTAAATAAGAGGTGGGGGTGATGCGCAATCACTTGATATCTCAGGTTCCTTTTGGCTTCAAAATTAGCCCCCTTGATGTCTTTCTTGATTGTCTTTATGCTAAATTTGTTCCATATAATATAATGCCTTGTTAGAAAGTAATGAAATTTCAGACTTGTGAGAGGTTTTTAGCAGTTATCTTGTCCAGTTTCCCAAAGTGAGCTCCAAAGAATAGAACTCCTGAGAAATATTGATTGCTCACAAAAAGGATGATGTAGCAAATATGTTGAGAGACCATACTTTTGTCACATTGCTTATTGGCATTTTTAAGGCTCTGAAAAGTTTTATAATAAAGAAACCTGTTGAACTTTGAGACAGCATTTCTTACATTTATTTGTTCAGAGCCCTGTGGGGCTTTTTTGGTCTTTTGTTTTGTTTTGCTTTTGGCCGTGGTGTGCCGTGGCTTGATGTGGGATCTCTGTTCCCAAACTAGGGATTGAATGTGGGCCGCAGCAGTGACATCATCAAGTCCTAACCACTAGACCACCAGGGAACTCCACCGGGCCCTATTTTTAATAATGCACCTTTTGGCATCCTGTGGGCATCAATTTGGGCAACACTCATCTAGTTCAGCCCCCCCCTCCATTTGCAAGAAATTTGAGATAGAAATGATTTTCTATTGTCAAACAACTAGTTATCAGGTTTCAGTCACATATTTAATACCTGATTGTTTCATATATGCTTAATTTCTTTCCCAGCTTTATTTGAGATGCAATTGATATATGAGTGTGTAAGTTTAAGGTGTACAATAGGATGATTTGATACACAGGTATCTTGTAAAATGGTTGCCGCAATGAGGTTAGTTAATGGATCCATCACCTCACATGGGTATAGTATACTTTTTTGTGTGATGTGTTGACAACTTTTTAGATTGTCTTGCTTAGCATCTTTCCTCTGCATGGTAAGTTATTGATAACTATAGTGATCATGCTGTGTATCATATCCCCAGAACTTATTCATTTTAAAAATTGGAAGTTTATACCTTTCGACTCTCTTCACCCATTCTTACCACCACTCCTTGTCCTCAACCCTGGCAACCACCAGCCTACTGTCTATTTTTATGAGTTTAGGTTTTTTTTAAAGTTCACGTATAAAATTATACAGTATTGGTCTTTCAGTGTCTGACTTATTTCACTTAATGTAATGCTCTCAAGATTGTCACAAACGGCAGAATTTCCTTTCTTATGGCTGAATAATACTCCATCGTGTATGTGTGTATATTTTTACATCTTACATCTCTTGGTCGACCTTTAGGTGCTTCCATGTCTTGACTGTTGTAAATGATACTGCAGTGAATGTGGTGGTACAGAAATCTCTTCTAGATAGTGATTTTATTTCTTTCAGATAAATACCCTGAAGAATTATTACTGGATCACGTGACATTTCTTTTTTTTTTTTTTTTTTCTTGCGGAACTTCCATACTGTTTTCCACAGTGGCTGTACCAGGTTACATTCTCACCAACAGTGTACAAGGTCCCCCCTTTTCCACGTTTTCTTTGGCATATGTTATCTCTTGTCTTTTTTTTTTTTTTTAATGGCTGCACTTGCGGCATATGGAAGTTCCTGGGCCAGGGATTGAATTCCAGCCCCAGCTGCAACCCATGCCTCAGCTATGGCAACACTGGGTCCTTAACTCACTGCGCCAGGCTGGGGATTGAACATGCGCCTCTGCAGCGACCGGAGCTGCTGCTCTTGGATTCTTAACCCACTGTGCCACAACGGGACCTTCTCTCTTGACTTTTTTTTTTTTTGCCTTTTTAGGGCCACACCCGAGGCATGTGGAGCTTCCCAGGCTAGGGGTTGAATTGGACCTGTAGCTGCCGGCCTACACCACAGCAATTCAGGATCCGAGCCACGTCTGAAACCTATACCACAGCTCACGGCAACGCCGGATCCTTAACCCACTGAGAAGGCCAGGGATTGAACCTGCATCCTCATGGATGCTAGTCAGATACGTTTCCGCTGAGCCACAGTAGGAACTTCTCTCTTGATTTTTTGATAATAGATATATTAGCAGGTGTGAGGTGTAAATGTTTCATTGTGGTTTTGATTTGCGTTTTTCTCATGATTAGAGGTGTTGAACACCTTTTTATGTACCTGTTGGCCATTTGTATGGTCTTTTGAAAAATGTCTAAGGTTAATTGACCATTTTAAAATTTGGGTATTCATCTTTTACTATTGAGTCGCATAAATTCATGGTATATTTTGGATTAACCCTTTATTGGATGTGTGATTTGCAAATACATTCTTCCATTCTTTAGGTTGCCTTTTCATTTTGCATGTCATTTCTTTTGCTGTGCAGAAGCTTTTTAGTTTGATATATTGCCATGTATTTACTTGGGGAAGGTGGCCTGTGTTTTAACATCATATCCAAAAATCATTGGCAAGATCAGTTTCAAGGCATTTTTTTCCCTTTCGTTTTCTTCTAGGACGTTGAAGAGTTCAGGTCTTACATTTAGGTCTTTAATAAATTTCAACTTAATTTTTGTCAGTGGTGTAAGGCAGGATGTCCACTTTCTTACTTTCCCATGTGAATGTCTAGTTTTCCCAGAATCATTAGTTGAAAGACTGTCTTTTCCCTCACTGAGCGTTCTTGGCTCCCTTGTCAAGAATTAGTTGCCCTTATATGCTTTGGTTTATTTCCAGATGCTGGGTTGTGTTCCTTCGGTCTATTTGTTCTTTTATGCTAGTACTTCTAGGTTGTTTAATTTGTTGGCATATAATTGTTCATAGTAGTTTCTTAAGATCCTTTGTATTTTTGTGGCATTACTTTTAATGTGTCCTCATTTCTAATCTTATTTGTGTCCTATTTTTTTCTTGGTCTAGCAAATAATTTGTCAATTTTGCCTATTTTTTTCAATAAACCAGCTCTTAGTTTTGTTAATCTTTTCTGTTGTTTACCTCTTCTTTATTTCATTTATTTCTGCTCTAAGATTTAGTATTTCCTTCCTCTACTAAATTTGGGTTTAGTTTGTTGTTCTTTTACTAGTTCCTCGAGGGGTAAAGTTAGGTTCTTCTTTGAGATCTTTCTTTTCTCTTAAAAGTTTATTGCTATAAACTTCCTCTTATAACTGTGCTTGTTGCATCTCATTGGTTTTTTTATGTTGTGTTTCCATTTTTGTATGTCTCAAGGTTTTTTAATTTATCTTTTTCTTTTTTGGTCTATTGGTTGGTCAGGAATGTGTTGTTTAATTTCCATGTATTTGAAATTTTTCTGGCTTTCTTCCTTTTATGGATTTCTAGCTTTGTAGCATTGTGTGTACAGATAAAGAGAACAGACTTGTGGTCAAGGGGGGAAGGGGAAGGGAAGGATTGGAGGTGGGGATTAGCAGATGCAAACTATTGTATATAGGATGGATAAACAACAAGGTCCTACTGTCACATGGAACTGTATTCAGTATCTTGTAATAAACCATAATGGAAAAGAATATGAAAAGGTATTCGTGTACAACTGTATCACTTTGCTATACAGTGGAAATTAACTCCAAATTGTAAATGAACTATACCTCAAAAAATGAAAAATATTGTGTTTGTGAAAGATGCTTGATGTAGTATCTATCTTCTTGAATTTGTTAAGACTTTTTTGTGGCCTCTTGTATGATCAATCCTAGAAAAGGTTTCTGTGTGCTTGAGAAGAATGACTATTCTACTGCTATTGGATGGAATGTTTTATATATGTCTTCTAGGTCCATTTGGTCTCTAGTGTTATTTAAATCCACTGTTTTGTGATTGATTCTCTGTCTGGATGATCTATCCATTGTTGAGAGTAGGCTATTAAAGTCAACAGCTGTTGGAGAGGGGATTAAGATGGCAGAATAGAAGGACTGGAGCTCCACTTCTCTCGTAAAAACAACAAAATTCACAACTAAAGACTGAGCACACTTCACCAAAATGGACCGGAAACCTTAAAAAAGATACCCTACTCCAGAAGAAAAAGAGGAGGCCACATCAAGAGGTAGAAGGGGCGATTTCACGATATAAACAACCCCATACCTCCTGGGTGGGAAGCTCCACAGACTGGAAACTAACTGGTTCACAGAGACTCACCTACAGGAGTGAGAGTTCTGAGCCACACATCAAACTCTCACGTGTGGGGATCTGGCACAGGGAGAAAGAGCCCTGGAGCATCTGGCATTGAAGGCCAATGGGGCTTGTGTGCAAGAGCTCCATGGGACTGGGGGAAATGGAGACCCCATTCTGAAAAGATGCACACAGACCTTCACGTGCACTGAGTCCCAGGGCAAAGCAAAGTCTCCAAGGGAATCTGGGTCAAACCTGACCACAGTTCTTGGAGGACATCCTGGTAAAACAGGGGTGAATGTGGCTTGTTGTGAGGGAAGGACATTGAAGGCAAAGCTCTCGGGAATATTCAGCAGCAGTGCCTTTCTCTGGAGGTGGCCATTTTGGGAAAATCTGGCCCCACCCGTCAGCTAGCCGCTGAGAAGCCCCAGGGAAAACAAGAACCCACGTTGGATCACAGCCCCACCCCTCAGTAAACAGGCTACCTAAAGACCCCTCAGGCACACAGCTGCCTCTAATCCCATCCAGAGACTAAGCCCCAGCCACCAGAGGTATTAGAATCGGCTCCTCCTACCAGTGGGCAGGCACCAGCCCCTCCCATCAGGAAGCCTACAGCAAGCCCCCATACTGACTTCAGCCACAGGGGGGCATACATCAGAAGTAAGAGAGGCTACAACTCTATGATATGTAAGAAGGTCACCACACCAAAAACCTATAAAAATGAAAAGACAGAGAACTATAACTCAGATGAGGGAGAAAGGAAAAACCCCAGAAAAACAGCTAAGCCATGAGGAGATTCTCAGCCTCCAGGAAAAAGACTTTAGACTGTTGATGCTGAAGAAGATGCAAGACATTGGAAATAAACTGGAGGCAAAGATGGATAACTTACAGGAAACACTGAGCAAAGAGATACAAGATATAAAACTTAAACAAGTAGAGATGCAAAATACAATAACTGAAATAAAAAATTCACTAGAAGCAGCTAACAGCAGAATACAGGAGGCAGAACGAATAAGCGAGGTGGAGGACAGATGAGTGGAAATTACGGATGCAGAACAGAAAAGAGAAAAAAGTTTGAAAAGAAATGAAGAGAGTCTCAGAGAACTCTGGGACAATGTGAAACGCACCAACAGCCGTATTATAGGGGTGCCAGAAGGAGGAGAGAGAGAAGGGGACAGAAAAAATATTCCAAGAGATAATAGCCGAAAACTTCCCTAACATGGGGAAGGAATCACTCACTCAAATCCAGGAAGCACAACGAGTACCATACAAAATAAACCCAAGGAGGAACACCCCAAGACACATACTAATCAAACTGACCCAAATTAAAGACAAAGAGAAAATCTTGAAAGCAGCTAGGGAAAAGAAACAAATAACATACAAGGGAGCCCTGATAAGGCTATCGGCAGATTTTTCAACAGAAACTCTGCAGGCCAGAAGGGAGTGGCATGATATACTTAACGTGATGAAAGGAAAAAACCTCCAACCAAGATTACTCTACCCAGCAAGGCTCTCATTCAGATTTGAAGGAGAAATCAAAACCTTCTCAGATAAGCAAAAGCTGAGAGAATTCAGCAACACTAAACCAGCCTTACAACAAATACTAAAGGAACTTCTATAGGCAGAAAAGAACAAGAGAAGAAGGAAAGGAAAAAGAGCAGCAAAAATAAATCCAAAGTAATTAATAAAATGGCAATAAGAACATACATATGAATAATTACCTTAAATGTGAATGTACTAAACGCCCCAACCAAAAGACATAGACTGGCTGAATGGATACAAAAACAAGACCCATACATATGCTGTCTTCAAGAGACCCACTTCACTTCTAGGGACACATACAAATTGAAAGTGAGAGGATGGAAGAAAATATTTCATGCAAACGGGGATCAAAAGAAAGCTGGAGTAGCAATACTCATATCAGACAAAACAGACTTTAAAATGAATATTTTCAGGGACAAAGAAGGACATTACATAATGATCAAAGGATCAATCCAAGAAGATGTTATAACAATTTTAAATATCTACGCACCCAGCACAGGTTCACCACAATATATAATGCAACTGGTAACAACCTTAAAAGGATAAATCGACAATAACACAATCATAGTGGGGGACCTTAACACCCCACTTACAGCAATGGACAGATCAACCAGACAGAAAATCAATAAGGAAACACAGGACCTGAATGAAGCATTAAACCAGATGGACTTAATAGATATTTATAGGACATTTCATCCAAAAGCAACAGAATACACATTCTTCTCAAGTACACATGGAACATTCTCTAAGATTGACCATATCCTGGGCTACAAATCCAACCTCAGTAACTTTAAGAAAATTGAAATCATATCAAGCATCTTTTCTGACCACAACGCTATACGACTGGAAATCAACAACAAGAAAAAAACTGCAAAAAACACAAACATGTGGAGACTGAACAACATGCTACTAAACAACCAATGGATCACTGAAGAAATCAAAGAGGAAATTATAAAATACCTAGCAGCAAATGACAACGAAGATACGACACTCCAAAACCTATGGGATGCAGCAAAAGCTGTTCTAGGAGGAAAGTTTATAGTGATTGAAGCCCACCTCAGGAAACAAGAAAAAGCCCAAATAAACAAGCTAACTTTACATCTAAAGCAGCTTGAGAGAGAAGAACAGACAAGACCTAAAGTTAGTAGAAGGAAAGAAATCATAAAGATCAGAGCAGAAATCAATGAAATAGAAACAAAGAAAACCCTAGAAAAGATCAATGAAACGAAAAGCTGGTTCTTTGAAAAGATCAACAAAATTGATAAAGCCCTAGCCAGGCTTATCAAGCAAAAAAGAGAGAGGACTCAGATCAATAAAATTAGAAATGAAAAAGAAGTAACAACGGACACCACAGAAATACAAAGGATCATAAGAGACTACTATATGCAACTATATGCCAGTAAAATGGAAAACCTAGAAGAAATGGACAAATTCTTAGAAAAGTACAATCTTCCAAGACTAAACCAAGATGAAATAGAAAAGATGAATGGACCCATCACAAGAACTGAAATTGAAACTGTGATTAAAAAACTTCCAACCAACAAAAGTCCAGGACCAGATGGCTTCACAGGCGAATTCTATCAAACATTTAGAGAAGAGCTAACATCTCTTTTTCTGAAAATATTCCAAACAATTGCAGAAGAAGGGATACTGCCAAACTCATTCTATGAGGCCACCATCACCCTGGTACCAAAACCAGACAAAGACTCCACAAAAAAAGAAAACTACAGGCCAATATCACTGATGAACATCGATGCAAAAATCCTCAACAAAATACTAGCAAACCGCATCCAACAATACATTAAAAGGATTGTACACCATGATCAAGTGGGATTTATCCCAGGCATGCAAGAGTTCTTCAATACCCGCAAATCCATCAGTGTGATACACCACATTAACAAACTGAAGAATAAAAACCATATGATCCTCTCCATAGATGCAGAAAAAGCCTTTAACAAAATCCAACACCCATTTCTGATAAAAAACCCTTCAGAAAGTGGGCATAACGGGAACCTACCGCAATATGATAAAGGCCATATACGACAAACCCACAGCCAACATCATTCTCAATGGTGAAAAGCTGAAAGAATTCCCGCTGAGATCAGGAACAAGACAAGGATGTCTGCTCTCGCCACTACTCTTCAACATAGTTCTGGAAGTCCTAGCCATAGCAATCAGAGAAGTAAAAGACATAAAAGGAATCCAAATTGGAAAGGAAGAAGTAAAACTATCGCTATTTGCAGATGACATGATACTATACCTAGGGAATCCTAAAGACTCTACTAGAAAACTGTTAGAGCTCATCCACGAATATGGCAAAGTTGCAGGATACAAAATCAATACACAGAAATCGATAGCATTTCTATATACTAACAATGAAAAAGCAGAAAAGGAAATTAGGGAAGCACTCCCATTTACCATCGCATCCAAAAGAATAAAATACCTATGAGTAAACCTACCTAAAGAAACAAAAGACGTGTACTGTGAAAACTACAAGCCACTGATGAAAGAAATCAAAGATGACACAAATAGATGGAAAGACATACCATGCTCGTGGATTGGAAGAGTTAATATTATCAAAATGACTATACTACCCAAGGCAATCTACAGATTCAATGCAATCCCTATCAAATTACCAAGGACATTTTTCACAGAACTCGAACAAAATATTTTAAAGTTTGTTTGGAAGTACAACAGACCCAGAATAGCCAAAGACATCCTGAAAAAGGAACATGGAGCTGGAGGAATCAGGCTCCCGGACTTCAGACTATACTACAAAGCAACAATCATCAAAACCGCATGGTACTGGCACAAAGACAGAACTATAGATCAGTGGAACAGGAGGGAAAGCCCAGAATTAAACCCACACACCTACAGCCAACTCATCTATGACAAAGGAGGCAAGACTATACAATGGAGAAAGGACAGCTTGTTCAATAAGTGGTGCTGGGAAAACTGGACAGCCACATGGAAAAGAATGAAATTAGAACACTCCCTAACACCATACCCAAAAATAAACTCCAAATGGATTAAAGACCTAGATATAAGACCAGACACTATCAGACTCCTAGAGGAAAACATAGGCCAAACACTCTCTGGACATAAACGACAGCAACATCTTCTCAGATCCATCTATCAGAGTATTGACAATAAAAAGAAACAAATGGGACCTACTCAAACTTCAAAGTTTCTGCACAGCAAAAGAAACCCTAAACAACACAAAAAGCCAACCCACAGAATGGGAGAAAATCTTTGCAAGTGAATCGACTGACAAGGGATTCATCTCCAACATTTATAAACAACTTCTGCAGCTCCATACCAAAAAAACAAACAACCCCATCCAAAAATGGGCAGAAGATCTAAACAGACAGTTCTCCAAAGAAGACATACAGATGGCCGAGAAACACATGAAAAGATGTTCAGTGTCACTCATTATTAGAGAAATGCAAATCAAAACCATGATGAGGTACCACCTTACACCAGCCAGAATGGCCATCATCCAAAAGTCTACAAACAATAAGTGCTGGAGAGGGTATGGAGAAAAAGGAACCCTGTTACACTGTCGGTGGGATTATCAATTGGTGCAACCACTGTGGAAAGCAGTATGGAGATTCCTCAGAAATCTAAACATAGAACTACCATTTGACCCACCAATCCCACTCCTGGGCATCTATCCAGAGAAAACCACGACTTGCAAAGACACATGTACTCCAGTGTTCATTGCAGCATTCTTTTCAATAGCCAAGACATGGAAACAACCTAAATGTCCATCGACAGAGGAGTGGATCCAGAAGAGGTGGTACATATACACAATGAAATATTACTCAGCCATTAAAAAGAATGAAATACCAGCATTTTTAGCAACATGGATGGACCTAGAAACCATCATGCTAAGTGAAGTCAGCCATAAAATGAGACACCAACATCCAATGCTTTCACTGACATGTGGAATCTGAAAAAAGGACAGATGGAACTTCTTTGTAGAACAGAGGCTGACTCACAGACATTGGAAAACTTATGGTCTCCAGAGGAGACAGTTTGGAGGGTGGGGGGATGTGTTTGGGCTATGGGATGGAAATCCTGTGAAATCAAATTGTTATGATCATTATATAACTACAGATGTGATAAATTCATTTGAGTAATAAAAAAATGAAAAAAATAAAGTCAACAGCTGTTATTATATGGCTGTTTATTTCTCCTTTTATTTGTATTAGTATTTGCTTTATATATTTAGATGCTCCAGTGTTGAGTACATAAACATTTACAGTTGTTGTATGTTCTTGATGAAGTGACCCCCTTTTCATTATATAATGACCTTCTTTTTCTCTCGTGACCATATTTAGCTTAAAACCTACCTTGTCTCATGTAAGTATAGCTATCCCTGCTTTCTTTTGGTTACCATTTGCTTGGAGTATCTATTTTATGAAGTCCCTTCACTTCCTTCTATATGTGTCTTTAAAACTAAAGTGAGCCTCTTGTAGGCAGCATGTTACTGGGATCTTGTTTGTTACCCATCCAGCCTTTCTGTCTTTTTATTGGAGAATTTAATCCATGTATGTTTAAAAGAATTTTTGATAGGTATTGCCATTTTGTCCTGTTGAACTCTTCAGTCATTGTATTCTTTCTTCAGCTCTAAGATTTCTGTTTTTTATATTTATGGGTTCTATTTCTTTCTTGAACTTTTTGTTTTGTTTGCGTACTGTTCTCCTAATTTTGTTTAATTGCCTATGTGTTCTTGTAGTTTACTGAAGTTTTTTTAGGAGGATTATTCTGAATTCTTTTTTAGGCAGTTCATAGATCTTTATTTCATTAGGGTCAGTTGTTGGAGCTTTATTAGTTTCATTTGGTGGTGTCACATTTACCTGTTTCTTCATGATCCTTGAATACCTTGCATTGATATCTGTGCATTTCTCCTCCAGACTTTTCCTTTTCTTCTGGTAGGGAAAGACCTTCACTAGTCATGACAGCTTGAGGCTGTTAGACAGGTCAGCTGGTAGCCTCCACAGTCATCAAGTCTTGTTATTGGGGTCTCTAGTTGGGTGAGAACATTGTCTATGCTCTGAGATTGCGTGGATGCCACTAGCTAGGCTCCACGTTTAAGCAGAACCGCTGTGTGACCATCTCCCTATTTGGGTGGGGCTCCTAGTTTTGCTCAGCAGTCAGATGGGACCACTAGCTGAGTTCTGCAGTCACCTCCTGTTCAGTAAAGCCCCAGGCTGCGTTCATGGGTAGGGTGGTGCCAGTGGTTGGATTCCATGATTGAGTAGGGCTGTGGGTTGGGTTCAGCAATCACCCCTTGTTGTGTGCGGTCTCAGACTGTGCTCCACAACCAAGTGGTACCACTGGCTGGATTTTGTGTTTAGAACTGCCAGCTGAGCTCCCTAGCCAGAAGGGGCCTGGATCAGCTATGCACATGGCCAGAGCTGCTGGCAGGGATCTTTGCTCAGGTGCTGCTGTGAGCAGGAGTGCCCTCTGCCAGAACCTGAGCACTGTTTGCTATGAGCCCCACCCCCTTCTCCATCTCTGATCCCCAATAGTCAAGGCCAGCAGATTCCTCCGATGATCTCCATTAGGCAAGACCTGAGTGGGCCCCCTGGGAAGTGTCCCATATGCTGGGGGAGCTGAATGTCTGCCTTGGACTCTCTTCCCACTATAGAATCCATATCGCCCAACTCACCCCCCCAGAGAGGATGGCGATGTGGTCAGAGTGTATCCAGTCCTCTTATCCTAATGTTCTTCTTCTCTGTCACTGCTGTCCAGCAGGGTGCTTCAGCCTTACCCCCAGGTTTTAGCATCTTCACAATGGAGTCTTTCGTATAGATAGTTGCTGGTTGGTCTTCTTATGAGGGAGAGTGAAGTTGGGAATGATCTATGTCATCTTTGGCATCACTCTCCTCTATATGCTTGGTTTCTATATTCCTTAACCTAGTGATAAATTATGCCTTATAATTTTGCCTCTCTGGTACTTACATTGGGAATGTAGCAGATGAACAATAAATGGGTGGTAGTTCTATGATTAAACCCTGTAAGAAAATGAAGCACTGCGGTATAAATTAGCTTCTGTGTATATATTTTCACAAAGAAACAGAATTGTTATTCCTGCATGCACACCCGCATTTGCAATATGTGGTTTTTTCCTCCAGATTTCTGTTCTCAGTAGTTCGTGGTTATTGATTCATACCATTTATTGGTAATAACTGCAGGCTGCTTTGCCAGAGGGATGATTTGATTAGAGATACTGCTGTTGACACCATTCAGGAAAATGTTGCACTATAAAGGGTATTGGATTTGTCACAGAGAGACATTGAAGAGAAACCAGCAGTAGGCAAACTAATAATATGCTAGCCTCGTTATTAAAATGAAGCCTTTCGGCATTTCAGTCCATGATTTTTGCTGATACCACTGCCTTCCTAAGAAATAAGCATGTGACCAATTTGATGATTTTTATTTGGCAAGGTCAGAAACTAATGCCAGATAAACAAGGTCATAGTAAGTTGATATAAAGCCCGTGCTTCCAGAATACTATGCTTCTGTTCTCTGAGGTTAGATATCTCTTTGTAATGGAGAAAACACTTATGTAAGGGGAGCAAGATTGGAATGCACTAAAACGAAATGCTCGTGTTGAGCACATTCGCTTTAATGGAGCTTGAATCTGACTGTGTGGATGTGCTTTGTTTTGTACAGAGTCATCATCCCAGGACCTGCTGGAGACCACAAGAAAACATGGGGAGAAGTAAGTTTCTCTTTGCTTTTAAATAATTAAGATTCTGTCCACAGTAATCCATAATATCTAGGAAATGAGATTTGCAACTCCAGAGTTTGTGTGTGTGTGTAGACACCTAAATTGTATTTCTGGTTAATGTTGGAAAGGTTTTGTCTGAAGCAGGGCTGTGCAGCGAGAGACAAATGGATCACATGTTGTTCAGTGGAAAGGGTCTCTTTGCCCCCTACTCTTTTCTGTACGTCTCCCAGTACAGGGAGAGAAGGCTCAAACTTGATATTGTACAGACCTGCCCTAATCCCAACTTCTTTACAACTCTCAGCAAAGTTACTCATGCTGCTAATGGCTTCTAAGCCTTGTTGCTAACAATGTCTACAAAAAATACAATCACACTATGCAACCGGTGATAGTAATAAAACATCCATCTATGAACTTGACTTATAAGTGGCTTTGGTTGCCCCTAAAATGTTAAAGTCTGCCATTAAGAACCATTAGATGAATTCTCATCGTTTATTTTTTCTTTCTCATAAGACTGTTTCAGAGGTAGTGGACAATAGACAAATTTAAGGCCATTTCTTTGTTAAGTTGTTAACAACCAACCACTGCAGTGACTTCCTAAATAATTCTAATCAGCATAGATAAAATCAACTATAAAATCTGATGCTCTGAAGGACCTCAGAGGAAGACTTGGTGTTGTGGAGTATAAAGAAAAGAGCCCTGGACATAGAGTCAGAGGCCTGAATTCAAGTTTTACCTCTGCTAACTTTTTTTTTTTTTTTGTCTTTGTCTTGTAGGGCCGCACCAGCAGCATATGGAGGTTCCCAGGCTAGGGGTCAAATCGGAGCTGCAGCTACTGGCCTACACCACAGTCACAGCAACACGGGATCTGAGCCGTGTCTGTGACCTACACCACAGCTCACAGCAATGCCGGATCCCTAACCCACTGAGCGAGGCCAGGGATTGAACCTGCATCTTCATGGATGCTAGTCGGGTTCAGCAGCCACTGAGCCACGATGGGAACTCCAACCTCTGCTGTCTTGATCAAGTTCTCGTGTTCCCCTAAACTTGTTTGTTCATCTCTGAGGTGTGATTAATAACCTGCAGTATTAGCCTCAGGAAACAGTGGTTGGCCTAATGTGATAATGCATATGCAAGGACGTTGAGAACTCTAAAGTATAATGGAAGAATGCAGTGGTATCTGCTCATTGCCGTCCTTATTAAATAAGTATATCTTTATTGGTTCATTAGTTAAAATGAAGTTATTTGATCAGATGCCTCCGTAGGGAGCATGGGACTAGGGTTGTGCAAATGACAGTGTTTCCTTAGGTTTCCTGCTCCAGGCATCTTGCTGACCCCATGTCATTATGGGCCCTGGGTAGGCAGCCCCAAGGATTATGGACAGAAAATATCTCCCCCAAAACACATGAAAAGAGGTGCAACATCACTCATTATTAGAGAAATGCAAAACAAAACCATGATGAGGTACCACCTTACACCAGCCAGAATGGCCATCATCCAAAAGTCTACAAAGAATAAGAGCTGGAGAGAGTGTGGAGAAAAAGGAACCCTAGTACACTGTGGGTGGGATTGTACATTGGTGCAACCACTGTGGAAAACAGTGTGGAGATTCCTCAGAAAACTAAACATAGAACTACCATTTGATCCAGCAATCCCACTCCTGGGCATCTATCCAGAGAAAACCATGACTTGCAAAGACACATGTAGTCCAGTGTTCATTGCAGCACTATTTACAATAGCCAAGACATGGAAACAACCTAAATGTCCATCGACAGAGGAGTGGATCAAGAAGGTGTGGTACATATACACAATGCAATATTACTCAGCCATTAAAAGGAACGAAATACCAGCATTTTTAGCAGCATGGATGGAGCTATAAATTATCATGCTAAGTGAAGTCAGTCAGACAATGACACGCCAACATCACATGCTTTCACTGACATGTGGAATCTGAAAAAAGGACAGGCTGAACTTCTTTGCAGAACAGATGCTGACTCACAGACTTTGAAAAACGTATGGCTTCCAAAGGAGACCCTCTGGGAGGTGGGGGGATGTGTTTGGGATATGGGATGGAAATCCTATAAAATTGGATTGTGATGATCATTGTACAAGTACAAATGTAATAAATTCATTGAGTAATAAAAAGAAAGAAAATTATCTTCCTGAACCTCAATGAGTCAGCTTTAGTGGGTTTTCTCTGGAGCGTCGCCAGGGATTCTGGATCTCTCCCAACCTTCACAAAAGATACGAATCTCTGATAGTTTAGAAATTTTTGAAAAGTGAATAAATTCTTGGAGTTCCTGTCATGGCTCAGTGGAAACAAATCTGACTAGCATCTATGAGGACACAGGTTCTATTTCTGGCCTTGCTCAGTGGGTTAAGGATCTGGTGTTAGCATGAGCTGTGGTGTAGGTCACATACATGGCTTGGTTCCTGCATTGCTGTGGCTGTGGTGTAGGCCGGCAGCTACAGCTCCGATTCAGCCCCTAGCCTGGGGACCTCCATGTGCTTTGGGTGTGGACCTAAAAAGATCCTCCCCCCCCCCAGAAAAAGTGAACAAGTTCTTTAAAAAACCAAAGTTATAAGATTAATCCATGCCATGTCCTAACTCCAAGTCGCTTGTCAACGGAAGTTTCCAAAGCAACTCATCATGGTTTGGTCCTCACCTTCTTTCAAGCTTCATGTGGATTTGGAGAACGTTCTGATTATTGGGTTTCATCATGGCCATATGGCAAAGAGAGCTGCACCGAGACAGGACAGCACATTCCTTCTTGTTTCTGTTCTTCCTTTTCAGAATGGTCATCAGATCATTAGCAAGGAGGTCATTTGGTGCTTACTTGAAATGGTGCCCCAGCAAGTTATTTGTTTAAATGGTCAGGCAATTCATAGAGTTCTTGCTAAAGGACAGGGCATGGTAATCTGCAAAGATGGGCATGTTTCCAACCTGGAGAGAAGAGCAGTGCTTCAAAAAAAATGCTGTTTTTACAAACATACAGAAACTTGTATTAGCAGCGTTTTGACTGCATTGAGCACTTTGAAAACATCCTTAACATCCCAAATCTCAAAGAATCTGTCCTTTACGCTCTAAGCCTTACTTAGTTTGTCTGATTATACTTGTTAATTGCTGACACTGTTAAGGGGAAAAAAGATGCCTGTGTGCTCTTTTTTTTTTCTTTTCTGGCAGTGTACAATGAAGTTCTTAATGGATTTGGCAAAGGCTCTCACAAACATAGCTCAAATGTGTTATACAAAGGGACAGCAGAGGAAAATACCATGAAGACATGGCACTAGCCTCATTAATTAAGGAGGCATGAAAACAAAGAACACAGCTGGGAAACAATACAGTATGGGTACAAATTAAATGAAGGTGAATTCCTTTCAGGATTCTTTGATATTAGATGAATAAATTATTTATAAATATGTGTAGAGGCATCCGTCTTTTGTTTATGTGGCATAAAAAAATTTCATGAAGTCTTAAAAATGGTACAGGGAATAAGAACAGACTTGGGTATTTAATTTCTCATTAGGCCATTGACTATATGTGAGTTCTGAGCTGTGGCTTTGTATTTAAGACTCTTAAGAATATATAATTATTTTGATATTAACAAGTGTAGAGCATTTCATAACTCAGAGGTATTTCTCTTTCATTATCTTATTTTAGCTATAAGAGAACCCTATGATGTAAATAGGGATTATTAGTTTCATTTTATGTTTTATAAAACTGAGGGTCATAAGACAAAATCTTATCCAGGGTCCACAGTTTATAAATGAAGAGTCAGAAGGCAAACCTGGGTCTCTTTATGTCATATCCAGTTTTAATTTTCTTCCAATAAATTGAATTCTCAGTACCTTAGTCGTCAGTAGTATATAAGGTTGATTAAAACCTTAGGAGCTGTCTGATGCTGTGAAAGGTATGGGAGAAGATATTTTCTAAGAACTACCGTGATATTCACATATTTCTCACAGCCTGGGGGAGTGGGCAGATAGGCAAAGAGAGATGGCTCAGTGTTCATGACCATGTATGGTGACAGCTGAAACACATGTTTCTCTGCTAGTGGAGTGCCTCAGATGTCAAAGCCCTCTGAGCAGTGGTGGTCCATGGCTGCGGTAATTCAAAGGCAGCAGCACTGATGGGCACTCATCAAGCTAGATAACCAGATAATTCAGCTCAGAAGCTTGCTGTACACAACCCACAAGGGGAGGCACCAAAACTTCTGCGGTGAAAATCACCCTTCCTGATCGATGGGTTTCTGTCTTTGTGGTTTTTGTTAAAACAAAGAATATAATACAGTGGGGAACACCAGAAAAGTATGAGACAAGGGGAGAAGGTGTTAACAACAACAACAAAAAAGAACAGCTTGTATAAATAATATTATGCGTAAGATATTAGAGAATTAACATTTTTCACAAAGAAGAGAATGTGAGGATTTTACAAATGTGTATATATAGGCTCACCAAATCTTATGTACGTAATACTAGGGAGTATTTATCTGTAATTTTCAGATGGAAATTAAAACTTTATTCTACCTTTTCATCCGCCTCCCATAACTGGTATATTCACAATAAAATGACAGAAGTCTCAGTATTCTACAAAACAGTTTCTTGGGAGTTTTCTTGCTGAAAAATTTGAGGGTGTTTTGTTTTGGGTTTGTTTTTTTTTTTTTGGTTACAGTGTTTGAGTAGAATTTGATTTTTTAATTGTACCTATTTTCCATCTGATTTTTTTCTATGTCAGAGCACACTTCTCTTACTGCATGTTTTAAGTGCTGTAATAGCAATTTATGGTATTTATTAGTCTAATACGCAGCTATTGATAGCTAATTGCACCTTAAAACAAAACTTCTGGAAGAAATTCATTATGTTTTCTCAATAGCAAACAACAGGGTGTTTCTACTTCTCTTTTACAAAATAGGACTAATATTTAGCCATAAATCTTTAAACAGATTAATTTTGCCTTGTCTAGAAGACAGTATCTGGAATAGCTGAATGATAGCAGGTCTTATGTGTGGAAAATAATTATAATAAAAATCTAAAGATACCTTAGCATTTTTCCTGTTTCTCCTCTTTCAGTATTTAGTCTTTGGAAGTAACTTTTACCTAGCCTGGAAGGAAATCCCAGGTCTCTAAGTTCTTCCTCTGAAAAGTCAGTTGCCTTCTTCATTTTCCATACTTAATGGTAACATGCCCTTGATGTCCTAGTATACATGACCATATTGTCGTGCTTTAGAGAAGCAATGACAGTCTACCAGTTAGTCTTTTTATTATCATGAAAACATAGCAGCATCATTCCTTTGGGTCCCTGGATGTGCTTGGTTCCTTTTGTTCAAAGAACCCAAATATGTCCCCTCTACTTAATAAGACGTAATGGAAGGAAAGATGATTTATAGATACCACAGTAAATTCCTAAGCTCTTTGATTCACTGCCCAGCCGAGGCAAATCCTAAACTTTAATTTTGAGGTATAGCTTCATATTTTGAAACAGGGAGCAAGTGTGCAAACTGACAAACCTTATAAAGTGACTATCTGATAATGTAGTGCCTGATTTTATTTGACAGCTCCCTGGTTTGTAGTTCAAGTGAATGCACACATTCAAAGACAATTATTTTATTTTCTGGCCTGTATTAAGTTTGAGAGTCTCTCTGTTACGGGAGCATGTTCATGCCTCTGCAGTTTAGATGATGTCACCAATTTATTGGAAAACCTTGTCTATCTTCATAATTTTATAACAGTAAAACAAATCTGTTTGGGGCTGACAACAGCCATTATTTTTTCCTGGCAAGCCTTTCCCTTCAGAAAAAAAAAAAAAAAAGAGCTAACTAAGGGTCAGGCCACTTTCTTTTTTTAAAACTCATTATAGTACTTGATCCTTTTTGTCTTTGATTCAGTCTTCTCCTAATCAAGAAGAACATGACGTCGATACATAAGTTTGGAATGGTTTCTTAACCTTAGCACTATTGACATTTTTTTTTGTTAATTTGAAGCAAAATACATAACGTAGGCGAAACAACTCACATAACATGGAATTGACCATTTCAAAGTGTACAGTTCAGTGGCATTTCGTACATTCACAATGTTGCGCAACTGTCTAGTGACAAAACATTTTCATCACCTCCAAGGGAGACTGTAAGCAGTCGTTCTCTATTTTTCCGTCTCGCCAGACCCTGGAAATCTGTGATCTCATTTCTCTCTCTATGGATTTACCGATGCTGGATAGTTGATATAAATGGAATAATGAAATATATTTTCTTTTAGTCCCTTTAGTGTCAGGCTTTTTTTCACTTAGCGTAATGTTTTTTAGGTGTATTCATGTCGTATTTGTAGCTTATTCCTTTTTTATAGCTCTGTGTATGCGTATGGTACATGTTGATCATCCATTCATCAGTTAATGGACATTTGGGTTGTTTCTTCTCTTTGGCTGTTGTAACCTAGTGCTGCTGTGAACCTTGAGGTATCTATTCACAGTTCTTTGGGGGCATGTATGTAGCAGTGACTATTGACATTTGGGGCCAGATAAGTCTGTGTTGCTGGGGGGCTGTCTGTGCATTATTGTAAGATGTCTAGCAGCATCTTTGGCCTCTCCCTCCTAGTCACCAGGAGCACCTACCCCTCCAAGTTGTCACAACCAAAACTGTGTCCAGACACTGCCGAAAGCTCCCTGGGGTGCAAAATAGCCCGCAGTTGAAAACCACTGATTGAGACTAAAGAAAAGGACATCTTTAGAGATAAGATGTAATTACCATTAGGATGTTTTTCATAGAAATAATTGGAGTCTAAAGGAGAGCATTAAAGTCCACCTTCTGTATCTACGGTTATTCACGGGTTCCACCTTCATGCATTCAGCCAACTGTGGATCAAAAACATGGGGAAAAAGCAAAAGCGCCAGAAAGTTCACAAAAGAGAAACTTGAATTTTCTGCCTGCTAGCACATATTTACCTAGCATTTACATTAATGTTTACAACCGTTTCTGTGGTATTACATTGTTATTAGGTATTATAAGTAATGTGGAGATGATTTATAGTATATGGGAGGCTGTGCATAGATTATATGCACATACAACACTATTTCCCTTAAGGGATTCGAGCATCTGTGGAATTTGGTGTCCATAGGGGGTCCTGGAATGAATCAGCCATGGCTACCGAGGGACAAATGCATATGGCTGTCAGTAGAAATCACCCATAAACTAGTCTATGATAGGAATAGAAAGGAGTTTTATTTGAGCCAAACTAAGGAGTGTAACCCAGGAGACAGCGTCTCAGATAACTCTGAGGAACTATTCTGAAGAAGCCTGGTTTTCAGCACAGTTTTATATCTTGTCAGAACGAAGATCAAGGAAGTCAGGGATCCATTCCTTCAAGGTTTCCCAACAACTGCCATAGAAACAAATCAGCATGGACACATGGAGTCGGTATGGCCTCGGTGCCTGGGGAGGGAGTCTTATCAGAAAAGGAGTACCAGCATTGGTGACCCAGGAGGGGAGGCATTTAATCTTTATTTTCAACACAGACATTCTTTCTGGCCAGTGCACCTTTTTCTTGAAGGATTAAAGCAGATGTACAGTATATGTTTGATAGGCCATAAACAGGCTGTTTTAGTTACCATAAAACTCAAGTTGAATCACGCATAAGCCAGGGCGACTTTGCCATACCTCAGTACGTGAAAATTTCTTCCACTATGGTTCTAGAAACCAAGGCGCAGTCCTGGCCCTGTAATGAAGTAGCCACGTCCTTGGATGATTCACTGAAGCTCTGGATTTCAGTTTTCTTGTCAGTGAAATGAAGGGGTTGAGGTGGATCAGTGGTTTCTGGTGTGCTCAGTGAAGCCCCAGGTTTTCTAAAAGGGTCCCTGAGAAGCTGATATGAGAGAAAGGAAGGGAAACGAAGCCCTGCTGGTATGTAGTAACTCCCTTCAGACAGAGCAAGCAAAAGTTTGAGTTCTGCTATCATTTCTACAGGAAATTCCCTTATAACAACATTGATTTCACCAGCGAGAAGTCATTTCTGAAATCCATGTGTAGTGTGTGTGTAACAAAGGCATTTGTTTGTCAGTGAGACTCCACTTCTGAAATCCATCATGCTCTGCCGTTGTGCACAGGAGACAGGTGAGAAAGATAGCTGAATACTATCTTTGAATGCTAGGTGAGCAACCACCTCTGCAATGTGGCTTTTTGATTAAATGTCGTATGTGTTCTATTAGTACAAGTATCCACTCCTAGCATCTAGATTAAAGTTGACTATCACACAGATAATACCATCCTGTATATGTTGACAGGTTGTAAACCATTCACTATAACATAGAGTTATGTATTTAAAATTATAGTTCAGGAGTCCCCATTGTGGCTCAGTGGGTTAAGAACCCGACTAGTATCCATGAGGTTGCGGGTTCGATCCCTGGCCTCGCTCAGTGGGTTAAGGATCTGGCGCTGGCCTAAGCTGTGGCTTAGGTCGCAGATACGGCTTGGATCTGGTGTTGCCATGGCTGTGGCATAGCCTGGCAGCTGCAGTTCTGATTCGAACCCTAGCCTGGAAACTTCCATATGCCACAGGTGCGGCACTAAAAAAAAAAAAAAACTATAGTTCGTATTTGCTGAGTCTCTCTGATGCATGCCTTTTCCCCCATTAAATGGTGATTATTAGTTATAGTTGTTGCCATGTTCTTCCACATGAGACAGAACAATATTTAGCATGAATAAGATCCATAAATTAAAAGCAAAGCTTTATGGTTGTAATAGCTATAAACTCTAAAATTAATAATATTCTCTTTGATAATAGTTGAGGCACTAGTGACAGGAGAAATACCCATCTCTGGAATTCCCTTGTATTGGTGATTCTACCTGATTATGTGCTTAATTTTGTGCCAATTAGACCACTTTCTAATTCCATGTTCTGTGGGTAAGGCACTGCCCCTAGTTCATAAATACCATATGTTAGAGTACTGTGCATTTAAATCAATTCTTGTGTTGATAGATGAAAACTAATGCATTTGGAGTGGAGAAGCAATGAGATCCTGCTGTTGAGCACAGGGAACTATATCTAGTCATTTATGATGGACCATGATGGAGGATAATGTGGGAAAAAGAATGTATATATAAATATATATATGTATGACTGGGTCACTTTGCTGTGCGGTAGAAATCGACAGGACACTGTAAACCAACTATAATGGAAAACATAAAAATCATTTCAAAACCAATCAATCAATTCTTGTAGTTGCTATTAACTTGAGTGCTGTCATCTACCATTTCATGAAGAAGTCCTTTTGATAAGGAGTTATACATTATAAGACTCCTTCAAGGAAAATTTGGCCTTTTACCTTCCATTGTGGAGAATCTATTAGGGCATGTCTCTGTAGCTCATTATTCCTTACAAAGCATAAACTCGTTGGCCAAGAGACATCTGAATATATGATGTAAAATTTGGCTTTTCAAAAACCATGTAGAGTTAGTAAGATGCACTCTGGGGGGGGGGGGGGCACAGTTGTTTTGTTTTTAAAGAATATTGACTTTATAGGCATACATTACCTCTTTGGTCTTCTCTCTTATAGAAATCCATTTCTGGCTTTTTCTCCATGCTTATTCGCTGAAACCTGCCTGTTAGCATCTGACATTTCATTGCATACCTCTGGTAGCACAAAGATAGCTTTTGCTTAACGTCTCGGAACAGTGATGATAACCACTACATTGTCCTAAAGAAGCAGGTTCAGGATATTAAAGATATTAATAACCGTTGTTTCTTTTCTCAACCCAGACTCTCCGCACTCACTAGCTCAATCCTTTATCTTCAAATTATTTTTTAAATATCTCAGTCCTTAAATAGGTTTCACTTTCCTACTTCCTGTGAGAATATATATTATGTGCCATTCTAATTATGCTCCAACTTTGAGACAAGCTGCTTGGGCACATGAGCACCACTGTGCAACACATTGGGAATTATAAACCTACCTGCTATGAAAAAAATTAGCCTTTCATTTTCATAAATAGGTTACAGTGGCGAAATACAATTGGGAAATAATCTTTTTTTTTTTTTTTTTTTTGGTCTTTAGGGCTGCACCCACGGCCTATGGAAGTTCCCAGGCTAGGGGTCGAATCGGAGTTGTAGCTGCTGGCCTACACCACAGCTCACGGCAACGCTGGGTTCTTAACCCACTGAGCAAGGCCAAGGATCAAACCTGTGTCCTCATGGATACTAGTCGGGTTCATTACTGTTGAGCCACAATGAGAACTCTGAGAAATCATTTGTTTTTTTCCACCTCCCTGAGCAATAGGAAGATGATTCAAAGAGCATCATTTTATTTTGCATAATTTTGGTTTTTTAGAAAGTGAAAGCTCACTTTAGAATTCTAGTGAGACCTTGTTTTTCTAGGGAAAGTTATGTCCATCAGCCTGTAATAAGAAATGCCTATTACCTATTTTTAGCAGAAGATAACCTTGAAGGCATTATATGCACACACAACTGCGTAAATGATAGTATCAAAATAGCTTACAAGCAAGAAAACAAGGAATTAAGAGGGTGACTTCATAAGATTTTCTTTTATAGTATATAAATCTGAGCACAGGATTGGGTGGGGAGGATATCTTATTGATTTTTCTTCTCGTTTGTTTTTATTGTTGGTTTGGGAGATCGTGGTCACTTGGCTGAAAAATAGTGTGTTCATATCCCCCAAGAATTTGGATATGATAGACTACTCCCACTTAACAAAAATCTTTCCAATTATAAACACATAATTTCACAGTTATAACAGAAAGGACCTAGGAAATCATGTACATATGTCACCTTAGGTTCAAGGATTAGGAGAGGAGCCCAGAGAAGTCAAGCAACAAATGCAGAAGCATGCAGCCAGTTTAGTGCCAGAGCTGGGCAGGAATGCTTATACCTGACTGCAAATTCATGACCTTTTCACCATCCCATACTTCCCTCTTTGCCTGCAGTTGGTGAAAGTGGGGAATGGATATTGGCTTTCTTAGACTTCATCAAGAAAGTCTCAGAAGGCAGTTTTCATATAGCAAGCAGAAGGCTCAAATAAGTGGACAGCTTAGCATCTTCTGTAGTCTTTTATGAGAAATTTACAACTAAACAAGGTATCAGATTTATTCAGAAAAGAAAACCATCTTCCTGGTTAGCATATGGACTCATAGTTTCAGTCTGTGGCACACCACCATTTATACAAGACTGTCTGGGAACTAACTTTCCATGTGAATAAATACAATTTGCAGATGGTTGATGCCCACCTTTTAAATTTGTTTAAAAAACTTAACCTATTTTTATGGAAATGGTTCTAGCATAGGTCGTATAACTACCGCCTTCCTAAACAATATCCTGAATATCATATGGTCCTTTCTTGGTGACTTAGGTTCACCATTATAAACGTAATCATTGACGTCTGTAGCTTTGGAAGCTGTTAGTATGAGTGGGGTTAGAACCTACTCTAAATAACCTCACAGGGCCTGCTGTCTTTCTTTTCCCTTGTCTTCAGACTCATCAGCTTTCACTTCTTGTTGCTGTCAGTGTGTTGATCTAGTTCAGCCCACCCCTAGTCCCTTCTCCTTCTCAGCTTTAATGCACAGTGAGGCTTTCAGGTCTTATAGCCAGGCTCCTGGATGAGGGTTGCATATCGATCCTTGATTAGTCTAAGGGAGCTGGGACTCCGCTGTAGGTAAAACATAAGTTCTAATGCATGACCTTGGTCATCTTTTGTTTCTAACTTTATGAGAATTGATTTATTGGAGTGACTTACACATAAATAATGCCTTACTGCCCTTAATATCCATAATGATTATGTAAAATATTGTATAGCCACCTGAACTATCAAATAACTCAAATATCAATAGAAAATAATTTAGTGTATTTTGTTACAGCTACTCATTCATGATTCTCTAACCATATAGATCATGTATATAATTTTCATTTCTTAATCTGTTCTTCTTAAAAGCTTCTTTGTGATCCATTGTTAAAATTCTAATGACGATAGGCTATCAGCATACATACATTTGACCAAAATTGGAGTTAATAAAAATAAGCAAATGGTATATGCTTCCTTACAAGTTTCTTAGAAAATCAGTCCTTCTAAATAAGTACCAGAAATAGTCCTTAATTTACATTCTGAAGAATCTCTGAAAATTTTAAATTTCATGATAGCCTCAAGAGATTTATGAATCTTCGAAGTATATTGTACCACTACTCGATATTAGGTAATTGAAAGGACCCATGAGACTCTCATAAGCCTTTAATAATGGCTACAGGTATGGTGCAGCAGGAGAAAGATGGCTCCTAAGGCCATTTTTAGTCACATAGGACAGGCTTTTTGTCTTCTAATTGTGCCCCATCAAGATAGGTCTCAGGGGAGCCAAGGTACAAGTTTTCTAAGAATCTTTGATACCCAGTGGTCAAGTAGCTGCAAGTAGGCTACATACCATCAATGCACATCATCGGTCTATACATTTTTAATAAACAGTGTAGATAAGCTGGTTCAAAGTGCCTCCACGGATGTTTCAGACTTTAACCAACACTTTATAAAGCTAGTACATTTCAACCCAAACTTGACCAAGGAGACCAAAGTGCCAGGCATCCTTCGAGTTAAACATGCATTCTCACTGCAAGTTAATGCTCTCGTTGATCATTTATTATTTATTTTCTAAGTGTAATTTTTATCATCTTGTAAATCTCTTGTTTTTCCTTTCGTGGAATAGCTGCCACCATCACAGTGACAATAAGTCATACTATTGTTTATTGAGCTCCATTCTTTGCCAGGCTCTGAGCAAAGCACTTTATGTCCATTACCTCATTTATGACTCTGAGGTTGGTGCTGTTATTCCAGTTTTATAGATGAGGAAGGGAAGCTTAGGGGTTTTGCTTTCTTTATGTAGCTGTTTGCTTTAACAACTTTTTTTCTTACTCTCTAAATGTGTAACTGATGGGTACCACTTAACAAGCTTAGGAAACCAAGGAGATCACATTTATTATTCAAACAACCACAGCCCCTCCAGATATAAGAATGTCTTTCATGGAGTTTCTGTTGTGACTCAGCGGAAACGAATCTAAATAGCATTCATGAAGATGCAAGCTTGATCCCTGGCTTCGCTCAGTGCGTTAAAGATCTGGCATTGCCCTAAGCTGTGGTGTGGGCTGCAGAAGGGGCTGGGATCCCTCGTTGCTGTTGCTGTGGTGTCGGCCAGTGACTACAGCTCCGATTGGACCCCTAGCCTGGGAACTTCCATATGCCGAGGGTATAGCCCTAAAAAGACAAAAAAAAAAAAAGAATGTCTTTCTTCTCTGACCATCCCAGTTCCCACAGGAAATTCAAGAACCCTAGCCTTGTACCTTAGGTCTAGAGGAGTACGCCCTGACTCCTGCACCGAAGGAAGATAATGGAATGCGTAAGTGCATTTGTAGAAAGTCCCTCTTCTCTCTTGCTTTTGATGTTCTGGCTCCTGTTGCTGGCATACAGTCTTGCATCAGAACCATGGCACCCAAACTGGGCTTTCCAGTACCCAGAACAGTTCCAAGGACAGTAGAGGAGTCATTTCAGTAACAGGAGGCATAGGTTGCTGTAGCTGGACTGGTAGTAATTATCAGAAGCACTGGGAAAAGAGAAGGGCACTTTTTTTTTTTTTTGAGTGGAGACACCTGTGGCATAGGAAGTTCTTGGGCCGGGGATCAAACCTGCATCTCTGCAACCACCCAATCCACTGCAATTGAGTTCTTAACCCACTGTGCTGCAGTGGGACTCCAAGGAGGGCACTTTTCTACCCAGCCTTTCACTCACCTGTGCTCGCTGCATAATGCAGTGTTTCGGCTGTCTAGTGACCTTGTTGCTTCAGTTTGCCTCTCCCTGTCCTCTTCCTCAGGCAAGCTCACAGAACCGGACTGGTGAATCGAGGAAGACCTTCGGGTAACCTCCAGCTGAGCGCTGTGACAGGATGGGATAGGGAACTACACTGTGTTCTTTACCTGCCAGCTCTTAGCAGGGTCACAATAATCCATTTAACAGGTTTCACTAACCTTCAACGTTCAAAAGGGATCTCAGTTTCCTTCCTCAGAGAAGGCACTTCCCAGCCTGTTAAAGCTTGGCATGCCAGATGGACTAGGGAGAGCAATGGCAGGACTCCGTCAGTTTCTAGAACCTCTAGATCAGAGGCTCCCAAACTTTCTGAGTTTAAGGTGCCCTTAGTTGTTTTGGTTTTTTTTTTTTTAATTTTTTAAATTTCGTGGAAGTATAGTTAATTCACAATGTTGTGATGACTTTCGCTATACAACACGGGGACTCAGTTATACATAGAGAGACATTCTATGTGTTTTTTTCAGATTCTTTTCCCGCATAGGTTATCACAGGATACCGAGTAGAGTTCCCTGTGCTATACAGCAGGTCCCCTCAGCCATCCATTCCATATCCAGTAGTGTGCGTATGCCAATCCCAAACTCCCTAGGTCACAGGTTCCCAAACTTTCTGAGTTTAAGGTCCCCTTAGTTGTTGCAGTGATTTTTTTTTTTCATAGCAACCCTGAGCCAAAGGAAATGCCTAGTAGTTCCATTTATTAAGTAATTAGGTCCAAACAGCATCATAGGTATTTATATTATGACAGCTTGTTCGCCATTGGAAAAGATAGTACAAGCTACTTCCTTTTATTGCACTTTGCAAATATTGTGGTTTTTACAAATTGAAGGTTTATAAAAACCCTGTTTTGTTGGGTGATAGTTAGCAATAAAGTATTTTTAATTAAGATATGTACATTGGTTTTTAAGACATAATGCTATTATTGCATGTGTGGCATATGGAAGTTTCCAGGCTAGGGGCTGCATTGGAGCTGCAGTTTCTGGCCTACACCACAGCCACGCCAGATCTAAGCCACATCTGCGACCTACACCACAGCTCATGGCAATGCTGGATCCTTAACCTACTGAGCCAGGTTAGGGATTGAACCTGCATTCTTATGGATACTGCTGAGCCGCAATGGGAACTCCACTGTATATTTCAATTATAGCAATTAACTATTTTATAATTTTTGGTATGCCTATCTCGTTCCCCCTTAAGACTATGAGCTTCTTGAGGAAAGGGCCCATGTACTACTAATATTTTGATCCAACCTCTGTCTTTCAAGACAGCTAGTAAAGAACTTGGTACAGGACAGGTTTTAATAATTGTGGAATAAAGGGTAAGGCAGAATGGGAGAAACTTGAAATTGGAATGACTACAAGCTGGCAAGTCATGAACCATGCCTCTAATTGAGATAGCACTTGAATACTTTTCACAAGAGAAACTATCTTTTGAAATTTGTAAAATCCTTTTGTGTGTGTGTGTGTGTGTGTGTGTGTGTCCATTGATTTCCTCTAATAGTTACGTATAGGTAGAGTAGCTAGACACCTACAGTTCTGGGAGTAGGGCATAGCCAGATACTTGTTGGCTTGCCCTACTGACCAGCTTATTATTCCTCTTTTATGGCCTTTGGTTTATTCAATTCTAGGCCCTCACTCACTGTTTTGTTTTCCTAGGATGTCTTTCCTCACCATCTTTGCATGTCCCAATCCTATCAGTTTTTATGTATTTATTTTTTATTTTTAGGGCCATGCCCGTGGCACATGGACATTCCCAGGCTAGGGGTCGAATCAGAGCTACACCTGTGCCACAGCAACGCGGAATCTGCAACCTACACCACAGCGCACAGCAATGCCAGATCCTTAACCCACTGAGCAAGGCCAGGGATCGAACCCGCAACCTCATGGTTCCTAGTTGGATTTGTTTCTGCTGCACCACGACAACTCCTTTTTTTTTTTTTTTTTTTCCCTTTCTCCTGTCAGTTTTTAAAAAGCCAGCCCAAATACACTTTTCACGAGCCCTTTTCCAGGTCCCCATCCCATCCAAACACACCTAACCAGTAGAAATATGCCTGCCTTCTGACCTCCAAGGGTATCTACCTTGTTTTGTCTCATGTCAGAACTGTTTGTGTCTCTCTTTTATCTTCATTCTCTCTTGAGGGCAAAGGCTGTCTCCGCCTCATCCTTGTGATTTGTCATGATCTCACTGTAGGTAGTCTGTCTTCAGCAAATCTGTCCCAAAGAAAGAATTTTGCTCACTGAAAAGAAAAATGTAAACATCTGCATCTTTAAATAATGGCTCTTTCAATGAATCACACCCAGGTTGAGAAAACTGATTAGATCATTGGAGTACAGATTTTTCATGTGAACTGGTAATTTTCAGGCCTTATCATCTGCTGTTTTTCAGCAAATGTATGATGCACATGATTTCTCCTGGATAAAAAAATTTTCCCATTAAAATATCGGTTTTAATATCTTGCAACACATTAAAAAATATATTACATGATTACATGTTTTGGTTTAAGGCAGTTACTTGAGATGCCGTATTATTTCATTTATTTTTATTCTTTTGAAGAGAAGACATGGGTAAATGAAAAAGTAGTTATAGTTTTGAATTAATTACTTCTTTTGTGCTTGTCTGTGAGTTCACTGGCCTTAAAGTTTAAATATTTTCTTTAGTAAGAGTGTTTCCTAACTGAATCTAAAGAAAACAGTTTAGCTTTTTCTTGAATGAGAAAAGAGTTTGTTTGAATAACACCTCAGTGTTGTGTTCTCAGAGTAAATTTACATTCTGTATTACTTGTCACATTGTGTAATCTCTGATGAGGGCATACACATGATTCTGGACAACTGTGGAATAGCTCGCATGTTTTGATGGGAAGGAGGTAGAGGGAAGTAAAAAACTTTCATTTCAAACTCACTGCTTTAGTTTTAGAAGTCCAAACACCACAGCCCCTACATCACAGAAATTGCCCAGTGTTTTAGGAAGAAATAGTCAAATTTTGTTCTGTAGGTCCAAGCTACTACCTTCCCCTTTATTTTGTTTCTACACTGGGAAAAAAAAAATACTCATTCTGATATCACCCATTAGATTTCCTAACGACTTTGATGAGGCCTGACAAATACTCTGCCACAATTTCGTGTTCCCTCATATACGGCAGACATAACTACTCTGTAACAGTATCTTTCCTCCTCATCGGATTCTTTCTCCAGGTGGTATCTTCTAATTGACCACACTTGGCAAGTGAGATAAAAATCTACTTGCCTATTTATTGCCTCTCGAGTTCTCAGTATTGTATCATGTTGCCTTCCAGGACAAGAAATACACAGAAGGTGTGTGTGAAATGCTCTTGGTAATTTGATTAAGCTGGGATTCACAGAGCTGTGTCCTTCTGAAAATTAACGTTCTGAATTAGCCTGCTTTCTGGTTTCAAGAGTTAACTGCTTTCCTTGACCTCTTTTTCCATGGAGATAGCCTATAAGATTTTCTCTTAGGAGAATTTAGATTTTTTTTCCCCTCTTAAAAGCTTAAAATATTATTATTGATTATTTGGTGTATTTTCACCAAAACTGTTGCAAAAGCCAAGGATGTCTTAGACTTCATTGACATATCTGTTGTATGCAGTATCACTAGAGGTCAGGCAGAAGAACTTTTGCTGAAAGAGAATCGAATGGGGTTCAGTACGTTAAAGCATCACACTATATATTACTTAAGCACTTTTAGGAACAAAACTGTTAGTTCTTCCTTGATGTGGATATGGCCCCATTTATCTTAGCCTCTCAAAACGGTTTTGTCACCTCTTGTTTTCATACAGCCGGACTTCCCCCGTGGCCAACAGTATAACTACACAGCATGGCCTTTGCCTGCAACTAGGGGTCTCTGGGTTTATCTGGGTTATCTTAGGTCACTTGGAGTTTCATTTATTTTTCGTTAGGGGGACGAAGACGAAGAGTCCCGAGACTGGATTTTGATCGGCTACCGCTGTTCAGGAGCAGAAGGCCCGAGGGCCTCCTCTTACCGTCCTGAGGATAAGCAGTGGTATTATTATGACTATATTTAAACACCCATGGTTGGCAGGAAGGTGCTGAAGTCTGGACGCAGCCTAGTGGATCAGGTCCCTGTCCCTGCCCAGGGCAGCTGCCACTGAAAGGACATACTCACACGAGGAGGAAGGCAGCAGACTGGCTGGTTCAGAGCTGATGTTACCTCCTTGCTGACCCGCAGAGAGAGGTGTAGGGTGTTGGCTGTGCTTTCCAAAGAGCAGGGAGCCGATTTCACCCTGTGTCTCGACTTTCCACATGTTTCTAAGATTACAATGTTGTGCTTATTATTGTATCTCTTTTTAGTTTTCCTCACAGGAGAAAAAGCCAATTCAGTATTAAAACGCTACCCAAGAGCTAATGGATTTTTTGAGGAAATAAGACAGGGCAACATTGAGCGTGAGTGCAAAGAAGAAGTCTGCACATTTGAAGAAGCGAGAGAAGCTTTTGAAAATGATGAAAAAACTGTAAGTATGTCGGCCATCTTTTTAAAAGGTTCGGATTCGGCCCCTTTGTTAAACGTATTTGAGGCCCGCGTTCTCAAATGGTGTGCTTTGCTGTCGGTCAAAAACTTCTCCCTGGTGGGTTTCTGAACATGGCCTCTAACTGAAAATACCGTGCGAGAGCTTGGTTGGCTTCTCCGGGGGCTGGTCTGTCTTTGAGGGCACGTTTCCATAGGACCCTGCCGAGCTGAGATGGAGCTTCTGAGCAAGGGGGAGGCATTCGTTTCGCACGAGACCTTGTTGGGGAACGTTTTAGATCCTGCCATCCCCTGACCCTGCTTGATCAGGGAGCAAAGGCAGAGGAGGCTAATAGAAAGTGACACTGTTCTAAAACCTTTCACCTCTACGACAGAAAAGACCTATCAGAACTCCCCTCTGCTCGGAGAAGATGCCTCCTCACCTCTCTTGACTCTGGACCGCATGCCGTCCAAGGTGAACTGAGATGGGAAAGCACAGGGTGGTGGTGCAGAGTCTATGGAACTGGTCCACCCTTGCAAATGATGAGAGGTGGCCATTTAGAAAGGTCCGTTCCTGTGCACCAGTCATGAAAATAACACAACATGCGAAACAGTGATGTCAGATGTGCTGACAAAGGGACATCACATCGTCTCAGGAGCAGCGGGTGCAGAAGTTTTAAGAAAGGGGACTTGTTCTCTTGTTAGGTATAGAAGGATCCAGGAGGCACAAAGAAGGAGTTCGAGGAGCGATGATTGGAGAGGCGATGTTACTAGATTCTAGTGTGCGCAGCAAAGGCCAAATCAGTTTATAAAGGGATGAACGATGAGCATCATGTTTTTTTCCCCTTTTTTAAAAATGATTTTTATTTTTTTCCATTATAGCTGGTTCACAGTGTGTTGTCAATTTTCTACTGTATAGCAAGGTGACCCAGTCACACATACATATATTCATTCTTTTTTCTCAAAAAAAAAAAAAAAAACAATTAAAAACAAGGAAAAGAATACATTATCCTGATTCCGTCATGCTATCAAAAAGTACTGTTAGCTTTTTAATATCTTTTTTTTTTCTTTTTTTTCCTTTTGTCTTTTTAGGGCCGTACCTGTGGCATATGGAGGTTCAGACTAGGGGTCTAATTGGAGCTGTGGCCACCAGCCTGTGCCACAGCAACATGGGATCCGAGCCACATCTGCAACCTACATCACAGCTCATGGCAATGACGGATCCTTAACCCACTGAGCAAGGCCAGGGATCAAACCTGCATCCTCATGGATACTGGTCGGTTTCCAATAACTGCTGAGCCATGACAGGAACTCCATTTTTTTAACTTCTTAACAGCTTTTTGGTTATGTATCTGCTACTCCTTGTTTTTTTCTTTTCTTACATGTTTTTTCTTACAAAATTAATGCATATTCATTGTAGAAAAATTGTGAAAATGTAGTAAAACAAAATGATTAAAATCACTTGAATGTTTAGCTCTATCTGATAATTTTGGTATTTATTTTTCTGGCCTATGTTTAGTACACAGATAATTTTTAAAAAGAACCATAGGATTATATTATAAATAATGCTTCGTAGCATTCAGTTTTCAATAAGAACTGGCTCATACTTTAGTTTTTTAGTTTTTGATATTGCGTTTTTTCAAAAGAATACGTATTTTAGATATTCTACTGTGGTTTTTCATAAAGCTAATGACTTCTCATTCTGCTTTATCATTCTCCTTTAAAGCAAAGGTAAGAACTTTAGTGGGAAGATACTCTGGAAGTATGTAAATTCTCTATTCTCCACCAAACTTCTACCCACTAGTTTTAACCTCTGCTGTTGACAGTCCTTCACTAAATCAATTACATTATAGTTTAATATGATGCTAATTAAATAGATAGTGGAAGTTCTTATTTCATCATTCTATGTACATCTGTCAGTTGGCATTCCACTATGGGCAGGGACCTCCCCTTTGTCCATTTTTCATAGATCACTTAATTCAGTGAGTATTAATCTCTTACTGTCAGTGTTTTGATCAAATTTGACTAATGGAAGTTTCTTCAAACCAGCTTTTCTGTCTCTTTGACATGTCCCTATCATTCTTTGAGCATTTTTTTTTTTTTTTTTACCTTTTGGCCCAGCAAGCTGTTCCAGGATAATCTGGTACTTTGCCTGCCTCAGCCTAGGAATTGGCTGTTTCCCTGAGGAGACTTGGTTACATTTACTTAGGAATAATAATTAGAAATCAAGATCTGGGATCTAGAGTGTTCTCATTGCTGTCAGTATCATTGCTTCTGGGCCTTCCAGTGACAGAGCTAGGAAAAAAATTACGCACACACACACTACGCATAAGTGGGTGTTTGTGTGCATGCACTTGCAGATTGGTCCTGCTGATTCCCCAATTCTAATACCACCCAGGGTTCTTCTTTGTTTTCCCTGTTCTGTATTTGTAGATGAGATACGTATGTTCTTTGTGGATTTTCTTCCACAGTGAGAACCCTGACATCCAATAACATCAGTGTATTAACTCATTTGCTCAGTCCTACAACACATATACAATGGTTTCGGAATTGTAATACTCATATCATGATAGGGGGAAAATTTATATTCATCCATCTGTCCATCCATTCTAGAAGTCACACTCTATGTATTCACAGAGGTTGTCCTATTTTTAAAAAGCTGTCTCATACTTCCTTGTAAGGTTGTGTCACAGTTTATTCAACCAGTCGACTGTATTTAGGCCCTAAGTAATTTCCAATACCTCAGCAATTACAGATAATGCTGTAGTAGTTTTGCATTATTCGAAGTATATCTTCAAGGTCAATTCTTTGAAGTGGATTGCTGTTCAAGGGTTGATGCCTATGTACTCTTATTTGATATTCCCAGAGTACTCTCCATAAGGGCTATACTATTTTACACTCCCACCAGATATGTAAGAGTGCTTGTTTCCTCACGGTCTGACCAAAAGAGTGTGTTTTCAAAGTTCTCACATTTCTTTTCATTCTGTTGGATGTGACATGATATCTTGGTGGTGTTTCAATTTGCATTTCTCTTATAAGTGAAGTTGCATATTTTACCATGTGTTTATATATGTCTTATGAATTGTCTGTGTCTTTTGCCCATTTTTCTATCAGATTTATGGTTTTTTTCCTCCTGAATTTTTAAAGAGTATATTAGAGATACTAGCTTTTATTGGTGATACATTTCAGATATTTGCTTGCAGTTGTCATTTATATTTTGACTTTGCTTCTGGGTTTTTCTCATGCAACTTTTTTTCATTTTCATTGTAGCCATGAATTAAAAAAAATATTTTATTGAATCCCAATTTTTTTTAATACATATATATATATTTTTTTATTTTCCCACTGTACAGCAAGGGGATCAAGTTATCCTTACATGTATACATTACAATTACATTTTTTTTCCCCACCCTTTGTTCTGTTGCAACATGAGTATCTAGACAAAGTTCTCAATGCTATTCAGCAGGATCTCCTTGTAAATCTATTCTAAGTTGTGTCTGATAAGCCCAAGCTCCTGATCCCTCCCACTCCCTCCCCCTCCCATCAGGCAGCCACAAGTCTCTTCTCCAAGTCCATGATTTTCTTTTCTGTGGAGATGTTCATTTGTGCTGGATATTAGATTCCAGTTATAAGTGATATCATATGGTATTTGTCTTTGTCTTTCTGGCTCATTTCACTCAGGATGAGATTCTCTAGTTCCATCCATGTTGCTGCAAATGGCATTATGTCATGCTTTTTTATGGCTTAGTAGTATTCTATTGTGTATATACACCACATCTTCCTAATCCAATCCTCTGTGGATGGACATTTGGGTTGTTTCCATGTCCTGGCTATTGTGAATAGTGCTGCAATGAACATGCGGGTGCACGTGTCTCTTTTAAGAAGAGTTTTGTCCGGATAGATGCCCAAGAGTGGGATTGCGGGGTCATATGGAAGTTCTATGTATAGATTTCTAAGGTATCTCCAAACTATTCTCCATAGTGGCTGTACCAGTTGACATTCCCACCAACAGGGCAGGAGGGTTCCCTTTTCTCCACAGCCCTTCCAGCACTTGTTATTTGTGGACTTATGAATGATGGCCATTCTGACTGGTGTGAGGTGGTATCTCATGGTAATTTTGATTTGCATTTCTCTTATAATCAGCGATGTTGAGCATTTTTTCAAGTGTTTGTTGGCCATCTGTATATCTTCCTTGGAGAATGGTCTATTCAGGTCTTTTGCCCATTTTTCCATTGATTGATTGGCTTTTTTGCCCTTGGGTTGTATAAGTTGTTTATATATTCTAGAGATTAAGCCCTTGTCGGTTGCATCATTTGAAACTATTTTCTCCCCTTGTGTAAGTTGTCTTTTTGTTTTCTTTTGGGTTTCCTTTGCTGTGCAAAAGCTTTTCAGTTTGATGAGGTCCCATGGGTTTATTTTTGCTCTAATTTCTATTGCTTTGGGAGACTGACCTGAGAAAATATTCATGATGTTGATGTCAGAGAGTGTTTTGCCGGAGAGTGGTTTTCTTCTCGGAGTTTGATGGTGTCCTGTCGTATATTTAAGTCTTTCAGCCATTTTGCGTTTATTTTTGTGCATGGTGTGAGGGTGTGTTCTAGTTTCATTGCTTTGCATGCAGCTGTCCAGGTTTCCCAGCAATGCTTGGTGAATAGACTTTCTTTTTCCCATTTTATGTTCTTGCCTCCCTTGTCAAAGATTAATTGACCATAGGTGTCAGGGCTTATTTCCGGGTTCTCTATTCTGTTCCATTGGTCTGTCTGTCTGTTTTGATACCAGTACCACACTGTTTTGATGACTGTGGCTTTGTAGTATTTCTTGAAGTCTGGGAGAGTTATGCCTCCTGCTTGGTTTTTGTTTCTCAGGATTGCTTTGGCGATTCTGGGTCTTTTGTGGTTCCATATAAATGTTTGGATTGTTTCTTCTAGTTCTGTGAAAAATGTCATGGGTAATTTGATAGGGATTGCATTGAATCTGTAGATTGCTCTGGGTAGGATGGCCATTTTTACAATATTGATTTTTCCAACCCAGGAGCATGGAATATCTTTCCATTTCTTTACATCTTTAATTTCCTTGATTAATGTTTTATATTCTCAGCATGTAAGTCCTTTACCTCCTTGGTCAGGTGTATTCCCAGGTATTTGATGTTTTAGGGTGCAATTTTAAAAGGTATTGTATTTTTGTATTCCTTTTCTAATATTTCATTGCTGGTATACAGAAATGCGACTGACTTCTGAATATTAATCTTATATCCTGCTACTTTGCTGAATTTATTAATCAGTTCAAGGAGTTTTTGGGTTGAGTCCTTTGGGTTTTCTATGTATAGTATCATGTCATCTGCATACAGTGACAGTTTTATTTCTCTTCTCTTCCCATATGGATGCCTTTTATTTCTTTTGTTTGTCTAATTGCTGTGGCTAGGCCTTCCAAAACTATATTGAAGAGCAGTGGTGAGAGTGGGCATCCCTGTCTTGTTCCAGATTTGAGTGAGGCGGCTTTCAGTTTTTCCCCATTGAGGATTATATTTGCTGTGGGTTTCTCATAAATGGCTTTGATTATATTCAGGAATGTTCCCTCTCTACCCACTTTGGCGAGGGTCTTGATCATACATGGATGTTGGACTTTGTCAGATGCGTTTTCTGCATCTATTGAGATGATCATATGATTTTTGACTTTTTTTTTTTGTTAATGTGGTGTATGATGTTGATTGATTTGCATATGTTGAACCATCCTTGTGAACCTGGGATGAACCCTACCTGGTCATGGTGTATGATCTTTTTGAAATGTTGTTGGATTCGGTTGGCTAAGATTTTGTTGAGAATTTTTGCATCTATATTCATCAATGATATTGGGCGATAGTTTTCTTTTTTGGTGGTATCTCTGTCTGGTTTTGGAATGAGGGTGATAGAATTTCTTTGGGAATATTCCTTCTTCTTCCACCTTTTGAAAGAGTTTCAGGAGGATGGGCATCAATTCCTCTTTATATGTTTGATAGAATTTGCCTGTGAAGCCATCTGGTCCTGGACTTTTATTTGTAGGGAGTGTTTTTATGACCTCTTCAATTTCATTTCTAGTGATCGGTCTCTTCAGTTGGTCTGTTTCTTCTTAATTCAGTTTTGGCAGGCTGTAAGATTCTAGAAAATGGTCCATTTCTTCCAGATTGTCAAACTTGTCATCATATAGTTGTTCATAGTATTCTCTTATGGTTTTTTGTATTTCTGCAGTATCTGTTGTGATTTCTCCTTTTTCATTTATAATTTTGGTTATTTGGGTTCTTTCTCGCCTCTTTTTAGTGAGTCTGGCCAGGGGTTTGTCAATTTTGTTTACCTTTTCAAAGAACCAGCTCTTGGTTTTATTTGAATCCAAATTTTTGATCATAGCAGAAAACGTTCCTCTTATGCCCTCGTTATAGAGGAATCCATACAGTTTCTTCTAATGTATTTGAGTTTTTACATTTAGGTGTCCAATTCAGTTATAATTTATTCTTGGGTATGGTATGAATTATGGATCTGATTTTTTTAACATAGCTATCCAGTTGTCCAAACACCATTTATTATAAAATCCCTCTTTGCCCCAGTGATTTTAGGTACCCTTTATCATATACCTGACTTCAGTATGCAATTAGCCAATTTCGAGATTTTCTTTTTTTTTTTTTTTGGTGTGTTTTTCAGGGCCACACTCGCAGCACATGAAGGTTCCCAGGCTAAGGGTCCAATCGGAGCTACAGCTGCCAGCCTACACCACAGTCACAGCAATGCCAGATCCGAGCTGCATCTGCAAGCTACACCACAGCTCACGGCAACGCTAGATCCTTAACCCACTGAGCGACGCCAGGGGTTGAACCCACCACCTCATGGCTCCTAGTCAGATTTGTTTCTGCCGTGCCATGATGGGAATTCCTGGAACCTCTCTATATTGGCTGTTTACACTCAACATAATGCTCTTATGTTCATCCAAGTTGGGTATGTCAGTAGTACATACCTTTTCAATGGCTGAGTCGTATTCCATGGTATGGATCAGTTTGTTGAACTACTCACCTGTTGAGGGACATCTGGGTTGTTTCACTTTGGGGCTATTTCAAATAAAGCTGTTATGAATATTTGTGTACAGGTTTTTCTGTGAACATAAGTTTTTATTTTACTGGATTAAATCCCCAGGAGTATGACTGTTGTATGGGAAATCCATGTGTAGTTCTTTAGGACATTGACCGATTAATCTGTCATTGTACAAATTACTGTTTTAAATTACCACCGACAGTGTTTGAGTGATCCAGTGTCTCTGCGTACTTGCCAGCACTTGGTGGTGTGAACGGTGTTTTATTTTAGTCATTCTGATAGTTGTGTAGTGATAACACATTGTGGTTTTAATTTCCATTTCCTAAAATGGCTGCTAATGTTGAACATCTTAGATGCTTGTTTTCTATTTACATATTCTCTTCTGTGAAATCTCCCTTCCTGCCTTTTGCTTATTTTCTAATTGGATTCTTTGTTTTCTTGTGTTTTTGAGTTTTGAGAGTTTTCTGTGTGTTCTAGATACAAATGCATTGTCAGACATGTATTTTGTGGACTATTGATTTTTATGTGTTAATTGTATATCTTACTCTCTTACTGACCTCTTTTTATTGCTTTCAAGGTGAAAGATGTTTTTATTGCTTCCCTCTGGCCGTTATGCATGTCAGTGCTTCTGTATCCTTTCCTGCCCGCAGAGACAATATGCTGCATTTTAGTAAACTTCAAAGCAAATAGAAGAAACTATTTCAACAATTGCTCAAGCAATTCTCCGCGCTCTCCAGCATCATCTTTTCCTCTCTATAGAATCATTCTCATTACCCTACATGCCTTTTAGGAAGGAAAAAAAAGAACTCTCTTCACCTTACATCTCCTTCCAGCAATCACCTCATATCTGGAAACTCGCCTCTGTCCGTCTAGATGCACTCCCCGGGTGAGCTCTCCTAGTATGTGGCTTGAAATGCTAATAACTCCCATATATACATCCTGGGGGCTTACCCTGAACTGCAGACCTGGCTGACGAATTGCCTGCTCACCATCTCTTCTTGGAATTGAATATACTTCTCAAACTAAACATAGACACATCTGTGTCTCTTTCCCCCAAACCTGCTGCAGCCACAGCCTTTCCGATCTTAGTGTGTGATAATAATGCTGTCCATCCATCCCTTTGCTAAGCCCCAAATCTTGTTGTCCTCTCTGACTCTTCTCTCGCTTTCAGTCCGCACCCAACCTGCCAACAGTGTTGGTGCTAAGATGAAAATATATTCCGAATAGAGCCACCTTGCAGCCTCTTGACTTGTTACCACTTTACATGCAAGCCAGCATCACTCTTCTCATCCATATCATTTCTTGGCCCCCTCCTCATAGGTCATTCTGAAAACAGCAGGCTCAAGTGATCCTTTAAAAACTATCTTCTCTGTAACGGCTTTCTCTCTCCCTCAGTAAACATCAGGGTGCTCGGAATCACCCACAAGGCACGTCACTGTCAGTCCTCATCCCTCCCCGCTCCGCTCCACACCTCTGCGCCGGCTGCAGGTGCTTCTTGACCTCATCTGCAATGCCCCATGACCCCTTACTCACTTGGCTGTGGCTTCCTTTTGGCTCCACACACAGACGTGGCATGTTTCCGGCCTCAGGGCCTTGGCATCTGCCCGTTCCTCTTCCAGGTGGATGTTTCCGAGCTCCCTCACCACCCTCCATCAAATGCACTTTCTCAGCGAGGAGGTATCTTACTTCAAATTGCAACCTCTCGCCCTTTGGGGAATTATTTTTCTTCCCTACACTTAATCACCACCTGATGTCTATTCATTGTATTTGTTTAGCATTGCTCTCCCTCCAGAACCATTAGCTCTGCGACAGCAACATTTCTCTTCTGTGTTGTTTGTAGCTGTGGTCTTGAGCGTATGAAACAGTGCTGGCACATTATAGGAATTAAATAAACAGGTATTTGATGAATGAAGGAATGAACAAGTGGATTGGCATGTCATGAAGTACATTTAATTCATAGGAAGTAGTGATTTAAAACTGTTCACAAGTTAGCTGATAGGGACTTAATTTAAAATGTTTTCTATTATGTTGCTGTTAGGTTCCTTTACTTCTTTATAGTTTAAAGCCTGTCATCTTAGTTTGCTTATACCATTAAAACCATGCCATTTGCAATAAGGTGTACCCAAGGTCTTTGATCTAATAAGTGTCATAGAAATGGCATTCCGATCCTGGACCCATTTCAGAACATCTATCTCAGAATAGTGTTTGTTCTACTTAAGAAGGATCTGCTCTGTGTTAAGAAGCATTTGAACAACACAGTTTCATTTTCGAAGCTCATTTAATTAATCCAAGCAGTGAAGAAAATTACCAACTTTGGCATTTGCTTTCTACTCTTAGACTACGTATTAACTCTCTTTTTGTTTACTAAAATGTATCAGTCAGAATAGTTTTATTCATACTTAATTTCATCATCCCCAGATCTGAACTGTGGGAAGTTAGAACTAGGCTTTCAGTAGAATTGGGGGGGGGGGGTAATTTTTTTTACCTGACTTGGAACAGAAGTCTGATTATATAGTAGAAGAAAATGTGTTGTACTTTTGTGGTCCTCATTTTCACCATGTAGACATTCAGTCAAACTTATTCGGGTGTTATCTGCTGAGTGCCTACAATATTATAGACATGGGACATAAAACAGTGGACAAGCTAACCACTGCCGCCCATCCCACCTCCTGGCCCCGAGGCATTTGAAATCTGGGAGAGAGAGCTGTCACATACACAAAAGCTCACAGGAGCAGTAGTTAAAGAATGCCCTGCTCAAATCCTCTGGACAATCACGTGGACCTGATTTGGTGTCACAGCTCTGCCACCTACTGACTGTATTGCTTTGTGCAAACCTTATACCTTTCTAGGCCTCCATTTCTGTATCTTTAAAAAAAGAGAAATTACACTGTCAGCATTAGGTTTGGAGCTGTGCGCTTAGCTTCTTTCCTGGCACAGAGAAAGCCTGCAATAAATACATTTGATTCTCCTTTTTAGGGGCTGAATTATAACCACTTTATTTAGGAATAATTATTTGATTTCTACCACATAATTATTTGTTTTCTCCTTTCTTCTCTCTGGGTCCCCCAGGGTAGTTTATTTCGGAACTTTTAATCTTGAACTAACGTGAAGAAAATAGTGATTCTTTCATACAGCTATTTCAGAATTTTTCTTCGCAAATTATTTCTAGTTAATTTGTGCTTGACTCCCCACGATGGCTGTCCTCAGACTTCAGCATGCGTAAGAATCAGCTTGGTTGCTTCTCAGAACTTCATAGGCCACCTTAGTGCCCAGATCTGGGTTTTTTCATACTCTTCCACAGCACAAGAAAGCAGGACTCCTTGGGCAAATGGCCAATTCTAGGTCTGGAGCAGGGAGAAGACAGGACAAACCGAAGCATGTTATTGCACCAGAAGGTAAGGAAGTACGCAGAAAAACAATAAGAAAGAGCCTGTTCAGGGACACAGCCAGCCTGAAGGAGCTCTCAGTGGCCAAAGCTAGGACATTTTGAGTAACCAAATAAATGACGGAGTACTGGATTATAACCCAAAGCATATAATAAATACACACGTCCATAGCTATGTAAATAAACAAACAGGTGAGGAGAAACCAATCTGCAGTTCACAAGAATTCCAGATGATGTATGTAAATACTTCCCTCTTGAGGAGGCAGAGCTTAATTCTCTGCCTCTCTTGAGCATTGCTTGGATTTAGTAATCTGCTTCCAATGGAAAGTGGGGAGTGGGGGAGACCTTACAGTAGACAAATCTGGCAAACACTACCTTGACTGGGTGATCAAGGCTCGCATCATCAGTGATACGTGATGTTTATAATGTTATGAGAAGGGGCTTCACGTCTGTGGTATTTCCCCCTAAACCCATAGCCCCAGTGGAATCATGAGAAAATGATAAAGACACCCAAATTGAGATGGCTACATTCTACAAAATACCTGACCCCTCAAAACTGTCAAGGTCGTGACAAAGTAGACAGAAAAACTGTCACAGCACAGAGGACACTGAAGCTATGTGATGTTTAAGTGCAGTGCGGGATTGGATTCTTCCACAGAAAGGTCATTACTGAGAAAACTAGTGAAATCCAAACCCATTGTTAATAGCAATGTACCAGTATTGGTTGATTAATTATAAAAAATGTACCATCCTGGAGTTCCCATCGTGGCACAGTGGTTAACGAATCCATCTAGGAACCATGAGGTTGCAAGTTCGATCCCTGGCCTTGCTCAGTGGGTTAAGGATCCGGCATTGCCATGAGCTATGGTGTAGGTCGCAGACATGACTCAGATCCCGCATTGCTGTGGCTCTGGCGTAGGCTGGTGGCTACAGCTCCGATTAGACCCCTAGCCTGGGAACCTCCATATGCCGCTGGAGCAGCCCTAGAAAAGACCAAAAAAAAAAAAAAAATTATACGTATTTTTTAAATGCCCAGTCCAGGGCCCATAGGTCTCCAGGGGGTCAGGGAACATTCTTTAGTGAGTCCTGGGGATTCTAATGTAGGTGATCAGAAGATAACATTTTGTTAGATTGTAAAGCAAATGCTTTAATTAAAACTGCTTAGTTGGAATACTCAAAAAGCTTTGCAGTGGGTGGTGTTTCTAGGGGTGCAGACAACTGTCATGTCTGGGTCTTTCCCGTGCACTGTTTATTCCACGCTCCACTCTGCCCCCAAGTTGTGTCTGTAGTTTAGAAACACAGTCCAAAGATTTTTTCTTCTTGCTTTTTAATTTTTTTATTTTTTCCTTTGTAGGGCGGCACCTATGGCATATGGAAGTTCCTGGTCTAGGCGTCATTTCGGAGCTGCACCTGCCAGCCTACACCACAGCCACAGCAATGCCAGATCTGAGCTGCAGCTGCCACCTATGCCACAGCTTGCAAGCAGTGCCAGATCCTTAACCCACTGAGTGATGCCAGGGATCAAAGCTGCATCCTCATGGATACTAGTCATGTTCTTAACCCACACAGAGCCACCACAGGACCTCCTCAAGTCCATAGATTTTAAGTCTAAGTCCAGCTATTCCTTCTTGGATAGCACCTCTCATTTCAAAGTGTTAACCTTAAATTCATTTTGTATGGAAACGGTTAAAAGAGAAATTGAAGAAAAAGATAGGTAGTGCCCTTTGGTACTAGGATATGTTACTAAAGCCACATTGGGAATCTCTAAATCATAGCGCATGGCAGGAGGCAGCATGTACACATTTGTGGGTGGAGATGGGGATTAGCAAGAAGTGCTCAGTGTCTCAGGGGTTTAAGAGTTGATCACTAGTTCCCTGGAGGTTACTCATCACACTCGCAAGCAGAAACTCGGATTCTTTGACATATTCAGAGAAATTCCTATTTCACTTAGCTTCTCATGATCCACTGATGTCGCTTGACCGCTGATTCAGAACTTTGCCCCTCGAGGGTGAGGGAATTCAGGAAGGATGGGAGGGAGCTGAGACTGGGCGTAGACATGTGGGGGGCAAAAAGGGCATCACTGTGGCTGTCTCCCAGCCACACTATGTGTTTCCATACACATCTTTCCACACCTTCTCTAGACCCATCCCAAACCCTCCTGGAGGAGCCACATATGAAGTTTCCCTTCTGCCACATGGGGCTGGTTTCCTGGGGCTCCTATGGACATTGTCACTACTTCTTTTGGGATTTCCTGGGAATAAGTTAAATAGGGCCAAAGTCTTTCATTTCATGGACTTGGTATTCTGAGCTACTGGAAAGATGAGGAAGGTCTGACTTCTGCAAGTACATATCACTTTGTCCATTATAAGATCATTTAAGGTCAGTTTTTATTAATGATATTGTTGATGTTATTTTGAAATTAGTGGCGAACTCTACTCTCTGGAGGTTGGGCCCTTTGGTTGATCATAAATCCCATGTAGTCTTAGTTACTCTTTTCAGGTTACGGTAGTAACTTAATATGGAGGGTGTCAGCCTGTCTGTTACCAAAGCAGTGGACTTACTCCACTGTGGGTCTTTCCTGCCCAGGCCAGCAGTCTTTTAACCTTGACCTGATGGTTTTTTTCTCAGCAAGTTTCCTCTCCCAATGCCAGCTAACCTTTTTCAGACCTGCTCTCAGAGACTGGGTACCTGTGGGACTGATGGGTCTATTTGTTGGTCATTTGTAGAATCATCTGCGCCATAGATTTAATAAAACTCTGTGTATCTTAGGCAGCAGTATCTAGTTAGTAATGTTAATGCCCTGTTTAACCTCCATATATGCTACTATTTACCTGTGATTACACTCAAGGTACATGTAGAAGAATATCAGAACTTATCAGCGCTCCTCGTTAGAATGCATTTGCCAGAAGGAATTCTTCTCATGGAGCTGATGGGAGCCCAAGGATTCCATGGCAATACTGCACCAGAGTTTAAGGTCACATAACTGGTGAATCAGGTGTCTGAAAGAGTCTGCCTTGTATAACCACTTTAGCTTGACAGTCTACACTCTTGTTCCTTGGAAACAAGCAGATCCCATACCTTTCTAGGCACTTTGGGCATAAAAACTCCTGTCCACTCTCTTTCACTTAAAACTTCAGTGTTGGTTTCTCTTGACACTCACCTTTTCCTTCTCTGCTCCTTTAGCTCCCACTAGACCTTGACCTTAAGACTGTGGATTAAGGAGAGGGTCCTGATATGCTCCTTAGCCCATACCCTTCCCATTTCTCTCCCCTCTGGTATTTTGAGGACCTGGGAGAAGGAAGGGGAAAGGAGACAGATGTCGCTACCTTAACCAATAATGCTGTAGCCCCTTCTTGGCTGTCACTAAATCTCTGGTGGACCTGATCATAAGTTGGGAGGGAGATGCACAGCTGCCCCACAACACCGTTCCAGGAATAGGAGTTAGGGCTCTGTTGGCCTCTTTTGCCCCCTTCCCTACCTGGCCCCTGTCCTGGTTTTCACACCTCACTTCCTTGTTGTCGAGGCCCTTTGCCAGGCGAAGAGCCCTCTGGGGCAGAGCAGCAGCGATGTAGCTCAAGCTTTCCACGTATCCACCTCACTTAAGAGAACCTCTTACACCTTCATTTTAATCCTTGGAAGGAGTCTGTTCTACTGCTGAGCCTGTTCTCCACCTTGCTTTTCCTTATGTCCACGCCGCCCTTCCTACGGGCACAGGGGCCAGGAGTGGGGCGGGTCGGTTACTCCACTGCTTACGTGAATGTCCCCTCACGGAATGAAATGTGGGTGTTCTCCTCCTGCGGGTGCCCTACATTTAGCTTTCCTGGAGCTCCCCTCAGTAGTTCAGTCTCAGGGTCTAAACAGTAACTTTGAATCTATAAAAGTGTGACAACCGACCTAGCGTGTGCAGTGGGGATCCTAGTGACGCTGTCGGCCACGGAGCTGCCTCTTTGGAGTGCTTGATTGCTTGCTAGCCAGGAACTGTCACGGATAGAAATGCCTCACGTCATCCAACAGGGAACTGCGTTCCGTCAGGGGAAGTGATAAGAATGAAACCTTCACATTCAAACTGGGATTTGAGTAGAACCCTAAATCAGCAACTTTGCCTGATAAATGTGTAATGCACCTATTATTTCATCTAAAAGATGGTGTCACATGGCTCCCATGGCATGCCAGGAGGAGGTTGGCTGGCTGTGAATTCAGAGAACAGGGGCTTGCTTACCTGTTACCCAAGGAATTATATCCCTTAGCCTAATGTACTAAACCTCTCTCTCCAAAAAAGTGAAAGAAAGAAGAAAAAAGATAAAACCCATTCTGGGATGAGGCTGAAGTGTTGTAAAATGATACAATATCCAACAGAAAATGCCAGTTTTTTAAAAATTAATGGTTTATATTTTATACATAATACTGTAGACCAATAGGGCCACAAATAAATTACTAAAAAGTATAAACAATTATGAATAGGTTAAAAAAGTAGCTACTTTGATAACTATATTAAGGCAAGCATATGACAAAACCCAATAAATATTACCATATTTTATCAGTTCTCTAATCTTTAATTCACATTTTAACTTTTCTGAAATTGAGCTGCAGCTTATAATCAGTCACATTAGTTGAAATCTTTTTTTTTTTTCCTTTTTGAATGCATAAAAGAGTGTGCTTCTCAGTTCATGTATATCTGATAAAATACAACAATCAGTCCACCCTGCCTACCCCTCAGAGATTCACATCTGGGTGGGGCCACTACCATAAATCAATTTCTGGTACAGCGGGTGGCTGCTGATTTCTTTAGTACTGTTGGGGATTATAATTAGTTCCTTCCCCCAGTGTTAGGGTGCAGTTCTCCCAGGGCAAGACTTCTGACCATGGTTTTAATGGTTGGAATATCAGCAGCTATAGAAGGAGAAGTAAGATTCAGTTGAGCCACTTTTGAGGTACAATAAAATCAGTGACAAAGGAAATTAGAACTTGGGGCTAGCCCTATATTGTCAGCTGTGGGTCTTAGGTACCACCAAGCTGAAACAGGGCATCCATTCTCCCACTGCACATATAGCAACAAACAGAGCAAAGAAGCCTCTGCCTTTTCTTGAATTCTGTGCTTCAGAGGGTCACACTAATTTCATAACTTAAAATAGCATCATTATTTGCATTTTAAAATAGCATCCCATTCCCAATGCTAATATTTGATACCAATCACTGCTCATCACAAATAGACTAAAGGCTGTTTTTTCTTTCCATTCTGTATTGAAGAAAGACCCATAGAATAGGCTCCCATCATTTTTATAACTGACAGGGTCCATGGAAACCAAATAAGTCAAGCTCTTCATTTTACAAATAAGGAAATAATAGCTCCAGAGAACTTGTCAATTTGCTTCTTTGCCCAGAGCAAGATACTGATTGGTGTAGCCTTAAGTAGGACCCCGGTCTCCTTGCTCTTCCCTCCCTCTGCATTCCCTCCTAATTTAATTGGTGATGGTTATCATAGGGTTTTACAGTGGAAAAATTTACCTCTAGGCTTCTTATGCGAGTTCTTGATAGGCTATTAGTAAAGGCACACCACAGTGTGCTTACTCAGGCCCGGATATGACTGAAATGGAAAAATTGGTGGCTGGTTCATACTCTTAGCTGTATTTTTATTTTTACTGGTTTAAAATGCTTTAGGACAGGCAAAGTGGGTGATATTCTTTTGCACCATTACACCAGTATTGCAAGTGCCAAAAAGACGAATAATACACCTGATTTCTGACTAAAATTGGAACTTGTGGCTTTTGATTCCTAATCAAGTTCTGAGCATCATACCATGTAGCTGACACACTTAGAGCACAAAGCAGGAAGAAAAGAAAAAGAAAGCCTAATAGAACTTGTAATATAGTAGGGCCAATTAGAAAGGAATATAGAGGTAGGCTAAGATTTCTGTTATCTGAGAAGTGGCAACCTGAACTCTTAGACACTTTTGTACTTGTTTAGTTTGATCATTTTCAGGGGAGCTGTCTTTAAGCTAAGTAAACTGATGAGGTTCCATTACAATTCTAGAGCAATGTCTGAAGAGGTAAAAGAGATGATAAAAAATTGTGTTTAAAACTAACAAAACTTTTCAGTTCTAAGCGATTAATTTTTATTACTTTGAAAAACATTATATTATCAAGATCCAGGTACATACTAATAACTAAAATGAGATAAAGTAGGAGCCTCCTGGTGGCTCAGTGGGTTGAAGATCCGGGGTTGTCACTGCTGCGGTGTGGGTTTGATCCCTGGCATGTGAACTTCTACGTGCTGTAGGCACAGCCAAGAAAAAAATGAGATAAAGCAGTTAGAATAATAATTCCCCATAAACCTAGAATTTATATTAGTTTTTCATTAAAATTGTTCCATTTTGCTGTCTGCTATTTTAAAATATTAAAATTCAGGGTAAAAACTAGATGAAACAGAGATAATTATTTATGAGGGATTGTAGTATCTCTTCAGCATACCATAAAAAGATACTTTGGCACTTCCCTGGCGGCCTAGTGGTTAAGGATCCAGCATTGTATCACAGCCGTGGCTCAGGTTGAACCCCTGGCCTGGGAACGTCCACGTACCACAGGCACAGCCAAATGAAAAAAAAAAGATACTTTGTTCTAGTGTATGCCATTCCGATTGCCTTCTGCCACCTCTTCTGTTCCTCACTTCCATGATCCCAGAAATCATATGCCCACTGAAATTTGGTCAAGGATTGCCCTCCCACAGACATTCTTGGTGAGGACAGAAAATACTAATCACCTGAATTAAAAAATCATAAATTGCTAATGAAGAGAAATGCAGCAGATACTGTTGATCTAAAAACCATTTTACCTACCTCTTCCTTGCTAAGATAACCCCAATTTGGGGGAGTAATAATATACCCAGGTGCTAGAGGTACATCATAATTAATCTAATCAGGATTCTGGTCTAGTCTCATCATTGCCATGGCTAATCATGGCAGTATTACTCCCTTTTCATAATCTGTAGTAATGTCTTCTCTCTCATTCTTGATATTGGTAATTTGTCTTCTCTCTTTTTTTCCTAACTAGTCTGTCTAGAAAGTTGTTTTTTAATCCTAAAGAATCTGTGTTTGGTTTTATTTATTTTCTGTCTTTTGTTTTCTATTTCCCTGAATTTTCCTTTGTTTATCATTTCGTGACTTCTGCTTGATTTGGGTAATTAATGCTCTTCTTTTTCTAGTTCCTTAAAAGAGAAGGTTAGATTTTTTAGTTTAGATGTTTTCTAATCTTGCATTATTTGAATCCTTTGAAACTTTTTGAGATTTATAGCCCAGAATATGATTTATCTTTGTAAATATTCCATGTGTACTTGAAAAGAATATGCTTTTAAAGACTACATTTTATTTCCTATCTCTCTCTCATGAGAATTATTTCTTCCTCTTTGCCCTCTTTTTCCTCCTGATTTATAAGTAGTATCATACTGGTTACCTACAAAGAGGAGACCACTATGGCCTTGAACCATGTGACTATATAACCTATTCAGAAAATTATTTACAGTTTTAGAAATTTATTGAAATGATGATTGAATCATGGTAGTTATTAAAGACACCATAAACAACTAAATACACACACACACACACACACACACACGTACACCCTAAAGGGTATCATTAGCACATCAGAAATAAGAGCAATTCTTGGAAGATAGGAAAAGCGAATGCAATCAAATTCATTAATTCAGAGAATGTGAAACATCTGCAATAGAAAACCGAGCATATTGAGACACATTTCAAGAGCAGTCAACAAAACTGAAGTACTGCACAGAGTCCTAGGTCAGCTGTGAGATTAAAGAGCTGCTCTGTGAACAGCACATTTTTTTTTCCCCTGCCCTGAGACCCTCCCACCCCTATTTACACTGGGCATAAGAACCTGTGCCATTTGACCCCCTTTAATTTCCCAAAACTATACTACAAAGACAGTGGATGAATCTAAATAAAACAGCTGTCGGTTGCATAGAGGGGAAAGAACAGGACACAGCTACTTCCAAAGGAAAAACATGCTTCTTAGAGTGTCAGAAATATCATCCTTATTTTGACAGCAGTGAAAGTCCCTAGCCTGCCTGCAAACTCCATGCCACATACCCCCAAAAGAGGGCACTGAATATCTGACACAATCTACCTTCCCATTCCAAGGAGAAGCCTCATAGTGAAATGGACCTAACAGCTCTACAGTAGATCCATGCTAATTACCAAGGCTAATCAAATGAGTCCTTTATTCCTAAATAACATGAACAAAGTTTTGCCACATATTTGAGGAATGTGAAAGAGAAGATCATGATAAACAGAACTATTTCTGGAGAAAAAAAATATAGTAAAGGGAACAGAAGAGAACTTTACAAAAAAGTCCAAATTCACAGTCTCAGAATTTTTTTTGTTTTTTGTTTGTTTGTTTGACCTTTTAGGGCTGCATCTGTGGCATAGGGAAATCCCCAGGCTAGGGGTCAAATCTGAGCAGCAGCCACCAGCCTCCACCACAGCCACAGCAACACCAGATTGGAGCCACGTCCGCAACCTACACCACTCACAGCAACGCAGGGTTGAGTGAGGCCAGGGATCGAACCCCGATCCCCATGGTTACAGTAGGGTTGGTTACCGCTGAGCCATAGCAGGAACTCCCATATTCTCAGAATTTTAAGGAAGACAGTGGGTGTATAAAAAGAGAACAGGGTGTTTTTATAAAAAGGAGTCAGAGAACAGGAGAAAGTCCTTGGCAAATAGAAATAGGATGCAAAATTTAAAATTTAATAGATAACTAGGGTCTCAGCTCAGCATCTCCTTGTCTCAGGCAGGCTTTCATGGAACTTGGGACGTAGCACTTGTGCCTCTGCCGCCCCCCGCCCCCCCGCAATCCTCCATTACCCTCTACCCAGTCCTGTTCCCACCCGACCTCTTGTAATGAGCCGGAAGCTCCTCTCCCTTAATGGACCTGCCTTCCGGTCTTCCCTGAGCTGCCCCCTGACCTGAGCCACCTTAGTCAACCACCCAGGGAACACTCCGAGGCTGCCGCCAGGCCGCACGGGCCCCACTTCCGCACCACCTTCTTCTTGGCCTTGGCGCCTGCTGAGCCCACGCTACCAGCCATGTTGCCCACGCCGCCCTCACAAGTGCACCATAACTACCACCCCGAGTGAAGGCCGCCCTCAACAGCCTCGCCACCCTGGAGCTCCACGCCTCCTGCGTGTACCAGGCCCTGGCCTTCAACTTGGATCGCGAGGATATGGCCTTGAAGCCCCTGGCCTGCTGCTTCCTGCGCCGCTCCCAGGAGCACACCAGGCGCGCCCAGGAGCTGATGAGCCTGCAAAACCAGCGCGGAGGCCGCCTCTGCCTCTATGACGTTAGGAAGTCTGACCTTGAAGACTGGGAGAGCGGCCTCAAGACCATGCAGTGCACCTTGCACCCGGAGAAACGCATCAACGAGAGCCTGCTTGACCTGCACCAGCTGGCCACCTAGCAGAGCGACACCTACCTCTGTCATTTCCTGAAGAGTCACTACCTGGACCAGCAGGTCGAGTTCATCAAAGAGCTGGGGGACCATGTCACGACGGTGCGCAGGATGGGGGCCCCAGAAAACAACACGGCCGAGTACCTCTTTGACAGGCTCACCCTGGGCGACAGTGACAAGAAGGACTGACCTGGACTGCCTTCCCCGGAGCCACGGGGTGACTGCCCAAGGTCACCATGCCTGTGTGCACACACTGAGTATTGCCCTTGCAGAAAAAGTTCACTTAAGTCTTCTTTCTTTTGCTTTTGTTATTCCTTCCAGTGAAGTTAATGATTCGTAAATACAGGTCTCAGGTTGATGTGTCTGTGCAAAACCCTCATCTTTTAATCAGGTATACAGGAGTCTCTCCACCCACCTATCCCCTGTCCACGTGCAGCTCAGGATTTCCATAGATGGAGGGAGGAGGTGTTCCGTGGGACCCTGGAAAACAAAGTCAATCTTCCCTTTATAAATAATGTGGGGGTGGGGGAGTGGTCTTGGGCCCTAGTGAATGTTGTGCTTAAAATATACAAACATGGCCTGAAAATCATGATTGGGGTTGATCTGGGGAAAAAGTGAAGGGAATGAGATAGGAAAGGGACTGAAAGGGAGTTTTCACTTTATTTGAAGTGTTCTTGGTTAATTCTGGGTAGCAAGATATTGGCCCTGGAAGCTGGTATAGCAGAGTCCCTCTTTGACAAGCTCACTCTGGGCTGCAGTGACAAGGGAAACAGCCTTAAACTGGCTTCTGCATAGATGTGAAGGTGACTTCCTGTGGGTTCCTGTGGAGGATATACATATTGTCCTTAGAGTACCTCTCCTTTGCCCTGGCCTCATTCAGTGGGTCTTAACTGGCTCTGGCATTGCCATGAGCTGTGGTGTAGGTCACAGATGAGGCTTGGATCCTGCATTGCTTGTGGCTGTGGTGTAGGCCAGCAGCTGCTGCTCCAATTCGACCCCTAGCCTGGGAACTTCCATATGCCACAGGTGTGGCCCTAAAATATGCATATGGTTATATAGTGGTAATGTGGAGAGGTGTGAGATGGGTGGTGGTTTGGGGCACTTGTGTCAGTTGGCACATGTGTTTGGTAAAAATATGGATTAAAAACTTCTTTATTTCATCATAGTGGTTGCTTCTGGGGAAGAAGTGAAAACAGGATTAGAGATTGAAGTTAATGGAGTCTTCAACGTTATCTGAAATATTTTAGCTTATTAAATTATGCAAGTGTTAATGTTTATTGTTTCTCAGTAACAGCCTGTCAGCCCTGGAAACTGGCATAGGGGAGGACCTAATTGCCAAGCTCAGCTTTGTCAGTGATTATGGAAATTTTGTCATAGGCTGGCTTCTCCATAGACACAGGTATAACTTCACATGGTTACCAATGCCAGGCATGCACGCTACTATTAGAAAACCTCTGCTTTTGTTTTTTTAAAATACATTTTCTAATAATTTTGTACGAAAAAACTCAATACAGTGGTTGAAAATTTAAGATAGTTGCTTAACATAAATTTTTTGATAATATATGGTAGGTTGCATCTCTGAGCTCAGAGAAATAAGAGTCATAGAAAGACCTTGTATAATGCCTAATAGCCACCAATAGAAATCTCTAAAGAGGAGTTCCCGTCGTGGCGCAGTGGTTAACGAATCCGACTAGGAACCATGAGGTTGCGGGTTCGGTCCCTGCCCTTGCTCAGTGGGTTAACGATCCGGCGTTGCCGTGAGCTGTGGTGTAGGTTGCAGACGCGGCTCGGATCCCGCGTTGCTGTGGCTCTGGCGTAGGCCGGTGGCTACAGCTCCGATTCAACCCCTAGCCTGGGAACCTCCATATGCCGCGGGAGCGGCCCAAGAAATAGCAACAACAACAACAACAACAGAAGACAAAAAAAAAAAAAAGAAATTTCTAAAGGAAGAAAGAGGAGGTTGTATAAAAGGGAACATAATAATCAAGAAATAATTTTTATTTTTTAGTTTTTAAATTTTTTTTTTGTCTTTAGGGCCGCACCCGCGGCATATGGAGATTCCCAGGCTAGGGGTCCAATCAGAGCTGTAGCTGCCCGCTTACACCACAGCCACAGCAACTTGGGATCTGAGCCGCACATGCAGCCCACACCACAGCTCACGGCAACACCAGATCCTTAACCCACTGAGCAAGGCCAGGGATTGAACCCACAACCTCATGGTTCCTAGTTGGATTCGTTAACCACTGAGCCACAATGGGAACTCCAAGAAATAATTTTTAAAAGGCTAACTACAATCCAAATACTATGGTCATATAGTTTTTCCTTTAATATAGCAGTGCTCTAAATTAGATTAACAGATATTCCTGTAATGAAACTTATTTGGTCACTGTTGATTTGTTTTTTGGTACATTTTTTTGCACTGTAACATCATATAATTAAGATGTATAATGTGTTGATTTGATACATCTATAGTGAAATGATTGTTCCCAAAGCCTTAGGTGAAACCTGTATCGCCTCACATAATTACCATTTCATTTTGGCGGTAAGAACATTTAAGATTGATAATCTTAGCAACATTCAGGTATATAACGCAGTATTAACTATAATGTCCATGCTATGCATTAGATCCCCAAAGTTTGTGCCCTTTGATTAACATCTTCCCCTTCCTCCCACCCCTAGCCTCTGGTAACCACCATTCTACTCTGTCTCTATGAATTTCGCTTTTTTAGCTTCCACGTATAAGTGATTGACTGCATATTTGACTTATTTTTACTTAGCATAACCACCTCAGAATTCATCCAAGTTGTTATAGAGGGCAGGACTTCCTCCTTTCTCGTGTTTAAGTAATATCCCATTACACACACACACACACCCCAACCACATCTTCTTTATCCATTCATCTATTGGTAAGGCACTTCGGTGATTTCCAAATGTAGACTATTGTGAATAATGGTGCCTTGAACATAGAGATGCAGATTTTCCCTTTGGCATCCTGTTTCCATTTCTTTTGGATACATACTCAGATGTTGGATCATTTGGACATCTACTTGTAATTTTTTGAGGAGCATCCATACTGTTTTTTCATACTGGCTGTATCAATTTACAGTCCCAACAGCAGTACACAAGAGTTCTGTTTTCTCCACATCCTTGCCAATACTTGTTATCACTTTTCTTTTTAATGATAGCCATTCTAATAGATGTGAGGTGATATCTCAGTATGGTTTTGATTTGCATTTCCCTGATGATTAGTAATGTTGAGCGCCTTTTTGTGTATCTATTGGCCATTTGTATGTCTTCTTTGGGAAAATGTCTATTCAGGTCCTCTGAACATTTTTTAATTAGGTTATTTGGGTTTTTTGCTATTGAGTTGTGTGTGTTATTTATATATTTAGGATGTTAACCCATATTAGATGTGTGATTTTCTTGTTTGTTTAATCGTTTCTTTTGTCGGTGTTTTGAGGTAGTCCCACTTATTTATTTTTTATTTTTGTTTTTTGCTTTTTTTGGGGGGGGGCCCACACTCGTGGCATATGGCGGTTCCCAGGCTAGGGGTCTAATTGGAGCTACAGCTGCTGGCCTACACCACAGCCACAGCAACACCAGATCTGAACCGTGTCTGCAACCGACACCACAGCTCATGGCAACGCCGGATCCTTAATGCACTGAGTGAGGCCAGGGATTGAACCCGCAACCACATGGTTCCTAGTCAGATTTGTTTCTGCTGCACCACAATGGGAACTCCCCACTTATTTATTTTTAAAGCTTTTGTTGCTTGTGATTTTGGTGTCATACCTTCAAAATTGTTGCCAGGATCAGTGTCAGAGAAGTTTTTCCCTATGTTATCTTCTAGGAGTTTTATGGCTTTCAGATCATATGTTTAAGTTTTTCATCCTTTTTTTTTGTCTTTTTTTTCTAGGGCCACACCCACAGCATATGGAGGTTCCCAGGTTAGGGTCTAATCGGAGCTGTAGCCGCCAGCCTACACCAGAGCTACAGCAATGCTGGATCCTTAACCCACTGAGCGAGGCCAGGGATCAAGCCCGAAACCTCATGGTTCCTAGTCAGATTTGTTAACCACTGAGCCATGCTGGGAACTCCAAGTTTTTAATCCTTTTTGAGCTACTTTCTTGAGAGAAATAAAATAGGAGTCCAGTTTCATTGTTGTACATGTAGTTATCCAGTTTTCCCAACACCACTTAACAAAGCAACTGTCCTTTCCTGATTGAATATTCTTGGCTCCTTTGTCAAATATTAGTTGGTCATATATGCATGAGGTCATTTCTGAGTTCTTAATTGTTTTCCATTGGATTATGTGTGTTTTCATGCCAGCACTAAACTCTTTTGATTACTATAGCTTTGTATTATAGTTTAAAATCAGGAAGTATGATGCCTCCAACTTTGTTGTTATTTCTTATGGTTGCTTTTGTCTGTTTGGGAATTTTAGGATTATTTTTATACTTATATAAAAATGCTATTGAAGACAACCTATGGAATGGGACAAAATAGTTACAAATTATGCAACTGACAAGGGTTTAATCTCCAAAATATACAAACAACTCATACAACTAAACAGCAAAAAAAAAAGAAAGAAAAATGAGCAGAAGACCTAAGTAGACATTTCTCCAAAGAAGACATATGGATGGCCAACAGGCACATGAAAAAAATGTTCAGCATCACTAATTATTAGAGAAGTGCAAATCAAAACTACAATGAGGTGGAGTTCCCATCATGGCACGGCAGAAATGAATCTGACTAGAAACCGTGAGGTTGTGGATTCGATTCCTGGCCTTGCTCAGTGGGTTGAAGATCTGGTGATGCTGTCAGCTGTGGTGTAGGTTGCAGATGTGGCTCAGATCCTGCGTTGCTATGGTGTAGGCTGGCAGCTGTAGCTCTGATTTGACCCCTAGCCTGGGAACCTCCATATGCCACGGGTGCAGCCCCAAAAAGCAAAACAACAGCAAAAACTACAACGAGGTACCACCTCACACTGGTCAGTCTACAAATAACAAATGCAGGAGAGGGTGTGGAGAAAAGGGAACCTTCCTACACTGTTGGTGCAAATGTAAATTGGTACAACTAATATGGAAAACAGTATACAGGGTCTTCAAAAAACTATATATAGAACTATCATATGATCTAGCAATCCCACTCCTGTGCATCTATCCAGACAAAATTACAATTCAGAAGGATACATGCACTCCTATGTTCATAGCAGCATTATTCACAATAGCCAAGAAATGGAAACAACCTAAATGTCCATTGACAGATGAATGGATGAAGAAGTTGTGGGGCATATACGCAATGGAATACTACTCAGCCATAAAAAAGATCAAAATAATCCCATTGGCAGCAACATGGATCGAACTAGAGAGTCTCATACTATATGAAGTCAGAAAGAGAAAGACAGCATATGATATCATTTATATGTGGAATCTAAAATATGGTACAAATGAACATATCTACAGAACACAAACAGATTCACAGACATGGAGAACAGACTTGTGATTGCCAAGGGGGAGGGGGAGGGAGTGTGATAGACTGGGAATTTGGGGTTAGTAGATGCAAACTATTACATTTAGAATGGATAAGCAGTGAGGTCCCGCTGTAAAGCACAGGGAACTTGTGATAGAACATGATAGAAAATCATATGAGAAAAAGAATATATATGTGTATATATATATGTATTACTGGGTCACTTTGCTGTATAGCAGAAATCGACAGAATATTGTAAAGCACCTATAGTAAAATTTTTAAAAATGCTGTTGAAATTTTGATAGGAATTATACTGTATCTATTGATGGCCTTGGGTTATATGGATCTTTAAACCATATCAGTTCTTTTCATCAGTGAACATAGTTTAGCTTTCATTTTATTAGGTCTTTTTTTCATCAAAATCTTAAAATTTTCAGTGTATAGAACTTTCACCTCTTTGGTTCAGTTTATTCTTAAGTATTTTATTGCTTTTTGGTGTTATTGTGAATAAGATTGTTTTCTTTATTTTTAAAATGTCTTGTTAGCATATAAAAGATGGGACTGTTTATGTTGATTTTGTATCCTGCAGCTTTTTTGAATTCCTTAATTCTAATAGTTTTTGGGTGGGGTCTTTAAGACTTTCTCTATACAAAACCATGTCATCTACAAAGACATTTTTTTTACCTTCTTCCTTTCCATTATGGATGCCTTTTATTTCTTTTTCTTGCCTAATTGCTGTGGCTGGGACTTCCAGTACTGTGTTAAATAGGAGTGATAAGCATGGGACTTTTGTCTTGTTCCTGGTCTTAGAGGAAATGTTTTCAACTCTTCATCATTGTAGATGATGTTACCTGTGGACTTGTTCCGTATGGCTTGTATGATGGTGAGCTGTCTTCTCTCTATACCCAGTTTGTTGAGAATTTTTATCATGAAAGGTTGTTTTATTTTGTCAAATCCTTTTTATTCATCTATTGAGATGATCATATGATTTTAATCTTCCATTCTGTTAATGTTGTGGATCAGGTTTTTTTGCTTTTTTTTTTTTAGGGCCGCACCCACAGCATATGGAGGTTCCCAGGCTAGGGGTCCAATCGGAGCTACAGCTGCCGGCCTATGCCAAAGCCACAGCAATATCAGATCCAGGCCATGTCTGTGACCTACACTACAGCTCACGGCAACACCAGATTCTTAACCCACTGAGCGAGACCAGGGATCGAACCTGCAACCTAGTCGGATTTGTTTCCATGCACCATGAACTGGATCAGTTTTTGATTTGCATATGTTAAACTGTCCTTCCATCCCAGTAATAAATTCCACTTGATCATAGGATATAACCTTTTTAATGTGCTGCTCAATTCATTTTGCAGATGTTATGTTGAGAATATTTGCAACTGTATCGATCAGTTATATTAACCTCTAGTTTCTTTTCTGGTAATGTCCTCATCTGGCTTTTTATCAGGGTGATGCCAGCCTTGTAAGATGCTTTTGGGAATGTTCCCTCCTCTTCATTTTTTATAAGTGTGAGAAGGATTAGTATTCTTTTTGAATGTTTGGTAGAATTCACCAGGGAAACCATCTGGTCGTGGCGTTTCCTTAGGGGAGCTTTTTCAGTAGTGATTCAATCACCTTGTTACTGTTTTGTTCAGATTTTCTGTTTCTTCCTGATTCACTCTTGGTAGGTTGTATGTTTCTCAGAATTTATCCATTTCTCTGGGTTACAATTTGTTGGTTTATTTTATTTATTTATTTTTTGTCTTTTGTCTTTTTAGGGCCACACCTGCAGCATATGGAGGTTCCCAGGCTAGGGGTTGGATCAGAGCTGTAGCCACCGGCCTACACCACAGCCACAGCAACATGGGATCCAAGCCGCATCTGTGACCTACACCACAACTCACGGCAATGCCAGATCCTTAACCCACTGAGCAAGGCCAGGGATGGAACCCTTATCCTCATGGATACAGTCAGGGTCATTAACCACTGAGCCACGATGGTAACTCCAGTTTGTTGGTTTATAGTTGTAGTTGTTCATAGGATCTCTTAGGATGCTTTGTGTTTCTATAGTATCCACTGTAACATCTCCTCTTTCATTTCTGATTTTGAGTCTTTTCTCTTTTTTTTTCCTTAGGCTAGCCAAAGGTTATCAATTTTGTTTATCTTTTCATAAAACCAGATCTTAGTTTTATAGGTCTTTTTTTGGTTTCTGTTTTATTTCTGCCATGATCTTTATTTCCTTCCTTCTCCTAACTCTGAGCATAGTTTGTTTTTTTTTCTAGTTCCTTGAGGTATAAAGTTAGGTTGAGATCTTTCTTTTGTCTTGATGTATGCGTTTGTCACTATACATTTCCCTCTTAGAACTATTTTTTGTGGACCCCATTTGTTTTAATATGCTGTGTGTTTTTATTGTTGGTTGTCTCAAGATAATATTCTCTTTCCCTTTTGAGTTCTTCTTTGACCCATAGGTTGTTCAGGAGTGTATTTTTTAATTTCCACATATTTGTGATTTTTCCAGCTTTCCTTCCATTATTCGAGTTTCATACCATTGTGCTCAGCAGGCTACTTGGTATGAATTCAATCTTCTTAAATTTGCTAAGACTTGCTCTGTGATTTATCACATGATCTATCTTGGAGAATGTTTTGTATGTGCTGAGAAGAATTTGTATTCTGCTGTTAGAGAAAATTTTATGTATATGTAAAGGAAAGATAAGTGTGTGTGTGTGTGTGTGTGTGTGTGTGTGTGTGTGTGTGTGTGTGTGTGTATGTATGTATATTTGATCCCTTTGGCCTCAAGTATAGTTCATATCCAACATTTCCTTGTTGATTTTCTCTCTGGATGATCAGTCCATTGTTGAGAATAGAGTATTAAAGGCCTCAACTATTATTGTATTGTTATTTTTTCCATTTTTGAAGGTTTTACTGAAGGATAGTTGATCTACAGTGTTATGATTTCTGCTGTATAACAAAGTGATTCACTTATACACATAGCCATTCTTCTACAGATTCTTTTCCCATATAGATGATCACAGATCATTGGGTAAAGTTCCCTGTGTTTTACAGCAGGGCCCTGTTGACCATCCATTGCATATACAATAGTGTACATATGCCAGTCCCAGACACCCAATCCATCCCCCGCACCTGTCCCCTTTGGTAACCATAAATTTGTTTTCTAAGTCTGTGAAACCTTTTCTGTCTTGTAAATTAATTCATTTGTGTCATTTTTAAAGATTCCACTTTTAAATGATATCCTATGATGTTTGTCTTTCTCTGACTTCACTTAGTATGTTAATCTCTAGGTCCATCCAGCTTACTGCAAATGGCATTATTTCATTTTTTATGGCTACTATTACATTGTATATATGTACCACATCTTCTTTATACATTCCTCTGTTGATGGACATTTAGGTTGCTTCCACATATGAGCTATTGTAAATAGTGCTGCACGTTTTGCATGTATCTTTTCAAATTATGGTTTTCTCCAGATATATACCCAAGAGTGGGATTGATGGATCATAGGGTAGTTCTATTTTTAGATTTTTGAAGAACCTCTATAGTAGTTGTACCAACTTACATTCCCATCAAGAGCATAGGAGGGTTCCCTTGTCTCTGCACCCTCTCCAGCAGATTTTGTTTGTAGACTTTTTTTAATGATGGTGTGAGGTTATACCTCATTATAGCTTTGATTTTCATATCTCTAATAGTGATGTTGAGCATCTTTTCATGTGTTTTCTTTGCCATCTGCATGTCTTCTTTGGAGAAACATCTATTTAGATCTTCTGCTCATTTTTTGATTGGGTTGTTTGTATTTTTTATATTGAACTGCATGAGCTATTTGTATATTTTGGAGATTAATCCCTTGTTGATTGCTTTGTTTGCAAATATTTTCTCCCATTTTGTTGGCTGTCTTTTCATTTTGCTTGTAGTTTTCCTTTGCTTTTCAAAAACTCTTAAGTTTAACTAAGTCCCATTTGTTTGTTTTTGTTTTTATTTACATTATTCTAGGAGGTGAATCAGAATATATTGTTGCATTTTATGTCAGAGAGTGTTCAGTGTATGTTTTCCTCTAAGAGTTTTATAGTATCCAGTCTTACATGTATGTCTTTAATCCATTTTGAGTTTATTTTTTGTGAACAGTGTTAGAGAGTGTTCTAAATTCATTCTTTTTCATGTAGCCGTCCAGCTTTCCCAGCACTACTTATTGACGAGATTGTCTTTTCTCTTTAGTATATTCTTGCCTCCTTCATCATAAATAAGATGACCATAGGTGCATGGGTTTATTTCTGGACTTCCTATCCTGTTCCATTGGTCTATATTTCTGTTTTTGTGCCCGTATCATACTCTTTTGATGACTGTAGCTTTGTAGTGTAATGGGAAGTCAGGGAGCCTGGTTCTTCCGTCTCTGTTTTTCTTCCTCAGGACTGCTTCAGCTATTTGGATCTTTTATGTCTTGATAAAAATTTAAAATTTTTTGTTCTGGTTCTGTGAAAAATGCCATTGGTAATTTGATATGAATTGCACTGAATCTGAATATTGCCTTGGTTAATACAGTTATTTTGACAATATTGATGTCTCCAGTCCAACAACAGGGTATATCTTTCCATCTGTTTGTGTCATCTTCCATTTATTTCATCTGTATCTTACAGTTTTCAGAGTACAGATCTTTTGCCACTTTAGGGAGGTTTATTCATAGGCATTTTATTCTTTTTGATGTGATGGTGAATGGGATTATTTCCCTAGTTTCTCTTTCTGATCATTCATTGTCTGTGTATAGAGATATGAGAGATTTCTTTATATTAATTTTTATCCTGCAGCTGTACCAAATTCACTGATGAGCTGTAGTAGTTTTCTGGTAGCATCTTGAGGATTTTCTCTGTATGGTATCATGTCATCTGCAAACAGCAACAGTTTTACTTCTTTTCTAATTTGGATTCCTTTTATTTCTTTTTCTTCTCTGCTTGGTTTGACTAGGACATCCAAAACTGTGTTGAATAAAAGTGGCTAGAGTGAATATCCTTGCCTTGTTCCTGATCTTAGTGGAAATTGTTTTAGCTTTTCACTGTTGAGAATGATGTTAGCTTTGGGTTTGTCAAATATGGCCTTTATTATGTTGAGGTAGGTTTCCTCTGTGCCCACTTTCTGGAGGGTTTCTATCAGAAATGGGTGTTGAATTTCCTCAGAAGCTTTTGCTGCATCTATCGAGATGATCATATGGTTCTTATTCTTCAATTTGTTAATGAGATGCATCACACTAATTGATTTGTGAATCTTGAAAAATCTTAACATCCATGGGATAAACCCCACTTGATAATAGTATATAATCCTTTTGCTGTATTGTTGGATTTGGTTTGCTAGTATTCTGTTGAAGATTTTTGTGTCTACGTTCACCAGCAATATTGGCCTGTGACTTTCTTTTTTTGTGTTATCTTTGTCTAGTTTTGGTATCAGCATGATGGTGACTTCATAGAATAATTTGGGCGTATTCCTTTTGCAGTTTTCTTAGAACAGTTTCAGAAGGATAGATGTTAACTCGTCTCCATTTGTGTGGAATACCTTTCTCCTTCCTCTCACTTTCAGTCTGTATGTGTCCCTAGATCTGAAGCAGGCCTCTTGTAGAAAGCATATATATGAGTCTTGTTTTTGTATCCATTCAGCCAGTCTATGTCTTTTGGTTGGAGCATTTAATCCATTTACACTTAAGGTAATTATCAATATGTATGTTCTTATTGCCATTAGGTTAATTATTTTGGCTTTATTTTTGTAGTTCTTTTTTCTTCCCTTCTTTTGTTTTCCTTTCTTGTGGTTTGATGACTATTTTTAGCATTGTGTATGGGTGATCTTTTCTTTTTTTCCTGACCACATCCATAGCATTTGGAAGTTCCTGGGCCAGGGATTGAATCTAAGCTGCACCTGCATTCTACACCACAGCTGCAGCAACACCACATCCTTTAACCCATTGTTCAGGGCCAAGGATTGAACCCATACCACCTGAGCCACTGCAGTCAGATTCTTAACCCACTGTGCCACAGCAGGAACTCCTGTGTTGCTTTTTCTTATTTGTGTGTGAATCTAATACAGGTTTTTGTTTTGATATAACAGTCAATATATATGTACAAGATTGTTTTAAGTTGCCGGTCTCTTAATTTCAAATGTTTTCCCAGTATCTGCAGTCATACTCTCCTCTTTTCATGTTGCTTGCTTTGATATCATACGTGTGTGTGGATGATTTCTTACCTTTACTATGTTTGCCTTTGCCAGCTAACCTTCTCATTTGTTATATTCTTGTTTCTAATTGTGGCCGTTTTTTTCTGCCCAGAAAATTTCCTTTAGCAATATAGTTATTTTTCAGTTTGTGCATCATTCACCTGGCCATGGGATTTCCTATCACAAAAGTGCTCCTTCTACCTTTTTGTTGTGGCTTCTTTTTTTTGTCTTTGTGTGTTGGATATCTTTTTTTGGTAGTTTCCACTATGTTTTGTTGATGGTTCAGCAGGTAGTTGTGACTTTGGTGTCTTTGTGAGAGGAGGAGAATTTGAATCTTTCTACTCTACCATCTTGTCTCTAATCCACTAGGCTAATCTGTATTGCTATTTATTTCTCCTTTTAGTTCTGTTAGTATGTGCTTTACATATTTAGGCATTCTGCGCTGAATGCCTAAATATTTACACTTGTTACATCTTCTTGTTGGATTGATCAATTTATCATTACATAATGATTTTCCTTGTGTCTTTTGACCATATTTAGCTTTAACTCCATTTTATGTGAAAGAGGTGTAGCTGCCTTTGTGTTCTTTTGGCTACCATTTGCTAGAAATATCTTTTTTTCATCAATTCACTCTCTGTATATTTATGTCCTTAAAGCCAAAGTTCTTCTCTTGTAGACAGTTTATCATTGGAACTTGTTTTTTATCCATTCAGTCATTCTGTGTCTTTTGATTGGAGAATTTATTCCCTTTATGTTTAAAGTAATTATTGATAGGTAAGGGCACATACCGTTGCCATTTTGTTAATTGCTTTCTGACTGTACATCCTTTGTTCCTTTTTTTCTCTCTTGCTATCTTCCTTTGCGATATGACTTCTTGCAGTGGTATGCTTTGATTCCTTTATTATTATTTTTTGTATCTAATACAAGTTTTTCCCTTGTGTCTTCAGGGTTGGGTACTAATGATTATTGTGATCCTGTAGTTGTGTCATGTTCCCCTGATGTTTTTCATATTCCTTGAAGTTTTTCATTTCTGTCTTTTCATTGAAGTAGTAGCCACCTCCTACAGTCTTTACTAATTGCCTTCAGAAAAGGCATACCTACCCTGAGCCCTGATAGTGATTCTGAGGCTTCCTCCTATGGGTAGAGCTGCTTCACACCTCTTCCTTCCTTTTTTTTTTTTTTTTTTTTGGCTGAGCCTGTGGCATGTGGAAATTCCCACAGCAGGGATCAAACCCATGCCACAGCAGCAACCTGAGCTGCTGCAGTGACAATGCTGGACCCTTAGCCCACTGTGCTACAAGGGAACTCCTCTTCCTCCCTCTTATGGCAGAATTCTTTAGCTTTCTCTTATGTCCTCTTTTGATCACACACTGAACTAGACCAGTGCTGACAGTCTCACTTTTGTTTTCCAAAAAGTGGCACTAGACCTCAAGTTTGTGGTCTTTAGCTAGCCTGCAGATTTGGGTGATTTTCTATATATACTCATTTGCCATTTGCCAAAGCTCATCCTTGCCACCACCACCAGGAGCACACACAGGGAGCTGACCAAAATGTGGCAAAGGTGTTTGAAGGAGGCATGTTGAGTACTTAGGGAACCTATAGGTCAGTTGGGGTCATCCATGGGCAAGGCATTACCAATGGCTCATGGCCAGGCTTCTTAATAGAGTCAGAGACACAGTAGGATTCATGTCCCTTTAGTACCCTCTAAGCAGCCTAGCTACTGTTTGCTTAGCCTCTTCCTGACCCCCAGTCATGCAACTCACAATTTATTGTTCCTCTCCAATGCATCTGAAATTTGTAATTTTTTGTCCAGTGGTGTGTTTGAACTTTTCCTCTAGAAACTTTGACTTCCACAAAGCCTCTCATATCTGTGGGCGATTGTCTAAAACTGTTTTCCAAGGGTCCTTGGACTGTGGCCAAGAGGAGCCGGAAATGGTTCACAGGTTCTCTCAGGATCCATAGCTGTGACCAAGTCTATGTTCCCTTTACCCAGTGCATGGGTGGTTGAAATTTGTTCTGGGTCACTTGGCATATGGAGCTGGATCATCCCACTGCTCCCACAAAGGCATTTTGTCCATGAATTGATGCCAAATTGTTGTTGAGGAGGGACAAAAACAATAAATGTTTTATTCCGCCATGATACTGACATCAGTCTTGCTTTCTATTTATGATTTTGCATCTCTAGTCATACTTTAACATGTAGGTGTTTTGTTAAATATGTGTGAGTGACATCTTTGTCCTTCTTTGGTGTTAGGATTATCCTAGCCTTTTAAGATAAATTGGGAGATTTTCTCCATTTTTATATGCTCTGGAATAGTTTTCATATTAGAAGACTTAGTAGAATTCTTATTATCTAGATTTGCCCTTTGCTCTTTTTTTAAAAGATAGATACTTTTATTTCTGTTAAAAAATGCTATTGGGATTTTGATAGTGGTTGCATTGCGTATGTAGATTGCTTTGGGTAGTGTGAATATTTTAACAATATTAAGTCTTCTAATCCATTAAATAATATGTTTTTTCATTTATTCCTTTTTAAATTTTTTCCAGTAATGATTGATTTATTTTTGGATTGATTGTTTTCATGTGTTCAAATATCCTTGTATCCCCAGGATAAATCCCACTTGGTTATGATATATGATCCCTTTAATGTGTTGTTGAATTTGATTTGCTAGTATTTTGTTGAGGTTTTTTTTGCATCTATATTCATCAGGGTATTGGCTCTCTTTTCTTGTAATTTCTTTTTCTGACTTTGAAATCAGTAATACTGGCCATATAAAATCAGTTTGCAAGTGTTTCCTCCTCTTCAGTTTCTCGGAAGAGTTTGAAAAGGACTAGTCTTAATTTTTCTTAAATTAATATGGAACCAATAGCCCAAACAATCTTGAAAAAAAAAGAACAAAACTAGAGGCTTCACACTTCCTGATTTCAAAAAATACTACAAAATAATATAGTAATTGCATAAAGACAGACATATAGACCAATAGAACTGAATAGAAATAAGCCCACACATACATGGTCAGATAATCTTCAACAAGGGTTCCAAAAATGGGAACTGGATAGTCTGTTCACCAGAGTATTGTAAAAATTGGCTAGCCACATGCTTAAGAATGAAATTAGAGCCGTACATTACACCAGACACAAAAATCAACTCAGAATGGATTAAAGATTTTAACATAAGACATGAAACTATAAAACATGTAGAAAAAATACAGGGGAAAACCTTGCTGACATTGTTCTTGGCATTGATTTCTTGGATACCCAATACATAGGCAACAAAAGCAAAAAGAGGCAAGTGGGACTGCATCAAACTAAAATGCTTCTGCACAGCAAAAGAAAATGTGGAAAGGCAGTCTATAGAGTGGGAGAAAATATTTGCAAGCCACATATCAGATAAAGTGCTAATATCCCAAACATGATAGGAACATATATAACTCAATTAGAAAAAGAAAAAACCCAATTAAAAATGAGGAAAGGATTTATAGACATTTCTCCAAAGAAGACATGCAAATGGTAATGGGTACATGAAAAGTTGTTGGATATCATTAATCATCAGGGAGATGCAAATCAAAACCACAGTGAGATGTCATCTTGCACCTGTTAGGATGGCCACGATCCAGAAATCAGAAAAATAACAAGTTTTTGCAGGGATGTAAAGAAATTGGAATCCTAGTGCACTGTTTTGGGGAATGTAAAATAGTACAGCCACCATGGAAAACAGTATGGATATTCCTGAAAAAATTAGAAAACAGAACTACGATATGATCCAGGCATATCACCTCTGAGCATTTATCCAAAAGAATTGAAATTAGGATCGCAAAGAGAGATTTGCACCGCCATGTTCACTGCAGCATTATTCACAATAGCCATGAGGTAGAAACAACCTAAATGTCCATTGATGGATGAATGTATAATGAAGAGGTGGTGAAGAAATGCAGTGGAACATTTACAGCCATAGGAAAAGAAGAAATCCCCTCTTGTGCTACAATGTGTATGAACCATGAGAACAGTATAAGTGAAATAAACCAGTCACAGGAGGACACATAGTGCATTATTCCACTAATAAAAGATACACAAAGTATTCAGACTCTTAAAAAAGAAAGTAGAATGGGGATTTCCAGAGGCTGGAGGGCAGAGGGAACTGGGGATTTGCTATTTAATGTGTATAAAGTTTCAGTTATGTAAGAAAAAGTTCCAGAGGTCCTGCTATACAATATTGAGATTATAGTTAACAACACTGTATTGTGCACTTAAGTTTTTATTAAGAGGGTATATCTAATGTTATGTGTTTTTTAACCAAAATTTAAAAAAAAAACACTTGTAATAGATGCTTTACAAGTATTTGTTGAATAAATGAAAAGTAAAAGTAGATAATCTTATTTATATGTAATTCTCTTATTGTGTGTAATTTCTAAATAGCAGGGAACATCAATTTTTATTTCCCTTTTACCTTGAGAAACTCAGATGTTTTTAAAATTTAAGTAATATTTTGGGCTACCAGTTTTGTTTATTTCTAATTGCATATGATATGGAATGAGACTATAATTGCCCTAATTTTATTCATTTCTGTGCTATTCATTTAACAAATACTTATTGCAAGCCTAGTGTGTATACACTATACTCATTGATGAGGGTGTATACCATGGTAAGACAAAAGCACTTGTCCTCCAGGAGCTTAAAACCTAAAAATAAATAAGTAAATAAATAGAAGATTAGCTTCAATTGGATTAAAACCACAGAGAAATACACTGTGATAGAGAATAGCCACTGCTGGAGGAAACATTATTTTTATTTTGAATAAGGTGATCAGGGATACCTCTGTGGGTTGATGTTTGTTTGAAGGCCAAAGCATAAGTGCAAATCACCAATATAACAGCCAATTGAAAGCATTTTAGATGTTAGGGTATCAGAAAGGAGGTGTCTGTCACTGAACCACAAAGAATTGAGGTGGAGTTGTACAAGGTAAGGTGGAGAGGTAGGGTCTGGTACTCTAGACCCTACCTCTCCCAATTATATTCCGAGTGCAAGGGGAAGGCTGTAAAGGGGTTTAGGCAGGCACGTGACTCTGGTTCTTTTGAAGAATCTGGGTTTAGGGAAGAGTTGAAGCAAGAGGACCGAGTACAAGCAATTGCAGTGGTCCAGGCGAAAGACCATGATGGCTTACATGACAGTGGTGGCTAAGGAAATGAGATGTAGACAGCTCTCACATGGATTTTTGGGGTAAGTTGGATTTGCTCATGGATCTGGAAGCGAGGAATGAGAAATGGAGAAAATAAGCTAGATTCAGAGATTTGGACTTGAGCAATGGGGTTGATGATAGTGCTGTTTATTAATCTGGGGGCTTTTGCTGGGGACACACTGGAGGTAGAAGAGTGGGGAAGGCATGCCATCTAAAAAAAATCTTGAGATGCTGATTAGACACCCAAGTGAAAATGTCATGTAGGTAAGCCAGAAAAATGAATCTGGGGCTCAGAGCAGGTCTTTTTTTGAAATACACCTATGGGAGGCATTCTTCCCATGTGATGTTGAGGTCATGGGACTGGAGAAGCTCACCAGAAAGAGAGTGGAGAGAGAGTGTGGCATAGCCAGCCCCACACCCAGGGCAGCCAGCAGCAGAGAGAGCTGATGGAACACCCAGAGGGCTGCTGGCGCCACCATGACCATTACCTCATTCCAGACTGAGACCATCTGTGTTGACACCCAGTAGCCCCAAATCAGCCTGTTGCTGACCTCACTGTGACTTCTGGTTTCTTCTTCCAGGAAGTGAAAAATAGTTAGCACCTTAACCTTGTCTTCATGGCTGTGGGTAGAAAGAAATTATTTCCGAGTTGAAAGAAGATTCCTTAAGGAAATGATAGGTCTGCTTTTCTATGTCTGTCTCTCTTTTTTTCTGTTCCCTTTTAAAACTTCAGTCCACTGTGTTCGACCAGATGAAATCTGTACCCATGTCAAATCTGAGGTTGTCCATGACTGGGAAAAAATTATCAAAACATCTTGTTTCTTCTGAGGCGCCTGTTGGTTACAGACAAAAGTTTAAAATTACCCATTTTGTGTGCAGTATTCAAGGTTACATGAGTAGCGTAAGTCTCTTTAAAGCTAGAAGATTGCTTTGAACATTTAATAGAAAGCTTGGGAGTTCCCGTCGTGGCGCAGTGGTTAACGAATCCGACTGGGAACCATGAGGTTGCGGGTTCGGTCCCTGCCCTTGCTCAGTGGGTTAACAATCCGGCATTGCCATGAGCTGTGGTGTAGGTTGCAGACGCGGCTCGGATCCTGCGTTGCTCTGGCTCTGGCGTAGGCCGGTGGCTACAGCTCCGATTGGACCCCTAGCCTGGGAACCTCCATATGCCGTGGGAGCGGCCCAAGAAATAGCAAAAAGACAAAAAAAAAAAAAAAAAAGCTTGGCTATGTAGTAATTACCTTCCACATTTTATCACTCCACTTTAATACTTTAAAAAAAACAAAAAAAGATTATGTCGAGTTCAGTTTCCAGAAAATGCTTTTGTCACTTACCTCTTCTTAGTCAAAGTTGATCTTTTTACCGTCTTTCTTTCTCTGCCTGCTTGGAAGACCTCTCAAGAGCTCTGACATCAAGTCAGATCTTACCTTTTTATATATTAAATAGCTGTTCTCCTCTAGATATGAAGAAGCACAAAGTGAGCATCTGTTTATATTTATACCTGTAAATTGACTAAGGGTCCTTATTTTCCTGTTTTGGAGAGGCATTTGTCCACATTGATTTCTTAACCCCAGATTGCCTGCCTTCAAATCCCAGTTTATCCACTTATATTGGGTGAATTTGGCCAAGCTACTTAACTTCTCCGTGCCTCAGTCTCCTCACATGTAAAATAAGGATAATGAAAGTGTCATTCGCATTGGGTTTTGCAATTAAATGAGTTATATACAAACTAAACAGTGTCTGGTGTCTATCATAAGTTCCTTATGTGTTCCTCATCGCTTTGCATCACCAGCATCAGCATCTACTCACTTCTAAGTTCTTCTGTGTTGTTTATACTTTGAGGAGATTTCATGTCTATACTTTGCCATTGGCGGGCCTCTCTTGCACTTTGACCAACCTTGTCACCCCGCATATTTAGAGGGGAAAATTCTTTGTAGCTGCTCAGTTGTCAGGTGCTGCCAGGATTCAGGAGGGTAGATTGCTGTTTTCACTGCCCCCCCACGCAGGCCCAAGTCTCCAGGTGAATTCTGCTATGACATCTTTCCCTGGTCATCCCCCTCCGTTTCTGTCTCAGCCAGCTTCCCTTTTAAATCCCCCCATAGAACATGTTTTGCTTATTCTCCCCAATTCCAGGTTGCCTAAGTATCTTCTTTGCATCCTGAATGACCTCCCGCTCCTCAGAGATGGAAAAGATCCAAAGGATCAAGTGCTACTCCGGATCCCCACCATCATCTGGATGTTGGGATCTGAAAAGGAGAGGAAGGAGTGGACCCGAATGAGGGGCTGGGGAGTAGACAGGGTATTAGAGTTCCTGATAAAATAATAAGTAAAACTGATAAATCACCACACATTTTGCCATGGGGGTTCTCAAGCTTTGTTGCCCATTATAATTACCTCCAGGGTACATCCCACCACACTTAAATCAGTCTCTGGGGGCAGAACCTAGACATGCCAGGCAGTTAAGCCAGCATGAGCACCTTCCTGCTCAAAGTGTGGTCTGTGGAGCAGCAGCAGCAGCCTCACCTGAGAGCTTATTAGAAATTTAGTGCTACCCCAGACTTACTGAATCAGAATCTACATTTTAGTAAGACTTGAGGTGATGTCACTGCATGCTGAAGGTTTTGAAGCACTTAGTATCCTGGTGCTCAACAATGGCTGTACCTTGGAATAACCCGGGATGCTAGAAAATGACACTGATGCTTAAATTTAAACACCTCGTTCAGATATACCCTTAGGCATGCACTCGACCAAACACACTAAAAACTTACTGTAACTTCAACAACTATTGAATTGGCAAATAGTAAAAAAGACTTGGAGTTCCTGCTGTGGCACAATGGGTTGAGGACCTGGTGTTGTCTCTGCTGTGGCATGGGTTTGATGCCCGGCATAGTGGGTTAAGGATCTGGCATTGCCGCAACTGTGGCATAGGTTGCGTTGCATTTGCAGCTTGGATTCGATCCCTAGCCCAGGAACTTCCACATGCCGCAGATGTGGCCAAAAAATAAGTAAGATTTGGAAAGCTCTCATTTCCATTGATGTTGCATGCATACACACGCACATACACACTCACTTTTAAGCACTGTGTTTATAAATGGATTGGTAATCCATATGTTTTTCACAAACATGGATTGGGAACAGGCCAAATCCAGTCCCTCGTCTTTTTTTTTTTTTTTTTTTTTTTTTAATGACCGTACCCAAACCCTATGGAAATTCCTGGGCTGGGGATTGAGTCTGAGCTGCAGCTGCATGCAGCACAGGTCACAGCTGCAGCAGCACTGGATCCTTTTAAACCCACTGTGTTGGGCTGGGGATTGAACTGGTAGCTCCACAGCAACCCAAGCCGATGCAGTCAGATTCTTCACCCTTGTGCCACAGGGGGAGCTCACCATCATCTATTTTTTTTTTAATAAAGTTTAATTGGAACAAACACATGACCACTTGATTATACATATTGCTTGTTGCTGGTTTCATACTGCAGTGGTACAGTTGTTAGCAAACTCAGGTCTAGCTGCTCGGTGCTCAGATGTCAGTATGAGAGACAAGTGTTGGCAGGAATGGAAAAATTGTTTTAATCAGAAAGCCAGCAATCTAGGGAGGAGGCTAACTAGTGACCCAAAAACAACTCTGAAGATTCTACTCAGGGAAAAAAGGGAAGTAATCTCAGATAACCCTTGAGATAGGAGGTCAGATTCATCACCATCTCCTGCTGCATGCGGGCTTGTCAGCTCCTTGTGATCTTTCTTTAGAAGCCATCTCATTCACAGTTTGTTCATGAGATTACTGAAGGGGAAGCTGGGGAAGAGATCTGGTCATCTGTTAATTACTTCTTCATTTCTCTTTCTTTGATCTAAGGAAAGAATCAGTGGGTTAGACAAAGCGTTGTGTAATCAAAATATTTGAAAGGTGTGCTTGGGCCAGAAGTTAAAATATAGCTTACCTATGGTGACAAGATAAAAGGGACCTCCTGCAAAGAGCTCTTTTCTGCCAAAAGCTGCTTACAATATTAGTAGGTAAGACAAAGACCTTATATCCCACAAAGTCTGAAATACTATCTTATTCTTAACAGAAAATGTTTGCCAACCCCTATTTTATACTAACTTGTTACAGGCCTCGTATTTACCTAATGTTGCTAAATATTTACAAATTTTCCACTGTCTTTACACCTCCAGCATATGTACATTACAGTTTAATCATCAATTTCGCTACCACAGCTGCCTTATGGCAGAAATGTAAGCAATGCACTGTACACATTTAATCTAGGAGGATAATGATTTAATACAGCATCTCTAAGAGAAGTATGGCAGACACTGTTGTTGACTTATCCAACTGCCGTGTCACACCTCCTTCCTTGCTAAGGCAACACTAATGTGAGGGGAATGACAGTGTCCCCAGTTGCTGGTGAGAAGTCATAATGGGTCTACATCATTCATGGCAGTTAGGTTCTCTTTACAAGATACTTTGTTTCTCCTGCTGCTGCTGACTTCTGGCCTAAGTAGTAGGTGTACATAACCTGGCCACCTGGGAAAAGTTTGCTTCCCTAGTTGAAGAGACAGAGTTTTGTGAAAACAGTTTGCCCCCATTCTAATCATCCTTATTGGGATGCTTGTATGGGGATGTGATGCCAGGAGCAGAGAGAGCCACCTTGTAACCATGAGGAAAGGCTGGGAGAATTGCAGGACACCCGTGTAGACCATGTCCTACTTGCACCCGAGTCATCAACCCCAGCATTTTCTATCACTCGGGCTTCTTGATATGAAAACGTGATTGACGTTATTGGGTAAGTACTTTGGGTATTCTGTTACTTGCAGCTAATTAACAGATGTAACGTGACTACAGGGACAAGGCATTGTGTAGCCTCACTCAAAATTGAATCTACCTTTCCTCCTCCCTTTTAAATAAGCAGCATTTTAAGTGTGTGCTACAGGTGGAATTTCGTATTTAGCACCTTTTTCAGGTGCTCTCCAGATGTTCTCTGTGTTGTTACCAACAATCCTGTGAAGTATCGATCCTCCTTATTTGATGGGAAGGTGGGTTCAGGGTGGTGTCATTTTTCTAAAACTACATGGCTACAAAGCGACAGAGCCAGAATCAGCTGGTTTCAGGGGAGGGTAATGTCTTTGCATCACTTCTTGGCTATCACCTCAGTTCCTTCAGCTAGATGAGCTGTATTACACAGGTGCTTTTATTTAAGCAAGAGCCCTGCAAAATGAGTCACTTTACCTCTATTTTTTTAAATGAAAAAGTGATGCAGCTTGGTTTCTGGGCAGTGTTTGCATATCCCTTTCAGGTGTTCAGATCCAGAGTTCATTCTGTCCTTGTCACACCCAGCCCTGAATGACCTCCCTCCCACTCCATGTTTGGTATTCCTTAAACACACAGGTCCCTACACCTCATTTGCCTCTCCAACTAACTCAATCTTTAATTCATAGCCAGGCTTCTAGAAAAGGTTACCTGTATCTGTTGACTTTCTTGGAAGGAGTTTCTTAGCTTTATGTTGTAAAAGTAGTATTTCCACAGGATTCAGAAATAAAACATATAAAATAATTTATGTGAAAGCCTTCCTCCTGTCCCTATCGCCAGACTCTCAATTGTTTCTCTCCCACCCTTTGAATGTTAACTCTTCCTGGGAGTTTTCTGTATATCCATACATTTGTTTCATGTGTATTTCAGCATATATGGATTTATACCCCCTCCCCTCTCACCTAAATAGTAGCATAATTCAAAGGATCCTGCAACTTGATTTTTTTTCCATCCTTAACAATAGGAAAGAATGAAATTTTTATTGAGATATAAAGCATAACATTACACTTAGTTTCAGGTAGACAGCATGACTTGATATCTGTATATAATGCAAAATGATCACAATAAGTCTATTTAACATCCATCACCAAAGTTACACATTTTTCTTGTGATGAGAACTTTTAAGTATCTATTTTCTTAGCAACTTTCAAATACACAATACAGTATTATTAACTACAGTCACCCTGTTGTACACTGCATCCCCATGATTTATTTTGTAACTGGAAATTTGTGGCATTTAACCCCCTTTACCCATCTTGTCCACCCCCACCCCTGGTAACCACCAATCTGTTCTCTGTATCAATGAGCTCAGTTATTTTGTTGTTTTATTTTGATTGTTTAGGTTCCACATATAAGTGAGATCAGATAATCTCACTGGTCTTTCTATGACTTATTTCACTTGGCATAATGACATCTAGATGCATCCATGTTGTCATATGTAGCAAGATTTCCCTTTTTTATGGCTGGATAATGAATACATCACATCTTTATCCACTGGTTGTTGATGGACATTTAGACTGTTTCCGTATGTGGGCTGTTGTGAATAATGTTGAAGTGAACATGGGGATGCAGATACCTCTTTGAGATCCTGCTTTCATAAAGTCTTCTGGATAAATACCCAGAGGAGGGATTGCTGGATCATAGGGTAGTTATATTTTTAGTATTTTGAGGAGCCTCCATACTGTTTGCCGTAGTGGCTATGCCAATTTACATTCCCAGCAACAGCGCACAAGGGTTCCCTTTTCTCCACAGCCTTGCCAGTGCTTGTTATTTCTTGTCTTTTTCGTAACAGCCATTCTAACATGCGTGGGGTAATTCCTCTTCATGGTTCTGATGTGCATTTTCCTGATGATGAGTGATGTTGAGCGCCTTTTCATGTACCCGTTGGCCACCTATATAGGTTTGTTGTTCTTTAGAAAAAAGTGTCTTTTCAGATCCTCTGTCCATGACTAGACGGGATTGTTTTTTTGGATTTGTAGTTCTTGCTATTGAATTTATATGAGTTCCTTATAAATTTTGGATCTTAACTTCTTATCGGATATGTGATTTGCAAATATTTTATCCCATTTAGTAGGTTGCCTTTTCATTGTGTTGATGGGTTGCTTTGTTGCTCAGAAGCTTTTCAATTTGATGTAGTCCCACTTCTTTATTTTTGCTTTTGTTGTCCGGTTTTTGGTGTCAAATCCAAAAAAATCACCAAGATTGATGCCAAGGAACTTACCACCTATGTCTTCTTCTAGGAGTTTTATGGTTTTAGGTCATACATTTCAACTCCTTAATCCAATTTGAGATAATTTTTTGCATGGTGCAAGATGGTGGTCCAGTTTTTACAGCACCATCTATTGTAAGGAGAATATGACTGATTTGGAATCATTATGACTTATCACCAGTAACTGGGCACATTGTCGTTCCATCCAAAAGCAGCTGACAGCCTTATGAGTTTTCCCTTTTATATGATCCTGCTTTTCTCTTGCTGCCCTTAGAATTCTCTTTCACTTGGGCCATTTTAATCATGTTATGTCTTGATGTGGGTCTCTTTGGGTTCCTCTTATTTGGGACACTCTGTGCTTCCGGTACCTGGATATCGCTTTCATCTTCAGATTCAGGAACTTTTCAGCCATGAAATCATCAAACACATTTTGTCCCCTTTCTCTTTCCTTCCTCCTTTTTGACCCTTATGATGTGAGTGTTACTACATCTGATCTTATCTAAGAGATCCCTTAAACTGTATCATTTTTAGAAATCTCTTCATTGTTCTGATTGAGTCATTTCCCTTATTCTGTCTTCCAGATCACTTTTGTGTTCTTCTGTATCATCTAGTCTGCTATTAATTCTCCTAGTGTGTTTTCATTTCAGTTATTATATTCGACTTGACTGTTTTTAAAATATTTTCTAGTTCCTTGTTAAAATTCTGTGTTCATCTGTTCTTTTCCCAATTTCAGTTAGCACTCTCACTACTAATGCTTTGAATTCTTTATTTTGTAAATTAGTTATCTCTATATCACTAGTCATTTGTTTTTTTCAGGGTTTTTTGTGCTTTCACTTGAAAAAAAATCTCTGTCTCTATGGAATTAGGTGAAACAGTTAACCTATCCCAGTCTTAAAAGAGTAGTATCCTTGTGTGGGAATGTCCCTGTGCAGTCTGCATGTGCCCACTGGCTTTGGGGGTGGAGCTGGATCTGAAGTGAGCACAGGTCCAATCTTCACCTGTGGAGTGCTGACAGCACTTTGGTGGGAGGAGGGGCTAGGGTCAGTGCCAGGTGTGAGAGCCAGGCTTCTCCTGTGCTCACTGGCCATCTCTGTCTTATTGGGGGTGGGGCAGGTCCTAAGATGCTGCAGCAAAAGCTCTAAGGGTTGGGTCCAAACTGGTTCTGTTCCAAGTGTGCATTCTCCTTGCTCCTGGCAACGGCACCTTCACCCCAGAGAGTAGCAGCACTGAAGCAAGAGGCGCTGGAGCAGGTACTCGGGGAAAGCTGGAGTGCATGCTGGAATGGTCCCAGCATGCCGGTCAGAGCTCCAGACAGCCCCCAATCCACTGCCTCCATGAGCAACAGCAGTAGCTGCTCTCACCCCTTTCAGATGCAGTGCTGGATCCAACTTGGCTCCATCCCCTACAAGTGTGCTCTCCCCTCAGCAGTGGCAACTCTGCCCTAGTAGGGAGCTGATCAGAGTTAGAAGAACTGGAGTGGGCACTCATCACAGGCCAAAGCAGCACAGGAAACCCACCAGAGCCTCAGCCAGTTTCAGTCTGCTGCTGCTTCCTTGTTGCAGGAGTAAGCAAGCTTGCGTGTGTTTTTCAGGAGCAGAGTGTCAGTTTTTTACAGCTTACTGGTTTTCAAGCCAGCTAACAGGGCTCAGCTTCCCAGTGTTGGACCCCAGGGCTGGGGTGCTCAATATGTGGCTTACAGCCCTCATTCCCCAGGGAGAATCTCTGATCCCGTATTTCCCTCCTCTTCTGTGTTCTCTCTTGTGGAGGTGGGTCCCAATCTGATTGCTTCTCCTCTCTTTCTCACCAACTCTGTGTGGATCTTTGTTTACAGCCTTGGTTATAGAAGAGCCTTTCTGCCAGTCTTCAGGTTGGTTTCAGTGATAATAGCTCTAAAGGTAGATGTAACTTTGATGTGTTCATGAGGGGGGGAGCTGAGCATCCTCCTGCTCTGCCCTCTTGATTTCTTTCCTCCCCTCTTTTTTTTTTCCCCGACCTGAAGTTATCAGAAACTTCTACTTTTGTTAGAGTGCTTTCCATGAGTGTCCTCGAAGATGAAGCAGTTTCTGTAGCAATCCTTTGGCAAAAGTAACTATCCGTAAGGTCCAAAAGACAGAAATGGCCATCATAAAAAATTGATCAGAGTTCATTATGATGCAGTTGACATGGATATTTGGTTATTCCTATGGCCTAAAACATTTTAAGACACTAACTAGATTTATAATAATAGCATTCTCCTAGGACATAAGATTTTTAGGAGTTTTATACAATTACTGGAACAGTTATATCAGTAACATATAGGTATGCAAATATAACCTAAAGAAGGTTTAGCATTTTTTCTTTTTTATTAATGCTTACCATGTAATTTAATGTATTTAATAAGCATAATTAAAGTCTGTCTTTTTGTAAGGAGAGAAAACAAGTCTTTTGACCTATTCCAGGGACTCTGGAAAATCCTGAAGTCAGTTCAATGTCAGAAAGACTTCATTTGGAATTTGATTTGGGAGAAGTTTATAAAACACTTGATGAAATAAGATCATAGGTCGCTCTGAAACATTACTTATCCAGTTTAATCAAAGTGACAAAGTCTTAGCAGGCAAATACAGAAAGTTACAAAATTGTAGAAACAACAACTTAGGTCTTTTAATAGTTGCCAAAGGCCTGATAAAGACAACATGAAGCACAGGCGATTATTTTCATAAAACACAATCTTTGTTTTAAATTTATTTTTGGTATCAAATTTCTTAAAAGGTAAAGAAAAACCTTTTTATAATCTTATCAGGAGCAGAACAGTAGCCTATGAAAATTTTGTCCTTTTAGCAGATGAAAGAAAATTATTAGATTTATGTACATATACTATTAAAGTTTATTAAAAAAAACTCATAATAAATTTATTCCATTTTTAGCTATCTTGACTACCCAAGGTAAAGTTGCTTCTTCTTGCCCCCAACTTTGTACACCCATTCAGTTTGTCCTTTATTCTCCTCTTTTTATTATGAAAAAAACCCCATTCTACTTCAGGACACAATTCCTTGATTTCCTTCAGAAAAATGCATCTCCATACTTTTTCCTGGCCAAAACATATGCAACTTTCCTTGCATAGTGGCGTTTCCCTTATTATCTCTAGTAGTTTTAGTTACATATATTAATTAGAATTTTTAACCCTTAGAAATCTTAACTTCTATTGAGAACTAAGAAGTAAGCAATTGTGAATTGTTACACAAGTATTGGAAAAATTATGTGTACATTTCATAATTTCTAGAAGCATTTGCTTTTTCATAGTAGAATTTTTAATATGGCACATGTGTGCTGAAAGATCCATCCAAGTATCTTTAGTTTCTCTGTAGCAAGAAACCACAGGTGAATAACCCTATTTGGTAATTAATCTTTCAGTATTTTTTCTTACTTGGAAATGATCTAGATATTCATTGAATTTCCATCATTTATCTTTACTTAGGAAAACTCTAAGGTGTCAAGTTACCATAAAGATCTGAGCAGCTTTTTAAGTCGACATACTTAAAAACATTCACTTACAAATTTTTATTCCACTTATGTCTGTTTACTTGTTCTTAACAGTCATTCAGATTACTCGTGAAACTTTTTATGAGACATTTAAAAATCTAGCTATAATGACAGCTTTTGTAAGAAAGATAATATGAGCTTGTTCGCCTAATAAACTCAGAATAAAATAATTCTGAAGACATACCTATTTTAAACCAGTAAATTTAAACTAGCTTTTATTTGCTGAACGTCATCCTCAATCATGTAGAACTTGAAAGTAATTTTGGTTAGTTTCTGTTGTTTGGAAGTTTAGATATTTGCTAAGCACTTACTTTTTTGTAAGTCAAATAGCGCTTTTCTAAATAAATTAATGTTGGCAATATCATCTAGAGGTAGGAAAAAATGTCACATATACATAACATGCATCCATTAGACATACAGAGATCCGCAGAAACCCTATTAGCTTCCTTTCTAAAAATTCAGCCATGAATCAGGAACAGCAATACAAACTTCACTAATGTATAAAAAACAATTGAATGCAAATTGTGCCTCTGGATTACTTGCTCCAGTGGCTAAAGCTTTTTGCTAATATTTGTGGAGAAGCCTTTAAAGATTTGTATTTATCTTTAACAAGTAATCTTAGGCTGTGGACTAGATTTTGTGCAACTGAGCTTTTAAGGCAGTTTGTATTATTAAAAGCATCCTGCCTCTCACCACCGCCACCTTCCCCCCCCCCCCTCAGTCTTAGGTGATTTTGAGCAGTGTTTTGGTTACCATGTCTTTGAAACATAATCTCCCCAGGACATCTCCAAGGGACAGAGAAAGAATATAAATTTGCTTTTAGGAGTTTTAGTGCCTTTGGAACATTTAGGGAATCCCAGTAAAATGTCCTAACCCACCCTGTAACTAGGGGATGCGCCCTGTAAAAAGAATTCTCTGGGAGTGCCCGTTGTGGTTCAGCGCCCATGAACCCGACTAGTATCCATGAGGATGGGGCTTTGATCCTTGGCCTTGCTCAGTGGGTTAAGGATCCAGCGTTGCCGTGAGCTGTGGTGTAGGTCGCAAACGCAGTTGAGATCTGGCATTGCTGTGGCTGTGGCATAGGCCGGCAGCTCTGGTTTGACCTCTAGCCCAGGAACTTCCATATGTCGCAGGTGTGGCCCTTAAAAAAAAAAAAAATTCTCTGGACTCAGGGTCAAAGGGGGCCCCATTCAAGGTTGGAGATGAAGAAGAGGTCATTTGGGTCACTATAGTGATGAGAATGATAAACCCATTGGACTTTGCCAACTTGGGGCAGCAGGAGCTGATTCTCATCTTAATGTTTTCCATTCTCTGTGAGGCTTAGCAGTCAGTGATCGCTGTGGTGGAAGGATGGGCATGGTGCGAAGAATAAATATCCAAGTAAGGAGAGGGACGGCCCTGGTACAAATATTGGTGGCTCCTGAACCCTCTGCCTTTCTTCCTTCTTCCTCTTCCTCAGTAGAGGCCTCAATAACCCAGTCAGCTTTTCTTTTGGTGGCAGGAATGTCTCATAAGGCATGTTTCTCAATTCTGTCCCATTCAGGGGAAAGCCCAGGGGCTCAGGATCTGTGGAATCTTAGAGGAAATGAGCAGGCTTTAGATTTTAAATCAGAGATGCCAACCAACTGACCCATTTTGGCAGCCATGAGCAACAATCCAGAGCTTATCTCCCCCGCCCCCCAAAACCACAAAACCCAGCAATGGCCAATTAGCTTCCCTTTCTTCTTCCTGCTGCATAAAATCTTTAAGAAAGGTTTGAATTTTAGTTGTGATACAGTTTCTGATCTGTTCTTCTTGATTTTCTGTTACCTCAGTCTTGAGCATTGTTGCTGGAAAATTTTGAATGACATGACTGTGAGCCCTTTTTTGTAGACAGCTGCTTTCCTTTCCAGGGTGTCCCGCTGGATCTCACCAAGATTAGGGTCTGCCTCCACTAGCACAATATGCCCAAGGCCATCGGGAAAAAAACCCTGGGCCTCTAGAGCATGCTACAGAATCTTGGCATGTTGGTATGCTGGCACTGAGCATTGCCTAGGAAGCTTCCATGGGGTTTTACATTTATGGAGGAGCTTGTACTCCACCTTAGAGTTGTTAGGAGTGTCCAGCAGCAGATATTCAAGACGCATATATGTTCAATGTTTTATTTTTAACAACATGATGCCAGGGGTTGCACCCTCGACATGTCATCGGGTCAAAGGGCAAAGAGCACCAGTAGTGACTGAAGCAGGGACGCAGAGATATATGCCTCTGTTGTAATTTTCCTTTTGTGGTGCCATTGGTTTCGTATCACAAGGTTATTTCACGCTTATGGGTTAAGGTTCATAGTCCAGGCATGGCCCACCAACTCAGCTGTCACAAGAAGAGGTCTCTCATCTTCCTTTCATCCTGTTTTTAACCCAGAGCCTCTTCTCAGGCAGCGATAATAGCCTTGTGATACAGTCTACCCTCCTTAGTGCTCCTTGGCCTTAAGGTATGGAAAGACCCTCACACACATCCATAGTCAATTAAAGCCTGTATAATTAGTTTGTTCATGTTGCTGGACCATATGGCCTTGATCACACTGCTCTGGGTATATTGAGTTATTATAACAGCCATGATATTTTGGGTAGGATACTGTGGGCAACATAAAACAGCAGCACTGTGTGAAAGCGCAGAGCAGCTCGACAGACCTCGAGCAGTCCTTTCTCCCAGATGGGGTTACCCACCTGAGTTGGATGGTTGGACCATATCACTTTTAACCTTCACTCTGTTAATAAGGTATAGCACACTTGCAGATTTAAACCATCTACTTTTGGATGTTGAGCCATCCTTCCATCCCTGAAATAAATACCCCTTACTCATGGTGTATGATAACTTTTAATGTATTGTTGAATTCGGTTTGCTCGCATTTCGTTGAGGATTTTTGCATCTGTATTGATCAGGGATATTGGCTTGTAATTTTCTTGTAGATTCCTGTCTGATTTATGGTCTTGGGGTTATGTTTGCCTTGTAATAAGACTATGAAAGTGTCCCCTCTCCTTTTTTGGAACCATGTGAAAAGGATTGGTATTAATTCTTCTCTGAAATTTTTGTACAATTCACCAGTGAAACTGTCTGGTCCTTGTCTTTTGTTGGAAGTTTTGTGGTTACTGATTTAATCTCCTTACTAGTAATTGGTCTGTTCAAATTTTCTATTTTTTCATGATTCAGTCTTGGTATTTGTACATTTCTAGGAATTTATCCATTTCTTCTAAGTTGTCAAATTTGTTGGCATGTAATTAGTCATAATAGTCTCTTACATACTTTTGTGATTCTATGGTATTTAGTTGTAATCTCTCCTGTTTCATTTCTGATTTTACTTTAGTTCTTTTTCTGGCTAACTCTAAAGGCTTGTCAGTTTTATCTTTTCAAAGAACCAGCTCTTAGTTTGATTTTTCTATTATCTTTTTAAATTGCTGTTGCGTATATTTTCACTCTGATCTTTGTTATTTCCTTCCTTTTACTAACTCTGGCCTTAGTTTTTCCTTCTCTTTCTAGTTCCTTGAGGTATAAGTTAGGCTGCTTACAATTTTTGTTTCTTGAAGTAGGAATTTATTGCTATGAATTTCCCTTTCTGCTTTTGCTGTATCCCATAAGTTTTTGTATATTACATTTTCATTTCATTTGTCTTAGGTATTTTTTTCTCTTTGATTTCTTCATTGACACCATTTGGTTGTTCAGTAGCATGTGGTTTAATCTCTTCATATTTACGAATTTTCCAGGTTTTCTTCTTGTTCTTGACATCTAGTTTCATACCATTATGGTTGGAAAAGATGCTTTCAATCTTCCTAAAACTTGTTTTTTGTCATAACATATGAGCTATTCTGGAAGAAATCATATGTGCACTTAACAAGAATGTATATTCTATTGCTTTTGACATATCTGTTAAGACCATCTGGTTTAATACGTCATTTAAGGCTGGTATTTTCATTAATGATTTTGACCACCGATTCATGAAAGTGAGGTACTAAAGTCCCCTACTATCATTGTACTGCTGTCTGTTTCTTCCTTTAGGTGTTAATATTTGCTTTATATATTTAAGTGCTCCTATATTGGGTGCATAAATATTTACAAATGTTAAATCTTTGCCTTGGATTGACCCCTTTATCATTATGTAATACCCTTTTTTCTCTCTTATTACAGTCTTTGGTATAACTACACCAGCTTTCTTTTGGTTCCTCTTTGCATGGAATATCTTTTTGCCTCCCTTCACTTTCAGTGTGTATGTGTCCTTACACACAAGGTGAGTCTCTTGAAAGCAGCGTGTAGACAGGTCTTTTTTTTTTTAATCCATTCTGCCACTCTGTCTTTCAAATAGAGAATTTGGTCTATTTATATATTTAAAGTAATAAATTATAGATATACACTTACTGCTTTGTTTTCTGTTTTGTAGTTCCTCCATTCCTTTCTTTTGTTGTTCTCCTCCTCTGTGATTTATTTCCTTTAATTCCTTCTACTATAGGTTTTTGCTTTGTGGCTACCATGAGGCTTACATGTAACAGCTTACCAAAACTTTCAACACATTCCACAGTTCTACATTCTTACTCCTCCCCCCATCCCCCACACTTTACATCCTTTTTTTTCTTTTGTCCTTTTAGGGCCGCACCTGCGGCATGTGGAGGTTCCCAGGCTAGGGGTCTAATCAGAGCTGTAGCCGCCAGCCTATGCCAGAGCCACAGCAGTGCAGGATCCAAGCCACGTCTGTGGCCTACACCACAGCTCACAGCAACACCAGATCCTTAACCCACTGAGTGAGGCCAGGGATCGAACCTGCAACCCCATGGTTCTTAGGCGGATTCATTTCTGCTGTGCCACGATGGGAACTCCACATCTTACATCTTTATTTTGTGTATCCTCTAAGTATACAGTTGATCCTTGAACAACATGGGTTTGATTTGTGCAGGTCCACTTAGACACAGATTCTTTTTTTCAGTAAATATACTATACATTCTACAGTTGATTGAATCCATGGATGTGCAACCATACACACTGTAAAGTTACATGCAGATTTTCAAGTGGGTGGAGGGTCAGCACCCCAACCCCCACATTGCTCAAGGTTAACTGTGTTGATTATAGTTATGTGTATTACCTTTGTCCTTTAAAATTCCAACTAGCTTTATAAGTGATTAATCTACCGCTTTACTATATATTTACCAAGTGAGATTTAAACTTTATGTTTTCTTGTTGCTAATTAATACCCTTTCTTTTTAATACCCTTTCTTTTCAGCTTAAAGAAACGCTTCAACATTTCTTAGACTCCTATAGCTTTTTGCTTTGCCAGAAAATGCCTACTTACCTCTCTTTCAACTCTGGATGATTACTTAGCTGGGGAGAGTATTCTTGGTTGGAAGTTTTTTTCTTTTTCCTTCAGCACTTGGAATATATCATACCATGCCACTCTGTTCTGGCCTATAACATGTGCTGAAAAAAAAAAAATGTACTGCACTTATAGGGATTCCTTTGTAGTGTTTTTCTCTTGTTGCTTTTCAAAGTCTCTCCTTGACTTTTGACATTTTAATTATAACATATCTTGGTGTGCACCTCCTTAGGTTCATCTTTTTAGAGCTCCATAGGCATCCCAGTTTCCTGTTACAGGTTGGGTGAGTGTGAGCCATTATTTCTTCCACCTCTGTAAAATTCAATTGTTAGTCAGTCTGATGTTGTTCCCAAAGGTTTTCATTCTTTTTGCTGCTCTGACTGGGTGAGTTCCACTATCCTGTCTTCAAGTTCATTGATCTTTTTTGCTTCATCTAGTCTACTGTTGAACCCCTCTAGTATATTTTTCAGTACAGTTATTATATTCTTCAGCTCTGTGACTTCCTTTTGAAGTTACCACTGTGTTCATCCATTCCCCTCAAGAGTTCAATAGCTTCTATTATTTTGAACTCTTAATCAGATAAGTTATCTGTTTCAGTAGGGATTTTTTTTCTAGGGTTTCATCCTATTTGATTTGGAACATATTTCTCTGTTTTTGGTTTTTTTGTTGTTGTTGTTGTTTTTTCACTTTTCCTTGAGTCTCTGTTTTGGTTTCAATACATTAGATAAAATAACCACCTCTCCCAGTCTTGAAGGAATAATCTTATGTGTGAGATGAACTTTTTCAACCCTGCCCCCTAGCTCTTGGTTGTCTCTCAAACCTTTGTGATTGTCCAAGCAGCCAATTTTATTTTTAATGATTCCCAGTAGTTTAGGGTATGCTGAGACATTTCAGTGCCCTGTAGGGGAGAATTGCTGTCAGCACCTAGTTCAGCCGGATGTAGAAGCCAGAGCTCAAACAGTAGCCTGTAAAATATGCAAATATATTATATTATACAGTCTATAAGGCTAAGTGTGCTGGCCACCAAAACCAGGTGATAGAGTTGTGTCCTAGGCAGCAGCCTGAAAAGTTAGGGTACCAGAGGAGGTATAAGCTCCTTTCCAGGAGATACCAGCAATGCAAGGGGAAAGCACAAAGGTGTCATCCACTGGCCTTCATCCATGGAGAGTCCTCAGTAGGTCCCTAGATGAATTCCAAACCAGAATCTTGCCCCTCAGGCTGAAGCTGCACAACAAGCAAATAGGTGTTTTCCACTGGGCTGTGTTTCAGTCTCTTGTCTGTGCTGTACCCTGGGGGTGGTAGCCAGCCAGGGAGTTTTTTCCCCAATAGTTACTACAGTACCACAAGACCCACAAAGAAAAGATATGCTGACCACCAGAGCCAGGTGGTCAGAGGGCTTCCCTTGGGCAGCAGACATGTGTACAAGCTCCTCTCAGGGAGGTCTGGTTTGGTGCTCTGGGGGACGCATGGTAGGTATGGAATGTGAAGATAGTGTCTACCATCAGCCATCTCTGGATAGGATGATACTGGGCCCTTAGCTGTGTGTGTTTAGTTGGAAGCCTGACTCCTAAACCATAGCTATGAAGATAAGCTAATAAGCCACTTTCACAGGACTTAGTGCCTCAGTGCTGCCTCTTGCCCTGGCAGTGGTAGCTGGTGAGAATTCTCTTTCCATTGGTTACAGTCCTGTGTGACCTGTAAACAAAAGCCCCACTAGCCACCAGGACCAGGCAACCTAGCAGTATCCCCTAGGTGGCAGCCTTAAAAATCAGGACACCACAGGTTACAATTTTCTTTCCAGAAGAGTATTTCAGTAGGCCCCTATATATGCGTTAAATTAGAGGCCTGCCCCTTAACTTCATGCTTTAAGATCAGCAAGTGAGTCTCTTTCACAAAAAAATTGTTTCTCAGTTGGCTGTGTCTGCTCACATGATCCTGCTAAGAAAACTCAGGGTGCCCCATTGGGTGGGGGTCAAATCCTTCACTCCTCAACAAGCAGCTCATGGTTCTGAGCTCCCTCCCGATTGTAGGTCATCACACTGGGTGTGGGGTTGAGGGAGAGATTGTGTCTCAGCCTCTCCTACCCACTTGAATGTAGGTTTTGTTTGCCTGATAAGTAAGAAGTTGGTCAACTGGTTTTTTTCCCCCAGGAAAAAAAAAAATGTTCCCTATTTAGATTTGTTGTGTCCATGGGAAGAAGTGAGGTCAGAGTCTTCCTCTGGTGCTATTTTGAACTGGAACCCTGAAAGAATGACTTTTTAATGATTTTTAATACTGGTCACCAGGGATATTTTGAGACTTGAGCTTTCTCCTGTTGCCTCTTATACCAGGACAGCTATCAATTCCTGCCTCCAGTATCCTGAAGCTACACACCCTAACAGTTCCACACTAATTGTATCTAACTGTAGAGCTTTTTACTTTATGTAAACTCTGTGCCACCTAGCAAAACAAAACAAAACTGTACCTTCTTCATCGCCCAGCTGTGTCATTTTTCAACTTGTAGTAAAAGAAAGTGAATTGACACCATACTCAGCATAAATACAGTTTTCTTAGCAACTTGTCTACACCCTAGTGGCAGTTTTCAAGATAATGCCTTACCTTTTGTATCTTACTTTACAATCGACAGGCATTCTTTGTCTTCTCAGAAGTTAGATCCACATATGCTTGCCCTTTTGATGAAGGAAATAACAGAGATATTGAGTGACTTTTGTGTATCTCCATCCATTTTCCCTACAACATCCCTCTTGATAAAGAATCTTAAAAGTTTTGACCAACCTCTTGCTGGAATGTCCTGACGTATTCTCAACAGGGCAGTTTGGGGAGCTAGGATGATGGTTTTTGTCCCTTGTCTCTGGTTGTCTTTCCTTCCCTTTCCTGTTGTGCTTGTTCAAGCAAAGGGAGAAGCCATGTAAGGCGCTGGCTATAAATGCTGCAGGGCTACTCAGAGATACTAGCTCACTGGGCTCATCACCACTTCCAAACTTGACTAGGTAGGTTCTGAGCTGATTAAAGATTGTAAAAACATTCTCATCTTGACTCTCTGAATTGAGGAATAGCATCCTTCAGGCCTTGAGTCACTCAAATTCTATTCAGAAATGGCCATGAGAAAATTCAAAACAGAAAAGCATACATTTTATAAGATAGCAACAAATTATGTTTGATGCAATCTTTCACATACTGAATTTTGTTCTAAAACTCTCCTACTGTGGTGAAACATCTTTTGGAGCTCTTTCCTTTGAAATGATGGTCAGACCTGTCTGGCAGCTTCAGATTACATTTATTATCTGTATAATTTTAGCCTTATCTAAGACTACTACAACCCTTTAATTTTTTTCATTACAAATTTTCATTTGCTCTGAGTATCTTTTAGCTGTTTTTAGTAAGATAAGCAATTTGAATAGCTTAAAGAGACCAATGGGTTGATTTGTTTGAATGACAATTATAATATTTTACTGGATTTCAACCGAACTTTTCTCCAATTCTCTGGCCTCAAGGACAAAATACGTCTAGTTCCCAAAGAAATAAATCTGTCAGTACCTTTTTACAAAGATCAATGTTGTCTGCTTTCAACTACACACTTTAACATGATGAGAAGATTGAATTTTCGAGGAAAGTGGCCGGGTTCAAAAAATAGCTTACACATCACGGCATACTGCTTTTTGGTCTGCTCTGACACCGGGCCTGTTGCATTCAAATCCCAGCTCCAACATTTCTGTGTTAAATGACCTTGGTTTTATTATTACATAACCTCTCTGAGCCTCCATTTTCTCATCTGCAAGTGGGGATGATAATTACACCTTCAGTATTGGGTGGGTGAGGCTAGAGGATTGAGTTACTATAGCTTAAGTAAAAAGCCGGTGTTGTAATTTCAGTTTTGTCTAAGCTTCGTTTTATTTATTTAAGGGTTAAAAAAAGGTCTGATTTTGTTTTATAGTTCTCTCCCGAAGGAAAAAAATTACTAGTCTGTGGGTTTATTTCCGAGCATGCCAAAGAAACTACAGAAATTGAATTATACAAGCCAAGCATAAAAAAAAAGAACTTCATGTGCATTATGAATCCTTGTTTATTCCAAAGTGACTGGACAGGATGAAAAAGCCACTTTTTATTATTATATCTATCTAAGATTAGCATTGTGTAATTATTTGAAATCATGTATTTATTGAGTTTGGGGGTTAAGATTAAATGGGGGAGGAAGGAGATGGTGAGCTGAGAGATTAGGAAGAGAGGAGAAATCCTCATCTGTAGATAAAAATTGACTACAAGTCAGACGTGGTAGGTTTAAATACATTACTAAAAAGATTCTGATTTAGTACAGTTTGATACCTGATTTCTAAAGAATGTATGTTTCTGTAAGAATCTCATGGAGTTGGAAATGAGTAGATGTATGTTGATAGTGATTATGTATCATTGCAGTGTAACTGCACATGATTTTCTTTTTTCCAAGTTTCTGCATTAGTAAATTTTGATAATATACAATTTCTATAATAAAGTTGGCAATCCTAAAAAAAGTGGCATGTACACTTTTGTTGTTTAAGGAAAAGCTTCATGTATCTATATTTCCTAAGTTTTCAACATGGGTCATCAAGTGATTGTTTCACTAATAAAAATTTAATTTTAGGTCTGGAGTATTGTCCTAAAATAAATGCTGTATACTTTGGGATTATACTATCTTTACTCTTGGTTTGTTTTCATGTTACACCTTGCATAGTTTCATCTGTACGTAGCCTTTGGTAAAACATACCATATTTTCTTGTAGCATTTCAAAATTTTATCTTAGAATCACAGAATAATAGACTAATAATGTACCTTATGGAAGGTCTAGTTCAGGGATCAAGCACTGATGACAGTGGGTCATTGTTATACCCCTAGAGTATTTTCAAAGTACATGCCTAATAATATACAGTGCTATAAAACAAGCAGCTTTAGTGCCCACAGTCTTACCTTCTGTCAGATATGGAAATAACACCAGGGACCTCTAGTGCCTGCAAACAAATATGATTGTGGAAAAAAATCACGCATTGGCTGAGTGTTGAAAACAGTCTCAACAGCATTGGGGGGTGGTCTTTGTTCCATGGTTTGGGATATAGGTTATCAATGTGAAGCTGAAATTTAATTAGAGGTATGAGATCTGTGTACTTTGGGGTTGGAGAGCAAAGTCTGGTAGGACACTCCAGACAGACCCAGTTGCAGTTCACCTGTCAAGTATGAGCACTAAGCCTCCCATAGCCAGAGTGGCACGTGCTATTAATGATGATGGGATCTGTGACGAGACCCTTGTGAGTGGATACAGAAAATGATACTTAATTCCTCTTTTAAATGGAAGAGATCTGCTATGGTTGGAAAAGGGGGGATCCCTTATTTATTTATTTTTTGTCCTTCTAGTATGTCCTAAGTAACAGCAGCAAGTCTTGAAGATTTGGGACTTCTGACCATTTTAGGGGAGGAGCCAGAGTGAGCGCCATGATTTGGAGTTTCTTGTCAGGGAAAATACAGGCCGTAGGTCATTTGAGCCAACAAATCTGGTTTTAGATTTTGTTTTCATCATGTTCCTATAGCACAGGTATGGGTTCAGCTGCTCTTTCCTAGCTTTTGATCATACTGATGTTCACGTCCTTTCACTATTTTCAGAAGGAGTTCTGGAGCACGTACACAAAAGCACAACAAGGAGAGAGCAACAGAGGAAGTGACTGGTTTCAGTTTTACCTTACCTTCCCATTGATCTTTGGCCTCTTCATTATCCTCCTTGTCATTTTCCTCATCTGGAGATGCTTCCTGAGAAACAAAACTCGCAGACAGACAGTGACTGAAGGCCATATTCCTTTCCCTCAGCACCTCAATATCATCACCCCGCCTCCCCCACCAGATGAAGTGTTTGATAGCAGCGGATTGTCACCAGGCTTTCTGGAATATGTGGTTGGGCGCTCCGATTCGGTCTCCACCCGCCTGTCCAACTGCGATCCCCCACCGACCTATGAGGAAGCCACTGGCCAGGTGAACCTGCGCAGGAGCGAAACAGAACCTCACTTAGACCCACCCCCGGAGTATGAGGACATCATCAACTCCAGCTCAGCCAGTGCCATCGCTATGGTGCCTGTGGTCACCACCATCAAATGAACCTGCACACTTCTTTTTACTAGAATCGTTTTTAAAATACTAATGCAAGGACTTTCTAGCACTTTACCACTACATACATGTGCATTTGACTTATTGGACTCTGACAGCATACCACTTCACACCCTCTGATTTGATTTTCATTAGTTTTGTTTCCTGCTATTAAAATCGTTATCCATGCTCATTTTTGCTCAAGCAAGTATGTGGAGAGGGAAGAATACTCGTGGAGGTCTTCACGGGAGGAGATGTGTGTGTACATCAGCCCGGTACACGGGCAGCTGTTCTAAGAAGCCATTAACATCTGTCTAAACCACCTGTAAAGAGAACATTACTCACCCAAACTGGGGGGCAGGGGGAAGGCACCCACAATCTGCGTAATAGATGGCCAGCACCATGCTGTTGAATTTTCAGAGTAAGATGAACTGTGCCTGTTTTCAAATTCTTGCAGGCTTTTATTAACCTTTTTCTTCAACTACCTTAGAAGGAAAAAAACAAAAAAAAACAAAAAAAACACATACAGTCTTGATTTGAGGAACATCTCAGAAGGAAGGCACCATCAATAATCCCGAGCTTAGAGAGGACAGCAAGAAACTCACTGGTCCTTAGGGCCATTGGGCTGGTTTCGTAGGAGGGATTTTGTTGTTGCTGCTGCTGCTGACTGGCTTCCTGGCAGAAATTAGACAGTATGTGTTTAGTAGCTCTGAATGGCACATGCTCTTTGTATTAACATCTTGGAGTGGATCTCCAGACGAAAGAATAACGTCTAAAGTAGCTATACGAATTAACAACAGCAAGAGATACACGTTTCCCTTTTCCTTATTGGTGACAGTAGTTATTTTTTTCCCTCATTTAATTGCCTTTTACACCCTCTCCTACCACAGAATCTTCAAGCACCTAAGAATTTAGTAAAAATTGTGAAAATTCCTTTCTTACTGTTTTTGTGTAGAGTGAAGTCTTTGTCTCAAGACGATTAGAAGGCGAGTTTCCATTGAATTCAGAACTGTGATTTTGAGATTGTTCTCCAGTTGGTGGAGGAAGACTGCAGTCTGGGCTGTGCCAGGCGCACACGAAATCTAGCTATAGCCACACATAGATCTCACTGTCACCGTTTCATTTTGTATTTTCATCAGATGTTTTTTGAACTGCAGGATTTTTACTTTTCCCTTGGAGCAAGGGAACAGCCTGTGACGGGACTGCCAACATCAACTGGCTCAGAAAGGAAAAAAAGAAGTTATATATGCACTGATGGGAAATTCATTATATCATTCAGGGAAATGTCTGTGCCACTCCCAAGACTCCTTAAAATGATGGATCAGGCAGAAGGAATGCAGGTGTTTTTGAACCGTCACACCCTGCCGCCTCCATCTCCATCCACCCTGCCCCAGCCCTGCCCCAAACCCCAGGAAGGAGGACTGCTGGGGAGGTCCCTGAAGCAGCAGTCAGATGACCTGAATTCTAATTCCGCTCTGCCACGCACGGGCCAGAAGACCTTGGGAAAAACCCACTTCTGACCCTCCAATCCGCACCCCCCGAGACGGCACAGCATCATCTGTGATTCTAATCCCACTCTGCCACGTACGTGCCAGGCGATCTTGGGAAAGACCCACCTCTGACCCTTCCATCCTCCCCACACGCTCCCGCTTGAGACGACACAGCAGCATCTGTCCTGCCTCTCCTGGGGCTTTAAAAGGACCTAAGGAGAGGGTGGGCGTGCATGTCCTTCCCATCTTAAGATGGGAAGAGCTATCGGGGTGTGAGGTCACAGCACTGTTCTTCTTGAGGGACAATTTTCTCTGTTGCCCTGAGGTTCATCTGAGTTTTCCCACAGAAAGACAGCAGATGGCTAACCTGTTCCCAATCTCCGACCGTGGGCCCTTCAACTCCTGCCACTCTCTGCGCTGCACCAAAGCTGTGCCCACTGAACGACGCCTGCCAACTCGGCACACGCTAAACAGGATTCAGCAAATGCCAGAAAGGGAACTAAGATGTACAGTTAGATAGTAGGTTTTATAGCTTTCATGGACTAAAAATGAATACATCTTGAACCTAGTCTGAGCACAAATGACAATATTGTTTTGAAGTCGGCCATGAGTACATGGTGACCTCTAGCTTCTATTTAAAGCTGAAAGTGGGAGTGTCCGATCCGGTGATTTGTGTGCATGCATGTATGTATTTGAGTTGATTTTTAAAGGAAAGAATTAAGGCTCCTTTTTTGTAGACTTTTTTGTCAATAATATCAGGCCTTAGATTATTTTCAAAGTATGGCCCATAAACCTCGGGGAGTCCTTGAGAAACTTTGAGGGTCAAAACTATTTTCATAATAATATGAAGACATTATTGCTCTTTTCACTCTCTCCCAGAAAGTAAGTAAACATGTAGAAGCCATCTTCCCATGAATTTTTGTCCTCTTTTAGAACGTACAGCTATTTTCTTTAAAATGTTATGTTAGCATGTACTGGACTTTTATCTTCTTAAATGAATAAATTCTTTCAAATTTTTCAGTTTTACTGTCTAATGTGGCAAATGCCGTTAGATATAAACTCCATAAACAAAAACTCTTTGGGGTCCGGATCCCCACCAAATGTTCAGAGTAGAAAGGGGTCTGGAGACCAGAAGTTTGAGAATTAACAGGCACAGGCGAAAGAGCAGGATTTTCTATTCCTCAATTACGTATTCTGGCCATTTTAAATTCCCGATAGTGGATTTAATGCTGTCTCGTAGAGACGGCTGAATGTCAGTGTCAGAAGGAATGCTGCTCCTTGAAGCAAAAGCCAAATGTTTAAACTGACCGCTGACTACAGCTTGTTAGGCTCCTGGTCGGAGTAGACGCTACTCCGCAGTGTCAACAGCGGTCATCAGCCACAGGCCTGGCGGCAGGACGCATGGGATAACGACAGGATAAGCACACTTTTTAAAAGAAAACAAGTACCTTCTTCAAGAAACATGCTCTTAGGTTAGTTCGTTTCGTTTGATTTTTGGTTTGGGTTTTACCTTTTTAGAAACCCTTTTGCTACCCTGTCTGGTTTTATAAACTGAGTTTCTTAACATTTGTTACAATTCGAGGGGCTTATCTGGAATAATATATATTTTTTATGCTTTTGCCTTTCTTACCTGATTGATATTACATTCACCTTTGATCATTTTTAATAAAGGTTTATTTTTACAGATCTAGGTAGTACCTTTCTTACGCAGTAACTCAACTGAATCAACCAGTGCATTCAAAGGAAAGGAGGCGCTGCCTGGTCCTCCAGTGGGACGGTTTCCAGGCCTCCGCAGTGCTCAGGTCTGGAATCCTAGAACTGGCACTTTTCTGCCTCCCTGCTTTGAGTGTCACAGTGAATTGTATCTCTGTTTAAAGTCAATTACATGATTTCTTTTCTTCCTCTTGACCAGGACAAATAAGGATGCTGTGTTTGATTCATTGTTAATGATGACTTCAAGATTGATGCGCTGATCTGATAACTGTGGAGGTAGCTTTAACTTGGTTCTGTGTAAATAGCATGTATTTTATTATAATATTTCACATTTTTAAACACTTGGTTTACATTAAATTATGGTATTTAACTATTTTTATGTTCATTCTAGGTAAGGTTTTTTTCTTATATTTCTGTGTTTTGGGTATGCTAAATAAAGCTATTTTTAAACCCACAAGATTTCTTTTGCCGTATATTATGGTTAGATGATAAACATGCTGCAGAAGCTCTTATGAGCTCTGATCCGTTTAACGTGATAAAATTATTACATTTCTTTTTTTCTTAGGAATTTAGGGAATTTGACTCTGTAAGGAAATCAAAAATGTCAGGGTGTTCTCAGCATAAGAAAGAACTATCTGTACTACTTGGGAATGAATGATGCTGGCATGACACAGATGGGGCACACTTGCTCCAAAGGGATAGCTTGAGCCCTCTGCTCTCATGTAGTTTGTCAATTATCGGGAATAGTGTTGTCTGTAAATACAAAGGAACTTGGTTTTTCTTCCTTAGCCGAATAGCTTGCATTTGACATTTGAGACAATGAGACAGCAAAGCACAGGATGCAAACATTTGTGACCACGGGGCATCTTCCTAAATGCAGTTACCTCAAACACTAAAATCTGATGGGATGTGTCATTGACCAAGTGAATGCAAATATGAATTGATCTTTATAGAATAAAAAATTCAAACTATTTACTTCTATCCAAGGAAGAATTTTAAGTACAAATTATAAATCTAAGTATGCTTATAAATTGTGTAAGTTTTCAGAGTTCTCCAAAATGTCCAAAATTTAAAAATATATAGCAAATTCTAAAAATTACCTAACTTACAGCTTAATACATCTGCGAAGCACACCTAGATTAAGAAACTTCCAGCACCCCAGAAAGCTCCCCCTTCTTAAAGATATATTATTCTGTTTATCATAAAAGATCAATTTTTTAAATTTCATACTGGGCTGTGTCCATATGGACTTGCCTCTTTTCCCTTTTCAAATTCTTTGAAGTATTCCAAAAAAGTTCAAGCTACAAGTTTGAGATGCTCTTCCATCTCTTGGCCCTCCATGAAATCACGTACTCATTCTATGCCTTTTCTAGGTACCTGAACCTCTTGGGAGCCAGAGTTATGTTTAATCCATTTGACTCTCTTCCACAAATACATTCAATACCTAAAAGTTAGGGGTTTTCTAATATTATAAATTGACCCAAAACATCAGTACCTTTCTGGCTGATGTCCTTAAATGCTTGTCTTTCTGCTGTAATTCTTACCACATGTCACTTCCTTAAACTTTGTATGATAACATTTTGTTCTCGGTAATTTTACTTTACTACCTTTTTAAAAGGTCAAAACCCACTATAATATAGTCCCACAGTCTTATCTAACCTTATTTCCCTCCATGGCTCTGATGATTGATACCTTGTGTTAGACCCTAATGGGATTAGAAAACAAAGGTGCCTGTAGCCCTTGTCCCTGGCCATTAGACTGGAATAACCCTCTAATCTTCTAATTTAGTGTAACCTTAATTCCACCTCATCTCACAGAGATTCTTTTTGTCCAAAGTCCCATGGAATTTATAATCAGTCATCTTTATCATGCAGTCCTGTATATCAGGCTGTGTTTTGACTTCTTTAAGTTTTTAGCAGTTTTTTCATAGAACCTAATACATTAAGCAGATGAGACTACTGCAGTTGACTGTAGAAGTGGGAAGCTTAGAACCTCACCACCTGTGACCTTCCTCGTCAATCCCCTTTACTTCAGGTTAGTCCAAGCCCCCTCTGCAAACATTAGTATTTGATTAACCTAATTGGAAAGCCACTGTAATAGAACATCGATTGGTGTCCAGTTTCTAGTCCTACATCTTTCCACATTCACAAAAAAGCAATCTACAGGATCTCTTCCACTAACAGACTGCTCAGGGTTCAAAATGTTCTTTCTGGTCCAGTTGTTCCTAACTCCCAAGTAGACTGCACTGGCCACCAACCTATACTATGTATTAAAATTTTGTCATAAGAGAGAGCCATGGAATGTTAATAGTTCTGATCCCTTGTTTACATCATTTTCCATCATCACCACAGTTTTTGCCATGTTTTGAATACTCACTCCTTTTAGATTTGTGGAAATGATAGCTTTGTGATAGTCATACGCCATACTCTGAAATAAGCATAGACTAATGTCAATGAAAATAGTATAGAATGGGGAATGCCAAAAGTATGTTCTCTCCCATAAAAGCAGCAAATAAACTGCCCAAAAGTGTAAGAATCAACTTCATTAGAACTCTGGAAACTACAGTTTAGAGCAACCAATCAAGAATAAAACCTGTAACTCACCCTGCCCGTATTCACTGCTTCCCTTCTTGTTGGCATCATGGAAGACAACAGCTCACATTCCAGGTATAGATTTCTAGTACCAGAGAGAAAAATGAACCTTATTCTCAAAGAATTGAGGTTGGCTGTTTAGCCTCTATTTTGGCTCCCTGAAGTACTCGTTCAAAGGGTTTACTTTAGTTCACCTTACTAGGAACTCTCCCAAGTTGGAGGCAGCTATGGTTGGGGGAGGAGAGGCAATCAAAAATAATACTTAAAGGTAAAAGCATTAGTTACTCCCAACTGGACAAGGAAAAAGAGCTAGAATAAACAAAAGACAGACAAGCTTGGGCGGAAAGGCTAGGGAATAAAGAATACAAGGTATTTGAAAAGCTCCCATATGGTCTTGAGATAGAAGGCCAAGCGCATATCCAAAGCTGGGCGCATGCTCTTAAAAAACTGAGGCTTTAAATTCTCGCCTTTGTCTTACATTCAGGTTCTCCATAAGCAAGAAGTGAAGGTTATGATAGAGTTGTATATTGTCTGGCTGGAACTTGAAAGTTTCCTCTAACACAAAGAGCCCATCTGCAAAAACTAGGACACATTTTGGGGGTGAGGGGCACATTCCAGGTATTTAAGGAACTGTGCCAAATCCCTAGCTAACCTCTAGAGAACAGAAATGAGACTTCAGTCACATATAACAAAGAATACAAATTTTACAAAATGACCTAAAAATCTTACTAAAACAACTGGAACAAATAGTGAAAACAAACCCTAAGGAAGGCAGGAATCTGATTTCCAGAGTTGCTATTCCTTAATATTTATAGCTCCACTTACTTCTTAGTATAGTACCCAGTCTGCACCACTTAGGAAGCCTGACCAGAGAACTCAGGCAACCATGAAGCCCATCCTACAGCTTCATGTGGGCAGGGAGCCAAGCCTACAGTCCTATGATCCAGCAGTTCTCAGCCAGCAACACACGACCCCAACCTCAGAGCTTAGGCAGTGGCCTTACCAAAAAAACAGACCTTGGTGGCAAACCCCACTAGCCCGCGGATGTTACCAGCAGACATGTTCATGAATCCAAAGTAAGGTGACTGGTGAAGAGCTGTCTCTGACAAAACAAACCTGTAAAATATGGAAGAGCAAACCACTTACACAAATGTGGATACACCAATGTAAGGAATCAAAGATCATTTTTAAAAAATGGGATAAATAGGAAACCACCAAAGGAAATTAATAAAGCTCAAATAACTGACCCTAAAGAAACAGAAATCTAGAGTTCTCTTGTGGCACAGCAGGTTAAAGATACAGCATTGTCAGTGCAGGGGCTTGGGTTACCGCTCAGGTGCAAGTTCAGCCATTTGCCTACAAACTTCCACATGCTGTGGATGCAGCTGAAAAAAAAAAAAAGACATAGAAATCTATCAAATATCAAAGAAATCAGAAAAATTGTTTTAGGAATTTTAGTGAACCACAAAAACACAAAGACAACTCAGTGAAGTTAGGAAAACAATATAGGAACAAATATAAAAGTTCAAAGAAATAATAACCATCAAAACTGAAAACAACCATAGAGCTAAGAAATATAAAAATATGAGTAAAATGAAGAAGTCAGCTGAGGGCTTCAAATGTAGATTGAACCAAACAGAAGAAGGAATCAGTGACCAATAAGATAAGACTATTGGAATTATCCAGTCAGAGGAGAAAAATAATAAAAAGAGTAAAGGAAGATGATGGAACACCTGGGACACAATAAAAAGAAACAATATCCATATTATGAGAATTCCAGGAGAAAGAAAAACAGAAAGGGTATTTAAAGCAATAAATGGCTAAAAACTTTCAAACCAGGGGAGAAAAATGGACATCTGGATCCAGAAGTCTTTTTTTTTTTTTTTGTCTTTTTGCCTTTTCTAGGGCCACACCCGCAGTATGTGGAGGTTTCCAGGCTAGGGGTCTAATCGGAGCTGTAGCCACCGGCCTACACCACAGCCACAGCAACACGGGATCCGAGCCACACCTGTGACCTACGCCACAGCTCATGGCAATGCCAGATCCCTAACCCACAGAGCAAGGCCAGGGATTGAACCCGCCACCTCATGGTTCCTAGTCAGATTCCTTAACCACTGCGCCACGATGGGAACTCCCAGATCCAGAAGTCTTAAAGGACCCCAAATTGGTTGAACTCAAATAGGGCTACACCAAAACACATTATAGTAATTGTCAAAAGTCAAACACAAAGACAGAATTTTGAAAGCAGCAAAAGAGAAGTTATATACAAGGGGACGCTCATAATACTATCAATGGATTTCTCAACATCAACTTTTCAGGTCAGAATGGAATTGCTATCTTCAAATATGGAGAGGGGAAAAAAAACTGTTAACCAGGATTTCTATACAGGGCAAAGCTGTACAGAAATCAAGGAGGGATTAAAGACTTTCTCAAACAAAATCTGAGGAAGTTCATCACCACTAGACTTGCTGTACAAGAAATGCTAAAGGGAATGCTTTGAGAAGAAGTAAAAGGACAGTAATAAACATCATAAAGTTAGAGCAAAACTCACTGGTAATGGCAAATGCAGAGTCCATGTTATATTTTCTAATATGATCATGGAGGTACATGATTCACTTATGACAACAGATTAAAAGTTTAAAAAAATGTATGGAGTTTCTGCTAAGGTGCAGCAGATTAAGGATCCAGTACTGTCTCTACACTGGCTCAGCTTGCTGCTGAGGCACAGGTTTGATCCCTGCCCTGGCACAAGTGGGTTACGGATCCAGCATTGCCACAGCTGTGGCTCGGATTCCGTCCTTGGCCCAGGACATTCCATATGCTACAGGTGCGGCCAGGAGAAAAAGTAGTAAAAATTATCATAACTAAAATAATCTGTTATTATGCAATATAAAAATATGTCAACTGTAATATCAATAATGGAAATGGAAGGAAGAAGTAAAAGTATAAAGCTCAGAAATTCAGTTAAAGTTGTTACCAGTGTAAAATCAGCTCTTATAATTTTAAGCTATTTTATGTGAGCCCCCTGGTGACAAAAAGGGAAAAAAATCTTTAGAATTAAAAAAAAAATGAAAAAGAATTCAAAGCATACACATAATAAAAATCAACACAAAAAAGACAGCAGGAACAAGTCCTTACCTGTCAATAATTACTTCAAATGTAAATTGGTTAAATTATCCAATCAAAATACACAGAATGATATGGTCAATTAATCTATGACAGAAGTGTCAAGAAAATATAATGCATGAGGTCCCTCCGTTTTGCAGTGGGTTAAGACTCTGACTGCAGCATTTCCGGTAAACGGCCTGAGGTGACCTCTAAAAATGGTTCACTCGTCACTTGACCCAGAAAACCCCACAAAATCATGCAAAGCAAGAGGGTCAAATCTTCATATTCACTTTAACAACACTCAGGCCATTAAGGGAATGCATATTCGAAAAGCCACTAAATGTCTGAAGGATGTTGCTCTACAGAAGCAATGTGTGCCATTCCGTCGTTGCAATGGTAGAGGTGGTAGGTGTGCCCAGGCCAAACAGTGGGGCTGGACACCGGGTTGGTGGCCCAAAAAGAGTGCTGAATTTTTATTGCAGCTGCTCAAAAATGCAGAGAGTAGTGCTGAACTTAGGGGCTTAGATGTAGATTCTCTGATCATTGAGCACATCCAGGTGAGCAAAGCCCCCAAGATGCAGCATAGGACTTAGAGAGCTCATGGCTGGAGCAACCCTTACATGAGTTCTCCCTGCCACACTGAGATGATCTTTACTGAAAAAAGAGAAGATTGTTCCTAAGCCAGAAGAGGAGGGTGAACAGAAGAAAGATATCCCAGAAGAAATTGAAGAAGCAAAAACTTATGGCCCAGGAATAAATTTCACAAAAATAAATGAAAATAAAAGTAAACTAAGAAGAAAAAAAAAGAATCTGACTGCAACAGGTTGGATTGCTGCAGAGGTGCAGGTTTTTTCCCCAGCCCAGTGCAGAGGGTTAATGTATCTGGTGTGGCCAGTTGCAGCACAGGTTGCAGCTAGGGTTAGGATTCAATCACTGACCTGGGAACTTCCATATGCTGTGGGTGTGGCCATAAAAAAAAAAAAAAAGAATATACAATGGAGAAAAGTCTGTTCAATAAGTGGTGCTGAAGAAACAGACAGCTACATGAAAACAATAAAATTAGAACATTCTCTAACACACACAAACTCAAAATGAATGAAAGACCTAAATATAAGCCTGTATATTATGCAACTCTTAGAGGAAAACATAGGCGGAACATTATTTGACATAAATGGCAACAATATCTTTTGGGGTCCATCCCCTAGAGTAATGGAAATAAAAATGAAAATAAACAAATGGGACCTAATTAAACTTGAAAACTGTTGCACAGCAAAGGAAACAGGAACAAACCAAAAAGATGACCCACAGAATGGGAGAAAATCTTCCCAAATGAAGCAACCAAAAAGGTATTTATCCCCAAAATATAAACAGGAAATACATTTCAATATTAAAATAAAACAAACAACCTGATCCAAAAATGGGCAAAAGATCTAAATAGACACTTCTCCAAAGGCAGACAGATGACCAAAAATAACATAGAAAGATGCTCAACATCACTAATTCCTGGAGAAATGCAAACTGAAATGATGAGCTATCACATCACACCAGTGAGGAAAAATTGCTGTCATCAAAACATCTACCAATGGAGTTCTTGTTCTGGCTCAGTGGTAATGAACCCAACTAATATCCATAAGGACATGGGTTAAGGATCCAGCATTGCCTTGAGTTGTGGCATAGGTCACAAACGCAGCTCAGATCTGGTGTGGCTGTGGCATAAGCTGGTGGCTGCAGCTCTTATTCAGGCCCTAGCCTGGAAACTTCCATATGCCATGGGTGTGGCCCTAAAAAAGACAAATAATTAAGTTTACCAACAGTAAATGCTGGAGAGGGTGTGGATAAAAAGGAATTCTCTTGCACTGCTGGTGGGAATATTAATAGGTGAACCCACCTCAGAGAACAGTATAGAAGGTCCTTAAAAACCTAAAAATAGAACAACCACATGACCCTAGAATCTCCTGGGCATGTATCCAGAGAAAAGCGTCATTTAAAAAAACACATGATGCACCCCAGTGTTCACTGCAGCACTGTTTACAATCACCAAGACATGGAAGCAAACTGTCACAAAGGAATGGATCAAGAAGCTGGGGTACATATATACAATGGAATATTACTCAGCCATAAAAAAAGAATGCCATTTGCAGCAACCTGGATGGACATTATGATACTAATTAAATCAGAGGAAGACAAGTATCATATAATGTCACGTATAGGTGAAATGTAAAAAATATATATACAAATGAACTTATTTACAAAATAGAAACAGACACTCAGACACAGACCACAAACTTATGGTTACCAAAGGGGAAAGGGGGCAGAGGGATAAGTTAGGAGTTTGAGATTAACATATACACACTAGTCTAATCAACAAGGACCTACTATACATACATACACATGGCAATATGCTCAGTACTCTGTAGTAACCTATATGAGAAAAAATCTGGAAAAAATGTATGTATGTGGAACTGATTCACTCTGCTATATACTCGAAACTAACACATTGTAAATCATCAATACTTCAATAACAATTTTTAAAATAAAAACACTTATCAAAAAAACCCAACAGTGAATAGATGATCCAAATATAGAATCTGAACAATATACACCAAATGAACCTAACAGACCTAAACAGAACATTCTACTTGATAACAAGAGCATACATATTCTTCTTTAGCACACACGGAACAAAGTTTTCTAGGACACACCACATGTTAGGAAGTTTTAGCAAATTGAAGAAGAATGAAATCCTACCAAATATCCTCTCTGACCACAATGATGGTATGATACTAGAAATTAATAATGGGAGGAAAACTGGAAAATTCACAAATACATGGAAAGTTAAACATACTTTCCCGAACAACCAATGGATCAAAGAATTTAGAGGAAATAAAACGTAACTTGAGACAAATGGCAATGGAAACACAGCACACTAAACTTCTGGGATACAGCCAAAGCACTTTAAAGAGAAAGTTCACAGCACTGCACACCCACGTTAAGAAACTAGAAAAATTTCAAGTTAACAGCCTAACTCTATACCTTCACGAAATAACTTTGGGCTTAGCTTAAAGCTAAGCCCAAACTTAGCTGAAGAGGAAAATAATATGAGAATAGAAATAAATAACCTAAGTTGTTTCTTTGAAAAAGATAAAATTGACAAATCTTTGGCTAGACTAACCAAGGGAAAAAGACAAAGGATCCAAACCAACAAGTATTAAGTGAAAAGCATTACATTACATTACAACAGATACTGGAGAAATACAAAGACTCGTAAGAGCTAATGTGCCTAACTATACGCCAACAAACAGGACAACCTAGAAGAAATTAGATATGTTCTTGGAAAAATACAACATAGTCTGACCAAACCAGGAAGAAAAAAATCAAATAGACCAATTACTAGGGAGGAGACTGAATCAGTAATCACACATTTCCCAAAGGAGGAAAGCTCAGGAACAGATAGCTTCACAGTTGAATTTTACCAGACATTAAAAAATTAATGACAATATTTCCCCAACTCTTCCAAAAAAATCAAAGAGGAGGGTACACTCCCAAACATCATTGTAGGAAACTAACATTCCCCTATTATCAAAGCCAGAAAAGGACACTATGAGAAAATTACAGGCCAATATCCCTGATAAATATAGATGCAAAATTCTCAATAAAATGCCAGTAAACTGAACTCAGCAGCACATTAAAAAGACCACTCACTATGATCTAGTGGGATTCAGTCTTGGGATGGGAGTTGCAGTACTCATATCAGACAAAATAGACTTTAAAAACAAAGGCTGTAAAGTAAGACAAAGAAGGTAACTATGTAGTGATAAAAGGATCAATTCAAGAAGAGGATATTACACTTGTCAATATACATGCCCCCTAATAATAGGAACACCCAAATACACATGACAAATATTAACAGACATAAAAGGAGAAATTAATGGGACTGCAATAGCAGCAGATTTTAATACCCCATTCAGATCAATGGACAGATCCTCTAGAGAGAATATCAATAAAGCAAGAGAGATCCTAAATCACAAAATGAAACAGACTTAATTGACAGTTTCAGAATATTACATCCAAAAAAACCCAGAATATACATTCTTTTCAAGTGCATGTGGAATGTTCTCGAGGACTGACCACATACTGTGACACAAAAGTAACCTCAACACATTTAATAGTATAGACATTTCAAGCATCTCTGACCACAATGGCATGAAACTAGAAATCAACCTTCCTGAGAAAAAACTGACTACATGGAGACTAAACAACATGCTACTAAAAAACAATGGATCAATGAAGAAATCAAAAAGAAAATTTAAAAATACATTGAAGAACAAACAATCCAAAAATTTATATGGAACCACAAAAGACCCAGAATTGCCAAAGCAATCCTGAGAAACAAAAACCAAGCAGGGGGCATAACTCTCCCAGACTTCAAGCAATACTACAAAGCCACAGTCATTAAGACAGTGTGGGATAGGAGGCAAGATGGCGGAAGAGTAGGGGGACATGTTCACCCTCTCCCACAAACACAACAACAACAAAAAACATATCTACAGGATAAATGACTCGCACAGAACAGCAGCCAATCACTGGCAGAAGAACCTAAACTCCAATAATGGCAAGAATCTCGTGACATAACTGGGTAAAACAAGAGAAAAGAGAGTGAGAGAAGGTGAATCCAAACCAGATGGGCGCTTCCGAAAGGGAACTGTGGAGGAGAAAGGGATCCCACACCCTGGAAAGTCACCTACTCGACAGAAAGATCAACCAAATCGGAGAATCTCCAGATGCAGAGAAGAGTGCAGCAGTAAGTCAGAGTTCTGAAAAGCAGAGCGAGAACCAAACAGATCATCTGAACTATTGGCAGAGTCACCAAAAATTGAGACGCCTGGGTGGGGGCTGGGCACCCAGACCTCAGCTCCAGAGGTTAGTCCCCTGAACAGGCTGGGGTGGGAGGTGCGGAGACTGCTTGGCCGGGGGTGGGGGGGGGGGGGGGGGCGGGGGGGCATGTCTAGGAACCGGTCTGTCAGGTTTGACAGGGCAGAGACTGCCTGAGAGACTAGAAAGCAGAGCATCACAGGGGGAGGGAGCAATACACTAAGGGCTGGGAAGTGGAAAGCCACATCAGAGGGAACCTGGGAGAAGAGCTGGACAAGGCACCAGTGTTGAGGAGAGGAGAGGAGAGAAGAAGGGGTGGGCCCCCAAAGAACACTCCTCAGCCACAGTGAGCTCAATGGCCCACCAGCTATCAGAAAGCTGTGCTTCCCAGTGCATCCCCCCCCCCGCCCCCGCCACCCCTTATGCACACGCGGACCTGGGGCTGCCTGCCATCCAGGAGGGCTGGCCTCGACAATTACCGGAAGCCTACCACTGCAGGGGCTGTCCCTGCCCTGGCCTGCTTGCCCTCTGGAGGGGCTATACCCCCATGGAGCAGCACCAAACACCACCACCCCTGGAAAAAGGCCTGCAGCCCAGAAAAGCTAGAACAAGCTTGGCCGGGCCGTGAAAAGATCTGCCTACATTCTCTGACAGGCCTTCCAAGTAGGGCTGCCCTGGGGAAGAGCCTCTTGGGTTTGCAGCAGCCCAGCTAGCAGCTCAAGCCTTCAGGGGGTGCTGCACTCCTGAAGAACAGCTGCCCAGCACTGCCAGCCTCATGCAAAAGCCCCACAGCCCAAAAACACCAGAGCAAGCTCTGCCCAGCCAAGTGAAATCTGCTCCCATCGTGGTGTGCACCTCCCAGTCCTGTCTGCCCTCAGGAAGTCCTCCTTGCTTCAGAGAGACCCTGTCAGCCCCACCCACCCTCTGGAAAAGCCACGCTGCCTCAAAGACTGACCAACAACACCAGCCCTCAGGAAACATTCCATGGCAGCGACAAGGCAAACACTGCCTGGCCATGGAGAGTACAACTCCACCAGGAAAAAGAAAACAACAAACAAGATGAAGAAGCTGAGAAACCACCCCCAGTTAAACCAACAGGAGAACTCATCTAAAGCAGTCAACAATGAAACAGATCTCTGCAGTCTGACAGACCTGGAGTTCAAAAGAGAAATAGTGAAAATATTGAAGGAATTAAGAGAAGATATGAACAGTAAATGCAGACACCCTCAGAAAGGAACTAGAAAATATAAAGAGGAGCCAAGAAAAACTAGAACATTCATTTGCAGAGATACAAACCGAACTAAGGGCAGTAAAAACCAGAATGAATAATGCAGAAGAACGAATCAGTGATATGGAAGATAGAATAATGGAAATCACCCAATCAGGTCAGCAGACAGAAAACCAAATCAAAAAACAGGAAAGCAATATAAGAGACCTATGGGATAATATAAAGCAGGCCAATCTACGCATAATAGGAATTCCAGAAGGAGTAGAAAAAGATAAGGGGATGGAAAATATATTTGAAGAAATTATCGCTGGAAACTTCCCAAATCTAAAGGATACGGAGTTCAAGATACCGGAAGCGCAGAGGGCCCCAAACAAGTTGAACCCAAATAGACCCACACCAAGACACATTATAATAAAAATGGCAAAAGTTAGTGATAAAGAGAGGATCCTAAAGGCAGCAAGAGAAAAACAGAATGTTACCTACAAGGGAACCCCCATAAGGTTATCAGCTGACTTCTCTACAGAAACACTACAGGCCAGGAGGGAATGGCAAGAGATATTTAAAGTGCTAAAAGGAAAAAATATGCAACCTAGAATACTCTATCCAGCAAGAATATCATTTAAAATAGGAGAAATAAAAATTTTTTCCAACAAAGAAAAGCTAAAAGAATACAGCAGTACAAAACCCAGGCTAAAAGAAATACTGAAAGGGCTTCTCTAAACCAAAAAGAAAGGAAGGAAAGAATGGGAGGAAAAAGAAAAAAAAAAAAGAGGAGGAAGAGCTAGGACTGAGGAAACCACAATCAGAGAGCAGTCACTCAAATAAGCCAGCATACAGATTTAATCATGAACATGCTTCAAACAAAATGAAATTAAAAAGAAAAAAAGTCATCAAAATCATAAAATGTGGGCAAGGGATGTTAGGAAATAAATAGACCCTTTTTTGTTGTTTGTTTCTCTTAATTTTAATACAGTAATGAAGTGTTTGAACCTACAGGACCATCAGGCTAAAACACACAATTATAGGAAGGGGTTAGCATACTTAAAAAACAGGGCAACCACAAGCCAAAACCAAACATTGCATTTGCAAAAAATGGAAAAAAAAAAAACCCATAATAACCAGATGTCATCCAACCAAAAAAAAAAAGAAAGGAAGAATGGAGAACCATGGAATCAACTGGAACACAAGGTTTAAAATGGCAATAAATAATCATCAATTATCACCTTAAATGTCAATGGACTGAATGCTCCAATCAAAAGACACAGAGTGGCAGACTGGATAAAAATCAAAAAGCTTCAATATGCTGCCTACGAGAAACTCACCTTAGGACAAAGAATACATATAGATTGAAAGTGAAGGGGTGGGAAAAAATATTTCACGCCAATAGACATGACAGGAAAGCAGGAGTTGCAATACTCATATCAGACAAAATAGACTTTAAAACAAAAGACATAGCTCAAAATGGAGGTAAAACAGCCACCCAGTCGCCCCCAGCCCAACTCCGGCAGTCACTGCCACGCCCGGAGGAGGGGGAGGAGGGCCATGATCCAAAGGAACCAGAGCAATTGAGAAAACTGTTTATTGGTGGTCTGAGCTTTGAAACTACAGATGATAGTTTAAGAGAACATTTTGAGAAATGGAGCACACCTACAGATTGTGTGGTGATGAGAGGCCCCCAAACAAAACGTTCCAGGGTATTTGGTTTTGTGACTTACTCTTGTGTTGAAGAGGTGGATGCAGCAATGTGTGCTTGACCACACAAGGTTGATGGAAGTGTAGTGGAACCAAAGAGAGCTGTTTCTAGAGAGGATTCTGTAAAGCCTGGTGCCCATCTAACAGTGAAGAAAATTTTTGTTGGTGGTAATAAAGTAGATACAGAGGAATACAATTTGAGAGACTACTTTGAAAAGTATGGCAAAATTGAAACCATAGAAGTTATGGAAGACAGGCAGAGTGGAAAAAAGAGAGGTTTTGCTTTTGTAACTTTCGATGATCATGATACAGTTGATAAAATTGTTGTTCAGAAAAACCACACTATAAATGGGCATAATTGTGAAGTGAAAAAGGCCCTTTCTAAACAAGAAATGCAATCTGCCAGATCACAGAGAGGTCGTGGAGGAGAATCTGGCAACTTTATGGGTCATAGAGGAAACTTTGGAGGTGGTGGAGGCAACTTTGGCCATGGCGAAAACTTTGGTGGAAGAGGAGGTTATGGTGGTGGATGTGGTGGCAGCAGGGGTAGTTATGGAGGAGGTGATGGTGGCAACTATGGTGGTGGTCCTGGTTATAGTAGTAGAAGAGGCTATGGTGGTGGTGGACCAGGATATGGGAACCAAGGTGGTGGATATGGTGGTGGTGGTGGAGGATATGATGGTTACAATGAAGGAGGAAATTTTGGAGGTGGGAAGTATAATGATTATGAAAATTATAGTGGACAACAACAATCAAATTATGGACCCATGAAGGGGGGCAGTTTTGGTGGAAGAAGCTCGGGCAGTCCCTATGGTTGTGGTTATGGATCTGGTGGTGGAAGTGGTGGATATGGTAGCAGAAGGTTCTAAAAACTCAGCAGAAGAGGGCTACAGTTCTTAGCAGGAGAGAGAGTGAGAGGTTGTCAGGAAAGCTGCAGGTTACTTTGAGACAGTCGTCCCAAATGCATTAGAGGAACTATAAAAATCTGCCACAGAAGGAACGATGATCCATGGTCGGAAAAGTTACTGCAGCTTATACAAGAAACCCTTCTTGTTCAGGACTGTCATAGCCACAGTTTGCAAAAAGTGCAGCTATTGATAAATGCAATGTAGTGTCAATTAGATGTACATTCCTGAGGTCTTTTATCTGTTGTAGCTTTTTCTTTTTCATTTCATTACATTCCTGTAAATTGCGGTAGTGGTGCCAGGAACAAAAAATTAAGGAATTTTTAACTTTTCAGTATTTGTGTAGTTCAGTTTTTCTATATTTTAGTACAGAAACTAACAAAATGCAGTTTTGAAGGTGTTTCCTTGTGAGTTAACAAGTAAAGACGATCATTGTTAATTACTATTTTGTATGAATTTTACTAAAGTTAACTGTAAAGAAACACCTGCTGACTTGCAGTTTAAGGGGAAATTTATTCTCCCCATTTCCAAACCATGAAATGAGTGGGCTCTGACATGTGGAGAGAATAGATATTTGTATGTTTGCAATGTGTGTTTTAGATAATAGAATTGGGTATTTAAATTAGCATATTTATGAACTTAATAGCATTAGGATTTACCTTCAAATTAAAAATCTCAAAATTCCTATTTGGTTTTTGTGCATTTTCTTTCAATATGTAATCATATGATTTTAGTGTATTAGCTTTGCTGAGAGTCCTAGCTGTGTTTAGAACATCTCCATTCTGCAATCACCTTGGTCACATGTGAACTGCTCCCATAGTTTTATTTGGGTATAAAGGATGTCTGCTGCCCTCTGATTAAATTTGGGAAAGGGGTAGTGAATGTCTTCCCCTTCCTCCTATCTTATAAAACATTTTTAAAAATTTCAAATACAGGACCACTAAGCCTGCTATATCTGAGCAAATTAATGGCTGCCTTTTTTTTCCTTTTTAAAGCACAAGAGGCCCTTAAATCTTTGGTTATTTTCCATAGTTTAATATACATTTTTTTGATACAAGCTCTCAGAGCAAGAGGATAAAAATCATGCATTGTGGACTCTTAAAAAAAATAAATAAAAGACATAAAGAAAGACAAAGAAGGACACTATTTAATGATTAAGGGATCCATCCAAGGAGAGGATGTTACTATCATCAACATATATGCCCCAAATACAGGAGCACCCAGATACATAAAACAAATACTAACAGACATAAAGGGAGAAATTGATGGGAATACAATCATAGTAGGAGACTTTAATACCCCCCTCATACCAATGGACAGATCCTCTAGACAGAAAACCAATAAAGCAACAGAGATCCTAAAGGAAACAATAGAAAAGTTAGACTTAATTGATACCTTCAGGACACGACATTCAAAAAAATCAGAATACACATTCTTCTCAAATCCTCATGGAACATTCTCAAGAATCGACCACATATTGGGGCACAAAGATAACCTCAACAAATTTAGGAGCATAGAAATTATCTCAAGTATCTTCTCTGACCACAATGCCATGAAATTAGAAATCAACCATGGGAAAAGAAATGAGAAAAAACCTATTACATGGAGACTAAACAAAATGCTACTAAAAAACCAATGGGTCAATGAGGAAATCAAGAAGGAAATTAAAAAATACCTTCAAATTAAAAAATACCTTCAAACAAATACCTTGAAACAAAATCTATGGGCAGCTACAAAAGCAGTGCTCAGAGGGAAATTTATAGCAATACAGGCTTTTCTCAAAAAAGAAGAAAGATCCCAAATTGACAACTTAAACCTTCACCAAAACAAATTAGAAAAAGAAGAACAAAAAAGACCTAAAGTCAGCAGAAGGAAGGAAATTATAAAGATCAAAGAAGAAATCAATAAAATAGAGATTCAAAAAACAATAGAGAAATTTAATAAAACCAAGAGCTGGTTCTTTGAAAAGGTAAACAAAATTGACAAACCCCAGGCTAGACTCACTAAGAAGAGGAGAGAAAGAACCCAAATAAACAAAATAAGAAATGAAAAAGAAGAAATTACAACGGATTCTGCAGAAGTACAAAAAACCATAAGAGAATACTATGAACACTTATATGCCAGCAAATTTGACAATCTGGAAGAAATGGACAATTTTCTACAATCTTACAGCCTGCCAAAACTGAATCGAGAAGAAACAGACCAACTGAACAGACCGATCACTAGAAATGAAATTGAAGAGGTCATAAAAACACTCCCTACAAATAAAAGTCCAGGACCAGATGGCTTCACAGGCGAATTCTATCAAACATATAAAGAGGAATTGGTGCCCATCCTCCTTAAACTCTTTCAAAAGGTGGAAGAAGAAGGAATACTCCCAAAGACATTCTATGATGCCACCATCACCCTCATTCCAAAACCAGACAGAGATACCACCAAAAAAGAAAACTATCGCCCAATATCATTGATGAATATAGATGCAAAAATTCTCAACAAAATCTTAGCCAACTGAACCCAACAACGTATCAAAAAAATTATGCACCATGACCAGGTAGGGTTCATCCCAGGTTCACAAGGATGGTTCAACACACGTGAATCAATCAACATCATACACCACATTAACAAAAAAAAAAAAAGTCAAAAATCATATGATCATCTTAATAAACGCTCAAAACGCATTTGACAAAGTCCAACATCCATGTATGATCAAGACCCTCGCCAAAGTGGGTAGAGAGGGAACATTCCTGAATATAATCAAAGCCATTTATGACAAACCCACAGCAAATATAATCCTCCATGGGGAAAAACTGAAAGCCTTCTCACTCAAATCTGGAACAAGACAGGGATGCCCACTCTCACCACTGCTCTTCAACATAGTTTTGGAAGGCCTAGCCACAGCAATTAGACAAACAAAAGAAATAAAAGGCATCCATATAGGAAGAGAAGAGATAAAACTGTCTCTGTATGCAGATGACATGATACTATACATAGAAAACCCTAAGGACTCAACCCAAAAACTCCTTGAACTGATTAATAAATTCAGCAAATTAGCAGGATATAAAATTAATATTCAGAAGTCAGTTGCATTTCTGTATACCAGCAATGAAATATTAGAAAAGGAATATAAAAATACGATACCTGGAGTTCCCGTCGTGGCGCAGTGGTTAACGAATCCGACTAGGAACCATGAGGTTGAGGGTTCGGTCCCTGCCCTTGCTCAGTGGGTTAACGATCCGGCGTTGCTGTGAGCTGTGATGTAGGTTGCAGACGCGGCTTGGATCCCGCGTTGCTGTGGCTCTAGCGTAGGCCGGCGGCTACAGCTCCGATTCGACCCCTAGCCTGGGAACCTCCATATGCCGCAGGAGCGGCCCAAGAAATAGCAACAGCAACAACAACAACAACAACAACAACTACAACAACAAAAGACAAAAAGACAAAAAAAAATACGATACCTTTTAAAATTGCACCTCACAAAATCAAATACCTCAGAATACACCTGACCAAGGAGGTAAAGGACCTATATGCCGAGAACTATAAAACTTTAATCAAAGACATCAAAGAAGATGTAAAAAATGGAAAGATATTCCATGTTCCTGGATTGGGAAAATCAATATTGTAAACATGGCCATACTACCCAGAGCAATCTACAGATTCAATGCAATCCCTATCAAATTACCCATGACATTTTTCACAGAACTAGAAGAAACAATCCAAACATTTATATGGAACAAAAGACCCAGAATCGCCAAAGCAATCCTGAGAAACAAAAACCAAGCAGGAGGCATAACTCTCCCAGACTTCAAGAAATACTACAAAGCCACAGTCATCAAAACAGTGTGGTACTGGTATCAAAACAGACAGACAGACCAATGGAACAGAATAGAGCACCCAGAAATAAACCCTGACACCTATGGTCAATTCACCTTTGACAAGGGAGGCAAGAACATAAAATGGGAAAAAGAAAGTCTATTCACCAAGCATTGCTGGGAAACCTGGACAGCTGCATGCAAAGCAATGAAACTAGAACACACCCTCACACCACGCACAAAAATAAACGCAAAATGGCTGAAAGACTTAAATATACGACAGGATACCATCAAACTCCTAGAAGAGAACATAGGCAAAACACTCTCTGACAACAACATCATGAATATTTTCTCAGGTCAGTCTCCCAAAGCAACAGAAATTAGAGCAAAAATAAACCCATGGGACCTCATCAAACTGAAAAGCTTTTGCACAGCAAAGGAAACCCAAAAGAAAACAAAAAGACAACTGACAGAATGGGAGAAAATAGTCTCAAACGATGCAACAGACATGGGCTTAATCTCTAGAATATACAAGCAACTTATACAACTCAACAGCAAAAAAAGCCAACAACCTAATGGAAAAATGGGACAAGGACCTGAAGAGACATTTCTCCAAGGAAGATATACAGACAGCCAACAAGCTCATGAAAAAATGCTCAACATCCCTGATCATTAGAGAAATGCAAATCAAAACTACCATGAGATATCACCTCACACCAGTCAGAATGGCCATCATTCATAAATCCACAAGTAACAAGTGCTGGAAGGGCTGTGGAGAAAAGGGAACCCTCCTACACTGTTGGTGGGAATGTACACTGGTAAAGCCACTATGGAGAATAGTTTGGAGATACCTTTTAAATCTATACATACAACTTCCATATGACCCCGCAATCCCACTCTTGGGCATCTATCCGGACAAAACTCTGCTTAAAAGAGACACGTGCACCCGCATGTTCATTGCAGCACTATTCACAATAGCCAGGACATGGAAACAATCCAAATGTCCATCGACAGATGATAGGATTGGGAATATTACTCAGCCATGAAAAAGGAAGACATAATGCCATCTGCAGCAACATGGATGGAACTGGAGACTCTCATATGGAGTGAAATAAGTCAGAAACAGAAAGACAAATACAAATACCATATGATATCACTTATAACTGGAACCTAATATCCAGCACAAATGAACCTTTCCACAGAAAAGAAAATCATGGATTTGGAGAATAGAGTTGTGGCCGCCCGGGGGGAGAGGGAGGGAGTGGGAAGGATCGGGAGCTTGGGGTTATCGGATACAACTTGTAATGGATTTACAAGGAGATCCTGCTGAGTAGCACTGAGAACTATGTCTAGATACTTATATTGCAACAGAACAAAGGGTGGGAAAAAAATGTGTCACTTGGTCCCCATGCTGTACAGTGGAAAAATAAAATAAATAAATAAATAAAATATAAAGAAACAAAATACACTGAGACAAATGACAATGAAAACACAGCCATGCAAAATCTATGGGATGCCACAAAGGCAGTTCTTAGAGGGATGTTCATAGCAGTACAGCCCTTCGTCAAAAAAAGAACATCTCAAAGCAACAACTTAACCTATCATCTAAAAGAATTAGAAAAAGAACAAACAAAACCTAACATCAGCAGAAGGAAGGAAATCATAAAGATTAGAGAGGAAATCAATAAAATAGAAATTCAAAAAAAAACAATAGAAAAACAAATCAATAAAACCAAGATCTGCCTCCTTAAAAGGGTAAACAAAACTGACAAACCTCTGGCCAGACTCACCAAGAAGAAAAGAGTGAGAAGCCAAATAAACAAAATAAGAAATAAAAGGGAGATATCTTAACGGATACTGCAGAAATTACAAAAAAAAAAAAAAGAGAGAGAGAGAGAGCGAATGCTACAATTTTATATGCCAACAAATTTGAGAACCTAGAAGAAATGGACAACTTTCTAGAAACATACAGCTCACCAAAATTGAATCAAGAAACACATCATTTAAACAGACCCATCATTAGAAATGAAATTGAATTCGTAATAAAAACACTCCCTACAAACAATAGTCCAGGGCCAGATGGCTTCACAGGCAAAGTCTACCAAGCAAAAAAGAACTTATACCCACCCTTCTTAAAATTTTACAAAAGATGCAGGAAGCAACATGCCCAAAGACATTCTATGAAGCCACCATCACCCTAATACCAAAGCCAGACAAAGATACTACTGAAAAGGAAAGTTATAGGCCAATATTTTTTATGAATATAGACACAAAAATTCTCAACAAAATTTTAGCCAATTGAATCCAACACACAAAGACTAAGTGGGATTCATCCCAAGGTCATGAGGATGGTTCGACATACACAAATCAATCAACATCATTCACATTAACAAAAGAAAAGCCAAAACCCACAGGATCATCTTAATAGATGCAGAAAAAGCATTTAACAACATCCAACAACCATTTATGATAAAAGCTCTTACCAAAGTGGGTATAGAGGGAACATATATTAACATAATAAAAGGCATTTATGACAAACCCACAACCAATATAGCACTTGATTGAGAAAAGCTGAAAGCCTTCCCTCTAAAATCTGACACAAGACAAGGATGCCCACTCTCACCACTTTTATTCAACATTTTATTGGATTCCTTGCCACAGCAATCAGACAAACAAAAGATATAAAAGGTATCCAAATCAGAGTAAAAGAGGTAAAACTGTCATTCTATGCAGATGACATGATACTATATATAGAAAACCCTAAGGATTCCACACAAAAACTCTTCAAACGGATGAATAGCAAAGTAGCATGATATAAGATGAACATTCAGAAATTGGTGGCATTTCTGTAAACTAACAATGAAATATTAGAAAATGAATATATAAAAACAATACCTTTTAAAATTACACCCCCCAAAATGAAATATCTAGGAATAAACCTGACCAAGGAGGTGAAAGACTTACATGCTGAGAACTATAAAACAGTAATCAAGGAAATTAAAGAGGATTCAAAGAAATGGAAAGATAGCCCATGTTACTTGATTAGAAGAATTAATGTTAAAGTGGCTGTAACTACCCAAAGCAATCTATAGATTTAATGCAACTGCTATCACATTACCCATGTTATTTTCCACAGAACTGGAGAAAGCTATTATTCAAAAAGATACATGCATCCCAATATTCACTGCAGCACTATTTACAATAACCAAGACTTAGAAGCAACCTAAATGTCCATCTACAGAAGAAAGGATTAAGATGTGGTACATAAATACAATGGAATACTACTTAGTTATATAAACGAACAAAATAATTCCATCTCCAGCAACACAGTTGCAACTGTAGATTATCATACTAAGTGAGGTAAGTCAGAAAGACAAATACCATATGATATCCCATATATGGAATCTAAAATATCACACAAATGAACCTATCTGCAAAACAGAAACAGACTCACTGACAAAGAGAATAGACCTGTGGTTGCCAAGGCAGAGGGGTTGGAATGGGATGGACTGGGGGTTTGGAGTTAGCAGATGCAAGCTATCACATTTAGAATGGATAAGCAATGATGTCCTACTGCATAGCACAGGGAACTATATCCAGTCTCTTGGGATATATCATGATAGAGGTTAATATAAGAAAAGGAGTGTGTGTGTGTGTGTGTGTGTGTGTATGATTGAGTCACTTTGCTGTATAGCAGAAACTGGCACAACATTGTAAATCAACTATACTTCTAAACATTTAAAACATTTCAATAAAAAAATAAAACACTGATTATTTATTTCCCCCCCACCCACCCACCCAGAAGAAATCTGAAAGGAAAAGGTAAAATTGTCTCTATTTGCAGATGACATGATTTTATATACAGGAAAATCTTAAAGACTCCACCAGAAAAAAATTGTTCAAATTCATCAAATTCAGTAAAGTTGCAGGATTCAAAATTAACATGCAAGAAGAATCAATATTGTCAAAATGACTATACTACCCAAGGTAACCAAGATTAAATGCAATCCCTATTAAATTTGTATGGAAACACAAATGACCCCAAAACAGCCAAGCAATCCTGAGGAAAAAAAAAAAAAAAAAAATGGAGCAGAGTTCCCATCATGGCGCAGCTTCTCCTCATGGTTCTGACTAGGAACCATGAGGTTGCAGGTTCAATCCCTGGCCTCACTCAGTGGGTTAAGGATCCGGCATTGCCATGAGCTGTGGTGTGGGTCGCAGATGTGGCTTGGATCTGGCATTGCTGTGGCTGTGGCGTAGGCCGGCAGCTACAGCTCCGGTTAGACCCCTAGCCTGGGAACCTCCATATGGCATGGGTGCAGCCCTAGAAAAGGCAAAAAGACAAAAAAAAAAAAAAGAAAACAGAAAAAAAGAAAGAAAAATGGAGCTGGAGCAATGAGGTTCCCTGACTTCAGACCATACTACAAAGCTATAGTTTTCAGAACAGTATGTTACCAGCATGAAAACAGAAATATAGACAATGGAACAGGACAGAAAGGCCAGAAATAAACCCAAGAACATATGGTCAATTAATCCATGACAAAGGAGGCAAGAATATACAATGGAGAAAAGATAGTCTCTTCAATAAGCAGTGGTGCAAAAACTGGACAGCTACATTCAAAGGAATGAAATTAGAACACTCTTTAACATCATACACAAAAGCAAACTTGAAATGGACTGAAGATCTAAATGTAAGACTGGATACTGTGAAACTCTTAGAGGAAAAAATAGGCAGAACACTGACTTAAACTGAAGCAATATCTTCTCAGATCCATCTCCTAGAGTAATGGAAATAAAAACAAAAATAAACAATGGGACCTAATTAAATTTTAGAAGTTTTTGCACAGCACAGGAACCCATAAATAAAATGAAAAGATGACCCACTGAACGGGGGAATAAATTTGCAAATGAAGCAACTGACAAGGGTTTAATCTCCAAAATATATAAACACCTCCTACAGCTCAATATCAAAAAAACAAACAACCCAATTAAAAAATGAGCAGAAGGAGTTCCCGTCGTGGCGCAGTGGTTAATGAATCCGACTAGGAACCATGAGGCTGCGGGTTCGGTCCCTGCCCTTGCTCAGTGGGTTAACCATCCGGCGTTGCCGTGAGCTGTGGTGTAGGTTGCAGACGCGGCTCGGATCCCGAGTTGCTGTGGCTCTGGCATAGGCTGGAGGCTACAGCTCCAATTGGACCCCTAGCCTGGGAACCTCCATATGCCACACGGGAGTGGCCCTAGAAGTAGCAAAAAGACAAAAAAAAAAAGAAAAAAAAAAGAGCAGAAGATCCAAACAGACATTTCTCTAAAGATATACGGATGGCCAAAAAACACCACACAACTACAGTCAAGTAAGCTATGACAAAGGAGGCAAGAATACAAACTATAGAAAAAACAGTCTCTTCAGTAAGTGTCGATGGAGAAACTCCACAGCTATATGCAAAAGAATGAAGTTAGAATGTTGCCTAACCCTACACACAAAAATAAAACAAAAACGGATCAAAGACCTAAATTTAAGCCCAGATACTCTAAATTCCTAGGGAAAAACATAAGCAGAACACTCTGACATAAACTGCAGCAATATCTTTTTGGATTCATCTTCTAGAGTGGTGGAAATACAAACAAAAACAAACAAATGGGACCTAATTAAACTTAAAAGCCATTGCAAAGCAAGGGAAACCATGAACAAAGCAAAAAGACAACCCACAGAATGGGAAAAAACACTTGCCAATGATGCAACTGACAAAGGGTTCAAAACATACAATCATCTCATACAGTTGAAAATCAAACAAACAATCCAATTGAAAAACAGGCATAAAATCTAAATACACATTTCTCCAAAGATGGACAGAGATGGCCAAAAGCTTGTGGAGGGATGCTCACCATCACTAATTAGAGAAATGCAAACCGAAACAACCATGAGGTATCACCTCACACCTGTCAGAATGGCCAACGTCAAAAAGTCTACAAACAATAAATGCTGGAGAGGGTGTGGAGATAAAGGAACTCTCCTATACTGTTGGTGGGAATGTAAGTGGGTGAAGCCACTATGGAGAACAGTAGGGAGGATCCTTAAAATACAACTACCACGTGATCCTGGAATCCCACTCCTGGGCATATTTCCAGAGAAAACCATCATCAAAAAAAAAAAAAAAAAAAAAAAGTGGGCCCCTAAGTTTACTGCAGCACTTTTTACAATAGCCAAGACAAGGAAACAACCTGACTATCCACTGACAGAAGAATGGATCAAGAAGCTGGGGTACATATATATAATGGAATATAACTCAGACATAAGAAAGAATTAAATCATGCCATTTGCAGCAACCTGGATGGACCTAGACATTATCATACTAAGTGAAGTAAGCCAGGTAGAGAAATACAAGCATCTTATGATACCACTTATATGTGGAACCTAAAAATAACAATAATACAAATGAACTTATTTACGAAACAGAAATAGATGCACAGACATAGAATGAAAACTTATGGTTATCAAAGGGGAAAGGGGCAGAGGGATAAATTAGGGATTAACATTTACATTGTACTCTAAATAAAATAACCAAGAAGCATCTACTATACAGCACATGGAATTATACTCAATAGTCTATAATAACCCATATGGGAAAAGAATGTTAATAAACAATAAACATATGCATATTATAGCTGTATTACTTTGCTGTATACCTGAAATTAACACAACATTGTAAATCTGCTACAGTCAAGTAACATTTAAAAAAATTAACATGCAAAGATCAGTAGCACTTCTATGCACTAAGAGGCAATTATCTGAAAATACAGAAAATGATCCCGTTTACAAAAGCATAAGAATGTACTTAGATAAAAATATAACCAGACAGGCAAAGGATCTCTATACTGTAATCTCTAAGACCTTGATGAATAAAATCAAAGAGAAATAACTAGAAAGGTATCCCTTGTTCACAGAACACGAGAATTTATATTACCCAAATCTCCATGCTTTCCATGCCATCCATAGTTTTAATGCAATACATGTTAAGAGTCTAAGGGATTTTTTTTTTTTAACAAATGTAGAAGTAAAAATCCGAAAATTTAATTGGTCCCAACAAAGTCCCTGAATAGCCAAAGCAATCCTGAAAAAGACCAAAGCAGGAGGCATCACACTTCCTGAATTCAAGCTATATTAGAAAGCTATAGTCAATCAAAACAGTGTATTACTGGCATAAAAACAGGCATTTTGACCAATCAAACATAATCAAGAACCCAGAAATATGCCCTAGTATATATAGCTGAGTAATATTTGACAAGGGAGTTAACAATATTCAATGGAGAAAAGACACTTTCTTCAATAAATGGTGCTGGGAAAATTGAATCTTCCCATGTAAAAGAATGAAATTGGACCCCTACCTATACCACTCACAAAAATTAACTGGAAATAGATTAAATACTTTAATAGAAGAGTTCCCGTCGTGGCGCAGTGGCTAACAAATCCGACTAGGAACCATGAGGTTGCGGGTTCGGTCCCTGCCCTTGCTCAGTGGGTTAACGATCCGGTGTTGCCGTGAGCTGTGGTGTAGGTTGCAGACGTGGCTCTGGCGTAGGCCGGTGGCTACAGCTCCGATTCGACCCCTGGCCTGGGAACCTCCATATGCCGCGGGAGCGGCCCAAGAAATAGCAAAAAGACAAAAAAAAAAAAAACTGTAATAGAAACCCAGAAACCATAAAACTACCTGAAGTAAACATGGGGGAAAAGCTCCCATATTAATATGGGTGTTGGCAATGATTGTTTTGTATATATATGACACCTAGAGCACAACAACGTAAAAAAAAAAAAGAAGTGGGATTATATCAAACTAAATAGCCTCTGCATAGCAATAGAAACAATAAACAAAATGAAAAGACAATCTACAGAAGGAGAAAAAAAATATCTGCAAACCAAACATCTGATTAAGGGTGAATATCCAAAGTATGTAAAGAACTCATACAACAGCCAAAAAGAAAGAAAAGGGAAAAAAAAGAAAGAAAAAAAAATAACAATAGGCAAAGGACCAGAATAGACATTTTTCCAAAGAAGATATATGAATGGCCAAAGGGTACATGAAAAGATGTTCAACACAATTAGGGAAATGCAAATCAAAATCATAATATCACTTCATAAATGTGAGAAAGACTAGGATCAAAAAGACAAGAGGAGTTCCCATCGTGGCGCAGTGGTTAACGAATCCGACTAGGAACCATGAGGTGGCGGGTTCGGTCCCTGGCCTTGCTCAGTGGGTTAACGATCCGGCGTTGCCGTGAGCTGTGGTGTAGGTTGCAGACACGGCTCCGGCTCGGATCCCGCGTTGCTGTGGCTCTGGCGTAGGCCGGTGGCTACGGCTCCAATTGGACCCCTAGCCTGGGAACCTCCATATGCCGCGGGAGCGGCCCAAGAAATAGCAACAACAACAACAACAACAACAAAAAAGACGAGACAACAAATGTTGACAAGGATGCTGAGAAAAAGGAACCCTTGTGTACTGATGGGGAGATTATGAATTGGTACAGCTGGTATGGAAATTAGTATGTTAAGTCCTCAAAAATTAACTATCATATGGTTCAGCAATTCCACTTAGAAAGAAGTGAAAACACTGTATTAAAGAGCATCTGTCCCCATCCCCATGTTCCTAACAGCAGTATTTCTAATAGCCAAGACGTGAAAACAACCTAAGTGTCCATCTACAGATGAAAGGACAAAAAGGCATGGTATACATACATTCAACAGGATATTACTCAGCCACGAAGAAGGAGGAAATCCTGCCATTTGTTGACAACATGGATAGACTCTGAGGGCATTGTGCTAAGTGCAATCAGTCAAATTCCGAAGAGAAAGACAAATATTGTATGATCTTGCTTATACATGGAATTAGAACAAAACCACTCACAGAAAGAGATTAGATTAGTGGTTACCAGAGATGGGACATGCAAGGAGAGAGAACTGGATGAAGGTGGTAAAAAGTGCAAACTTCTAGTGATAAGATAAAGCATTACGAGGGATGTAATGTACAACATGAAGACTATAATTAACACAGCTGTATGGTATATATGAAAGTTGTTAAGAGAGTTAATCCTAAGTGTTCTCATCAAGAGGAACATGAGATACCATCTCTGTAGAACATGATGGATGTTAATTCACGGCGGTAATCATTCCATGATGCATATACGGCAAATCAGTATTTGTACCCCTTAACCTTATACAGTGCTGTATGTCAATTATATCTCAGGAAAACTGGAAGAAAAGAAAGATCACTAAGCACACTTGGGCATTGGAAGGACACCCTTTCTCCCTCTACCATTTTTGTAAGCAACCCTTGCCCTAGAGGATGTGAAATCAAACCATGCATCTCTATGTAAACATAGGGTAAGCACCTGAGTGCTTTTCTATTCTAATGCAAGTGCTTGACATTAAGCCTGTGATTGCCTAGGCATCCACTTCAGAGACAGCAATCTTGAATAAACACTAGATAAAGAGCCTGACCCCTGAAGTGTCCTTTGTTTTAGAGATCTCTGGTTGCCTTAGATCATTGACCTTGTTTTTCCCTTCCTAAGTTTTCACTCCCTCCCTTACGTTTTAAATTCACCAACACAAAGAGTGAACCTGTGACACCCTAGGCATCCCAGCCTAGACTCCGAAAAAGGCAGAGCTCCAGGTCCACTCTCTCTCTAGTGAAACCTGGCTATGTGGGCCCCAGGTGTCATCCTCCAGGAGTTTATAATAGCAATAATCCTCCAGGATCTGTAATAATCCTTTCTTTTTCCCCCAAAGTTTCCTGGTCGTTGATATCTAGGTGCACCTTGTAATCATAGTAAGAACCACAGGGGCTGGTCCAGCCACAACACTGACTGCCAAAGGGGAAATGTCTGCTGGGGGGCGGTGGTTTCCTCTGGCCCAGGTGAGTCCTCCCAGGCATTTCTAGCCAATAGCCTCACTCCTGACAGGCTGAGACCAGGACAAAACAATTGGCTTCGTTGGCAGGATTGCATGTTTGCCTTTGCAGTTAATCAGGGGAAACACCCTTGAGCTGCAACTGGCTTACTAGCTGACTAACCTAGGTGGGTAATAACCTAGGTGGGTAATACCATCTGGGAACCGAACACCACTTGCTGGAGGTCTGTCGTGCTGCTGTGGCCTTGCGTATTGCCTCTGCCATGTGTTGCCTGAGGTATCCATCCCAAGATGTCACTGCTGCCATCACGACTCAATGATCTCACCAGAGTGGCGTGATCAAAGCCACATGGTCTAATGAGACAATTAGACCACTAATTTAAAAGGCCTTAATGCCTCCTGCTGTGCAAAACTGGCAGGTCCAATGGCTTTGTCATGTCCATGACCATAGTGACCCAAATGATGCCTTAAATTTCCCACCCTGAATAGGCTCCATTTGACCCTAAGTCCAGAGACTTCTTTCTACAGGGCCCTCCCCTAAGTGCAGGGCAACACCACTTCATTTTGGGGGGGTGGGGGTGGGGATTCCTGAAACCATCCATCAGGCACTAGAGGGCCATGACATGGTTGCTGGACATAGAGAAGATGGGCGCCCAGCTGCCCCAGCACTTCAGACTTCATGGTCCTCCATCCCCACTGCCCTAGAAACATCTTCCTCCAACACATTTCCCTCAACGGAAAGTGTTCCCCACTCTCTCCCTAATAAACCACTGAATTGTTCCCCTTATGGGAATACACAAAACCTCTACTGGGAGTTCTGAAAACTTGGGGTCCCTGGCTACTTAATCTCTGGACAGCCAGGCTCTAAACTCCAGGCTAACATTTTCCCAGCCACAGACCCCTTCTGCCGTCCATCCTCCGGCCACAACCCTCTAAGCCCAAGCCAGTCCCTGCTACTCCCTCTGCCCCCTTCCCTAACGGCCACATAAGTTCCTACCCTAGGAAATGAGCAGCTCCCTGAGGCTTGTCCCACCTCCTGGAGAGAGTCAACCCTATACCTCTGTTGTGGTCCATTAGGACAATAAAAATGCACAGTCCTTCTTGGCCCCCATTAGACATGTAGACTTATAAAAATATGCACAACCTGAAAGTCGAAAGGTTTTTTTGTTTGTTTGTTTGTTTTTTTTGTCTTTTCTAGGGCCGCACCCATAGCATATGGAGGTTCTCAGGCTAGGGGTCTAATGGGAACTATAGCCACTGGCCTATGCCACAGCCACAGCAATGCAGATTCCAAGCCGAGTCTTCGACCTACACCACAGCTCACAGCAACACCGGATCCTTAACCCACTGAGCGAGGCCAGGGATCGAACCCGCAACCTCATGGTTCCTAATCGGATTCGTTAACCACTGAGCCATGATGGGAACTCCGAGAGTTAAGTTTTATCTGGGGCAAAATGAGGACTTAAGCCTGGAAGACAGCATCTCAGGCAGCCCTGAGAAACCGCTCTGAGGTGGTGAGGGAGAAGCTAGGATACATAGGAGTTGTTGCAACAAAGGGCAGGGAGCAGGAACAAAAGAGGCCTGGGCTCCCTGAAATCAGTCCTTTGATAGGCTCCTCCACTCTCAGGGCCAGTACCCTGAGCTCTCACAGCCTGCAGACTCACAGGCTCTCTCCCTTGAAGGTGACTGCATTTGAAGATGACCGTGACATTCTTTGTTTTATCCTTAACTACAGACCAGGAGGCAGTGTTCAGATAGCCCTGAAATACTGCCCAAAGGGGAAAGGGGGGATATAAGGATATGGTAAAGGGGAGGGGCAGGTGCATGCAGCAGCCACACGTTTGACAAAACGTGGCTGATCTCCTGAAGGTCGCTACCAGCCCCAAGGAGCAGACATCACCATGAAGGATTTTACTGTTTTTCTAGATATGAGGAGATGCCAGAATTGGGCACATAAAATCTCCTCAAATTATCTGAAGGCCTGTTCTTCCAGTTTTCCCAGAGCACAGTGTCTCATTCCTGGTCTCCACCCTAAGCCTTGCTCAAGGGGTGCTACAGGGTCGGGTCGGCAGCTGCAGTGGCTCCTAATTTAATCCACGTAGAGGCTGATGGCAAGTACCAAACTTCAGTTCACAGACAAGGGGCCCCAAGTTTCTGTCATCCCAGGAAATCCCTGCGTATCCCCGAAAGGGAAGCCTTTCCACCTATAGGGCATTGGCAGTAAAAGAATCAAAGATACACCAACCCACCTGGATATCACTTTGGGGACCATTCACCTCAAACGGCTTTCTCCGGCTGGTGGTTCATTCTTTCCCTATTACAGGCAGAGATGTACTGACACGAGGCCATGCTGCATGGTGTAAGTCTGGGTTCTTGGCCTTCGTGACGGGAATCACCAAATGGACACCCGGGACTCTTCCTCTCCTGGTCCAGACACTAGGCATTTCCCAAGATCAACTTCAACAGGGCACCGAAGGCCTATGGCATGTCATTTAAAGATACGCTTGAGGCCAGAATCATGAAGCCACCATGTCCCCTTTCAGTAGCTCCATCTGGCTGGTACTTAAGCCAGCCACCAACGAAGGGCACTCCACCCGTGACTATCAAAACCTTAGTGCTTAGGTTCGCCACCCAGGCTCCTATTCCTAATGATAGAGAACTGACCGAGGACATCGAGTGGGCCCAGGGAGCATCCTTTGTGTTCACAGACCCACTAACGTGTTCTCCTCTGTTCCCATCTCTGAGGAATCCCAGGCTCTATTTGCTTTCACTTTTGAAGGCACTGAAGATGCCTCGATGTGGGTCCCAATGGGATATTTTAAAAGTGGGAGATAGATGGGCTCCAGGATAGGCATGTGCAACTAGCCTCTTATTTACATTTCTTGAGGCAGGAGACAGGTGGGCTCTGAGACAAATATTTATGACCAGCCGCCTATCTATACTTCGAGACAGAAATAACAACAGGCCCAAGGCACCCAACTGGGACTTGTCTTCTGTGACCTGTTCAACAACGGTAATGACAGGATCGAAAGAGGGCTGAGCTCTGCCTGGACAAAAGACCAAAGAGGCCACATTACTCCCCATCCTCAGGATCAGGGAGACCCCAACTACACATGCGCAGAGAGACCCCTCTGGGTCAGACATGGAGGCGGGGACAGGCCATACTAAGTCTAGATAACCTTCCCGCCATGCTTTGCTTCGGAAGCCATCTTGGCCAAAAGACGTGCACGCAGATGGGAGGAAGGCCCTGGGTCTGGTCAGGTACAAAAGATAAAACAAGATAACTGACCAAAGGAAGACCAAGACCTGGAAGAACTGTCATATATAAACGGATGAAATCACCTCTCTGGTGCGCTCCTCATTGAAGGGGACGGCCCCGCCCTCATTCCTTTGGATGTGTGTGTATTACTGCTTTGCTTCTGCCTTAGATAAACAGACTATTCTCTGTGTGCGCTCCCACATGCTCTATTGTGTTTCTGACAATAAACTTTATACCAGTTTCTCCAGTCTCTGCCTCCTCGAAACAGTCTTGCTTTCAACAGGGGGGCACAAATCGGGGCCATTCTACCTCTAGCCTCTAGCCGGTCTAGTGGCTGGGATCCCTGGTTTTCATCCAGGCTGCCCAGGTTCAATTCCTGAGCAGAGAATTAAGATCTCACTTGAAGTCATCACGCACTGCGGTCTCTCCAAAATCAGTGCCATCACGCAGAACCTCTGCCACTAAGATTTCAATACCTTACAGTCGGAGTTCCTGTCGTGGCGCAGCAGAAATGAATCCAACTAGGAACCAGGAGGTTGCAGGTTCGATCCCTGGCCTCGCTCAGTGGGTTAAGGAACCAGGGTTGCCATGAGCTGTGGTGTAGGTTGCAGATGCAGCTTGGATCCCGCTTTGCTGTGGCTCTGGCATAGGCCGGCAGCTGTAGCTCTGATTAGACCCCTAGCCTGAGAACCTCCATATGCCATGGGTGCAGCCTTAAAAAGACAAAAGGCAAAATACATACATACATACCTTACCGTCAAAAAGGTGCCATTTGGGGCATTATATCAAGGACATTACGCTCAGGGGTCCCTCTGAGAAAGCAGTACGAGCAAATCTGCACCCCCTCACACACCACTGAGACCTCAAGATCCAAAGCCGAGGCTCATCTGTCAAATTTCTGAGCAATCTGACAGATTGAGAAATTTCTCCCAACCAAACACTCAACATTAAACCACTCACTACACTCAAACAAAACACCCATTAGGCCTTTTAATGTTTTAGGGGCAACGCATCCCCCATCTGTCATTGTTTCTTCACCCAATATACACAATCACGTTCCAGCTGGCCACCTGCCACTGTGGCAAAACCCAACAAGTGTGTCTTGGGAGCTGCCCGGCAGGCAGTCCGAGTCTTACCTTTAGTCCCCACGGGCTCCACGTTCCATCTCAAGCCTTTGGCCACACCTGACTGTGCCTGCTAGAACCTCTGGTCCAAACAGGCGTCTACATGGCTTCCTATGGGATGTGGGACTAGCCGCCTACCCGAAGGGGCAGCCCCTAACACTCCCTGTGAGCACAGGCTTTTGCCATCCTCTCAGGAAGCGAGTCCCTAAATACCCCCCACCTGGTACTACTCCAAACACGAGTTCCTAAAATGCCCTGGGTTAGAGATGCCCCTCAAGGGAAAAGCTAGCGGTGCCTCCTTGTTAACAGGGAAATGAATGCTACCTTTGGGAGAGGGCTGAACCTGATGTCAGAGGCCCTTCCCAGTGATAGGAGTGTGTGATCCGCCCCTTCCCACAGTGACGGCAGTACCCTTCCTCCCCTTTCTCCTCCTGTGGCTACTTGGGGACCCCCTTGGGACTGTCTGAAACAGACAGGGAATGAGCGCTCCTTGCCAAGGGCAGTGCCCATCGCTGCTCGCAATGCAGCTGGCTGGGGGCTGCAGCAGCCACCCAGCCTCGGGTGCCCTTCTGGTCAAGGAGGACCCTGCTGGCTCAGCCCGACTGGCAGAACTCGTAGCGGTGCACCTAGCCCTTAAGGAGGCCAAAAAAAGGGCCTTTCACCGAGCCACGTTGTCAAAGACTCTGGAGCTGTTGCTAACGGCCCTGCAGTCTGGTCTGGCCAATGGCTGAGGGATGGCTTTCTCACGGAAGCCAAGGCCATCTGGGGCTCCAGATAGTGCGGAAGGAACTGTGAGAATGCCTGGCCCTCAACACCGATGCTCACTACTCCACAGCGGAAGCCAATTTCAACAAGACGGCAGACCCCCTCGCTCAGCCCTCCTCTCCTCCCCAGGTAGAGGCCTCGGGGTACCGACCCTTCTCACCTGCTTGTGGAATGCGCCTGCGAAACCTGGGGGCATTGGAATTCATGCTTTAGTAATTGGGGCTCAAGGGAGTTCCCATCGTGACTCAGTGGAAATGAATCAGACCAGTATCCATGAAGAGGAGGGTTCCATCCCTGGCCTCGCTTAGTGGGTCGGGGATCCGGATCTGGTGTTGCCATGGGCTGGCGGGTAGGCCAGCAGCTGCAGCTCTGATTCCACCCCTAGCCTGGCGACCTCCATATGCCACAGTGCAGCCCCTAAAAAAGAGCAAAAGCAAATCAAATAATTGGGGCTTGAGCAAAGGAGCCCCCGCCCCGCCCCCTCTGCGGCAGCCCAGGCGGCGACAGATGAGCGAGTGCTCTTCACCCCAACCAAACCACAGGGGCCATCCCGACCAGGACGAGCCACTCCCCAGGGGGGACCGACCATCCTCCCGCGGGTACCCTGGCACATTGCACCCCACCCCACCCCCGCCGGGGCTGCCAGATACACCCGCACCGTCACAACCAACCCATGCTTAACTCGGGACTCCTCTTGGCGAACCCCATGCAGAATTCCTCCTCCACACAGGTGCTCTTTCCTTACGAAAATCTGTGCTGGTCCCTCCGCAACGCTAGACATTGCTGACTCGGACCAGGACACCTTACTTACCTCTCAGGAGCCTCAAGAGCGGGCTCTCCCGCACCCATGTTCTCCGAAGCTTCCACCTAGCTGGCCGCCCCCAGGTGGCTGGGCTCAGCCCGCATCTTAAGGACCTTCTTAAAGAGACACTACTTAGTTTCAAGCAAGTGGTTCTCAAAACAGATCAAACCCTTGCCCCAGGCCCTCATCTTGCTTAACTCTCGCCACCACCCCCCTCCCCGCTTTATACCCCACATGCCAATTATTACACAATTATCACCCCCCCCCCCAAATTCCCCTTGTGGCCCTTTCTGTCAATCCTCAAGCTTTGATGCTGTAACATGATGCCCTTTTCATTTTGTTCTCTGACTCCACCCCCGCCCCCGCAGCTATGATTTTTTTGTTATTTTTTTGTTCTCCTTTGCTAGGATTTTTTCACTCATCTGCCCACCTGCTTCATTCTGGTAACCTAATTGAGGGCAGATAATCCAATATAATCCCCTCATCTGAATGCACCACAGGCCACAAGCCCACCAGGTCAGCTCGAGATCTTTTCTTTGGAAACTCTGACAACGGTGAGGCCTCTCCGAAAGGAGCCACCTTCGCGCTGGCCACTGTCACCAAATACAGTGGCGACAAAGCCTGGCTGATCAAAGCGAATCCTCCAATTAACCTAGAGGAAGTAGATGACATGGTGCCAAGACCAACCAGGAAGGGGCACAGAAGTATCTGAAAGAGGAAGAGAGACTCTCTGCTTGGTAGACACGAGCCATATTTGGAGATGAGGGGACGGTGAGCAAGCTCCAAGTTGGCGTGGTCTCGCCCCACGCAAGGCAAGGTGACCCAGTACTTCCTCACCAAGGCAACCGAGCCCAGCCATTAAGCAACACACAGAGAGCCCCATGGAGAAGGAATGTGACCCAAGTGCTTTCAAACATCGGCGGCGCTCTATCTGGGTTTGGCTTTTTTTTTTTTTTCCCTTATTCTTTAAAGGGCCGCACCTGCGGCATATGGACGTTCCCGGGCTACGGGTTGAGAATCGGAGCTGCAGCTGCCAGCCTACACGACAGCCTCACCGATGCCAGACCTGCGCTGTGTCTGTGACCTACCCCCAACTCGTGGCAACACCAGATCCTTAAGCCACGAACGAGGCCAGGGATCGAACCTGCATCCTCACAGAGACAGCACTGGGTTCTTAACCCGCTGAGCCACAATGGGAACTCCTGGCTCTGGTTATTCTTATGGTTTTATACAGCCTGAGTGATAGGGTCACTGGTAGACCCCTCGGGCCCTCACTCAGGTAATGCTGTAAAAGTACCGCTCTGGCCTCTCATTGCACCACAAGGTGGAAAAGCAGGGAACGCTGGGGAGCCCTGTGGGAAGAGCTCAGGCCAGTGTGCCCCTGAGTCTGGGCGGCAAAGGGCTCGTATCCCTTTATAGGCTAGGGGCACTCTGGAAGCAAAGTCTAAATGACGCCTGTTGCCCAATTTCAACATCAAATAGTGCTACCGCTAATTGGCCCTGATGAAATAAAATTTATACTTGAAGGCAGGACAGGAACAAATTAAACATTACATTCTCTTTCCGTGCTTGTTTGAGTCCTCTCCCTCCCTCCCTCCCTCCCTCCCAGGCAGTGTGCATCTGCATTACACATTAAGCAGCCCCTCAAAGACGGCAGTGCCTGCTCAGCCGTCAAGATCTTTTTTGTCTTCGCTTTGATCCCGGCAATGTAACTTCATAAAAGAATAGTGTTCTTTCCCAGCTCTGTAGCGGGTCACGGTGACTTACTGCTCACTTGGTATGTGCTTACCTGGCCGATGTGTCCTTGGCGACCTTTATGTAAACTATCAGTATGTCATTTTGATGTACGATCCACTGTCTCGAAGATGTCTCCGACTATGCCTTTGACGTCTAACAGAACAGTTCTCAGGGCTTTCTGAAAAATCTGCTTCCCGGGTTATAACCCTCAGCAGTTTGGCTCAAATAAAACTCCTTTTTTTTCTTAACTTGATAGTTGATTGAATGTTTGTCCACCGCCCTGTGACTGCCCGCACCATCTGGTTCCAGGGACTGCGCTGTGTCCACTGACTGCCCTCACAGGGTGGGTTGAGCCGACATAGCATCCCTAGGCTCTCCCTTAGCCTGAAAGTTGTTAATGTCCTCCCCTCCAACTCTGCTGCCTCAGCATCACAGGGTAGAATGTAGTGTAAGCACGTGAGGCTTGTTTTTTTTTTATTGTAATGCAAGTGCCTGAGCTTAAGCTGATTGCTGCGGCATCCACATCAAAGACTTTTTTTTTTTTCTTTTTCTTTTTTGCCATTTTCTTGGGCAGCTCCCGCAGCATATGGAGGTTCCCAGATTAGGGGTCGAATCGGAGCTGTAGCCGCCAGCCTACGCCAGAGCCACAGCAACGCGGGATCCAAGCCGCATCTGCGACCCACACCACAGCTCACGGCAATGCCGGATCCTTAACCCACTGAGCAAGGCCAGAGATCGAACCCGCAACCTCGTGGCTCCTAGTCGGATTCCTTAACCACTGTGCTACGACGGGAACTCCAAAGACTTTTCTCTTGAATAAACACATTACTAGCTACACACTAGAAGAGCCAGGCTGCCCCACCCCTGAGGTTTTCGTGGTTTTCGAGATCTCTGGCCGACTGAAACAACTGATCCTTTGACCACTTGTTTTTTTCCTTAAGGCATTTTAATTCTCGCTTCTGCTTTAAATCCACCAATAAAGACTACAGCTGTGAAACTCTAGGGATCTGATCCTGGACCCCCCCAAAAAGAACCCTAGGTCTGCGGACATACTCTCCTCTCCCCATGAGCTCACTGGGTGGCCCCACACATCCCCATGTATCCTCCAGGACCTATGAGTGATAAACCATGTTTTTTTCAAAGTCCCCTCATGGTTGCTACTGAGGTGTGTCTTGTGATCATAAGAAGAAGCCCAAGGGGGAGTCCAATCACAATATTGGCTCCCAAAGGGAAAATGTCTGGGGGGGGGGGGGACTGCCACAAGCAGTACAGCCCAGGTGAGTGCCCCCAGGCGTTTCTGGCCAATAGCATCACTTTTGAGAGGCAGAGGCCAGCACACAACACTGGCGCTGCCCCCGCCTCCAACACTTCCACGGTTTACCTTCCTCCTGGAGCTGTTCTTCCGCACTCCTAGGCTCAACCCGGCCATTTGATAAGCAGTCAGCGGTCACAGGACCATGGCTAGACTAGAACCCTCTACGAGAGGGTCACAGTCTCCGGCGATGTGTGACAGAGAAATCATGGGAACTCCTTCTAGAATACAAAGTACCACTAAGGTATTGGATTTGTGAACCACAGGTGCTCAGTCTTAAAATAACCGACAGGAAAGCATGAAAGACTAGCCATGAGCCCCATGGCTGTGTTAGTTTCTTTAAGAAATGGATCCAAGGAGTTCCCTTTGTGGCTCAGTGATAAGGACCCCGACTAGTATCCATGAGGATGCAGAATTGATCCCTGGCCTCCTCACTCAGTGGGTTAAGGATCCAGCATTGCCATGAGCCGTGGTCTAAGTCATAGAGGCCGCTCAGATCTGCACGGCTGTGGCGTACATGAGCAGCTACAGCTCTGATTCGACCCATAGCCTGGGACCTTCCATACGCCGCAGGTGCAACCCTGGGGGAAAAAAAAGAAAAAGAAATGGATCCTAGTCCAGCCCTGGCCACTAAATGCAAAATATGGGTGGTTTCTGACATGCCAGCCTCGCCTGTCCCTCCAGATAAAAGTTCCGGTGTGAAGAATTATGGTCCACATTTGAGAAGTGTTGGTTCAGTTAAGCCAAAGAGGTACACATAAGCTGTAGCAATTATTTGCGATTTATGTGCATCGAAGTGCTGAGAGATGGAGAGGGGAGATGACCTTCATAACATTTCACAAAGTATAGCTGGAAATACGCATATACAACTATCAAAAGTTATTTGGAGAATCAACCAAGGGGCAGTAGTTTGGGAGCAAGGTACGAAATAATGTTCGAGAAAAATTATTTTAGTCCTATGTGGAAAAGCAGCCCAAGCCTCTGTTCTAGCCCTAGGATGAAATATTGATTGTCTCCATTGAAAGAGGTGGAGAGATCACATACTTCTGAGGAAGCAGCACCTATACATTAGAACAGAAGAATGTAAAGCAAGAACCCAGCTGGGGGTCTGGCCAGCTCAGGAGAGGAATGAGACACCTTCTTTCCTCTTCAGCCCCATCCCGGCCCTGGTTGGGGGCTTGGCAGCCCGCTGGGGAAAACGGTGTGTTCAGTCTCAAACTACGACCCTTCAAGATTTTTTAAAAAATCGCTAAACACATTTTCTAGTAGAAACAGAGCCAAAAAGGGACTGTTCTGCGTGCGCGGGGGCGGGGGGGGGGGGGAGGAGAAACTGGCCTTGCTGAAGGTCAGGACTCTGCCAAGAAGGGCAGGGGCCGCCTTCCTGAGCTGCTAGAGCATCACAACAGCTATCTGCACCTCTTTGCTGGCACCTTATATAAAGCTGGGACAGGCCTCAAGAAAGCACATGACCCACTGGCCTCTTGACACCCCGTTTTCCTGAACAGGTGACTGAGGAGGAGGCGCGGACTTTAATCCAGTGTCCACATCATCGTGGGTGAGTCGTTTATATTCCGGACTCGGTTTCCTCGCGTGGGAGATGCTCAAACCAAACCTATCCCAAGGGGTTGCCAGGATGGGCCAGAGGGCAGGAAATCAGCGGGTCTGGCAGGGGCTCCTCAAGTCCTGTTGGCCGCTGACAGGACGGGGACGGGCTCCCAGGTCACCTTTATTAACGGGGGCTCCCGGGGGCCAGGCTCCCCAACCCGGTCCTTCCCGGAAGCATCCCCCGGCTGTACGTGGGAGTCGAAGCCATCTTCCACCCCAGCAGATGTCTCCAACCGGCTGTTCCAGGCCTTCCGGAGCCGCTTTTGCGGCTCCTTTCTCTCTGTACTCTTTGCCAAGGAAGGAAGAGGGCTCCGGGAACCACGTGCTCAGCGCCCGGCGTGCTGTGTGGGCGGGAGACACGGGCAGATGGGGGCCCCCTCGGGGCTCCGGGCTTCACCGTCCATAGGGCAGACTGACTGGCTCAATGCCTGGACCACCTCCTTAGCTGCGCCACCGCCTGGAAGGGCATCCTCCTCTTCTGGGGAGCGGGCCCCCACACACACGTCCTCGGGTTACCTGGTTCTTGGGGGAGCCCCCCCCCCCACCTGACCCGCATCTCCCTCAGCACCGCTGACTGGCTCAGGGGTCAGCCAGCCCCGGTTCCTGTGCCTCGGGCCTCCTGCCGTTGGCTTTAGGTCAGGCAGCTGAAGACCAGCCCGGAAGGAGGTGGAAACACTTCTTCCCTGCAATCCAGGGAGGTTTCGTCCACTCTCCATGAGGGCAAAGGGGGCGGAGCTGATATACATTATTGATGAATTTAGCCAAAGAAAGAGAGCATGATGGTTCAGCTCTACCTTGACTTTTTAACTTCTGGATCTGCACTTCCACAAAGAGGAAGTGCTGTAAGCTCCCAGTCACTTATACCCATGCATATAACACGTAGTCATCCAGAACTTCACTTGACTGGGTAATTAGGGTAGGCTAACTGCTCTAACAAATATTCTGAGTCCTACTGGCTTAACACAGTGCATTTTTATTTTTTGTTCTTACCAAGATCCAGTGCACACTGATGGTGCAAGTGATGGGACGATAGTCTCCTTACATCATTCAATGGCTCAGGAGCAGGTGTGAGATAAGTGTGGAAGAGTGTGCAGCAGAAGAGAAACAAAATGGAAGGACACATCTACCTAGAAGAGATACACAGAAGTCTTCCAGTGTCAGAAAATGACAAGATTTTGGCCTTGGAGATGCTCCCTATCTTACCTGCAAGCTCCAACCCATGTATCCCAGAGAGAGACCACTCCCAACGGACACACTCCACGCTTCCATTCGGAGAAGACTTAATGACATGGACTTCAAGCTGTAGCTCACAGCCATGCTAGTCACCTAGGCCAACCAAATGAGTCCTTTACTCCAAAATATGAACGAACAAACATCCGCCAGATATTTGAAGAAAATGAAAGAGAAGATCATGATGAACAAACCGAACTATTTTTGGAGAAAAAAAACCAATATAATACAGGACACAAGGGAGAGCTTCACCAAAAAAATCCAAATTCATGTTTTCAGAATTTTAAGGAAGACAGTGGGTTTATAAAGTGAGAACTGGGTGCTAGAAAGGGAACAATTAGAGAACAAGAGAAAGCCTTTGGAAAATAAAACTGCAAAGTTAAAAACTTAAGAGATTCCAGGTGCTCAAGTCAAAACCGCAGGCTTCCAAGGAACCTGCCCCACAGGGGTCATGCCCCGCCCCCTCGACCCCGCCCCGTCGACCCCGCCCCTTCGCCCTTCGCCCCACTTCCTGTAACGGTCCCCCAAGCCCCCCTCGCCCGCGCCGCACAACCACGCGGCTTCCGGTCCATCCCAGAGCCGGCGCCCTAGGACCCCGCCGCCAGGCCCGGAGCCCACCGGGCCCCGGCCCTCCCCATCACCCGCCCTGGGGACGCTCCGAGGCGGCCGGCACCGCCGGCGCCCCCGCCGCTGCCCGCCCCGCAGCCCCCGCTTCCGCGCCGCCTTCCGCGCCGCCTTCCCCTTCGCCTTGGCGCCCCCGCCGCCCGGCCTTGTGATCACGCCGCCCTCGCAGGTGCGCCAGAACTTCCACCCCGAGTGCGAGGCCGCCCTCAACTGCCACGCCAACCTGGAGCTGCACGCCTCCTACGCCTACCTGGTCATGGCCTTCTCCTTCGACCACGAGGACGGGGCCGCGAAGCCCCTGGCCCGCTGCTTCCTGCGCCGCTCCCACGAGCAGAGCGAGCGCGCCCAGGAGCTGATGAGCCTGCAGAACCGGCGCGGGGGCCGCCTCCGCTTCCGCAACATCAGGAAGCCCGACCTGGAAGCCTCGGGGGGCGGCCTCCAGGCCCTGCAGTGCGCCCTGCACCTGGAGAAGCGCGTCCACCAGAGCCTGCTCGACCTGCACCGGCTGGCCACCCGCAAGAGCGACGCCCAGCTCTGTCACTTCCTCAAGAGTCGCTACCTGGACCAGCAGGTCGAGTTCATCAAAGAGCTGGGGGACCATGTCACCACGCTGAGCCAGATGGGGGCCCCGGAGGTTGAGATGGCCGAGTACCTCTTTGAGAAGCTCACCCTGGGTGACCGCCGCAAGAAGGACTGACCCTGGACTGCCCTCCCCGGAGCCACGGGGCCACTGTCCAAGGCCACCATGCCCGCGTGGCCCCCACAATATTGCCCTTGCAGACAAAGTTCACTCAGGTCTTCCTTCTTTCCCTTTTGCCATTTCTTCCCGTAAAGTTACTGGTTCTTCAGTAAATAAAGGTCTCTGGTTGCTATGTGTGTGCCAGTGTCTCACCTTTTAAGTCTTCAAACGGGCATCCATGAGTCTCACCACCGACACGTGCCCTGTCCACGTGCAGCTCAGAATCTCCACAGATGGAGGGAGGAGGTGTTCCATGGGACCCTGGAAAACAAAATCAGTCTTCCCCTTACAAATACTGCAGGGTGGAAGGTGGTCTGCGGCCCCCCATGAATGTTGGTGCCTATGCATAGTTACAGTCTAAAACATGGCCTGAAAATCATGATTGGGGTTGGCCTGGGTGCTATTCATTAATTACGGTCTTTTGCTAGGGGCACAACTGGGGTGGAAGGGTGGGGAAGGCCTGTCATGTAAAATCCGCGAGGCCTGTGAAACACCCCAGTGGAGTCACACAGGTAGCCAGAAAAAAAAATGAATCTGGAGCTCAGGAGGGATGTCAGGTGTAGAAACACACAGGGGAGACGTCAGCCTACACAGATGCTGTTGAGGTCATGGGACTGGATAAGCTCACCAAAGAGCAGAGAGAGAATACGGCACAACCAGCGCCAAGCCCAGGAGGGCCAACATTGAGAAGGTGGGCTGAGGTGATGAAACACCCAGAGCGGTGCTGACCCCACCTGGACTGTGACCTCACTGCAGACTGTGGCCACCTGGGTCCACACCCAGGGGCCCCAAGGCAGCCTGTTCCTGACCTTCATGTGGCCTCCTGGTCTCTCAGGATGTGGAGAAGATTTAGTTTTTTAACTTATTTTCATGACTATGGAGAAAGAAATTTCCCACTTAAAAAAGAGAGAGGGGAGTTCCCGTCGTGGCGCAGTGGTTAACGAATCCAACTAGGAACCATGAGGTTGCGGGTTCGATCCCTGCCCTTGCTCAGTGGGTTAACGATCCGGCATTGCCGTGAGCTGTGGTGTAGGTTGAAGACACGGCTCGGATCCCTCATTGCTGTGGCTGTGGTGTAGGCCGGCGGCTCCAGCTCCGATTTGACCCCTAGCCTGGGAACCTCCATACGCCGCGGGAGCGGCCCAAGAAATAGCAAAAAGACAAAAAAAAAAAAAGAGAGAGAGAGAGAGAGATTTCTTAAGAAAATAGATCTGTTTTTGGTTTTATGGGTTTTTTTTCTTTTCTGTTCCCCTTTAAAAACTTAGCCTCTGGAGTTTCCATGGTGGCGCAGCAGAAATGAATCCGACTAGGAGCCATGAGGTTGAGGAGGTCATAAAAACACTCCTTACAAATAAAAGTCCAGGACCAGATGGCTTCACAGGCAAATTCTATCAAACATATAAAGAGGAATTGATGCCCATCCTCCTTAAACTCTTTCAAAAGGTGGAAGAAGAAGGAATACTCCCAAAGACATTCTATGATGCCACCATCACCCTCATTCCAAAACTGGACATAGATAATACCAAAAATGAAAACTATCGCCCAATATCATTGATGAATATAGATGCAAAAATTCTCAACAAAATCTTACCAACCGAATCCAACAACATTTCAAAAAGATCATACACCATGACCAGGTAGGGTTCATCCCAGGTTCACAAGGATGGTTCAACACACGCAAATCAATCAACGTCATACACCTCATTAACACACAAAAAAGTCAAAAATCATATGATCATCTCAAGAGACGCAGAAAAAGCATCTGACAAAGTCCAACATCCATTCATGATCAAGACCCTCGCCAAAGTGGGTAGAGAGGGAACATTCCTGAATATAATCAAAGCCATTTATGACAAACCCACAGCAAATATAATCCTCCATGGGGAAAAACTGAAAGCCTTCTCACTCAAATCTGGAACAAGACAGGGATGCCCACTCTCACCACTGCTCTTCAACATACTTTTGGAAGGCCTAGCCACAGCAATTAGACAAACAAAAGAAATAAAAGGCATCCATATAGGAAGAGAAGAGATAAAACTGTCTCTGTATGCAGATGACATGATACTATACATGGAAAACCCTAAGGACTCAACCCAAAAACTCCTTGAACTGATTAATAAATTCAGCAAATTAGCAGGATATAAGATTAATATTCAGAAGTCAGTCGCATTTCTGTATACCAGCAATGAAATATTAGAAAAGGAATATAAAAATACGATACCTGGAGTTCCCGTCGTGGCGCAGTGGTTAACGAATCCGACTAGGAACCATGAGGTTGCGGGTACAGTCCCTGCCCTTGCTCAGTGGGTTAACGATCCGGCGTTGCCGTGAGCTGTGGTGTAGGTTGCAGACGCGGCTCAGATCCCGCGTTGCTGTGGCTCTGGCGTAGGCCGGCGGCTACAGCTCCGATTCGACCCCTAGCCTGGGAACCTCCATATGCCGCGGGAGCAGCCCAAGAAATAGCAACAGCAACAACAACAACAACAACAACTACTACAACAACAAAAGACAAAAAGACAAAAAAAAAAATACTATACCTTTTAAAATTGCACCTCACAAAATCCAATACCTCGGAATACACCTGACCAAGGAGGTAAAGGACCTATATGCCGAGAACTATAAAACTTTAATCAAAGACATCAAAGAAGATGTAAAAAATGGAAAGATATTCCATGTTCCTGGATTGGGAAAATCAATATTGTAAAAATGGCCATACTACCCAGAGCAATCTACAGATTCAATACAATCCCTATCAAATTACCCAGGATATTTTTCACAGAAGTAGAACAAACAATCCAAACATTTATATGGAACCACAAAAGACCCAGAATCGCCAAAGCAATCCTGAGAAACAAAAACCAAGCAGGAGGCATAACTCTCCCAGACTTCAAGAAATACTACAAAGCCACAGTCATCAAAACAGTGTGGTACTGGTATCAAAACAGACAGACAGACCAATGGAACAGAATAGAGCACCCAGAAATAAACCCTGACACCTAGGGTCAATTCATCTTTGACGAGGGAGGCAGGAACATAAAATGGGAAAAAGAAAGTCTATTCAGCAAGCATTGCTGGGAAACCTGGACAGCTGCATGCAAAGCAATGAAACTAGAACACACCCTCACACCACGCACAAAAATAAACTCAAAATGGCTGAAAGACGTAAATATATGACAGGACACCATCAAACTCCTAGAAGAAAACATAGGCAAAACACTCTCTGACATCAACATCATGAATATTTTCTCAGGTCAGTCTCCCAAAGCAACAGAAATTAGAGCAAAAATAAACCCATGGGACCTCATCAAACTGAAAAGCTTTTGCACAGCAAAGGAAACCCAAAAGAAAACAAAAAGACAACTGACAGAATGGGAGAAAATAGTCTCAAACGATGCAACAGACATGGGCTTAATCTCTAGAATATACAAGCAACTTATACAACTCAACAGCAAAAAAAGCCAACAACCCAATGGAAAAATGGGCCAAGGACCTGAAGAGACATTTCTCCAAGGAAGATATACAGACGGCCAACAAGCTCATGAAAAAATGCTCAACATCCCTGATCATTAGAGAAATGCAAATCAAAACTACCATGAGATATCACCTCACACCAGTCAGAATGGCCATCATTCATAAATCCACAAGTAACAAGTGCTGGAAGGGCTGTGGAGAAAAGGGAGCCCTCTTGCACTGTTGGTGGGAATGTACACTGGTAAAGCTACTATGGAGAATAGTTTGGAGATACCTTTTAAATCTATACATACAACTTCCATATGACCCCGCAATCCCACTCTTGGGCATCTATCCGGACAAAACTCTGCTTAAAAGAGACACGTGCACCCGCATGTTCATTGCAGCACTATTCACAATAGCCAGGACATGGAAACAACCCAAATGTCCATCGACAGAGGATTGGATTAGGAAGATGTGGTAATATATACACAATGGAATATTACTCAGCCATGAAAAAGGAAGACATAATGCCATCTGCGGCAACATGGATGGAACTGGAGACTCTCATATTGAGTGAAATAAGTCAGAAACAGAAAGACAAATACAAATACCATATGATATCACTTATAACTGGAACCTAATATCCAGCACAAATGAACCTTTCCACAGAAAAGAAAATCATGGATTTGGAGAATAGAGTTGTGGCCGCCCGGGGGGAGAGGGAGGGAGTGGGAAGGATCGGGAGCTTGGGGTTATCGGATACAACTTGTAATGGATTTACAAGGAGATCCTGCTGAGTAGCATTGAGAACTATGTCTAGATACTTATATTGCAACAGAACAAAGGGTGGGAAAAAAATGTGTCACTTGGTCCCCATGCTGTACAGTGGAAAAATAAAATAAATAAATAAATAAAATATAAAGAAACAAAATACACTGAGACAAATGACAATGAAAACACAGCCATGCAAAATCTATGGGATGCCACAAAGGCAGTTCTTAGAGGGATGTTCATAGCAGTACAGCCCTTCGTCAAAAAAAGAACATCTCAAAGCAACAACTTAACCTATCATCTAAAAGAATTAGAAAAAGAACAAACAAAACCTAACATCAGCAGAAGGAAGGAAATCATAAAGATTAGAGAGGAAATCAATAAAATAGAAATTCAAAAAAAACAATAGAAAAACAAATCAATAAAACCAAGATCTGCCTCCTTAAAAGGGTAAACAAAACTGACAAACCTCTGGCCAGACTCACCAAGAAGAGAAGAGTGAGAAGCCAAATAAACAAAATAAGAAATAAAAGGGAGATATCTTAACGGATACTGCAGAAATTACAAAAAAAAAAAGAGAGAGAGAGAGAGAGCGAATGCTACAATTTTATATGCCAACAAATTTGAGAACCTAGAAGAAATGGACAACTTTCTAGAAACATACAGCTCACCAAAATTGAATCAAGAAACACATCATTTAAACAGACCCATCATTAGAAATGAAATTGAATTCGTAATAAAAACACTCCCTACAAACAATAGTCCAGGGCCAGATGGCTTCACAGGCAAAGTCTACCAAGCAAAAAAGAACTTATACCCACCCTTCTTAAAATTTTACAAAAGATGCAGGAAGCAACATGCCCAAAGACATTCTATGAAGCCACCATCACCCTAATACCAAAGCCAGACAAAGATACTACTGAAAAGGAAAGTTATAGGCCAGTATTTTTTATGAATATAGACACAAAAATTCTCAACAAAATTTTAGCCAATTGAATCCAACACACAAAGACTAAGTGGGATTCATCCCAAGGTCATGAGGATGGTTCGACATACACAAATCAATCAACATCATTCACATTAACAAAAGAAAAGCCAAAACCCACAGGATCATCTTAATAGATGCAGAAAAAGCATTTAACAACATCCAACAACCATTTATGATAAAAGCTCTTACCAAAGTGGGTATAGAGGGAACATATATTAACATAATAAAAGGCATTTATGACAAACCCACAACCAATATAACACTTGATTGAGAAAAGCTGAAAGCCTTCCCTCTAAAATCTGACACAAGACAAGGATGCCCACTCTCACCACTTTTATTCAACATTTTATTGGATTCCTTGCCACAGCAATCAGACAAACAAAAGATATAAAAGGTATCCAAATCAGAGTAAAAGAGGTAAAACTGTCATTCTATGCAGATGACATGATACTATATATAGAAAACCCTAAGGATTCCACACAAAAACTATTCAAACGGATGAATAGCAAAGTAGCATGATATAAGATGAACATTCAGAAATTGGTGGCATTTCTGTAAACTAACAATGAAATATTAGAAAATGAATATATAAAAACAATACCTTTTAAAATTACACCCCCCAAAATGAAATATCTAGGAATAAACCTGACCAAGGAGGTGAAAGACTTACATGCTGAGAACTATAAAACAGTAATCAAGGAAATTAAAGAGGATTCAAAGAAATGGAAAGATAGCCCATGTTACTTGATTAGAAGAATTAATGTTAAAGTGGCTGTAACTACCCAAAGCAATCTATAGATTTAATGCAACTGCTATCACATTACCCAGGTTATTTTCCACAGAACTGGAGAAAGCTATTATTCAAAAAGATACATGCATCCCAATATTCACTGCAGCACTATTTACAATAACCAAGACTTGGAAGCAACCTAAATGTCCATCTACAGAAGAAAGGATTAAGATGTGGTACATAAATACAATGGAATACTACTTAGTTATATAAACGAACAAAATAATTCCATCTCCAGCAACACAGTTGCAACTGTAGATTATCATACTAAGTGAGGTAAGTCAGAAAGACAAATACCATATGATATCCCATATATGGAATCTAAAATATCACACAAATGAACCTATCTGCAAAACAGAAACAGACTCACTGACAAAGAGAATAGACTTGTGGTTGCCAAGGCAGAGGGGTTGGAATGGGATGGACTGGGGGTTTGGAGTTAGCAGATGCAAGCTATCACATTTAGAATGGATAAGCAATGATGTCCTACTGCATAGCACAGGGAACTATATCCAGTCTCTTGGGATATATCATGATAGAGGTTAATATAAGAAAAGGAGTGTGTGTGTGTATGATTGAGTCACTTTGCTGTATAGCAGAAACTGGCACAACATTGTAAATCAACTATACTTCTAAACATTTAAAACATTTCAATAAAAAAATAAAACACTGATTATTTATTTCCCCCCCACCCACCCACCCACCCAGAAGAAATCTGAAAGGAAAAGGTAAAATTGTCTCTATTTGCAGATGACATGATTTTATATACAGGAAAATCTTAAAGACTCCACCAGAAAAAAATTGTTCAAATTCATCAAATTCAGTAAAGTTGCAGGATTCAAAATTAACATGCAAGAAGAATCAATATTGTCAAAATGACTATACTACCCAAGGTAACCAAGATTAAATGCAATCCCTATTAAATTTGTATGGAAACACAAATGACCCCAAAACAGCCAAAGCAATCCTGAGGAAAAAAAAAAAAAAAAAAATGGAGCAGAGTTCCCATCATGGCGCAGCTTCTCCTCATGGTTCTGACTAGGAACCACGAGGTTGCAGGTTCAATCCCTGGCCTCACTCAGTGGGTTAAGGATCCGGCATTGCCATGAGCTGTGGTGTGGGTCGCAGATGTGGCTTGGATCTGGCATTGCTGTGGCTGTGGCGTAGGCCGGCAGCTACAGCTCCGGTTAGACCCCTAGCCTGGGAACCTCCATATGGCATGGGTGCAGCCCTAGAAAAGGCAAAAAGACAAAAAGAAAAAAAAGAAAAAAGAAAAAAAGAAAGAAAAATGGAGCTGGAGCAATGAGGTTCCCTGACTTCAGACCATACTACAAAGCTATAGTTTTCAGAACAGTATGTTACCAGCATGAAAACAGAAATATAGACAATGGAACAGGACAGAAAGGCCAGAAATAAACCCAAGAACATATGGTCAATTAATCCATGACAAAGGAGGCAAGAATATACAATGGAGAAAAGATAGTCTCTTCAATAAGCAGTGGTGCAAAAACTGGACAGCTACATTCAAAGGAATGAAATTAGAACACTCTTTAACATCATACACAAAAGCAAACTTGAAATGGACTGAAGATCTAAATATAAGACTGGATACTGTGAAACTCTTAGAGGAAAAAATAGGCAGAACACTGACTTAAACTGAAGCAATATCTTCTCAGATCCATCTCCTAGAGTAATGGAAATAAAAACAAAAATAAACAATGGGACCTAATTAAATTTTAGAAGTTTTTGCACAGCAAAGGAACCCATAAATAAAATGAAAAGATGACCCACTGAACGGGGGAATAAATTTGCAAATGAAGCAACTGACAAGGGTTTAATCTCCAAAATATATAAACACCTCCTACAGCTCAATATCAAAAAAACAAACAACCCAATTAAAAAATGAGCAGAAGGAGTTCCCGTCGTGGCGCAGTGGTTAATGAATCCGACTAGGAACCATGAGGCTGCGGGTTCGGTCCCTGCCCTTGCTCAGTGGGTTAACCATCCGGCGTTGCCGTGAGCTGTGGTGTAGGTTGCAGACGCGGCTCGGATCCCGAGTTGCTGTGGCTCTGGCATAGGCTGGAGGCTACAGCTCCAATTGGACCCCTAGCCTGGGAACCTCCATATGCCACACGGGAGTGGCCCTAGAAGTAGCAAAAAGACAAAAAAAAAAAAAAAAAAAAGAGCAGAAGATCCAAACAGACATTTCTCTAAAGATATACGGATGGCCAAAAAACACCACACAACTACAGTCAAGTAAGCTATGACAAAGGAGGCAAGAATACAAACTATAGAAAAAACAGTCTCTTCAGTAAGTGTCGATGGAGAAACTCCACAGCTATATGCAAAAGAATGAAGTTAGAATGTTGCCTAACCCTACACACAAAAATAAAACAAAAACGGATCAAAGACCTAAATTTAAGCCCAGATACTCTAAATTCCTAGGGAAAAACATAAGCAGAACACTCTGACATAAACTGCAGCAATATCTTTTTGGATTCATCTTCTAGAGTGGTGGAAATACAAACAAAAACAAACAAATGGGACCTAATTAAACTTAAAAGCCATTGCAAAGCAAGGGAAACCATGAACAAAGCAAAAAGACAACCCACAGAATGGGAAAAAACACTTGCCAATGATGCAACTGACAAAGGGTTCAAAACATACAATCATCTCATACAGTTGAAAATCAAACAAACAATCCAATTGAAAAACAGGCATAAAATCTAAATACACATTTCTCCAAAGATGGACAGAGATGGCCAAAAGCTTGTGGAGGGATGCTCACCATCACTAATTAGAGAAATGCAAACCGAAACAACCATGAGGTATCACCTCACACCTGTCAGAATGGCCAACGTCAAAAGGTCTACAAACAATAAATGCTGGAGAGGGTGTGGAGATAAAGGAACTCTCCTATACTGTTGGTGGGAATGTAAGTGGGTGAAGCCACTATGGAGAACAGTAGGGAGGATCCTTAAAATACAACTACCACGTGATCCTGGAATCCCACTCCTGGGCATATTTCCAGAGAAAACCATCATCAAAAAAAAAAAAAAAAAAAGAGAAAGTGGGCCCCTAAGTTTACTGCAGCACTTTTTACAATAGCCGAGACATGGACACAACCTGACTATCCACTGACAGAAGAATGGATCAAGAAGCTGGGGTACATATATATAATGGAATATAACTCAGACATAAGAAAGAATTAAATCATGCCATTTGCAGCAACCTGGATGGACCTAGACATTATCATACTAAGTGAAGTAAGCCAGGTAGAGAAATACAAGTATCTTATGATACCACTTATATGTGGAACCTAAAAATAACAATAATACAAATGAACTTATTTACGAAACAGAAATAGATGCACAGACATAGAATGAAAACTTATGGTTATCAAAGGGGAAAGGGGCAGAGGGATAAAGTAGGGATTAACATTTACATTGTACTCTAAATAAAATAACCAAGAAGCATCTACTATACAGCACATGGAATTATACTCAATAGTCTATAATAACCCATATGGGAAAAGAATGTTAATAAACAATAAACATATGCATATTATAGCTGTATTACTTTGCTGTATACCTGAAATTAACACAACATTGTAAATCTGCTACAGTCAAGTAACATTTAAAAAAATTAACATGCAAAGATCAGTAGCACTTCTATGCACTAAGAGGCAATTATCTGAAAATACAGAAAATGATCCCGTTTACAAAAGCATAAGAATGTACTTAGATAAAAATATAACCAGACAGGCAAAGGATCTCTATACTGTAATCTCTAAGACCTTGATGAATAAAATCAAAGAGAAATAACTAGAAAGGTATCCCTTGTTCACAGAACACGAGAATTTATAGTACCCAAATCTCCATGCTTTCCATGCCATCCATAGTTTTAATGCAATACATGTTAAGAGTCTAAGGGATTTTTTTTTTTAACAAATGTAGAAGTAAAAATCCGAAAATTTAATTGGTCCCAACAAAGTCCCTGAATAGCCAAAGCAATCCTGAAAAAGACCAAAGCAGGAGGCATCACACTTCCTGAATTCAAGCTATATTAGAAAGCTATAGTCAATCAAAACAGTGTATTACTGGCATAAAAACAGGCATTTTGACCAATCAAACATAATCAAGAACCCAGAAATATGCCCTAGTATATATAGCTGAGTAATATTTGACAAGGGAGTTAACAATATTCAATGGAGAAAAGACACTTTCTTCAATAAATGGTGCTGGGAAAATTGAATCTTCCCATGTAAAAGAATGAAATTGGACCCCTACCTATACCACTCACAAAAATTAACTGGAAATAGATTAAATACTTTAATAGAAGAGTTCCCGTCGTGGCGCAGTGGCTAACAAATCCGACTAGGAACCATGAGGTTGCGGGTTCGGTCCCTGCCCTTGCTCAGTGGGTTAACGATCCGGTGTTGCCGTGAGCTGTGGTGTAGGTTGCAGACGTGGCTCTGGCGTAGGCCGGTGGCTACAGCTCCGATTCGACCCCTGGCCTGGGAACCTCCATATGCCGCGGGAGCGGCCCAAGAAATAGCAAAAAGACAAAAAAAAAAAAAAAAAAAACTGTAATAGAAACCCAGAAACCATAAAACTACCTGAAGTAAACATGGGGGAAAAGCTCCCATATTAATATGGGTGTTGGCAATGATTGTTTTGTATATATATGACACCTAGAGCACAACAACGTAAAAAAAAAAAAGAAGTGGGATTATATCAAACTAAATAGCCTCTGCATAGCAATAGAAACAATCAACAAAATGAAAAGACAATCTACAGAAGGAGAAAAAAAATATCTGCAAACCAAACATCTGATTAAGGGTGAATATCCAAAGTATGTAAAGAACTCATACAACAGCCAAAAAGAAAGAAAAGGGAAAAAAAAGAAAGAAAAAAAAATAACAATAGGCAAAGGACCAGAATAGACATTTTTCCAAAGAAGATATATGAATGGCCAAAGGGTACATGAAAAGATGTTCAACACAATTAGGGAAATGCAAATCAAAATCATAATATCACTTCATAAATGTGAGAAAGACTAGGATCAAAAAGACAAGAGGAGTTCCCATCGTGGCGCAGTGGTTAACGAATCCGACTAGGAACCATGAGGTTGCGGGTTCGGTCCCTGCCCTTGCTCAGTGGGTTAACCATCCGGCGTTGCCGTGAGCTGTGGTGTAGGTTGCAGACGCGGCTCGGATCCCGCGTTGCTGTGGCTCTGGCGTAGGCCGGTGGCTACGGCTCCAATTGGACCCCTAGCCTGGGAACCTCCATATGCCACACGGGAGCGGCCCAAGAAATAGCAACAACAACAACAACAACAACAAAAAAGACGAGACAACAAATGTTGACAAGGATGCTGAGAAAAAGGAACCCTTGTGTACTGATGGGGAGATTATGAATTGGTACAGCTGGTATGGAAATTAGTATGTTAAGTCCTCAAAAATTAACTATCATATGGTTCAGCAATTCCACTTAGAAAGAAGTGAAAACACTGTATTAAAGAGCATCTGTCCCCATCCCCATGTTCCTAACAGCAGTATTTCTAATAGCCAAGACGTGAAAACAACCTAAGTGTCCATCTACAGATGAAAGGACAAAAAGGCATGGTATACATACATTCAACAGGATATTACTCAGCCACGAAGAAGGAGGAAATCCTGCCATTTGTTGACAACATGGATAGACTCTGAGGGCATTGTGCTAAGTGCAATCAGTCAAATTCCGAAGAGAAAGACAAATATTGTATGATCTTGCTTATACATGGAATTAGAACAAAACCACTCACAGAAAGAGATTAGATTAGTGGTTACCAGAGATGGGACATGCAAGGAGAGAGAACTGGATGAAGGTGGTAAAAAGTGCAAACTTCTAGTGATAAGGTAAAGCATTACGAGGGATGTAATGTACAACATGAAGACTATAATTAACACAGCTGTATGGTATATATGAAAGTTGTTAAGAGAGTTAATCCTAAGTGTTCTCATCAAGAGGAACATGAGATACAACCTCTGTAGAACATGATGGATGTTAATTCACGGCGGTAATCATTCCATGATGTATATACGGCAAATCAGTATTTGTACCCCTTAACCTTATACAGTGCTGTATGTCAATTCTCTCTCAGGAAAACTGGAAGAAAAGAAAGATCACTAAGCACACTTGGGCATTGGAAGGACACCCTTTCTCCCTCTACCATTTTTGTAAGCAACCCTTGCCCTAGAGGATGTGAAATCAAACCATGCATCTCTATGTAAACATAGGGTAAGCACCTGAGTGCTTTTCTATTCTAATGCAAGTGCTTGACATTAAGCCTGTGATTGCCTAGGCATCCACTTCAGAGACAGCAATCTTGAATAAACACTAGATAAAGAGCCTGACCCCTGAAGTGTCCTTTGTTTTAGAGATCTCTGGTTGCCTTAGATCATTGACCTTGTTTTTCCCTTCCTAAGTTTTCACTCCCTCCCTTACGTTTTAAATTCACCAACACAAAGAGTGAACCTGTGACACCCTAGGCATCCCAGCCTAGACTCCGAAAAAGGCAGAGCTCCAGGTCCACTCTCTCTCTAGTGAAACCTGGCTATGTGGGCCCCAGGTGTCATCCTCCAGGAGTTTATAATAGCAATAATCCTCCAGGATCTGTAATAATCCTTTCTTTTTCCCCCAAAGTTTCCTGGTCGTTGATATCTAGGTGCACCTTGTAATCATAGTAAGAACCACAGGGGCTGGTCCAGCCACAACACTGACTGCCAAAGGGGAAATGTCTGCTGGGGGGCGGTGGTTTCCTCTGGCCCAGGTGAGTCCTCCCAGGCATTTCTAGCCAATAGCCTCACTCCTGACAGGCTGAGACCAGGACAAAACAATTGGCTTCGTTGGCAGGATTGCATGTTTGCCTTTGCAGTTAATCAGGGGAAACACCCTTGAGCTGCAACTGGCTTACTAGCTGACTAACCTAGGTGGGTAATAACCTAGGTGGGTAATACCATCTGGGAACCGAACACCACTTGCTGGAGGTCTGTCGTGCTGCTGTGGCCTTGCGTATTGCCTCTGCCATGTGTTGCCTGAGGTATCCATCCCAAGATGTCACTGCTGCCATCACGACTCAATGATCTCACCAGAGTGGCGTGATCAAAGCCACATGGTCTAATGAGACAATTAGACCACTAATTTAAAAGGCCTTAATGCCTCCTGCTGTGCAAAACTGGCAGGTCCAATGGCTTTGTCATGTCCATGACCATAGTGACCCAAATGATGCCTTAAATTTCCCACCCTGAATAGGCTCCATTTGACCCTAAGTCCAGAGACTTCTTTCTACAGGGCCCTCCCCTAAGTGCAGGGCAACACCACTTCATTTTGGGGGGGTGGGGGTGGGGATTCCTGAAACCATCCATCAGGCACTAGAGGGCCATGACATGGTTGCTGGACATAGAGAAGATGGGCGCCCAGCTGCCCCAGCACTTCAGACTTCATGGTCCTCCATCCCCACTGCCCTAGAAACATCTTCCTCCAACACATTTCCCTCAACGGAAAGTGTTCCCCACTCTCTCCCTAATAAACCACTGAATTGTTCCCCTTATGGGAATACACAAAACCTCTACTGGGAGTTATGAAAACTTGGGGTCCCTGGCTACTTAATCTCTGGACAGCCAGGCTCTAAACTCCAGGCTAACATTTTCCCAGCCACAGACCCCTTCTGCCGTCCATCCTCCGGCCACAACCCTCTAAGCCCAAGCCAGTCCCTGCTACTCCCTCTGCCCCCTTCCCTAACGGCCACATAAGTTCCTACCCTAGGAAATGAGCAGCTCCCTGAGGCTTGTCCCACCTCCTGGAGAGAGTCAACCCTATACCTCTGTTGTGGTCCATTAGGACAATAAAAATGCACAGTCCTTCTTGGCCCCCATTAGACATGTAGACTTATAAAAATATGCACAACCTGAAAGTCGAAAGGTTTTTTTGTTTGTTTGTTTGTTTGTTTTGTCTTTTCTAGGGCCGCACCCATAGCATATGGAGGTTCTCAGGCTAGGGGTCTAATGGGAACTATAGCCACTGGCCTATGCCACAGCCACAGCAATGCAGATTCCAAGCCGAGTCTTCGACCTACACCACAGCTCACAGCAACACCGGATCCTTAACCCACTGAGCGAGGCCAGGGATCGAACCCGCAACCTCATGGTTCCTAATCGGATTCGTTAACCACTGAGCCATGATGGGAACTCCGAGAGTTAAGTTTTATCTGGGGCAAAATGAGGACTTAAGCCTGGAAGATAGCATCTCAGGCAGCCCTGAGAAACCGCTCTGAGGTGGTGAGGGAGAAGCTAGGATACATAGGAGTTGTTGCAACAAAGGGCAGGGAGCAGGAACAAAAGAGGCCTGGGCTCCCTGAAATCAGTCCTTTGATAGGCTCCTCCACTCTCAGGGCCAGTACCCTGAGCTTTCACAGCCTGCAGACTCACAGGCTCTCTCCCTTGAAGGTGACTGCATTTGAAGATGACCGTGACATTCTTTGTTTTATCCTTAACTACAGACCAGGAGGCAGTGTTCAGATAGCCCTGAAATACTGCCCAAAGGGGAAAGGGGGGATATAAGGATATGGTAAAGGGGAGGGGCAGGTGCATGCAGCAGCCACACGTTTGACAAAACGTGGCTGATCTCCTGAAGGTCGCTACCAGCCCCAAGGAGCAGACATCACCATGAAGGATTTTACTGTTTTTCTAGATATGAGGAGATGCCAGAATTGGGCACATAAAATCTCCTCAAATTATCTGAAGGCCTGTTCTTCCAGTTTCCCCAGAGCACAGTGTCTCATTCCTGGTCTCCACCCTAAGCCTTGCTCAAGGGGTGCTACAGGGTCGGGTCGGCAGCTGCAGTGGCTCCTAATTTAATCCACGTAGAGGCTGATGGCAAGTACCAAACTTCAGTTCACAGACAAGGGGCCCCAAGTTTCTGTCATCCCAGGAAATCCCTGTGTATCCCCGAAAGGGAAGCCTTTCCACCTATAGGGCATTGGCAGTAAAAGAATCAAAGATACACCAACCCACCTGGATATCACTTTGGGGACCATTCACCTCAAACGGCTTTCTCCGGCTGGTGGTTCATTCTTTCCCTATTACAGGCAGAGATGTACTGACACGAGGCCATGCTGCATGGTGTAAGTCTGGGTTCTTGGCCTTCGTGACGGGAATCACCAAATGGACACCCGGGACTCTTCCTCTCCTGGTCCAGACACTAGGCATTTCCCAAGATCAACTTCAACAGGGCACCGAAGGCCTATGGCATGTCATTTAAAGATACGCTTGAGGCCAGAATCATGAAGCCACCATGTCCCCTTTCAGTAGCTCCATCTGGCTGGTACTTAAGCCAGCCACCAACGAAGGGCACTCCACCCGTGACTATCAAAACCTTAGTGCTTAGGTTCGCCACCCAGGCTCCTATTCCTAATGATAGAGAACTGACCGAGGACATCGAGTGGGCCCAGGGAGCATCCTTTGTGTTCACAGACCCACTAACGTGTTCTCCTCTGTTCCCATCTCTGAGGAATCCCAGGCTCTATTTGCTTTCACTTTTGAAGGCACTGAAGATGCCTCGATGTGGGTCCCAATGGGATATTTTAAAAGTGGGAGATAGATGGGCTCCAGGATAGGCATGTGCAACTAGCCTCTTATTTACATTTCTTGAGGCAGGAGACAGGTGGGCTCTGAGACAAATATTTATGGCCAGCCGCCTATCTATACTTCGAGACAGAAATAACAACAGGCCCAAGGCACCCAACTGGGACTTGTCTTCTGTGACCTGTTCAACAACGGTAATGACAGGATCGAAAGAGGGCTGAGCTCTGCCTGGACAAAAGACCAAAGAGGCCACATTACTCCCCATCCTCAGGATCAGGGAGACCCCAACTACACATGCGCAGAGAGACCCCTCTGGGTCAGACATGGAGGCGGGGACAGGCCATACTAAGTCTAGATAACCTTCCCGCCATGCTTTGCTTCGGAAGCCATCTTGGCCAAAAGACGTGCACGCAGATGGGAGGAAGGCCCTGGGTCTGGTCAGGTACAAAAGATAAAACAAGATAACTGACCAAAGGAAGACCAAGACCTGGAAGAACTGTCATATATAAATGGATGAAATCACCTCTCTGGTGCGCTCCTCATTGAAGGGGACGGCCCCGCCCTCATTCCTTTGGATGTGTGTGTATTACTGCTTTGCTTCTGCCTTAGATAAACAGACTATTCTCTGTGTGCGCTCCCACATGCTCTATTGTGTTTCTGACAATAAACTTTATACCAGTTTCTCCAGTCTCTGCCTCCTCGAAACAGTCTTGCTTTCAACAGGGGGGCACAAATCGGGGCCATTCTACCTCTAGCCTCTAGCCGGTCTAGTGGCTGGGATCCCTGGTTTTCATCCAGGCTGCCCAGGTTCAATTCCTGAGCAGAGAATTAAGATCTCACTTGAAGTCATCACGCACTGCGGTCTCTCCAAAATCAGTGCCATCACGCAGAACCTCTGCCACTAAGATTTCAATACCTTACAGTCGGAGTTCCTGTCGTGGCGCAGCAGAAATGAATCCAACTAGGAACCAGGAGGTTGCAGGTTCGATCCCTGGCCTCGCTCAGTGGGTTAAGGAACCAGGGTTGCCATGAGCTGTGGTGTAGGTTGCAGATGCAGCTTGGATCCCGCTTTGCTGTGGCTCTGGCATAGGCCGGCAGCTGTAGCTCTGATTAGACCCCTAGCCTGAGAACCTCCATATGCCATGGGTGCAGCCTTAAAAAGACAAAAGGCAAAATACATACACATACATACCTTACCGTCAAAAAGGTGCCATTTGGGGCATTATATTAAGGACATTACGCTCAGGGGTCCCTCTGAGAAAGCAGTACGAGCAAATCTGCACCCCCTCACACACCACTGAGACCTCAAGATCCAAAGCCGAGGCTCATCTGTCAAATTTCTGAGCAATCTGACAGATTGAGAAATTTCTCCCAACCAAACACTCAACATTAAACCACTCACTACACTCAAACAAAACACCCATTAGGCCTTTTAATGTTTTAGGGGCAACGCATCCCCCATCTGTCATTGTTTCTTCACCCAATATACACAATCACGTTCCAGCTGGCCACCTGCCACTGTGGCAAAACCCAACAAGTGTGTCTTGGGAGCTGCCCGGCAGGCAGTCCGAGTCTTACCTTTAGTCCCCACGGGCTCCACGTTCCATCTCAAGCCTTTGGCCACACCTGACTGTGCCTGCTAGAACCTCTGGTCCAAACAGGCGTCTACATGGCTTCCTATGGGATGTGGGACTAGCCGCCTACCCGAAGGGGCAGCCCCTAACACTCCCTGTGAGCACAGGCTTTTGCCATCCTCTCAGGAAGCGAGTCCCTAAATACCCCCCACCTGGTACTACTCCAAACACGAGTTCCTAAAATGCCCTGGGTTAGAGATGCCCCTCAAGGGAAAAGCTCAGCCCAGCTAGCGGTGCCTCCTTGTTAACAGGGAAATGAATGCTACCTTCGGGAGAGGGCTGAACCTGATGTCAGAGGCCCTTCCCAGTGATAGGAGTGTGTGATCCGCCCCTTCCCACAGTGACGGCAGTACCCTTCCTCCCCTTTCTCCTCCTGTGGCTACTTGGGGACCCCCTTGGGACTGTCTGAAACAGACAGGGAATGAGCGCTCCTTGCCAAGGGCAGTGCCCATCGCTGCTCGCAATGCAGCTGGCTGGGGGCTGCAGCAGCCACCCAGCCTCGGGTGCCCTTCCGGTCAAGAAGGACCCTGCTGGCTCAGCCCGACTGGCAGAACTCGTAGCGGTGCACCTAGCCCTTAAGGAGGCCAAAAAAAGGGCCTTTCACCGAGCCACGTTGTCAAAGACTCTGGAGCTGTTGCTAACGGCCCTGCAGTCTGGTCTGGCCAATGGCTGAGGGATGGCTTTCTCACGGAAGCCAAGGCCATCTGGGGCTCCAGATAGTGCGGAAGGAACTGTGAGAATGCCTGGCCCTCAACACCGATGCTCACTACTCCACAGCGGAAGCCAATTTCAACAAGACGGCAGACCCCCTCGCTCAGCCCTCCTCTCCTCCCCAGGTAGAGGCCTCGGGGTACCGACCCTTCTCACCTGCTTGTGGAATGCGCCTGCGAAACCTGGGGGCATTGGAATTCATGCTTTAGTAATTGGGGCTCAAGGGAGTTCCCATCGTGACTCAGTGGAAATGAATCAGACCAGTATCCATGAAGAGGAGGGTTCCATCCCTGGCCTCGCTTAGTGGGTCGGGGATCCGGATCTGGTGTTGCCATGGGCTGGCGGGTAGGCCAGCAGCTGCAGCTCTGATTCCACCCCTAGCCTGGCGACCTCCATATGCCACAGTGCAGCCCCTAAAAAAGAGCAAAAACAAATCAAATAATTGGGGCTTGAGCAAAGGAGCCCCCGCCCCGCCCCCTCTGCGGCAGCCCAGGCGGCGACAGATGAGCGAGTGCTCTTCACCCCAACCAAACCACAGGGGCCATCCCGACCAGGACGAGCCACTCCCCAGGGGGGACCGACCATCCTCCCGCGGGTACCCTGGCACATTGCACCCCACCCCACCCCCGCCGGGGCTGCCAGATACACCCGCACCGTCACAACCAACCCATGCTTAACTCGGGACTCCTCTTGGCGAACCCCATGCAGAATTCCTCCTCCACACAGGTGCTCTTTCCTTACGAAAATCTGTGCTGGTCCCTCCGCAACGCTAGACATTGCTGACTCGGACCAGGACACCTTACTTACCTCTCAGGAGCCTCAAGAGCGGGCTCTCCCGCACCCATGTTCTCCGAAGCTTCCACCTAGCTGGCCGCCCCCAGGTGGCTGGGCTCAGCCCGCATCTTAAGGACCTTCTTAAAGAGACACTACTTAGTTTCAAGCAAGTGGTTCTCAAAACAGATCAAACCCTTGCCCCAGGCCCTCATCTTGCTTAACTCTCGCCACCACCCCCCTCCCCGCTTTATACCCCACATGCCAATTATTACACAATTATCACCCCCCCCCCAAATTCCCCTTGTGGCCCTTTCTGTCAATCCTCAAGCTTTGATGCTGTAACATGATGCCCTTTTCATTTTGTTCTCTGACTCCACCCCCGCCCCCGCAGCTATGATTTTTTTGTTATTTTTTTGTTCTCCTTTGCTAGGATTTTTTCACTCATCTGCCCACCTGCTTCATTCTGGTAACCTAATTGAGGGCAGATAATCCAATATAATCCCCTCATCTGAATGCACCACAGGCCACAAGCCCACCAGGTCAGCTCGAGATCTTTTCTTTGGAAACTCTGACAACGGTGAGGCCTCTCCGAAAGGAGCCACCTTCGCGCTGGCCACTGTCACCAAATACAGTGGCGACAAAGCCTGGCTGATCAAAGCGAATCCTCCAATTAACCTAGAGGAAGTAGATGACATGGTGCCAAGACCAACCAGGAAGGGGCACAGAAGTATCTGAAAGAGGAAGAGAGACTCTCTGCTTGGTAGACACGAGCCATATTTGGAGATGAGGGGACGGTGAGCAAGCTCCAAGTTGGCGTGGTCTCGCCCCACGCAAGGCAAGGTGACCCAAGTACTTCCTCACCAAGGCAACCGAGCCCAGCCATTAAGCAACACACAGAGAGCCCCATGGAGAAGGAATGTGACCCAAGTGCTTTCAAACATCGGCGGCGCTCTATCTGGGTTTGGCTTTTTTTTTTTTTTCCCTTATTCTTTAAAGGGCCGCACCTGCGGCATATGGACGTTCCCGGGCTACGGGTTGAGAATCGGAGCTGCAGCTGCCAGCCTACACGACAGCCTCACCGATGCCAGACCTGCGCTGTGTCTGTGACCTACCCCCAACTCGTGGCAACACCAGATCCTTAAGCCACGAACGAGGCCAGGGATCGAACCTGCATCCTCACAGAGACAGCCCTGGGTTCTTAACCCGCTGAGCCACAATGGGAACTCCTGGCTCTGGTTATTCTTATGGTTTTATACAGCCTGAGTGATAGGGTCACTGGTAGACCCCTCGGGCCCTCACTCAGGTAATGCTGTAAAAGTACCGCTCTGGCCTCTCATTGCACCACAAGGTGGAAAAGCAGGGAACGCTGGGGAGCCCTGTGGGAAGAGCTCAGGCCAGTGTGCCCCTGAGTCTGGGCGGCAAAGGGCTCGTATCCCTTTATAGGCTAGGGGCACTCTGGAAGCAAAGTCTAAATGACGCCTGTTGCCCAATTTCAACATCAAATAGTGCTACCGCTAATTGGCCCTGATGAAATAAAATTTATACTTGAAGGCAGGACAGGAACAAATTAAACATTACATTCTCTTTCCGTGCTTGTTTGAGTCCTCCTCCCTCCCTCCCTCCCTCCCAGGCAGTGTGCATCTGCATTACACATTAAGCAGCCCCTCAAAGACGGCAGTGCCTGCTCAGCCGTCAAGATCTTTTTTGTCTTCGCTTTGATCCCGGCAATGTAACTTCATAAAAGAATAGTGTTCTTTCCCAGCTCTGTAGCGGGTCACGGTGACTTACTGCTCACTTGGTATGTGCTTACCTGGCCGATGTGTCCTTGGCGACCTTTATGTAAACTATCAGTATGTCATTTTGATGTACGATCCACTGTCTCGAAGATGTCTCCGACTATGCCTTTGACGTCTAACAGAACAGTTCTCAGGGCTTTCTGAAAAATCTGCTTCCCGGGTTATAACCCTCAGCAGTTTGGCTCAAATAAAACTCCTTTTTTTTCTTAACTTGATAGTTGATTGAATGTTTGTCCACCGCCCTGTGACTGCCCGCACCTAAAACCCATCTGGTTCCAGGGACTGCGCTGTGTCCACTGACTGCCCTCACAGGGTGGGTTGAGCCGACATAGCATCCCTAGGCTCTCCCTTAGCCTGAAAGTTGTTAATGTCCTCCCCTCCAACTCTGCTGCCTCAGCATCACAGGGTAGAATGTAGTGTAAGCACGTGAGGCTTGTTTTTTTTTTATTGTAATGCAAGTGCCTGAGCTTAAGCTGATTGCTGCGGCATCCACATCAAAGACTTTTTTTTTTTCTTTTTCTTTTTTGCCATTTTCTTGGGCAGCTCCCGCAGCATATGGAGGTTCCCAGATTAGGGGTCGAATCGGAGCTGTAGCCGCCAGCCTACGCCAGAGCCACAGCAACGCGGGATCCAAGCCGCATCTGCGACCCACACCACAGCTCACGGCAATGCCGGATCCTTAACCCACTGAGCAAGGCCAGAGATCGAACCCGCAACCTCGTGGCTCCTAGTCGGATTCCTTAACCACTGTGCTACGACGGGAACTCCAAAGACTTTTCTCTTGAATAAACACATTACTAGCTACACACTAGAAGAGCCAGGCTGCCCCACCCCTGAGGTTTTCGTGGTTTTCGAGATCTCTGGCCGACTGAAACAACTGATCCTTTGACCACTTGTTTTTTTCCTTAAGGCATTTTAATTCTCGCTTCTGCTTTAAATCCACCAATAAAGACTACAGCTGTGAAACTCTAGGGATCTGATCCTGGACCCCCCCAAAAAGAACCCTAGGTCTGCGGACATACTCTCCTCTCCCCATGAGCTCACTGGGTGGCCCCACACATCCCCATGTATCCTCCAGGACCTATGAGTGATAAACCATGTTTTTTTCAAAGTCCCCTCATGGTTGCTACTGAGGTGTGTCTTGTGATCATAAGAAGAAGCCCAAGGGGGAGTCCAATCACAATATTGGCTCCCAAAGGGAAAATGTCTGGGGAGGGCGGGGGGCTGCCACAAGCAGTACAGCCCAGGTGAGTGCCCCCAGGCGTTTCTGGCCAATAGCATCACTTTTGAGAGGCAGAGGCCAGCACACAACACTGGCGCTGCCCCCGCCTCCAACACTTCCACGGTTTACCTTCCTCCTGGAGCTGTTCTTCCGCACTCCTAGGCTCAACCCGGCCATTTGATAAGCAGTCAGCGGTCACAGGACCATGGCTAGACTAGAACCCTCTACGAGAGGGTCACAGTCTCCGGCGATGTGTGACAGAGAAATCATGGGAACTCCTTCTAGAATACAAAGTACCACTAAGGTATTGGATTTGTGAACCACAGGTGCTCAGTCTTAAAATAACCGACAGGAAAGCATGAAAGACTAGCCATGATCCCCATGGCTGTGTTAGTTTCTTTAAGAAATGGATCCAAGGAGTTCCCTTTGTGGCTCAGTGATAAGGACCCCGACTAGTATCCATGAGGATGCAGAATTGATCCCTGGCCTCCTCACTCAGTGGGTTAAGGATCCAGCATTGCCATGAGCCGTGGTCTAAGTCATAGAGGCCGCTCAGATCTGCACGGCTGTGGCGTACATGAGCAGCTACAGCTCTGATTCGACCCATAGCCTGGGACCTTCCATACGCCGCAGGTGCAACCCTGGGGGAAAAAAAAGAAAAAGAAATGGATCCTAGTCCAGCCCTGGCCACTAAATGCAAAATATGGGTGGTTTCTGACATGCCAGCCTCGCCTGTCCCTCCAGATAAAAGTTCCGGTGTGAAGAATTATGGTCCACATTTGAGAAGTGTTGGTTCAGTTAAGCCAAAGAGGTACACATAAGCTGTAGCAATTATTTGCGATTTATGTGCATCGAAGTGCTGAGAGATGGAGAGGGGAGATGACCTTCATAACATTTCACAAAGTATAGCTGGAAATACGCATATACAACTATCAAAAGTTATTTGGAGAATCAACCAAGGGGCAGTAGTTTGGGAGCAAGGTACGAAATAATGTTCGAGAAAAATTATTTTAGTCCTATGTGGAAAAGCAGCCCAAGCCTCTGTTCTAGCCCTAGGATGAAATATTGATTGTCTCCATTGAAAGAGGTGGAGAGATCACATACTTCTGAGGAAGCAGCACCTATACATTAGAACAGAAGAATGTAAAGCAAGAACCCAGCTGGGGGTCTGGCCAGCTCAGGAGAGGAATGAGACACCTTCTTTCCTCTTCAGCCCCATCCCGGCCCTGGTTGGGGGCTTGGCAGCCCGCTGGGGAAAACGGTGTGTTCAGTCTCAAACTACGACCCTTCAAGATTTTTAAAAAATCGCTAAACACATTTTCTAGTAGAAACAGAGCCAAAAAGGGACTGTTCTGCGTGCGCGGGGGGCGGGGGGGGGGGGAGGAGAAACTGGCCTTGCTGAAGGTCAGGACTCTGCCAAGAAGGGCAGGGGCCGCCTTCCTGAGCTGCTAGAGCATCACAACAGCTATCTGCACCTCTTTGCTGGCACCTTATATAAAGCTGGGACAGGCCTCAAGAAAGCACATGACCCACTGGCCTCTTGACACCCCGTTTTCCTGAACAGGTGACTGAGGAGGAGGCGCGGACTTTAATCCAGTGTCCACATCATCGTGGGTGAGTCGTTTATATTCCGGACTCGGTTTCCTCGCGTGGGAGATGCTCAAACCAAACCTATCCCAAGGGGTTGCCAGGATGGGCCAGAGGGCAGGAAATCAGCGGGTCTGGCAGGGGCTCCTCAAGTCCTGTTGGCCGCTGACAGGACGGGGACGGGCTCCCAGGTCACCTTTATTAACGGGGGCTCCCGGGGGCAGGCTCCCCAACCCGGTCCTTCCCGGAAGCATCCCCCGGCTGTACGTGGGAGTCGAAGCCATCTTCCACCCCAGCAGATGTCTCCAACCGGCTGTTCCAGGCCTTCCGGAGCCGCTTTTGCGGCTCCTTTCTCTCTGTACTCTTTGCCAAGGAAGGAAGAGGGCTCCGGGAACCACGTGCTCAGCGCCCGGCGTGCTGTTGTGGGCGGGAGACACGGCAGATGGGGGCCCCCTCGGGGCTCCGGGCTTCACCGTCCATAGGGCAGACTGACTGGCTCAATGCCTGGACCACCTCCTTAGCTGCGCCACCGCCTGGAAGGGCATCCTCCTCTTCTGGGGAGCGGGCCCCCACACACACGTCCTCGGGTTACCTGGTTCTTGGGGGGAGCCCCCCCCCCACCTGACCCGCATCTCCCTCAGCACCGCTGACGGCTCAGGGGTCAGCCAGCCCCGGTTCCTGTGCCTCGGGCCTCCTGCCGTTGGCTTTAGGTCAGGCAGCTGAAGACCAGCCCGGAAGGAGGTGGAAACACTTCTTCCCTGCAATCCAGGGAGGTTTCGTCCACTCTCCATGAGGGCAAAGGGGGCGGAGCTGATATACATTATTGATGAATTTAGCCAAAGAAAGAGAGCATGATGGTTCAGCTCTACCTTGACTTTTAACTTCTGGATCTGCACTTCCACAAAGAGGAAGTGCTGTAAGCTCCTAGTCACTTATACCCATGCATATAACACGTAGTCATCCAGAACTTCACTTGACTGGGTAATTAGGGTAGGCTAACTGCTCTAACAAATATTCTGAGTCCTACTGGCTTAACACAGTGCATTTTTATTTTTTGTTCTTACCAAGATCCAGTGCACACTGATGGTGCAAGTGATGGGACGATAGTCTCCTTACATCATTCAATGGCTCAGGAGCAGGTGTGAGATAAGTGTGGAAGAGTGTGCAGCAGAAGAGAAACAAAATGGAAGGACACATCTACCTAGAAGAGATACACAGAAGTCTTCCAGTGTCAGAAAATGACAAGATTTTGGCCTTGGAGATGCTCCCTATCTTACCTGCAAGCTCCAACCCATGTATCCCAGAGAGAGACCACTCCCAACGGACACACTCCACGCTTCCATTCGGAGAAGACTTAATGACATGGACTTCAAGCTGTAGCTCACAGCCATGCTAGTCACCTAGGCCAACCAAATGAGTCCTTTACTCCAAAATATGAACGAACAAACATCCGCCAGATATTTGAAGAAAATGAAAGAGAAGATCATGATGAACAAACCGAACTATTTTTGGAGAAAAAAAACCAATATAATACAGGACACAAGGGAGAGCTTCACCAAAAAAATCCAAATTCATGTTTTCAGAATTTTAAGGAAGACAGTGGGTTTATAAAGTGAGAACTGGGTGCTAGAAAGGGAACAATTAGAGAACAAGAGAAAGCCTTTGGAAATAAAACTGCAAAGTTAAAAACTTAAGAGATTCCAGGTGCTCAAGTCAAAACCGCAGGCTTCCAAGGAACCTGCCCCACAGGGGTCATGCCCCGCCCCCTTCGACCCCGCCCCCTTCGACCCCGCCCCTTCGCCCTTCGCCCCACTTCCTGTAACGGTCCCCCAAGCCCCCCTCGCCCGCGCCGCACAACCACGCGGCTTCCGGTCCATCCCAGAGCCGGCGCCCTAGGACCCCGCCGCCAGGCCCGGAGCCCACCGGGCCCCGGCCCTCCCCATCACCCGCCCTGGGGACGCTCCGAGGCGGCCGGCACCGCGGCGCCCCCGCCGCTGCCCGCCCGCAGCCCCCGCTTCCGCGCCGCCTTCCGCGCCGCCTTCCCCTTCGCCTTGGCGCCCCCGCCGCCCGGCCTTGTGATCACGCCGCCCTCGCAGGGTGCGCCAGAACTTCCACCCCGAGTGCGAGGCCGCCCTCAATGCCACGCAACCTGGAGCTGCACGCCTCCTCGCTACCTGGTCATGGCCTTCTCCTTCGACCACGAGGACGGGGCCGCGAAGCCCCTGGCCCGCTGCTTCCTGCGCCGCTCCCCACCGAGCATAGCGAGCGCGCCCAGGAGCTGATTAGCCTGCAGAACCGGCGCGGGGGCCGCCTCCGCTTCCGCACCCAGAAGCCCGACCTGGAAGCCTCGGGGGGCGGCCTCCAGGCCCTGCAGTGCGCCCTGCACCTGGAGAAGCGCGTCCACCAGAGCCTGCTCGACCTGCACCGGCTGGCCACCCGCAAGAGCGACGCCCAGCTCTGTCACTTCCTCAAGAGTCGCTACCTGGACCAGCAGGTCGAGTTCATCAAAGAGCTGGGGGACCATGTCACCACGCTGAGCCAGATGGGGGCCCCGGAGGTTGAGATGGCCGAGTACCTCTTTGAGAAGCTCACCCTGGGTGACCGCCGCAAGAAGGACTGACCCTGGACTGCCCTCCCCGGAGCCACGGGGCCACTGTCCAAGGCCACCATGCCCGCGTGGCCCCCACAATATTGCCCTTGCAGACAAAGTTCACTCAGGTCTTCCTTCTTTCCCTTGTGCCATTTCTTCCCGTAAAGTTACTGGTTCTTCAGTAAATAAAGGTCTCTGGTTGCTATGTGTGTGCCAGTGTCTCACCTTTTAAGTCTTCAAACGGGCATCCATGAGTCTCACCACCGACACGTGCCCTGTCCACGTGCAGCTCAGAATCTCCACAGATGGAGGGAGGAGGTGTTCCATGGGACCCTGGAAAACAAAATCAGTCTTCCCCTTACAAATACTGCAGGGTGGAAGGTGGTCTGCGGCCCCCCATGAATGTTGGTGCCTATGCATAGTTACAGTCTAAAACATGGCCTGAAAATCATGATTGGGGTTGGCCTGGGTGCTATTCATTAATTACGGTCTTTTGCTAGGGGGCACAACTGGGGTGGAAGGGTGGGGAAGGCCTGTCATGTAAAATCCGCGAGGCCTGTGAAACACCCCAGTGGAGTCACACAGGTAGCCAGAAAAAAAAATGAATCTGGAGCTCAGGAGGGATGTCAGGTGTAGAAACACACAGGGGAGACGTCAGCCTACACAGATGCTGTTGAGGTCATGGGACTGGATAAGCTCACCAAAGAGCAGAGAGAGAATACGGCACAACCAGCGCCAAGCCCAGGAGGGCCAACATTGAGAAGGTGGGCTGAGGTGATGAAACACCCAGAGCGGTGCTGACCCCACCTGGACTGTGACCTCACTGCAGACTGTGGCCACCTGGGTCCACACCCAGGGGCCCCAAGGCAGCCTGTTCCTGACCTTCATGTGGCCTCCTGGTCTCTCAGGATGTGGAGAAGATTTAGTTTTTTAACTTATTTTCATGACTATGGAGAAAGAAATTTCCCACTTAAAAAAGAGAGAGGGGAGTTCCCGTCGTGGCGCAGTGGTTAACGAATCCAACTAGGAACCATGAGGTTGCGGGTTCGATCCCTGCCCTTGCTCAGTGGGTTAACGATCCGGCATTGCCGTGAGCTGTGGTGTAGGTTGAAGACACGGCTCGGATCCCTCATTGCTGTGGCTGTGGTGTAGGCCGGCGGCTCCAGCTCCGATTTGACCCCTAGCCTGGGAACCTCCATACGCCGCGGGAGCGGCCCAAGAAATAGCAAAAAGACAAAAAAAAAAAAAAGAGAGAGAGAGAGAGAGATTCTTAAGAAAATAGATCTGTTTTTGGTTTTATGGGTTTTTTTTCTTTTCTGTTCCCCTTTAAAAACTTAGCCTCTGGAGTTTCCATGGTGGCGCAGCAGAAATGAATCCGACTAGGAGCCATGAGGTTGAGGAGGTCATAAAAACACTCCTTACAAATAAAAGTCCAGGACCAGATGGCTTCACAGGCAAATTCTATCAAACATATAAAGAGGAATTGATGCCCATCCTCCTTAAACTCTTTCAAAAGGTGGAAGAAGAAGGAATACTCCCAAAGACATTCTATGATGCCACCATCACCCTCATTCCAAAACTGGACATAGATAATACCAAAAATGAAAACTATCGCCCAATATCATTGATGAATATAGATGCAAAAATTCTCAACAAAATCTTACCAACCGAATCCAACAACATTTCAAAAAGATCATACACCATGACCAGGTAGGGTTCATCCCAGGTTCACAAGGATGGTTCAACACACGCAAATCAATCAACGTCATACACCTCATTAACACACAAAAAAGTCAAAAATCATATGATCATCTCAAGAGACGCAGAAAAAAGCATCTGACAAAGTCCAACATCCATTCATGATCAAGACCCTCGCCAAAGTGGGTAGAGAGGGAACATTCCTGAATATAATCAAAGCCATTTATGACAAACCCACAGCAAATATAATCCTCCATGGGGAAAACTGAAAGCCTTCTCACTCAAATCTGGAACAAGACAGGGATGCCCACTCTCACCACTGCTCTTCAACATACTTTTGGAAGGCCTAGCCACAGCAATTAGACAAACAAAAGAAATAAAAGGCATCCATATAGGAAGAGAAGAGATAAAACTGTCTCTGTATGCAGATGACATGATACTATACATGGAAAACCCTAAGGACTCAACCCAAAAACTCCTTGAACTGATTAATAAATTCAGCAAATTAGCAGGATATAAGATTAATATTCAGAAGTCAGTCGCATTTCTGTATACCAGCAATGAAATATTAGAAAAGGAATATAAAAATACGATACCTGGAGTTCCCGTCGTGGCGCAGTGGTTAACGAATCCGACTAGGAACCATGAGGTTGCGGGTACAGTCCCTGCCCTTGCTCAGTGGGTTAACGATCCGGCGTTGCCGTGAGCTGTGGTGTAGGTTGCAGACGCGGCTCAGATCCCGCGTTGCTGTGGCTCTGGCGTAGGCCGGCGGCTACAGCTCCGATTCGACCCCTAGCCTGGGAACCTCCATATGCCGCGGGAGCAGCCCAAGAAATAGCAACAGCAACAACAACAACAACAACAACTACTACAACAACAAAAGACAAAAAGACAAAAAAAAAAAATACTATACCTTTTAAAATTGCACCTCACAAAATCCAATACCTCGGAATACACCTGACCAAGGAGGTAAAGGACCTATATGCCGAGAACTATAAAACTTTAATCAAAGACATCAAAGAAGATGTAAAAAATGGAAAGATATTCCATGTTCCTGGATTGGGAAAATCAATATTGTAAAAATGGCCATACTACCCAGAGCAATCTACAGATTCAATACAATCCCTATCAAATTACCCAGGATATTTTTCACAGAAGTAGAACAAACAATCCAAACATTTATATGGAACCACAAAAGACCCAGAATCGCCAAAGCAATCCTGAGAAACAAAAACCAAGCAGGAGGCATAACTCTCCCAGACTTCAAGAAATACTACAAAGCCACAGTCATCAAAACAGTGTGGTACTGGTATCAAAACAGACACACAGACCAATGGAACAGAATAGAGCACCCAGAAATAAACCCTGACACCTAGGGTCAATTCATCTTTGACGAGGGAGGCAGGAACATAAAATGGGAAAAGAAAGTCTATTCAGCAAGCATTGCTGGGAAACCTGGACAGCTGCATGCAAAGCAATGAAACTAGAACACACCCTCACACCACGCACAAAAATAAACTCAAAATGGCTGAAAGACGTAAATATATGACAGGACACCATCAAACTCCTAGAAGAAAACATAGGCAAAACACTCTCTGACATCAACATCATGAATATTTTCTCAGGTCAGTCTCCCAAAGCAACAGAAATTAGAGCAAAAATAAACCCATGGGACCTCATCAAACTGAAAAGCTTTTGCACAGCAAAGGAAACCCAAAAGAAAACAAAAAGACAACTGACAGAATGGGAGAAAATAGTCTCAAACGATGCAACAGACATGGGCTTAATCTCTAGAATATACAAGCAACTTATACAACTCAACAGCAAAAAAAGCCAACAACCCAATGGAAAAATGGGCCAAGGACCTGAAGAGACATTTCTCCAAGGAAGATATACAGACGGCCAACAAGCTCATGAAAAAATGCTCAACATCCCTGATCATTAGAGAAATGCAAATCAAAACTACCATGAGATATCACCTCACACCAGTCAGAATGGCCATCATTCATAAATCCACAAGTAACAAGTGCTGGAAGGGGCTGTGGAGAAAAGGGAGCCCTCTTGCACTGTTGGTGGGAATGTACACTGGTAAAGCTACTATGGAGAATAGTTTGGAGATACCTTTTAAATCTATACATACAACTTCCATATGACCCCGCAATCCCACTCTTGGGCATCTATCCGGACAAAACTCTGCTTAAAAGAGACACGTGCACCCGCATGTTCATTGCAGCACTATTCACAATAGCCAGGACATGGAAACAACCCAAATGTCCATCGACAGAGGATTGGATTAGGAAGATGTGGTAATATATACACAATGGAATATTACTCAGCCATGAAAAAGGAAGACATAATGCCATCTGCGGCAACATGGATGGAACTGGAGACTCTCATATTGAGTGAAATAAGTCAGAAACAGAAAGACAAATACAAATACCATATGATATCACTTATAACTGGAACCTAATATCCAGCACAAATGAACCTTTCCACAGAAAAGAAAATCATGGATTTGGAGAATAGAGTTGTGGCCGCCCGGGGGGAGAGGGAGGGAGTGGGAAGGATCGGGAGCTTGGGGTTATCGGATACAACTTGTAATGGATTTACAAGGAGATCCTGCTGAGTAGCATTGAGAACTATGTCTAGATACTTATATTGCAACAGAACAAAGGGTGGGAAAAAAATGTGTCACTTGGTCCCCATGCTGTACAGTGGAAAAAATAAATAAATAAATAAATAAAATATAAAGAAACAAAATACACTGAGACAAATGACAATGAAAACACAGCCATGCAAAATCTATGGGATGCCACAAAGGCAGTTCTTAGAGGGATGTTCATAGCAGTACAGCCCTTCGTCAAAAAAAGAACATCTCAAAGCAACAACTTAACCTATCATCTAAAAGAATTAGAAAAAGAACAAACAAAACCTAACATCAGCAGAAGGAAGGAAATCATAAAGATTAGAGAGGAAATCAATAAAATAGAAATTCAAAAAAAAACAATAGAAAAACAAATCAATAAAACCAAGATCTGCCTCCTTAAAAGGGTAAACAAAACTGACAAACCTCTGGCCAGACTCACCAAGAAGAGAAGAGTGAGAAGCCAAATAAACAAAATAAGAAATAAAGGGAGATATCTTAACGGATACTGCAGAAATTACAAAAAAAAAAAGAGAGAGAGAGAGAGAGCGAATGCTACAATTTTATATGCCAACAAATTTGAGAACCTAGAAGAAATGGACAACTTTCTAGAAACATACAGCTCACCAAAATTGAATCAAGAAACACATCATTTAAACAGACCCATCCTTAGAAATGAAATTGAATTCGTAATAAAAACACTCCCTACAAACAATAGTCCAGGGCCAGATGGCTTCACAGGCAAAGTCTACCAAGCAAAAAAGAACTTATACCCACCCTTCTTAAAATTTTACAAAAGATGCAGGAAGCAACATGCCCAAAGACATTCTATGAAGCCACCATCACCCTAATACCAAAGCCAGACAAAGATACTACTGAAAAGGAAAGTTATAGGCCAGTATTTTTTATGAATATAGACACAAAAATTCTCAACAAAATTTTAGCCAATTGAATCCAACACACAAAGACTAAGTGGGATTCATCCCAAGGTCATGAGGATGGTTCGACATACACAAATCAATCAACATCATTCACATTAACAAAAGAAAAGCCAAAACCCACAGGATCATCTTAATAGATGCAGAAAAAGCATTTAACAACATCCAACAACCATTTATGATAAAAGCTCTTACCAAAGTGGGTATAGAGGGAACATATATTAACATAATAAAAGGCATTTATGACAAACCCACAACCAATATAACACTTGATTGAGAAAAGCTGAAAGCCTTCCCTCTAAAATCTGACACAAGACAAGGATGCCCACTCTCACCACTTTTATTCAACATTTTATTGGATTCCTTGCCACAGCAATCAGACAACAAAAGATATAAAAGGTATCCAAATCAGAGTAAAAGAGGTAAAACTGTCATTCTATGCAGATGACATGATACTATATATAGAAAACCCTAAGGATTCCACACAAAAACTCTTCAAACGGATGAATAGCAAAGTAGCATGATATAAGATGAACATTCAGAAATTGGTGGCATTTCTGTAAACTAACAATGAAATATTAGAAAATGAATATATAAAAACAATACCTTTTAAAATTACAACCCCCCAAAATGAAATATCTAGGAATAAACCTGACCAAGGAGGTGAAAGACTTACATGCTGAGAACTATAAAACAGTAATCAAGGAAATTAAAGAGGATTCAAAGAAATGGAAAGATAGCCCATGTTACTTGATTAGAAGAATTAATGTTAAAGTGGCTGTAACTACCCAAAGCAATCTATAGATTTAATGCAACTGCTATCACATTACCCAGGTTATTTTCCACAGAACTGGAGAAAGCTATTATTCAAAAAGATACATGCATCCCAATATTCACTGCAGCACTATTTACAATAACCAAGACTTGGAAGCAACCTAAATGTCCATCTACAGAAGAAAGGATTAAGATGTGGTACATAAATACAATGGAATACTACTTAGTTATATAAACGAACAAAATAATTCCATCTCCAGCAACACAGTTGCAACTATAGATTATCATACTAAGTGAGGTAAGTCAGAAAGACAAATACCATATGATATCCCATATATGGAATCTAAAATATCACACAAATGAACCTATCTGCAAAACAGAAACAGACTCACTGACAAAGAGAATAGACCTGTGGTTGCCAAGGCAGAGGGGGTTGGAATGGGATGGACTGGGGGTTTGGAGTTAGCAGATGCAAGCTATCACATTTAGAATGGATAAGCAATGATGTCCTACTGCATAGCACAGGGAACTATATCCAGTCTCTTGGGACATACCATGATAGAGGTTAATATAAGAAAAGGAGTGTGTGTGTATGATTGAGTCACTTTGCTGTATAGCAGAAACTGGCACAACATTGTAAATCAACTATACTTCTAAACATTTAAAACATTTCAATAAAAAAATAAAACACTGATTATTTATTTCCCCCCCACCCACCCACCCAGAAGAAATCTGAAAGGAAAAGGTAAAATTGTCCTCTATTTGCAGATGACATGATTTTATATACAGGAAAATCTTAAAGACTCCACCAGAAAAAAATTGTTCAAATTCATCAAATTCAGTAAAGTTGCAGGATTCAAAATTAACATGCAAGAAGAATCAATATTGTCAAAATGACTATACTACCCAAGGTAACCAAGATTAAATGCAATCCCTATTAAATTTGTATGGAAACACAAATGACCCCAAAACAGCCAAAGCAATCCTGAGGAAAAAAAAAAAAAAAAAATGGAGCAGAGTTCCCATCATGGTGCAGCTTCTCCTCATGGTTCTGACTAGGAACCATGAGGTTGCAGGTTCAATCCCTGGCCTCACTCAGTGGGTTAAGGATCCGGCATTGCCATGAGCTGTGGTGTGGGTCGCAGATGTGGCTTGGATCTGGCATTGCTGTGGCTGTGGCGTAGGCCGGCAGCTACAGCTCCGGTTAGACCCCTAGCCTGGGAACCTCCATATGGCATGGGTGCAGCCCTAGAAAAGGCAAAAAGACAAAAAGAAAAAAAAGAAAAAAGAAAAAAAGAAAGAAAAATGGAGCTGGAGCAATGAGGTTCCCTGACTTCAGACCATACTACAAAGCGATAGTTTTCAGAACAGTATGTTACCAGCATGAAAACAGAAATATAGACAATGGAACAGGACAGAAAGGCCAGAAATAAACCCAAGAACATATGGTCAATTCATCCATGACAAAGGAGGCAAGAATATACAATGGAGAAAAGATAGTCTCTTCAATAAGCAGTGGTGCAAAAACTGGACAGTTACATTCAAAGGAATGAAATTAGAACACTCTTTAACATCATACACAAAAGCAAACTTGAAATGGACTGAAGATCTAAATGTAAGACTGGATACTGTGAAACTCTTAGAGGAAAAAATAGGCAGAACACTGACTTAAACTGAAGCAATATCTTCTCAGATCCATCTCCTAGAGTAATGGAAATAAAAACAAAAATAAAAAATGGGACCTAATTAAATTTTAGAAGTTTTTGCACAGCAAAGGAACCCATAAATAAAATGAAAAGATGACCCACTGAACGGGGGAATAAATTTGCAAATGAAGCAACTGACAAGGGTTTAATCTCCAAAATATATAAACACCTCCTACAGCTCAATATCAAAAAAACAAACAACCCAATTAAAAAATGAGCAGAAGGAGTTCCCGTCGTGGCGCAGTGGCTAACGAATCTGACTAGGAACCGTGAGGTTGCGGGTTCGGTCCCTGCCCTTGCTCAGTGGGTTAACGATCCGGCGTTGCCGTGAGCTGTGGTGTAGGTTGCAGACGCGGCTCGGATCCCGAGTTGCTGTGGCTCTGGCATAGGCTGGCGGCTACAGCTCCAATTGGACCCCTAGCCTGGGAACCTCCATATGCCACACGGGAGTGGCCCTAGAAATAGCAAAAAGACAAAAAAAAAAAAAATGAGCAGAAGATCTAAACAGACATTTCTCTAAAGATATACGGATGGCCAAAAAACACCACACAACTACAGTCAAGTAAGCTATGACAAAGGAGGCAAGAATACAAACTATAGAAAAAAACAGTCTCTTTCAGTAAGTGTCGATGAGAAACTCCACAGCTATATGCAAAAGAATGAAGTTAGAATGTTGCGTAACCCTACACACAAAATAAAACAAAACGGATCAAAGACCTAAATTTAAGCCCAGATACTCTAAATTCCTAGGGAAAAACATAAGGCAGAACACTCTGACATAAACTGCAGCACTATCTTTTTGGATTCATCTTCTAGAGTGGTGGAAATACAAACAAAAACAAACAAATGGGACCTAATTAAACTTAAAAGCCATTGCAAAGCAAGGGAAACCATGAACAAAGCAAAAGACAACCCACAGAAGGGGAAAAAACACTTGCCAATGATGCAACTGACAAAGTGTTCAAAACAATACAATCATCTCATACAGTTGAAAATCAAACAAACAATCCAATTGAAAAACAGGCATAAAATCTAATACACATTTCTCCAAAGATGGACAGAGAATGGCCAAAAGCTTGTGGAGGGATGCTCACCATCACTAATTAGAGAAATGCAAACCGAAACAACCATAGGTATCACCTCACACACCTGTCAGAATGGCCAACGTCAAAAAGTCTACAAACAATAAATGGCTGGAGAGGGTGTGGAGATAAAGGAACTCTCCTATACTGTTGGTGGGAATGTAAGTGGGTGAAGCCACTATGGAGAACAGTAGGGAGGAGCCTTAAAATACAACTACCACGTGATCCTGGAATCCCACTCCTGGGCATATTTCCAGAGAAAAACCATCATCAAAAAAAAAAAAAAAAAAAAAAAGAGAAAGTGGGCCCCTAAGTTTACTGCAGCACTTTTACAATAGCCGAGACATGGACACAACCTGACTATCCACTGACAGAAGAATGGATCAAAAGCTGGGGTACATATATATAATGGAATATAACTCAGACATAAGAAAGAATTAATATCATGCCATTTGCAGCAACCTGGATGGACCTAGACATTATCATACTAGTGAAGTAAGCCAGGTAGAGAGAATACAAGTATCTTATGATACCACTTATATGTGGAACCTAAAAATAACAATAATACAAATGAACTTATTTACGAAACAGAAATAGATGCACAGACATAGAATGAAAACTTATGGTTATCAAAGGGGAAAGGGGCAGAGGGATAAAGTAGGGATTAACATTTACATTGTACTCTAAATAAAATAACCAAGAAGCATCTACTATACAGCACATGGAATTATACTCAATAGTCTATAATAACCCATATGGGAAAAGAATGTTAATAAACAATAAACATATGCATATTATAGCTGTATTACTTTGCTGTATACCTGAAATTAACACAACATTGTAAATCTGCTACAGTCAAGTAACATTTAAAAAAATTAACATGCAAAGATCAGTAGCACTTCTATGCACTAAGAGGCAATTATCTGAAAATACAGAAAATGATCCCGTTTACAAAAGCATAAGAATGTACTTAGATAAAAATATAACCAGACAGGCAAAGGATCTCTATACTGTAATCTCTAACGACAAAGATTAGAATAAATAAAGAATACTAGAAGGTATCCCTTGTTCACAGAACACGAGAATTTATAGTACCCAAATCTCCATGCTTTCCATGCCATCCATAGTTTTAATGCAATACATGTTAAGAGTCTAAGGGATTTTTTTTTTTAACAAATGTAGAAGTAAAAATCCGAAAATTTAATTGGTCCCAACAAAGTCCCTGAATAGCCAAAGCAATCCTGAAAAAGACCAAAGCAGGAGGCATCACACTTCCTGAATTCAAGCTATATTAGAAAGCTATAGTCAATCAAAACAGTGTATTACTGGCATAAAAACAGGCATTTTGACCAATCAAACATAATCAAGAACCCAGAAATATGCCCTAGTATATATAGCTGAGTAATATTTGACAAGGGAGTTAACAATATTCAATGGAGAAAAGACACTTTCTTCAATAAATGGTGCTGGGAAAATTGAATCTTCCCATGTAAAAGAATGAAATTGGACCCCTACCTATACCACTCACAAAAATTAACTGGAAATAGATTAAATACTTTAATAGAAGAGTTCCCGTCGTGGCGCAGTGGCTAACAAATCCGACTAGGAACCATGAGGTTGCGGGTTCGGTCCCTGCCCTTGCTCAGTGGGTTAACGATCCGGTGTTGCCGTGAGCTGTGGTGTAGGTTGCAGACGTGGCTCTGGCGTAGGCCGGTGGCTACAGCTCCGATTCGACCCCTGGCCTGGGAACCTCCATATGCCGCGGGAGCGGCCCAAGAAATAGCAAAAAGACAAAAAAAAAAAAAAAAAAAACTGTAATAGAAACCCAGAAACCATAAAACTACCTGAAGTAAACATGGGGGAAAAGCTCCCATATTAATATGGGTGTTGGCAATGATTGTTTTGTATATATATGACACCTAGAGCACAACAACGTAAAAAAAAAAGAAGTGGGATTATATCAAACTAAATAGCCTCTGCATAGCAATAGAAACAATCAACAAAATGAAAAGACAATCTACAGAAGGAGAAAAAAAATATCTGCAAACCAAACATCTGATTAAGGGTGAATATCCAAAGTATGTAAAGAACTCATACAACAGCCAAAAAGAAAGAAAAGGGAAAAAAAAGAAAGAAAAAAAAATAACAATAGGCAAAGGACCAGAATAGACATTTTTCCAAAGAAGATATATGAATGGCCAAAGGGTACATGAAAAGATGTTCAACACAATTAGGGAAATGCAAATCAAAATCATAATATCACTTCATAAATGTGAGAAAGACTAGGATCAAAAAGACAAGAGGAGTTCCCATCGTGGCGCAGTGGTTAACGAATCCGACTAGGAACCATGAGGTTGCGGGTTCGGTCCCTGCCCTTGCTCAGTGGGTTAACCATCCGGCGTTGCCGTGAGCTGTGGTGTAGGTTGCAGACGCGGCTCGGATCCCGCGTTGCTGTGGCTCTGGCGTAGGCCGGTGGCTACGGCTCCAATTGGACCCCTAGCCTGGGAACCTCCATATGCCACACGGGAGCGGCCCAAGAAATAGCAACACAACAACAACAACAACAAAAAAGACGAGACAACAAATGTTGACAAGGATGCTGAGAAAAAGGAACCCTTGTGTACTGATGGGGAGATTATGAATTGGTACAGCTGGTATGGAAATTAGTATGTTAAGTCCTCAAAAATTAACTATCATATGGTTCAGCAATTCCACTTAGAAAGAAGTGAAAACACTGTATTAAAGAGCATCTGTCCCCATCCCCATGTTCCTAACAGCAGTATTTCTAATAGCCAAGACGTGAAAACAACCTAAGTGTCCATCTACAGATGAAAGGACAAAAGGCATGGTATACATACATTCAACAGGATATTACTCAGCCACGAAGAAGGAGGAAATCCTGC